>NC_058523.1:265034301-265650455 GCF_904849725.1 Hordeum vulgare subsp. vulgare
GGTTGAGACACCTCGTCTTGTTCATCGGGCCGAGATGTGTTTTGGTGCTATCGTGGGGGGGCCACCGATGTCGGGCCCGGTTGTGGGCCCCACAGGCGTCATGCGCTGTGGATGCGAGGAACCTGCCACGTTCGACCTGTCCTTGTTGGCAAAGCTCAATAGGCTCTGGATGGTCGTCCTCCAGGCCTCCATAAAATCTGACGCATGCGGGAAGTTCAGCAACGGCCGAGCCTATGCTAAAGCTTCTACCTTGGTCTTAGGGACTGGGTGGGCCAAGGCACGGGTAGCGTTCTTACTCCTGGCAGTGCACAAGGAGCACTCTCCCACGCCATCACCCGCCGGTGGCCCTCACCAAGGGGAGTTGCGTGAGCTTGGTTATGTGTTCCTTACACAGGAGTCTTACCCGCGTGACGCCCCAGGTCGTTGATACGTCTCCAACGTATCTATAGTTTCTGATTGTTCCATGCTATTATGTTATCATTCTTGGATGTTTTATAATCATTTTGTAGCAATTTTATATCATTTTTTGGGACTAACCTATTGACAAAGTGCCGAATTCCAGTTGCTATTTTTATCCTTTGCAGAAAATCCATATCAGATGAGGTCCAATTGCCATGAAACTTTACGAAGATTTTTTCTAGACTAGAAGGAAACTTGGTGTAGCGTCATGTTTTTCGGAAAATAATTTCCAGAAAACATGTCTATGTGTTTACCAGCCCCAGGATTGTTGTTAGCTGGTAGACACCTACTTGATATAGAATATCCAAGCAAAATACAAAATCTGGGTTACAAGACCATGAAGGTCTACTAGGTTGAACAAAAGTCTGAGGTTGGCGGCGGAAGCGACTCTAGGAATCTCCATTCCCACAGGAACAACTGACTTAGATAAATTCCTATCTCACAAGGCTGCTATCCTTGACTCCTAGGTTCCGGGGTTGACGGCATTGTGCTCCTCTCCGAACGCAATTAGGCCAAGAGAATAGCCAGGGACAAGCGAGTGAGTACTTTGAATGTACTCGCAAACATCAAGAAAACAGTTAAGTTAAGCAGGTGAGATGCATGCAATTTCCATTAACAATTGTATCATGTCATTAGAGTTTAATTCATGGATGCATTCATGAAGATATGCAACGTTTCCACCAATGCTTTATAAACAAGCAAAAGACGATAATAATGAGTAATATGCTTGCCACAGTCGGGCGTCAGAGCGACACCACAGAAAGGGCTTAAGATATGACAATAAGCATGCCTCAGTCGGGTGGCTGAGCAACACCACAGAAAGGGCTTATAAGAATTGATAATAAGTGTGCCATAGTCGGGCGTCTCAGCGACACCACATAAAGGGCTTATATGAGACAATAAACATGGCACAGTCGGGCGTCTGAGCGACACCACATAAAGGGCTTATATGAAACAATAAAATGACACGGTCGGGCGTCTGAGCGACACCACATAAAGGGCTTATAAAGAAGGCAATAATAAATGTTGAATATCCAAGAGGTAGAACCGTCCGAGGGTTATCCAACAACATAATCATATGGGTTAGTCCAGAGTAATAATCATAATGTGATCATGTCCCACATCATCATATGATTTTCAACGTCCATTATTACTATCACCGTTTATACTCCAAAGACTGACTCTAGGACGGACACTTGACTCGTCAAACAACGTCCTTGACAGGGGATACGGCTACTCGAATAGTTTTGACTTTGTAGAGGGTGTACTCTTTACCACAGCTCACGATTTCCGACAGTTGACAAGACTAATCCCTCGTACGGCATTTTAGAAGCGAACGCTCAGAATCATCACACACCAATTTTCCTCCGCGAAACCCGGCTTCACCCGGACTACGCTGCCAAGGAAAAACCATAAGACGGGAGGCTCCGACCTCGACTAGCATGGGATTAAAAAATTACACCGCGCGCTCGCTGGGAAGGGCCATTCCCTCCCAGTCCTAGACCGGGAACACCCATGCCCCGTGACCGGATGACTAGATTTAGTCCATGGCCATGGATACCGTCATACCGACCTCTCTACTTGGTTCGTGACTGATAATAGGTCTACAACTGACTTTACCGAATCCATTTTCCAGGAAACTGTGGTAGCACGTTATAGAAGTATGCCACGGACTAGACTCGATCTAGGTCGATACGGGAGTTAACCAAGTTTTACCGGCATCATCATGCACCTGTCATGACCAGGCCATAACCTATCACGTTTCGCGTGACTAGGTTATTCCACGACCTCTCATAACCAGCACATGCCATCATCATGTTTCACCATTGTTATAATGTGAGTAGCATGCATGAAAATGCAAAGTATTATTTCATGTGAGACCACTATAACCTCAAATCACGCGATTTATGCACCACCACAATCATCACACAACTTTATGCAAATATGGATTCAATATGCTTGCCTTAGGGGTTTGAGGAGGGTAATTTGTACCCCATCATCTTGGAGTAGGTATCCACTCTTCAAAATCCTAGTTTAAAAATATTTGAATTAACAGACATAATCAAAACAGCACACAGATGTTGTTTGATTTTTTCTGAAATAAATCTTAAATTAAACTATATGAAATTCTAAACAGGTAGGAAAAAGAATCAATTGGTTTGGAGTTTACCATAAAAGTTAGAGCTATTCTAAGTTTCTGCACAAATCTGTTTTTTAAAATCAATATAAAAGAAAACGTTTCGGGCAAACTACGTTTTCCCGTAGAGAAGGTTGTTGGGTAACGTAGCATAAATTCAAAATTTTCCAACGCATATTCAGATCTTCCCATGGAGAGACCAGCAACGAGAGAGGGGTAAGAGCATCTTCATACCTTTGAAGATCGCTAAGCGGAAGCGTTGCTAGAACGCGGTTGATGGAGTCATACTCGCAGCGATTCTGATCTAGTGCCGAACTACGGCACCTCCGCGTTCAACACACGTGCAGCCCGGTGACGTCTCCCACACCTTGATCCAGCAAGGAGGAGGGAGAGGTTGGGGAAGAACTCCAACAGCACGACGGCTAGTGTCGATGGAGAGACGAGGTCTCCCGACAGGGCTTCGCCAAGCACCGGCAGAGAGGAGGAGCAAGAGGGGCAGGGCTGCGCCGAGAGAGAGGGAAAACCGTGTGTCTCAATGGCCAAAACCCCTCTCTATTTATAGGAGGAGGGGAGGGGGTGTGCCACCCCTAGGGTTTCCCCCTAGGTGGTGCGGCAGCCACCAGATGGGAGGGGGCGGCGGCCAGGGCACGGAAAGGGGGGGCGCACCCTAGGTGGGCCTTGGGCCTGAGCTGCGCCTAGGGTTTCCCCCCTTCTCTGGTGCGCATGGGCTGGGTGGGGGGCGCACCAGCCCACCTAGGGGCTGGTTCCCTTCCCCACTTAGCCCATCTAGCCTCCCGGGGTCGGTGCCCCCCTTCGGAGGTCCCCCGGGGCCACCTCCGGTGGTCCCGGTACGTTACCTGTGATGCCCGAAACACTTCCGGTATCCGAAACCATCCGTCCTATATATCAATCTTTACCTCCGGACCATTTTGGAGCTCCTCGTGACTTCCGAGATCTCATTCGGGACTCCGAACAACTTTCGGTAACCTCGTATAACAATTCCGTATAACCCTAGCGTCACCGAACCTTAAGTGTGTAGACCCTATGGGTTCGGGAGACACGCAGACATGACCGAGACGCCTCTCTGGCCAATAACCATCCGCGGGGTCTGGATACCCATGGTGGCTCCCACTTGCTCCACGATGATCTCATCGGATGAACCACGATGTCAAGGATTCAATCAATCCCGTATACGATTCCCTTTGTCTGTTGGTATAGAACTTGCCCGAGATTCGATCGTCGGTATACCTATACCTTGTTCAATCTCGTTACCGGTAAGTCTCTTTACTCGTTCCGTAGCACGTCATCGTGTGACTAACTCCTTAGTCACATTGAGCTCATGATGATGTTCTACCGAGTGGGCCCAGAGATACCTCTCCGTCACACGGAGTGACAAATCCCGATCTCGATTCGTACCAACCCAACACACACTTTCGGAGGTACCCGTAGTGCACCTTTATAGTCACCCAGTTACGTTGTGACGTTTGATACACCCAAAGCACTCCTACGGTATCCGGGAGTTGCACAATCTCACGGTCGAAGGAAAAGATACTTGACATTAGAAAAGCTTTAGCATATGAACAATACGATCTAGTGCTATGATTAGGATTGGGTCTTGTCCATCACATCATTCTCCTAATGATGTGATCCCGTTATCAATGACATCTAATGCCCATGATCAGTAAACCATGATCATCTATTGACTAACGAGCTAGCCAACTAGAGGCTTGCTAGGGACACATTGTGATCTATTTCTTCACACATGTATTACTGTTTCCTGTTAATACAATTATAGCATGAACAATAGACGATTATCATGAACAAGGAAATATGATAATAACCATTTTATTATTGCCTCTAGGGCATATTTCCAACAGTCTCCCACTTGCACTAAAGTCAATAATCTAGTTACATTGTGATGTATCGAACACCCATAGCATTGTGGTGTTGATCATGTTTTGCTCGTGGAAGAGGTTTAGTCAACGGGTCTGCAATATTCAGATCCGTGTGTACTTTACAAATATCTATCACTCCACTCTGGACATGGTCCTGGATGGAGTTGTAGCGGCGTTTGATGTGCTTCGTCTTCCGGTGAAACCTGGGCTCCTTGGCTATGGCAATGGCCCCAGTGTTATCACAGAAGAGTGTCATTGGACCCGACGCGCTTGGGACCACTCCAAGGTCGGTGATGAGCTCCTTCATCCAAATTCCTTCATGAGCTGCTTCTGAAGCAGCTATGTACTCCGCTTCACATGTAGATGCTGCCATGACTTCTTGCTTGGTGCTGCACCAGCTCACTGCCCCACCATTTAACACATATACGTATCCGGTCTATGACTTAGAGTCATCCGGATCTGTGTCGAAGCTAGCGTCGACGTAACCCTTTACGACGAGCTCTTCGTCACCTCCATAAATGAGAAACACTTCCTTAGTCCTTTTCAGGTACTTAAGGATATTCTTGACCGCTGTCCAGTGTTCCATACCGGGATCACTTTGGTACCTCCCTACCAAACTTATGGCAAGGTTTATATCAGGTCTGGTACACAGCATGGCATACATTAGAGAGCCCACGGCTGAAGCGTAGGGGACAGAACTCATCTTCTCTCTATCTGCTGACGTGGTCGATGACTGAGTCTTACTCAATCTCATACCTTGCAAAACTGGCAAGAACCCTTTCTTTGAGTTTTCCATATTGAACTTCTTCAATATCTTGTCAAGGTATGTACTTTGCGAAAGACCTATGAGGCGTCTTGATCTATCTCTATAGATCTTGATGCCTAATATGTATGGAGCTTATCCAAGGTCCTTCATTGAAAAACTCTTGTTCAAATAGGCCTTTATGCGCTCCAACGTCTCTATATTATTCCCCATCAATAATATGTCATCCACATACAGTATGAGGAAAGCTACAGAGCTCCCACTCACTTTCTTGTACAGACAGGCTTCTCCGTAAACCTGTATGAACCCAAACGCTTTAATCACCTCATTAAAGCGAATGTTCCAACTCCGAGATGCTTGCACCATCCCATAGATGGAGCGCTGGAGCTTGCACACTTTGTTAGCACCCTTCGGGTCGACAAAACCTTCTGGTTGCATCATATACAACTCTTCCTTAAGGTTCCCGTTAAGGAACGCTGTTTTGACGTCCATTTGCCAAATTTCATAATCATAAAAGGCGGCAATTGCTAACATGATTCGGACTGATTTCAGCTTCGCTACGGGAGAGAAAGTCTCTTCGTAGTCAACTCCTTGAATTTGTCGAAAACCCTTTGCGACAAGTCGAGCTTTGTAAACGGTTACATTACCGTTTGCATCAGTCTTCTTCTTGAAGATCCATTTATTTTCTATGGCTCGCCGGTCATCGGGCAAGTCCACCAAAGTCCATACTTTGTTCTCATACATGGATCCTATCTCGGATTTCATAGCCTCAAGCCATTTGTTGGAATTCGGGCCCGCCATCGCTTCTTCATAGTTCGAAGGTTCACCGTTGTCTAACAACATGATTTCCATCACAGGGTTGCCGTACCACTCTGGTGCGGAGCGTGCCCTTGTGGACCTTCGCGGTTCAGTAGTAACTTGATCCGAAGCTTCAAGATCATCATCATTAACTTCCTCTTCAGTCGGTGTAGCCACCACAGGAACAACTTTCCGCGCTGCGCTACTATCCTGTTCCAGAGGGGGTGTAATTACCTCATCAAGTTCTACCTTCCTCCCACTTACTTCTTTCGAGAGAAAATCTTTCTCTAGAAAGGATCCGTTCTTGGCAACAAAGGTTTTACCTTCGGATCTAAGATAGAAGGTATACCCAATAGTTTCCTTAGGGTATCCTATGAATACGCATTTCTCCGCTTTGGGTTCGAGCTTTTCTGGTTGAAGTTTCTTCACATAAGCATCGCAGCCCCAAATTTTAAGAAACGACAACTTAGGTTTCTTGCCAAACCATAGTTCATACGGTGTCGTCTCAACGGATTTAGACGGTGCCCTATTTAAAGTGAATGCTGCAGTTTCTAATGCGTATCCCCAAAATGATAGCGGTAAGTCAGTAAGAGACATCATAGATCGTACCATATCTAATAAAGTGTGATTACGACGTTCAGACACTCCGTTGCGTTGCGGTGTGCCAGGCGGCGTCAGTTGTGAAACGATTCCACACTTCCTTAGGTGTGTGCCAAACTCGTGACTCAAATATTCTCCTCCATGATCAGATCTTAGACATTTGATTTTTTTGTCACGTTGATTCTCAACCTCACTCTAAAATTCCTTGAACTTTTCAAACGTCTCAGATTTGTGCTTGATCAAGTAGATATACCCATACCTACTCAAATCATCGGTGATAGTGAGAACATAACGATAACCACCGCGAGCTTCAACGTTCATTGGACCACACACATCAGTATGTATTATTTCCAATAAGTCGGTTGCTCTCTCCATTATTCCTGAGAATGGAGTCTTAGTCATCTTGCCCATGAGGCACGGTTCGCATGTGTCAAATGATTCAAAGTCAAGAGACTCTAATAGTCCATCAGTATGGAGCTTCTTCATGCGCTTAACGCCGATATGACCAAGGCGGCAGTGCCACAAGTATGTGGGACTATCATTATGAACTTTACATCTTTTGGTACTCACACTATGAATATGTGTAACATCACGATCGAGATTCATCAAGAATAAACCATTCACCAGCGGAGCATGACCATAAAACATATCACTCATATAAATAGAACAACCATTATTCTCTGACTTAAATGAGTAGCCATCTCGCATTAAGCAAGACCCTGATACAATGTTCATGCTTAAAGCTGGTACTAAATAACAATTATTAAGGTTTAAAACTAATCCCGACGGTAGATGTAGAGGTAGCGTGCCGACGGCGATCACATCGACCTTTGAACCATTCCCGACGCACATCGTCACCTCGTCCTTGGCCAGTCTCCGCTTATTCCGCGGTTCCTGCTTTGCGTTGCAAATGTGAGAAACAGCACCGGTATCAAATACCCAGGAGCTACTACGAGCGCTGGTAAGGTACACATCAATAACATGTATATCACATATACCTTTAACGTTGCCGGCCTTCTTGTCCGCTAAGTATTTGGGGCAGTTCCGCTTCCAATGACCTTTTCCCTTGCAATAGAAGCACTCAGTCTGAGGCTTCGGTCCAATTTTTTTCTTCTTTCCGGCATCTGGCTTACCGGGCGCGGCAACAGCTTTGCCGTCTTTCTTGAAGTTCTTCTTACCCTTGCCTTTCTTGAAACTAGTGGTCTTGTTGACCATCAACACTTGATGCTCTTTCTTGATTTCTACTTCTGCAGACTTGAGCATCGAGTACAACTCGGGAATGGTCTTTTCCATCCCTTGCATGTTGTAGTTAAGCACAAAGCCTTTGTAGCTTGGTGGGAGAGACTGGAGGATTCTGTCAATTATAGCATCATCCGGAAGTTCGACTCCAAGTGAAGTCAGACGACCGTGTAACCCAGACATTTTGAGTATGTGCTCACTGACAGAACTGTTCTCCTCCATCTTACAGCTAAAGAACTTGTCGGAGACTTCATATCTCTCGACACGGGCATGATCTTGAAAAACTAGCTTCAGCTCCTGGAACATCTCATATGCTCCGTGTTGCTCAAAACACCTTTGGAGCCCCGTTTCTAAACTGTATAACATGCCACACCTAACCAGAGAGTAGTCATCACTCCGCGTTTGCCAGACGTTTAGAATGTCCTGGGCTGCTGCGGGAGCGGGAGGGTCACCTAGCGGCGCATCAAGGACATAAGCCTTTTTAGCTGCTTCAAGGATGAGCTTCAAGTTGCGAACCCAGTCCGCATAGTTGCTACCATCATCTTTCAGCTTGTTTTTCTCTAGGAATGCGTTGAAATTGAGGTTGACGTTGGCCTTCTACAATATTTATAAAGACAACTTTTAGACTAAGTTCATGACAATTAAGTTCATTTAATCAAATTAAGTATGAACTCCCACTTAAATCGACATCCCTCTAGTCATCTAAGTGATACATGATCCATGTTGACTAACCCGTGTCCGATCATCACGTGAGACGGACTAGTAACCATGGTGAGCAATTCCATGCTGATCGTATTCAACCATACGACGCATGTTCGACCTTTCGGTCTCTTGTATTCGAGGACATGTCTGTACATGCTAAGCTCGTCGAGTCAACCTAGGTGTTTCGCGTGTGTAAATCTGGCTTACACCCGTTGTATGCGAATGTTAGAATCTATCACACCCGATCATCACGTGGTGCTTCGAGACAACAAACCTTCGCAACGGTGCACACTTAGGGGAATACGTTCTCGAAATTTTAAGAGGGATCATCTTATTATGCTACCCTCGTTTTTCTAAGCAATAAGATGTAAAACATGATAAACATCACAATGCAATCATATAGTGACATGATATGGCCATTATCATCTTTGCTCTTTCGATCTCCATCTTCAGGCATCGCATGATCATCATCGTCACCGGCGTGACACCATGATCTCCATCATCATGATCTCCATCATCGTGTCTCCATGAAGTCGTCACGCCAAATACTACTATCACTACTACTATAGCTAACCGTTAGCAATGAAGGAAAAGTAGTAAGCACATGGCGTTGCATCTCATACAATAAATTAAGACAACTCCTATGGCTCCTGCCGGTTGTCATACTCATCGACATGCAAGTCGTGAAACCTATTACAATAACATGATCAGCTCATACATCATACATGCAACATCACAACTTTGGCCATATCACATCACATGTCAAACCCTGCAAAAAACAAGTTAGACGTCCTCTAATTGTTGTTGCAAGTTTTACGTGGCTGATTTGCGTTTCTAGCAAGAACGCCTTCTTACCTACGTGACAACCACAACGATGATATGCCAAAGCTATTTACCCTTCATAAGGACCCTTTTCATCAAATCCAATCTGACTAGAGTAGGAGAGACAAACACCCGCTAGCCACCTTTATGCACGGTGTGCATGTCTGTCGGTGGGACCAGTCTCACGTAAGCGTATGTGTAAAGTCGGTCCGGGCCGCTTCATCCAACAATACCGCCGGAAAAGAATAAAACTAGTAGTGGCAAGCAAATTGACAAATCATCGCCCACAACTTTTGTGTTCTACTCGTGCATAGAATCTACGCATAGAAAACCTGGCTCGGATGCCACTGTTGGGTAACGTAGCATAAACTCAAAATTTTCCTACGCATATTCAGATCTTCCTATGGAGAGACCAGCAACGAGAGAGGGGTAAGAGCATCTTCATACCTTCGAAGATCCCTAAGCGGAAGCGTTGCTAGAACGCGGTTGACGAAGTCGTACTCGCAGCGATTCCGATCTAGTGCCGAACTACGGCACCTTCGCGTTCAACACATGTGCAGCCCGGTGACGTCTCCCACACCTTGATCCAGCAAGGAGGAGGGAGAGGTTGGGGAAGAACTCCAGCAACACGACGGCGTGGTGTCGATGGAGAGACGAGGTCTCCCGGCAGGGCTTCGCCAAGCACCGGCAGAGAGGAGGAGGAAGAGGGGCAGGGCTGCGCCGAGAGAGAGGGAAAACCGTGTGTCTCAATGGCCAAAACCCCTCTCTATTTATAGGAGGAGGGGAGGGGGGTGCGCCACCCCTAGGGTTTCCCCCTAGGTGGTGCGGCAGCCACCAGATGGGAGGGGGGCGGCCAGGGTAGGGAAAGGGGAGGCGCACCCTAGGTGGGCCTTGGGCCTCACCTGCGCCAAGGGTTTCCCCCCTTCTCTGGTGCGCATGGGCTGGGTGGGGGCGCACCAGCCCACCTAGGGGCTGGTTCCCTTCCCTAATTAGCCCATCTAGCCTCCCGGGGTCGTTGCCCCCCTTCGGAGGTCCCCCGGGGCCACCTCCGGTGGTCCCGGTGGTCCCGGTACGTTACCTGTGATGCCCGAAACACTTCCGGTATCCGAAACCATCCGTCCTATATATCAATCTTTACCTCCGGACCATTTTGGATCTCCTCGTGACTTCCGAGATCTCATTCGGGACTCCGAACAACTTTCGGTAACCTCGTATAACAATTCCGTATAACCCTAGCGTCACCGAACCTTAAGTGTGTAGACCCTATGGGTTCGGGAGACACGCAGACATGACCGAGACGCCTCTCTGGCCAATAACCATCCGCGGGGTCTGGATACCCATGGTGGCTCCCACTTGCTCCACGATGATCTCATCGGATGAACCACGATGTCAAGGATTCAATCAATCCCGTATACGACTCCCTTTGTCTGTTGGTATAGAACTTGCCCGAGATTCGATCGTCGGTATACCTATACCTTGTTCAATCTCGTTACCGGTAAGTCTCTTTACTCGTTCCGTAGCACGTCATCGTGTGACTAACTCCTTAGTCACATTGAGCTCATGATGATGTTCTACCGAGTGGGCCCAGAGATACCTCTCCGTCACACGGAGTGACAAATCCCGATCTCGATTCGTACCAACCCAACACACACTTTCGGAGGTACCCGTAGTGCACCTTTATAGTCACCCAGTTACGTTGTGACGTTTGATACACCCAAAGCACTCCTACGGTATCCGGGAGTTGCACAATCTCACGGTCGAAGGAAAAGATACTTGACATTAGAAAAGCTTTAGCATATGAACAATACGATCTAGTGCTATGATTAGGATTGGGTCTTGTCCATCACATCATTCTCCTAATGATGTGATCCCATTATCAATGACATCTAATGCCCATGATCAGTAAACCATGATCATCTATTGACTAACGAGCTAGCCAACTAGAGGCTTGCTAGGGACACATTGTGATCTATTTCTTCACACATGTATTACTGTTTCCTGTTAATACAATTATAGCATGAACAATAGACGATTATCATGAACAAGGAAATATGATAATAACCATTTTATTATTGCCTCTAGGGCATATTTCCAACAGTCTCCCACTTGCACTAAAGTCAATAATCTAGTTACATTGTGATGTATCGAACACCCATAGCATTGTGGTGTTGATCATGTTTTGCTCGTGGAAGAGGTTTAGTCAACGGGTCTGCAATATTCAGATCCGTGTGTACTTTACAAATATCTATCACTCCACTCTGGACATGGTCCTGGATGGAGTTGTAGCGGCGTTTGATGTGCTTCGTCTTCCGGTGAAACCTGGGCTCCTTGGCTATGGCAATGGCCCCAGTGTTATCACAGAAGAGTGTCATTGGACCCGACGCGCTTGGGACCACTCCAAGGTCGGTGATGAGCTCCTTCATCCAAATTCCTTCATGAGCTGCTTCTGAAGCAGCTATGTACTCCGCTTCACATGTAGATGCTGCCATGACTTCTTGCTTGGTGCTGCACCAGCTCACTGCCCCACCATTTAACACATATACGTATCCGGTCTATGACTTAGAGTCATCCGGATCTGTGTCGAAGCTAGCGTCGACGTAACCCTTTACGACGAGCTCTTCGTCACCTCCATAAATGAGAAACACTTCCTTAGTCCTTTTCAGGTACTTAAGGATATTCTTGACCGCTGTCCAGTGTTCCATACCGGGATCACTTTGGTACCTCCCTACCAAACTTATGGCAAGGTTTATATCAGGTCTGGTACACAGCATGGCATACATTAGAGTGCCCACGGCTGAAGCGTAGGGGACATAACTCATCTTCTCTCTATCTGCTGCCGTGGTCGATGACTGAGTCTTACTCAATCTCATACCTTGCAAAACTGGCAAGAACCCTTTCTTTGAGTTTTCCATATTGAACTTCTTCAATATCTTGTCAAGGTATGTACTTTGCGAAAGACCTATGAGGCGTCTTGATCTATCTCTATAGATCTTGATGCCTAATATGTATGGAGCTTCTCCAAGGTCCTTCATTGAAAAACTCTTGTTCAAATAGGCCTTTATGCTCTCCAACATCTCTATATTATTCCCCATCAATAATATGTCATCCACATACAGTATGAGGAAAGCTACAGAGCTCCCACTCACTTTCTTGTACAGACAGGCTTCTCCGTAAACCTGTATGAACCCAAACGCTTTAATCACCTCATTAAAGCGAATGTTCCAACTCCGAGATGCTTGCACCATCCCATAGATGGAGCGCTGGAGCTTGCACACTTTGTTAGCACCCTTAGGGTCGACAAAACCTTCTGGTTGCATCATATACAACTCTTCCTTAAGGTTCCCGTTAAGGAACGCTGTTTTGACGTCCATTTGCCAAATTTCATAATCATAAAAGGCGGCAATTGCTAACATGATTCGGACTGATTTCAGCTTCGCTACGGGAGAGAAAGTCTCTTCGTAGTCAACTCCTTGAATTTGTCGAAAACCCTTTGCGACAAGTCGAGCTTTGTAAACGGTTACATTACCGTTTGCATCAGTCTTCTTCTTGAAGATCCATTTATTTTCTATGGCTCGCCGGTCATTGGGCAAGTCCACCAAAGTCCATACTTTGTTCTCATACATGGATCCTATCTCGGATTTCATAGCCTCAAGCCATTTGTTGGAATCCGGGCCCGCCATCGCTTCTTCATAGTTCGAAGGTTCACCGTTGTCTAACAACATGATTTCCATCACAGGGTTGCTGTACCACTCTGGTGCGGAGCGTGCCCTTGTGGACCTTCGCGGTTCAGTAGTAACTTGATCCGAAGCTTCATGATCATCATCATTAACTTCCTCTTCAGTCGGTGTAGCCGCCACAGGAACAACTTTCCGCGCTGCGCTACTATCCTGTTCCAGAGGGGGTGTAATTACCTCATCAAGTTCTACCTTCCTCCCACTTACTTCTTTGGAGAGAAAATCTTTCTCTAGAAAGGATCCGTTCTTGGCAACAAAGGTTTTACCTTCGGATCTAAGATAGAAGGTATACCCAATAGTTCCCTTAGGGTATCCTATGAATACGCATTTCTCCGCTTTGGGTTCGAGCTTTTCTGGTTGAAGTTTCTTCACATAAGCATCGCAGCCCCAAACTTTAAGAAACGACAACTTAGGTTTCTTGCCAAACCATAGTTCATACGGTGTCGTCTCAACGGATTTAGACGGTGCCCTATTTAAAGTGAATGCTGCAGTTTCTAATGCGTATCCCCAAAATGATAGCGGTAAGTCAGTAAGAGACATCATAGATCGTACCATATCTAATAAAGTGCGATTACGACGTTCAGACACTCTGTTGCGTTGCGGTGTGCCAGGCGGCGTCAGTTGTGAAATGATTCCACACTTCCTTAGGTGTGTGCCAAACTCGTGACTCAAATATTCTCCTCCACGATCAGATCTTAGACATTTGATTTTTTTTGTCATGTTGATTCTCAACCTTACTCTGAAATTCCTTGAACTTTTCAAACGTCTCAGATTTGTGCTTGATCAAGTAGATATACCCATACCTACTCAAATCATCGGTGATAGTGAGAACATAACGATAACCACCGCGAGCTTCAACGTTCATTGGACCACACACATCAGTATGTATTATTTCCAATAAGTCGGTTGCTCTCTCCATTATTCCTGAGAATGGAGTCTTAGTCATCTTGCCCATGAGGCACGGTTCGCATGTGTCAAATGATTCAAAGTCAAGAGACTCTAATAGTCCATCAGTATGGAGCTTCTTCATGCGCTTAACGCCGATATGACCAAGGCGGCAGTGCCACAAGTATGTGGGACTATCATTATGAACTTTACATCTTTTGGTACTCACACTATGAATATGTGTAACATCACGATCGAGATTCATCAAGAATAAACCATTCACCAGCGGAGCATGACCATAAAACATATCACTCATATAAATAGAACAACCATTATTCTCTGACTTAAATGAGTAGCCGTCTCGCATTAAGCAAGACCCTGATACAATGTTCATGCTTAAAGCTGGTACTAAATAACAATTATTAAGGTTTAAAACTAATCCCGACGGTAGATGTAGAGGTAGCGTGCCGACGGCGATCACATCGACCTTTGAACCATTCCCGACGCACATCGTCACCTCGTCCTTGGCCAGTCTCCGCTTATTCCGCAGTTCCTGCTTTGCGTTGCAAATGTGAGAAACAACACCGGTATCAAATACCCAGGAGCTACTACGAGCGCTGGTAAGGTACACATCAATAACATGTATATCACATATACCTTTAACGTTGCCAGCCTTCTTGTCCGCTAAGTATTTGGGGCAGTTCCGCTTCCAATGACCTTTTCCCTTGCAATAGAAGCACTCAGTCTCACGCTTGGGTCCATTCTTTTTCTTCTTTCCGGCATCTGGCTTACCGGGCGCGGCAACAGCTTTTCCGTCTTTCTTGAAGTTCTTCTTACCCTTGCCTTTCTTGAAACTAGTGGTCTTGTTGACCATCAACACTTGATGCTCTTTCTTGATTTCTACTTCTGCAGACTTGAGCATCGAGTACAACTCGGGAATGGTCTTTTCCATCCCTTGCATGTTGTAGTTAAGCACAAAGCCTTTGTAGCTTGGTGGGAGAGACTGGAGGATTCTGTCAATTATAGCATCATCCGGAAGTTCGACTCCAAGTGAAGTCAGACGACCGTGTAACCCAGACATTTTGAGTATGTGCTCACTGACAGAACTGTTCTCCTCCATCTTACAGCTAAAGAACTTGTCGGAGACTTCATATCTCTCGACACGGGCATGAGCTTGAAAAACTAGCTTCAGCTCCTGGAACATCTCATATGCTCCGTGTTGCTCAAAACGCCTTTGGAGCCCCGTTTCTAAACTGTATAACATGCCACACCTAACCAGAGAGTAGTCATCACTCCGCGTTTGCCAGACGTTTAGAATGTCCTGGGCTGCTGCGGGAGCGGGAGGGTCACCTAGCGGCGCATCAAGGACATAAGCCTTTTTAGCTGCTTCAAGGATGAGCTTCAAGTTGCGAACCCAGTCCGCATAGTTGCTACCATCATCTTTCAGCTTGTTTTTCTCTAGGAATGCGTTGAAATTGAGGTTGACGTTGGCCTTCTACAATATTTATAAAGACAACTTTTAGACTAAGTTCATGACAATTAAGTTCATTTAATCAAATTAAGTATGAACTCCCACTTAAATCGACATCCCTCTAGTCATCTAAGTGATACATGATCCATGTTGACTAACCCGTGTCCGATCATCACGTGAGACGGACTAGTAACCATGATGAGCAATTCCATGCTGATCGTATTCAACCATACGACGCATGTTCGACCTTTCGGTCTCTCGTATTCGAGGTCATGTCTGTACATGCTAAGCTCGTCGAGTCAACCTAGGTGTTTCGCGTGTGTAAATCTGGCTTACACCCGTTGTATGCGAACGTTAGAATCTATCACACCCGATCATCACGTGGTGCTTCGAGACAACAAACCTTCGCAACGGTGCACACTTAGGGGAATACGTTCTCGAAATTTTAAGAGGGATCATCTTATTATGCTACCGTCGTTTTTCTAAGCAATAAGATGTAAAACATGATAAACATCACAATGCAATCATATAGTGACATGATATGGCCATTATCATCTTTGCTCTTTCGATCTCCATCTTCAGGCATCGCATGATCATCATCGTCACCGGCGTGACACCATGATCTCCATCATCATGATCTCCATCATCGTGTCTCCGTGAAGTCGTCACGCCAAATACTACTATCACTACTACTATAGCTAACCGTTAGCAATGAAGGAAAAGTAGTAAGCACATGGCGTTGCATCTCATACAATAAATTAAGACAACTCCTATGGCTCATGCCGGTTGTCATACTCATCGACATGCAAGTCATGAAACCTATTACAATAACATGATCATCTCATACATCATACATAGAACATCACAACTTTGGCCATATCACATCACATGTCAAACCCTGCAAAAACAAGTTAGACGTCCTCTAATTGTTGTTGCAAGTTTTACGTGGCTGATTTGGATTTCTAGCTAGAACGCCTTCTTACCTACGTGACAGCCACAAAGATGATATGCCAAAGCTATTTACCCTTCATAAGGACCCTTTTCATCAAATCCAATCCGACTAGAGTAGGAGAGACAGACACCCACTAGCCACCTGTATGCACGGTGTGCATGTCTGTCGTTGGAACCAGTCTCACGTAAGCGTACGTTTAAAGTCGGTCCGGGCCGCTTCATCCCACAATACCGCCGGAAAAGAATAAGACTAGTAGCGGCAAGCAAATTGACAAATCATCGCCCACAACTTTTGTGTTCTACTCATGCATAGAATCTACGCATAGAAAACCTGGCTCGGATGCCAGTGTTGGGTAACGTAGCATAAACTCAAAATTTTCCTACGCATATTCAGATCTTCCTATGGAGAGACCAGCAACGAGAGAGGGGTAAGAGCATCTTCATACCCTTGAAGATCCCTAAGCGGAAGCGTTGCTAGGACGCGGTTGATGGAGTCGTACTCGCAGCGATTCCGATCTAGTGCCGAACTACGGCACCTCCGCGTTCAACACACGTGCAGCCCGGTGACGTTTCCCACACCTTGATCCAGCAAGGAGGAGGGAGAGGTTGGGGAAGAACTCCAGCAGCACGACGGCGTGGTGTCGATGGAGAGACGAGGTCTCCCGACAGGGCTTCGCCAAGCACCGGCAGAGAGGAGGAGGAAGAGGGGAGGGCTGCGCCGAGAGAGAGGCAAAACCGTGTGTTTCAATGGCCAAAACCCCTCTCTATTTATAGGAGGAGGGGAGGGGGTGCACCACCCCTAGGGTTTCCCCCTAGGTGGTGCGGCAGCCACCATATGGGAGGGGGGCGGCGGCCAGGGCAGGGAAAGGGGGGGGGGCGCACCCTAGGTGGGCCTTGGGCCTCACCTGCGCCTAGGGTTTACCCCCTTCTCTGGTGCGCATGGGGTGGGTGGGGGCGCACCAGCCCACCTAGGGGCTGGTTCCCTTCCCCACTTAGCCCATCTAGCCTCCTGGGGTCGTTGCCTCCCTTCGGATGTCCCCCGGGGCCACCTCCGGTGGTCCCGGTGGTCCCGGTACGTTACCGGTGATGCCCGAAACACTTCCGGTATCCGAAACCATCCGTCCTATATATCAATCTTTACCTCCGGACCATTCCGGAGCTCCTCGTGATGTCCGGATCTCATCCCGGACTCTGAACAACTTTCGGTAACCTCATATAACAATTCCCTATAACCCTAGCGTCACCGAACCTTAAGTGTGTAGACCCTATGGGTTAGGGAGACATGCAGACATGACCGAGACGCCTCTCTGGCCAATAACCATCAGCGGGGTCTGGATACCCATGGTGGCTCCCACTTGCTCTACGATGATCTCGTCGGATGAACCACGATGTCAAGGATTCAATCAATCCCGTATACGATTCCCTTTGTGTGTCGGTATAGAACTTGCCCGAGATTCGATCGTCGGTATACCTATACCTTGTTCAATCTCGTTATCGGTAAGTCTCTTTACTCGTTCCGTAGCACGTCATCGTGTGACTAACTCCTTAGTCACATTGAGCTCATGATGATGTTCTACCGAGTGGGCCCAGAGATACCTCTCCGTCACACGGAGTGACAAATCCCGATCTCGATTCGTACCAACCCAATAGACACTTTCGGAGGTTCCCGTAGTGCACCTTTATAGTCACCCAGTTACGTTGTGACGTTTGATACACCCAAAGCACTCCTACGGTATCCGGGAGTTGCACAATCTCACGGTCGAAGGAAAATATACTTGACATTAGAAAAGCTTTAGCATACGAACAATAAGATCTAGTTCTATGCTTAGGATTGGGTCTTGTCCATCACATCATTCTCCTAATGATGTGATCCCGTTATCAATGACATCTAATGCCCATGATCAGGAAACCATGATCATCTATTGACTAACGAGCTAGCTAACTAGAGGCTTGCTAGGGAGACATTGTGATCTATTTATTCACACATGTATTACTGTTTCCTGTTAATACAATTATAGCATGAACAATAGACGATTATCATGAACCAGGAAATATGATAATAACCATTTTATTATTGACTCTAAGGAATATTTCCAACAAAGGCGAATTCACCGAAAGGCTACGCACGAATGCGCTTTACCTAAAATAAAACGCACTAGTGGGGGTTTGCGCCACTCGGGTTGTGGCTGGCTCACCGACAGGCGGGACCTGTGTGTCGGGTTCTTCTCCGTCCTCCCGTGTGTGTGTGCGCATGCAATAGAGGCACTCCGGTGAGGCTCACCAGCGGCACATGGCACCTCGTGTCGCGCTCCTTTTATGCACGCGCTCATGGGAGTGAGCCGCATCCATTTTTGCCAGCTAGAGGCACGAAGGAGCTCGGGTCTAAGCGGGGCTTCAACAATGGCGGATGGAGCTTCGACCATCCTGCAGCTTCGGCCTCAGGTTGTCCTTGTCGTGCAAGATGATAGGGATGGGTTTCCTAGGGTCTGGTAGGCTAGCAGGGTAGGTAGGGGAGCACTACGGGCTTGCGCTGCCGGAATCGAGCAGGGGGTCTCGACGACGATGCTGTCACAGGCGAGCAACAAAAAGGAGCTTGGCCAAATTGGGGCGATGGGGAGGGGGCTACTGGTCCTCAGAGGTGATACGTCCATTTTGCATCATGCTTTCATGTTGATATTTATTAATTTATGGGCTGTTATATTACTTTGTGGTACCATATTTATGCCTTTTCTCTCTTATTTTGCAAGGCTTATTTGAAGAGGGAGAATTCAGGCAGCTGGAATTCTAGACTGGAAAAGGAGCAAGTCTTAGTCCACTATTCTGCACATCTCCAAATGCCCTGAAAATTTACGTGGAATTTTTTGGGATTATATAAAAAATACTGGGCGAAAGAAGTACCAGAGGGGAGCTACGAGGGCGCCACAAGCCTGGTAGCCGCCACCCCCTGGTGGCGGCTAGCAAGCTTGTGGGCTCCCTGACGTCCGACTGGCCCCCCTCTTTTGCCATATGAAAGGTTTCGTTCCAGAAAAAATCAATCGGGATCTTTTTCGTGGTTTCGCCGCCGCCACGAGGCGGAACTTGAGCAGATCCAATCTAGAGCTCCGGCAGGACGATCCTGCCGGGGAAACTTCCCTCCCGGAGGGGGAAATCATCGCCATCGTCATCACCAACACTCCTCTCGCCGGAGGGGAGGCATCTTCATCAACATCTTCATCAGCACCATCTCCTCTCCACTCCCTAGTTCATCTCTTGTAACCAATCTCCGTCTCACGACTCCGATTGGTACTTGTAAGGTTACCAGTAGTGTTGATTACTCTTTGTAGTTGATACTGGTTGGATTACTTGGTGGAAGAGTTTATGTTCAGACCCTTGATGCTATTCATTACACCTCTGATCATGATTATGATTATGCTTTGTGAGTAGTTACTTTTGTTCCTGAGGACATGGGATAAGTCATGCTGATAATAGTCATGTGAATTTGATATTCGTTCGGTATTTTGATATGCTCTATGTTGTCTTTTCCTCTAGTGGTATTATGTGAATGTCGACTACATAACACTTCACCATACTTGGGCCTAGAGGAAGGCATTGGGGAGTAGTAAGTAGATGATGGGTTGCTGGAGTGACAGAAGCTTAAACCCTAGTCTATGCGTTGCTTCGTAAGGGGCTGATTTGGATCCACTAGTTTAATGATATGGTTAGACGTTGTATTAATTCTTCTTTCGTAGTTGCGGATGCTTGCGAGAGGGGTTAATCATAAGTGGGATGCTTGTCCAAGTAAGGGAAGTACCCAAGCGCTGGTCCACCCACATATCAAACTATCAAAGTAACGAACGTGAATCATATGAACGTGATGAAACTAGCATGACAGAATTTCCCGTGTGTCCTCGGGAGCGTTTTTTCTCCCATAGGACTTTGTTCAGGCTTGTCCCTTGCTACAAAAGGGATTGGGCCACTTGCTGCACCATTGCTACTACTTGTTACTTTTCGCTTGCTACGTTTCACCTCACTACACCATCACTTCTTACCGCTAATTTCAGTGCTTGCAGTTATTACCTTGCTGAAAACCGTTTATCAGAGCCTTCTGCTCCTCGCTGGGTTCGACACTCTTACTTATCGAAAGGACTATGATTGATTCCCCATACTTGTGGGTCATCAGGAGGCTGCTGAGGGGTGATACGTCTCCAATGTATCTATAATTTTTTATGGTTCCATGCTATTATCTTGTCAAACTTTGGATGTTTTGTATGCCTTTTATATCTTTTTTGGGACTAACTTATTAACTCAGTGCCCAGTGCCAGTTCCTGTTTTTCCGTGTTTTTGACCCTTTTCAGAGGAGGATTTTAAACGGTGTCCAAATGGAATAAATCTTTCGAATAGATTTTTTTTCCGGAACAGAAGATACGCACGGGATGTGAGAACCAAGGCAGGGGCCACCAGGGGACCCCACAAGCCTCCTAGGGGCGGCCAGGGGGGCCCGCGCCTAGCAGGCTTGTGGGCCCCCTGTGGCTCGTCTGCCCTACCTCTTCTGCCTATAAATTCCTAAAAAATCCAAAACTGCGCGAGAGAACCATGAAAATACTTTTCCGCCGCCGCAAGCTTCTGTCTCCGCAAGATCCCATCGGGGGCACGTTCTGGTGCCCTGCCGGAGGGGGATTCGGATACGGAGGGCTTCTTCATCAACACCATGACCTCTCCGATGATGCGTGAGTAGTTAACCATAGACCTTCGGGTCCATAGCTAGTAGCTAGATGGCTTCTTCTCTCTCTTGGATCTTCAATACAAAGTTCTCCATGATCTTCATGGAGATCTATTCGATGTAATCTTCTTTTGCGGTGTGTTTGTCGAGATCCGATGAATTGTGGATTTATGATCAGATTATCTATGAATCTTATTTGAGTTTCTTCTGATATCTTATATGCATGATTTCATATCCTTGTAATACTCTTCGAGTTGTGGGTTTGGTTTGGCCAACTTGATCTATGATTCTTTCAATGGCAGAAGTGCTTGGTTTTGGGTTCATACCGTGCGGTGACCTCTCCCAGTGACAGAAGGGGCAGCGAGGCACGCATCATGTTGTTGCCATCAAGGTTAAAAAGATGAGGTTTACATAATTGCTTTGAGTTTATCCCTCTACATCATGTCATATTGCTTAAGGCGTTACTCTGTTCGTCATGAACTCAATACACTACATGCATGCTGGATAGCGGTCGATGTGTGGAGTAATAGTAGTAGATGCAGAAAGTATCGGTCTACTTGTCTCGGACGTGATGCATATATGTATGATCATTGCCTTAGATATCGTCATGACTTTTCGCGGTTCTATCAATTGCTCGACAGTAATTTGTTCACCCACCATATTATTTGGTATTTTGAGAGAAGCCTCTAGTGAACACTATGGCACCCGGATCTACTTCACATCATATTTTCAGCCTTACACTTTTTCTTCGTTGCACTTTCCGCCTTCATATCTCACTTTGCAATCAATCTTGAAGGGATTGACAACCCCTTTATAGTGTTGGGTGCAAGCTCGTTTTGTGTTTGCGCAGGTACTCTGGACACTTGGCTCGATTCTCCTACTGGATTGATACCTTGGTTCTCAAACTGAGGGAAATACTTACTGCTCTTGTGCTGCATCACCCTTTCCTCTTCAAGGGAAAAACCAACGCAAGCTCAAAAGGCAGCAGAAGGATTTCTGGCGCCGTTGCCGGGGAGGATCAAGTCAAGAACTCATCCAAGTAAGTGTCGCAAACTCATCTCTTGCATTTACTTTTTTTCCTCTCATTTTCCTCTCCCCCACTTTTGAAAAACAAAAATTTACAAAAATATTTGCCTTTTTCGTTCGTCCTTTTCTCTCGCTTGCTCTCTGTTCGCTTGTGTGCTTGTTTGCTTGCTGAAGTCACCATGACTGAAAACACCAAACTTTGTGACCTCTCGAATACTAAATAAAGATTTCATTAGTACTCCGATTCTCGCGCCACTAGTGCGGAATCATACGAAATCAATGCTGCTTTGCTGAATCTTGTTATGAAAGAGCAACTCTCCGGCCTTCCTAGTGAAGATGCCGCATCCCATCTTAATACCTTCATTGAGCTTTGCGATATGCAAAAGAATAAATATGTGGATAATGATGTGATTAAATTGAAGCTTTTTCCGTTCTCGTTGCGAGATCGAGCAAAAACTTGGTTTTCGTCTTTGCCCAAAAATAGTATTGATTCTTGGAACAAGTGCAAAGATGCTTATATATCCAAGTATTTTCCGCCGGCTAAGATTATCTCTCTCCGTAATGATTTCATGAATTTTAAGAAACTTGATCATGAACATGTTGCACAATCTTGGGAGAGGTTGAAATTGATGATTAGAAATTGCCCCGCTCATGGCTTGAGTCCTTGGATGATTATACAAATCTTCTACGCTGGTTTGAATTTCGCTTCTAGAAATATCTTGGACTCCGCCTCAGGTGGAACGTTCATGGAAATCACATTAGGAGAAGCCACAAAACTCCTAGACAATATCATGACAAACTACTCTAAGTGGCACACTGAAAGGTCACCTACTAGTAAGAAGGTACACGCTATAGAAGAAATTAACTCATTGAGTGCTAAGATGGATGAGTTAATGAATTTGGTTGCTAGTAGAAGTGATCCTTTAGATCCTAATGACATGCCCTTGTCTTCCTTGATTGAGAGTAGTAATGCAAGCTTGGACGTTAATTTTGTTGGTAGGAATAATTTTGGCAACAACAAAGCTTTTAGAGGAAACTATGTTCCTAGGCCTTTTCCTAGTAACCCCTCTAATAACTTTGGCAACTCCTACAACAATACTCCTGGAAATTACAATAGATTACCCTCTGATCTACAGAGTAATATCAAAGAGTTTATCAACTCGCAAAAGATCTTCAATGTGTCCATAGAGGAAAAACTACTCAAAATTGACGATTTGGCTAGGAGCGTTGATAGAATGTCTAGGGAAATTGATGCTTTGTAAGTTAGATGTGCTCCTCCCAAGATCAATATGGATGAAACTTTGAAAGCTATGCGTGTTTCCATGAGTGAGAGCAAATAAAGAACCACCCAAATTCGTGCTAGACATTAATGGCTTAAAAAGGCGTGTTCTCGTGATAAGAATCACGAAGATCTTAAAGTGCTTTGTGTGACTCCCATTGAATCTTTGTTTTCTAGTGTCAAACCTAATGATGATGGGGCTGGATATGAATCCACTTTGGTTGAAAAACGTCCCAATGATTCGGAGTCCATCTATCTTGATGCTAAAATCATTGAAAGTGGAGTAGAAGATATCAAAACTTTGAGTAATAATGAAACTACTACTTTGGATTTCAAGGAATTCAATTATAATAGTTGCTCCTTGATTGAATGCATTTCCTTGATGCAATCCATTCTAAACTCTCCACATGCTTATAGCCAAAACAAGGCCTTTACCGATCATATGGTCGATGCTATGATAAAATCTCTTGAAGAGAAACTTGAGTTGGAAGTTTCTATCCCTAGAAAGCTTCATGATGAGTGGGAACCTACTATCAAAATCAAAATCAAAAACTATGAATGCAATGCTTTGTGTGATTTGGGTGCTAGTGTTTCCGCGATTCCAAAGTCTTTATGTGATATTCTAGGCTTTAATGAGATTGAGGATTGTTCTCTTAATTTGCATCTTGAGGATTCTACTGTCAAGAAACCCATGGGAAGGATCAATGATGTTCTTATTATTGCAAATAGGAACTATGTACCCGTGGATTTCATTGTGCTTGATATTGATTGCAATCCTACATGCCCTATCATTCTTGGTAGACCTTTCCTAAGGACTATTGGTGCTATCATCGATATGAAGGAAGGGAATATTAGGTTTCAATTTCCTTTAAAGAAGGGCATGGAGCATTTTACTAGAAAGAAAATAAGATTGCCTTATGAATCCATGATGGGGGCTACTTATGGTTTGAGCACCAAAGACGACGATACGTGATTCAATCACCTTATGCCTAGCTAAGGGCGGTAAACAATAGCGCTTGTTGAGAGGCAACCCAATGAATTTATCTTTTTCTTTCTGTTTTCTTGCGTCCACACCATCATATTCTGTTATGATTGTGTTTTTTGTGTTTCTTTTTTCTGTTTGAGCCAAGCAAAACCTTTATGACTAGTTTTGGTGATGGTTGTTTGATCCTGCTGGAAAAAGACAGAAACTTTTCGCTCACGAAATTATTTTTCATTTTTATCCAGAAAGTGGTTTTGAGTTGATTCTTTTTGCTTCTGGTTTATATGCCTTTTGCCCAGGCTGTCGTAATTTGTCAGAATTTTTGAGGTACCAGAAGTATACGAAGTATACAGATTGCTACAGACTGGTCTGTTTTTGACAGATTCTGTTTTTGTTGAGTTGGTTGCTTGTTTTGATGAAACTATGGATAGTATCGGGGGGTACTAGCCATGGAAAAGTAAGAATATAGTAATCTAACACCAATATAAAGAGAAATCAAGATTGATACAGTACCTAAAGAGGTGGTAGTTTGTCTTCTTGTGCTAATGATATCACGAGTTTCTGTTCAAGTTTTGTGTTGTGAAGTTTTCAAGTTTTGGATAAAGAGTGGAAAGAGATCAAGCTTGGGGATGCTCAAGGCATCCCAAGCCAAATTCAAGGACACCAAAAATCCTAAGCTTGGGTATGCCCCGGGAAGGCATCCCCTCTTTCGTCTTCAATCCATCGGTAACATTACTTGGAGCTATATTTTTATTCACCACATGATATGTCTCTTGCTTGGAGCGTCTTGTATCGTAGGAGTCTTTTCTTTTTGTTGTGTCACAATCATCCTTGCTGCACACCTTTTGAGATAGACATGCACTCATCGTGAATTTGCTAGAATGCTCATTGTGCTTCACTTATATCTTTTGAGCTAGACCATTTTGCTATATGTGCTTCACTTAGATCTTTTAGAGCACAGCGGTGCGTAACTTTGTAGTTGGGTTGTTCTATGAAAGTAGTCCCAAAGGTGATAGGTACCCAAAGAGGATACAATAAAACCTCCATCTTCATGTGCATTGAGTAGAAAGAGAAGTTTGATTCCTCTCAATTAGTTTTGAGATGTGGATTTGGTAATATTAAGAGCTATGTTAGTAGGGTGTTGTGAATCTAGAAATACTTGTGTTGAAGTTAGTGATTCCCGTAACATGCACGTATGGTGAGCCGCTATGTTAGGAAGTCGGAGCATAACTGATCTATTGATTGTCATCCTTTGTGTTGCGGTCGGGATCGCGATGGTTTACACCTACCAACCCTTCCCCTAGGAGTATGCGTTTAGCACTTTGTTTAGATTACTAATAAAAACTTTCGCAATAAGTTTGTGAGTTCTTCATGACTAACGTGAGTCCATGGTATATATGCACTTTCACCTTCCACTATTGCTAGCGTCTCTAGTACCATGCAATTTTCGCCGGTGCACAAACCCACCATATGCCTTCCTCAAAACAACCACCATACCTACCTACTATGGCATTTCCATAGCCATTCCGAGATATATTGCCATGCAACTCCCACCGTTCCGTCTCATGACTTGTGTCGTCACTCTCATATTGCCATTGCATGATCGTAATCCCGATACACTGCCGGAGGCATTTCCTATAGAGTCATCATCGTTCTAAGCTTTGAGATGTGAGTAAATAAAAGTGTGATGATCATCATTATTAGAGCATTGTCCCATGTGAGGAAATTAACAAAAAAGGGAGAAATATGGAAAGAGGCCAAAGAGCCCAAAAAAGAGAAAAAGAGAGAAGGGACAATGCTACTATCTTTTCCACACTTGTGCTTCATAATAGCACCTTGTTCTTCATGATTGAGAACCTCTCATTTTGTCACCACCATATACTAGTGGGAATCTTTATTATATAACTTGGCTTGTATATTCCAATGATGGGCTTCCTGAAAATTGCCTTAGGTTTTCGTGAGCAAGGAAGTTGGATGCACACCCACTAGTTCTCCTTTTGAGCTTTCACATACTTATAGCTCTAGTGCATCCTTTGTATGGCAATCCCTACTCATTCACATTGATATGTATTAATGGGCATCTCCATAGCCCTTTAATACGCCGAGTCAATGTGACCATCTCCTCCTTTTTGTCTCACAACCACCACCACAATCTATTCCACCATAGTGCTATATCCATGGCTCACGCTCATGTATTGCATGAGAGTTGAAAAAGGTTTGAGAAAGTAAGAGTGCGAAAACAATTACTTGGCCAATACAGGGGTTGTGCATGATTTAAATTACTTGTGTGGGGATGATGGAGCATAGCCAGACTATATGATTTTGTAGGGATAGCTTTCTTTGGCCTTGTTATTTTGAAAGTTCATGATTACCTTGCTAGTTTGCTTCAAGTATTATTGTTTTCATGTCAATAGCAAACTATTGTTTTGAATCTTACGGATCTGAACATTCATGTCACATGAAAGAAGTTACAAAGGACAACTATGGTGGGGAGCATTCCACATCAAAAATTCAGTCTTTATCCCTTCCCTACTAGAGGACGAGCAGGAGTTAAGCTTGGGGGTGCTTGATACGTCTCCAACGTATCTATAATTTTTTATGGTTCCATGCAATTATCTTGTCAAACTTTGGATGTTTTGTATGCCTTTTATATCTTTTTTGGGACTAACTGATTAACTCAGTGCCAATTGCCAGTTCCTGTTTTTTCCGTGTTTTTGACCCTTTTCAAAGGAGGATTTTAAACAGTGTCCAAACGGAATAAAACTGCCGAAAAGATTTTTTTCCGGAACACAAGATACACACGGGAAGTGAGAACCAAGGCACGGGCCACCAGGGGACCCCACAAGCCCCCTAGGCGAGGCCAGGGGGCGCGCCTAGCAGGCTTGTGGGACCCTTGTCGCTCTTCTGCCCTACCTCTTCCGCCTATAAATTCCTGAAAAATCCAAAAGTGCGCGAGAGATCCACGAAAATACTTTTCCACCGCAGCAAGCTTCTGCCTCCGCAAGATCCTATCAGGAGAACGTTCTGGTGCCCTGCCGGAGGGGGGATTCGGATACGGAGGGCTTCTTCATCAACACAATGACCTCTCCGATGATGCGTGAGTAATTCACCATAGACCTTCGGGTCCATAGCTAGTAGCTAGATGGCTTCTTCTCTCTCTTGGATCTTCAATACAAAGTTCTCCATGATCTTCATGGAGATCTATTGAATGTAATCTTCTTTTGCGGTGTGTTTGTCGAGATCCGATGAATTGTGGATTTAGATTATCTATGAATCTTATTTGAGTTTCTTCTGATCTCTTATATGCATGTTTTCATATCCATGTAATTCTCTTCGAGTTGTGGGTTTTGTTTGGCCAACTTGATCTATGATTCTTGCAATGGGAGAAGTGCTTGGTTTTTGGTTCATACTGTGCGGTGACCTCTCCCAGTGACAGAAGGGGCATCGAGGCACGCATCATGTTGTTGCCATCAAGGGTACAAACATGGGGTTTACATCGTTGGTTTGAGTTTATCCCTCTACATCATGTCATCTTGCTTAAGGCGTTACTCTGTTCGTCATGAACTCAATACACTAGATGCATGATGGATAGCAGTCGATGTGTGGAGTAATAGTAGTAGATGCAGAAAGTATCGGTCTACTTGTCTCGGACGTGATGCCTATATGTATGATCATTGCCTTAGATATCATCATAACTTTGCGCGGTTCTATAAATTGCTAGACAGTAATTTGTTCACCCACCGTATTATTTTCTATTTTGAGAGAAGCCTCTAGTGAACACTATGGCCCCCGGGTCTACTTCACATCATATTTTCAGCCTTACACTTTTACTTCGTTGCACTTTCCGCCTTCAGATCTCACTTTTCAATCAATCTTGAAGGGATTGACAACCCCTTTATAGCGTTGGGTGCAAGCTCGTTTGTGTTTGCGCAGGTACTCTGGACACTTGGCTCGATTCTCCTACTGCATTGATACCTTGGTTCTCAAACTGAGGGAAATACTTACTGCTCATGTGCTGCATGACCCTTTCCTCTTCAAGGGAAAAACCAACACAAGCTCAAGAGGCAACAAGGGGATGGGAGGGCTCAGGGCTCCATTAAATAGCCGGCTGAAGGCGGTTCCGCTGGGGCTTCAGATAAGCTCGACGGCGGCAGTCACTGGCAATAGTTCAGGCGCACATGAGCGGCGGCAGGGTGGAGCAGGGGCAGTAGGGTAGCTAGGCAGCAACAGCTAGTGCGTGAGAGGCGTTCCAGGGGCAGCTGCCGGCCGGGGATGGCTTGGGCATTTCTGACGACTGCAGCAGCAGAGAAGAGGCCACGGCCATCGCGCTGCCATTACACGGCTCGAACAGAGAGACGGTGACCAACTGTCGGTGGAGGGGGGGGGTTGACGCGGCCTACAGTTGGTCCAGAGGGCAAGGGCACGAGGGGACGCGGCGGCTCGGCGCCCACGCGTGCAAAACATGCGTTCTGGCCATGCCCACAGCACGCACGACACCTGCTCGACGAAATGCCAAGCATCACCACTGGACTCCACATCTGCTCTAACTTAACAGGGTTAGGCTAGTTGGTAAGGCAAGATGGATGGACATGAAGGTTTGCCTAGGGAAGACACTCCACAATGCAAGTCCAAGGCCATGCCAAATCTAGACATAATCCACAAGTGCTTGATGAAATGTGAGGGGCTCCAAATGATCTTTGATGCCCGCCAAACTGTCCAGATCAGGGTCTCTCTAGGTGCTAGTAATGGTGGTAGGGTTAGTTTGGCAAAAGTCAAAACTTGCTAATGCAAAATTTGAAAAACACAACTCTGGACAGAAAATTGGAGCTATTATCACATGCACTTACTTTCATACAATGGGGCTCAATTCTTGGTGTTAAGGTTTTGGTAGGGTGACGTACAAGCATGCAAAATATCAAAGCAATTGGAGCAAGAAAAACTATGGCTGTAGTGCAAAGCATCAATTTGGACCAGAATAGAAAAATGGTTGTTATGCTAAATTTTTACAAAGCACATAGTGCGGTTTTTGCATAAAAGTGAATTTCATGCTATACTTTACATCACCAAATTTTTATGGAGTTTTTGAAAGATTATTTCTAGGGGTTGTAGTACAAACTCAAATCAGGACCATATTAGAAAAGTAGTTATTGTGCTCAAAATATTCAAAACACTTGAGTAGGTTTCTGCATAAATGTGATCCAGGGACATCACAGGTTACCTACAAATTTGTATAGAATTTTTAGACGAAGTTATCACAAGGTTGCAGTGCAAAACAACACTATAAAGGAAATATAAATCCGTTTCCAATAAAAGAAATCTCGGTAAAAATATTAAAATAAAATATCCCAAGAATTTACCAGAAGAAAAGAAATGTTTTTATGCAAGTGATCAGGTTCCAACATAAATTATCAAAAATATCTACCTAGGAAAAATATCTTTATAAAGGAAAAAAAGGAGTGTTTCAAAGATTAATTAAAAATCCAGAAATTCAGATATTAAATAGATATGGACAAAATAATATTCCCATATAATGAAATAGATAATTCAAAATGGTCTCAAGCAAGGGCTTAAGTACAAAAAGATCTTTGAAAAGCCACTTGAAATGAAAGTTCTTGGAAAGAGGCTTCGACAAGAGTCATGAAGCAAAAACAAATCTAATTTTTTTTTATTTTAGGCAAAATTTTATATTAGAAAAATGTTATTAAAATTTTGGAGTGTGATAGACACTACCCACCCTTAAAAATAAATCTCGTCCCTGAGATTTGCTTAGGAGAGAAAAACAATACATTCATGAAAACACGGAACATGATCACTCAAAGTGCAGGCGCAAACAAGGCAATCATATAGCAAGCAATCATCCATATTCGGGTGCAAGCAATGCCATCAAATAGCACATCACTACTCACATAGCATCCGGAAAACATACCACTGGACTAAAGTACACTCCGAGGATAGGCAACGGGATACAGGCAAGGGGTTCTCGAGAAAATACTCTCGGTCGGGGAAAACATATTTCACTTCTCCTAGAACATCCGGATGAATCCCAATGGAAGGTCCAAAATTTTGCAAAAAGCCTACATGTGGAATTATTCCACCCACTGATGGGTCAACACCCTTGGCGATGACCCGAAGGGCAAGGGATGGGCAAACCAGAGCTACTCTATACTGGGCTGCGAGGAAACACAGTTACCTTTGTAGGTTTGCATCCAGAACATCCGGATGAATCCTAGTGAGTACTCATGGGGAACTAGCTCGGGGCAGCGCACTTGGTGAGAAGTGCTAAGAGCGGTCATGGGTGGTCTAAAAAGGGTACCTGGTTTAGGGATACACACAGTATGATACTGGGGTGGCATGGTCCACCGGGGTGAAACTCGGGTATCAACTCTTATGGATACATCACTCGGGTAGCTGACTTGGTGGCTAGCTGGTCACGCCCAAAAATTTAATCTAAGGCCACGTGGACTAGTTTACGCAATTTTACTTATAAAAACAAGGTGTACAGGCATCCTGCAATTTTATTAAAACTCTATTCTATTACAGACATGCGAATACAATGTTACATGGTAACGCGGTTACCAAGGCTTGACACCTACTCTGACGGACTCGCTCTGCCTTCATTGGCCTCTTAGCTGATGGGCTCAGTAGCCATTAAGGCTTCTCCATTCACCGAGGCTCCTGAGTCAACAGGACCATGGAATGGGGCTGCAGGGTTGCGGTGGCGACGACATCTCGGACGACGCGCTCTTGGCATAGCTTCATTGCAGAAGGAATCCAAACTGCGGCGAAGCTCTGCTGGGGTCATGGGTGGTGGGGCAAACCTTAAGGGTCCAATAGGTCTTCTAGCCAAAATGTGTCGGTTGCTGGAGGCGGTTGCGGCTTAGTAGCTTGCCAGGGTCCGACGAGCAGTTTGCGTGCGGCTCATGACCAAGTCAGAGGTGATCTGATCGATGAGTGCCTCATGCGCTCTCCAATAGCGCACAACTTGCACCAGGGCAGGGTCTGTCTCAAGGTCTTCGTTGGCAACTCGGGTCAGACTACCATAGTCTTCACAACTAGGATCGTAGCAGAACGGTTGTTTGTTCATCCATGGCGACAAATGTCGCAACTCGACTATAGCTTCTCAGGCTGCAAGCTGACGAGCTTGGGCTTCATTGGTGGTTTCTCTACCAGTGAAATGGTGAGGGCACTCCAACGAGGGATCTCCTTCATAGATGTGCACCGAGGCCCAAAAGTAACGAATATCATCACTCGTAGGCTCCTCATGCACAACATACACTGGAGGTTCTTCTATGCCAAAAACTTGGCGGCTAAGGTCGGCGCGGATGACAACAAAGTCTCCAGGCTCGGACATGGGGGTCTCGTTGCCAGGAATGCGGCCAGGCATCTTGCAAGTCAAGAGGGGTTTACTAGGGTAGTGGTCTCAAAGTTGTGGGTTGCTGGGTTGAGGCAAGGCCTTACTATATAGGCTAGGGATTCTTTCACCTCACGCTAGAGGTTGCAACACTCCGGTGTTGGTCATAGACACATAGCTTAAGGGTTGGGCTGACAGGTTAGGCACCGACTGCCAAAAGGTGTCGGATGGCCATTGTGGTTGGCTATTGGGTAGGCTAGGCTGGGGTGTGGATATATAAATATCTAGTTTAGGGATAACGACCTGGCTAAGATAAGTTTAGCCAATGGTCATCTTGGCCCTGATACCAAGGTTGTAGCGACGTGTTCTTCGAAAAATAATTTCCAAAAAACATGTCTCTGTGTTTACCAGCCCCAGGATTGCTGTTAGCTGGTAGACACCTACTTGATACAAAATATCCAAGCAAAATACAAAATCTGGGTTACAAGACCATGAAGGTCTATTAGGTTGAACAAAAGTCTGAGGTTGGCGGCGGAAGCGACTCGAGGAATCTCCAGTGCCCATGGGACTTCATTCCCACAGGAACAGCTGACCTGGATAAATTCCTATCTGACAAGGCTGCTATCCTTGACTCCTAGGTTCCGAGGTTGACGGCATTGTGCTCCTCTCCGAACGCAATCTGGCCAAGACAATAGACAAGGACAAGCTAGTGAGTACTTTGAATGTACTCGCAAACATCAAGAAAACAGTTAAGTTAAGAAGGTGAGATGCATGCAATTTCTACTAACAATTATATCATGCCATTAGAGTTTAATTCATGGATGCATTCATGAAATATGCAATGTTTCCACCAATGCTTTATAAACAAGCAAAAGACGATAATAATGAGTAATATGCTTCCCACAGTCGAGCGTCGGAGCAACACCACAGAAAGGGCTTAAGATATGACAATAAGCATGCCTCAGTCGGGCGTCTAAGCGACACCACAGAAAGGGCTTATAAGAATTGATAAGAAGCACGCCACAGTCGGGTGTTTCAGCGACACCACATAAAGGGCTTATATGAGACAATAAACATGCCATAGTAGGGCGTTTGAGCAACACCACATAAAGGTCTTATATGAAACAATAAACATGCCACGGTCGGCATCTGAGCGACACCACATAAAGGGCTTATAAAGAATGCAATAATAAATGTTGAATATCCAGGAGGTAGAACTGTCCGAGGGATATCCAACAACATAATCATAGGGGTTAGTACAGAGTAATAATCATAATGTGATCATGTCCCACATCATCATATAATTTTCCACGTGCATTATTATTATCAGCGTTTATACTCCAAAGACCTATTCTACGACTGACACTTGACTTATCAAACAACGTCCTTGACCGGGGACACGGCTACTCGAATAGTTTTGACTCTGCAGACGGTGTACTCTTTACCCACAGCTCACGATTTCCGCTAGTCGACAAGACTAATCCTGCGTACGGCATTTTAGAAGCGGACGCTCAGAATCAGCACACATCGATTTTCCTCCGCGAAGCCCGGCTTCACCCGGACTACGTTGCCAAGGCAAAACCATAAGACGGGGAGGCTCCGACCTCAACTAGCATGGGATCAAAAATTTATACCGCACACTCACTGGGAAGGGCCATTCCCTCCCGGTCCGAGACCGGAAACACCCATGCGCCCTGACCGGATGACTGGATTTAGTCCATGGCCATGGATACCTTCATACCGGCCCCTCTACTTGGTGTGTGACTGATAATAGGTCTACAACTGACTTTATAGAATCCATTATCCAGGAAACTGTGGTAACACGTTATAGAAGTATGACATGGACAAGACTCGATCTAGGTCGATATGGGAGTTAACCAAGTTTTACCGGCATCATCGTGCACCTGTCATGACCAGGCCATAACCTATCACGTTCCGCGTGACTAGGTTATTCCACGACCTCTCATAACCAGCACATGCCATCATCATGTTTCACCATTGTTATAATGTGAGTAGGATGCATCAAAATGCAAAGTATTATTTCATGTGAGACCATTATAACCTCAAATCACGCGATTTATGCACCACCACAATAATCACACAACTTTATGCAAATATGTATTCAATATGCTTTCCTTAGGGGTTTGAGGAGGGTGATTTGTACCCCGTCATCTTGGAGTAGGTATCCACTCTTCAAAATCCTAGTTTGAAAATATTTGAATTAACACACATAATCAAAACAGCACATAAAATTTGTTTTTTTTTTGAAATAAATCTTAAAATAAACTAGATGAAATTCTAAACAGGTAGGAAAAAGAATCAATTAATTTGGAGTTTCCTATAAACAGTTAGAGCTATTCTAAGTTTCTACTCAAATCTGTTTTTAAAATACATATAAAAGAAAACAATTCGGGCAAACTACATTTTCTCACACAGAAGGCGTATTCACTGAAACGACTATGCACGAATGCGCTTTACCTAAAAGAAAACGCACCTGCGGGGGATTGCGCCAATCGGGCTGGTCCCGCCTATCACGTTCTTCTCCCTCCTCCCGCGTGTGCGTGGGCAGGCAACAGAGGCACTCCGGCGAGGCTCACCGGCGGCACAGGGCACCTCCCATCGCGCTCCGACTATGCACACACTCGTGGGAGTGAGCCGCATACATTTGTTTCAGCTAGAGGCGCGAAGGAGCTCGGGTCTGAGCGGGGCTTCCACAATGGCGGATGAAGATTCGGCCATCCTGCAGCTTCGGCCTCAGGTGGCTCCTGGTCGTGCAGGACGATGGGAATGGGTTCCCTAGGGTTTGGGTAGGCTAGCAAGGTAGGTAGGGGAGAACTACACAGCTTGTGCTGCCGGAATCGAGCAGGGGGGCGATGGCGGCGGTGCTCTCAGAGGCGAGCAACAGAAAGCAGCTTGGCCAAATTGGGGCGATGGGGAGGGGGCTACTGGTCCTGGGAGTCTGCTGAGGGGATCGGAGGACTCGGGGTTCCATTAAATAGCCGGCTCAAGGCGGTTCCGCTGGAGCTTCGGATAAGCTCGACGGCGGCAGTCACTGGCAATAGTTCAGGCGCACAGGAGCGGCGGCAGGGCGAAGTAGGGGCAGCAGGGCAGCGAGGCAACAACAGATGGTGCGGGAGAGGCGGTCCACGGGGCAGCTGGCGGCCGGGGATGGCTTGGGCGGTACCGGCCACTGTAGCAGCAGAGAAGAGGCCATGGCCATCGCGCTGCCATTGCACGGCTCGAGCACAGAGACAGCGACCAACTATCGTGGGATAGGGGGGGTTGACGTGGCCTGCAGTTGGTCCAGAGGGCAAGGACACGAGGGGACGCGACGGCTCGGCGCCCGCGCATGCAGAACATGTGTTCTAGCCACGCCCAGAGCACGCACGACACCTGCTCGACGAAATGCCAAGCATCACCACTGGACTCCACATCTGCTCTAACTTAACAGGGTTTGGGTAGTTGGTAAGGCAAGATGGCTGGACATGAAGGTTTGCCCAGGGAAGACACTCCACAATGCAAGTCCAAGGCCATGCCAAATCTTGACATAATCCACAAGTGCTTGATGAAATGCCAGAGGCTCCAAATGATCTTTGATGCCCACCAAACTCTCCAGATCAGGGTCTCCCTAGGTGATAGCAATGGTGGTAGGGTTAGTTTGGCAAAAGTCAATACTAGCTAATGCAAAATTTGAAAAACACAATTCTGGACAGAAACTTGGAGCTATTATCACATGCAGTTACTTTCATACAATGGGGCTCAATTCTTGGAGTTAAGGTTTTGGTAGGGTGCCATACAAGCATGCAAAGTATCAAAGCAATTGGAGCAAGAAAAACTATGGCTGTAGTGCAAAGCATCAATCTGGACCAGAACAGAAAAATGGTTTTTATGCTAAATTTTTACAAAGCACATAGTGGGGTTCTTGCATAAAAGTGAATCACATGATATACTTGACATTCCCAAATTTTTATGAAATTTTTAAAAGATTATTTCTAGGGGTTGTAGTACAAACTCAAATCTGGACCAGATTAGGAAAGTAGTTATTGTGCTCAAAATATTCAAAACACTTGAGTAGGTTTCTGCATAAATGTGATCCAGGAACATCACATGTTACCTACAAATTTTTATAGAATTTTTAGAAGAAGTTATCACAAGGTTGCAGTGCAAAACAGCCCTATAAAGGAAATATAAATCTGTTTTGGATAAAAGAAATCTGGGTAAAAATATTAAAATATAATATCCCAAGAATTTACGAGAAGAAAATAAATGTTTTTATGGAAGTGATCACGTTCCAACATAAATTATCAAAAATATCTACCTAGGAAAAATATCTTTATAAAGTGTTTCAAAGTTTAATTAAAAATTCGGAAATTCATATATTAAATAGATATGGCCAAAATAATATTCTCATATAATTAAATAGATAATTCAAAATGGTCTCAAGCAAGGGCTTAAGTACAAAAAGATCTTTGAAAAGCCACTTGAGATGAAAGTTTTTGGAAAGAGGCTTCGACAAGAGTCATCAAGCAAATTATTTTTCTATTTTTTTTATTCTAGGCAAAATTTTATTTCAGAAAAATATTATTAAATTTTTGGGGTGTGACACTTGGGAACCAAGAATGGGTAGCAGACAAGGCCCAGGGGCCCACTAGACATCAAGGCACACTAGAGACCCCTCACGTGGCCTGGTGTCTAGTGGGACCCTCGAGAAGCTTCTCCACCGCCTGTGAGCTCTTTAAATACCCCCATATTCAAAAACCCTAGAGGAGTTGAGGAAAAATCGTTTCAGCCGCTACTAGTTCGAGAGCCACGAAATCCAATCTAGAGCCCGTTCCGGAGAGGAACACGGTCGGACATGGGTTCACCATCCTCATTGGTGCTCCTCCGATAATGCATGAATAGTTCATATCACACCTACAAGTCCTTAGGCAGTAGCTAGATGGCCTTCTCTATCGTTTTGTTTCTCAACACAATGGTCTCTTGGAGATCCATAGGATGTAACTCTTTCTTTTGCGGTGTGTTTGTTCGGATCCGACGAATTGTGATTCCATGATCAGATCTATGAAAATATATTCATGCTTGATTATTATAGCCTCGTATTTGTTCTCCGATATTTGGTTTTTGTCTGGCCAACTTGATCTTTTATCTTGCAATGGGAGGAGGTTCTTTGTGATGGGTTCGATCTTGCGATGCTCAATCTCAGTGACAGAAACAGACATGACACACACACATATATATATTTCCTATCAAGGATAAAACGATGGGGTACATTCCTACATGAATAGATCTTGTCTACATCATGTCATCGTTCTTAAGGCATTACTCCATTTCTCCATGAACTCAATACACTAGATGCATGCTGTATAGCGGTCGTGTGTGGAGTAGTAGAAGTAGATGCATGCAGAAGTTGGTTTACTTATCTTGGACGTGATGCCTATATATATGATCATTGTCTGGAATATCAAGATAATTACTTGCTTTTCTATCAATTTCCCAACAATAATTTTTCTACCCACAGCTTGCTATATTCTCGAGAGAAGCCACTAGTGAAACCTACGACAACGGGTTTATTTCACATTATCTATTTGCAATCTCTACTTTGCTATTTGTGTTTCTACTTTATTTGTTATTTTGTTTTCAAATCTATATTATCAAAAAACCCAAAAATACCTTGTTGCATTCTGTTTGCTATCACTCTTATTTGCATATGTGAATTTATCCTCACTTCACCCACGAGGGATTGACAACCCCTCTACGCGTTGGGTTGCAAGGATTTGCTATTTGTGTGCACGTGTTGCTTATATAGTCTTGTGGATCTTCCTACTAGATTGATACCATGGTTACTTAACTGAGGGAAATTCTTGCGTTGCTGTGCTACATCACCCTTTAAGCTTGGAGGAGAAGCAACGCACCTGCGAGGAGTCACAAGATTTCTCGCACCGTTGCTGGGGAAGATCAAGTCAAGATCTATCAGGTTCCTACATATAAATCTCATCTCCTTGCAATTACATTATTTGCCATTTTCCTCTCATTTTCCTCTCCCACACTTCACAAAAAATTTCCTTTTTATTTGCCATCTTTCCCTTGCCGTTTTCTTGCTGGATCTCTTGTTTGCTTGTGTTCTTGTTTGCAAAGTCAGGATGACTCAAGAGAACACTAAGTTGTGTGATTTTTTCAAGACCAATAGCAAGGATTTCATTAGCACTCCTATCCTACCACTAGTGCGGAGTCTTATGATGTTAATGCCACTTTGTTGAATCTTGTTATGAAAATGCAATTTTCCGATAATCCTAATGAGGATGCCGGTTCCAATCTAATAACTTTCATAGAATTGTGTGATATGCAAAAAAACAAATATGTGGATAATGATATTATCAAGATGAAATTATTTTTGTTCTCTTTGTTGTGATCGTGATAAAATCTGGTTTTCATTTTTGGCAAGAAATAGTATTGATTCTTGGAACAAGTGCAAATATTCTTTTATAACAAAGTATTTTCCTCCTGCGAAAATTATTTATCTTAGAAATCAGATTATGAATTTTAAACAACTTGAGCCTGAGCATGTTGCTCAATCTTGGGAAAGGATGAAATTGATGATAAGAAACATCCCAACTCATGGTTTGAATTTGTGGATGATCATAATTTTTTTTATGTGGGATTGAATTTTGTTTCTTGAAATCTTTCAGACTCCGCTGTGGGTGGTACTTTTATGGAAATTACTTTGGGTGATTCTACTAAATTTCTTGATGATATTATGGCTAATTATTCACAATGGCATACTGAAAGAGCTCCTACTAGTAAAAAGGTTATTTCTATTGAAGAAATTGATGCTTTGAGTAAAAAAGTTGATGCTCTTATGAAATTGGTTTCTAGTAAGCATGCTCGTATTGATCTTAATTAAGTGCCCTTGTCTACTTTGATTGAGCAAAATAATGATCCCGTAGATGTGGTTTTTGTCTCGTGAATCAATTTTAATACCAATGCTTATAGGAACAATTTTAATACTAGGTCATATCCTCGAAGTTCTTCAAATAAATATGGTAATTCCTATAGTAATTCTCATAATAATAATGCTAGGATACCCTCTGATCTTGAGAGTAATATTAAGGAATTTATGAATGCGCAAAAGGCTTTCAATACCATGATAGAAGAAAAGTTGAATAAAATTGATGATATGTGTAGAAGAATTGATAGAATTTCGCATGATGTAGAAAATCTCAAGAATATTTTTTTTCCTAAGGTTGATATTAGTGAATCAATTAAAGCTTTACATGTTTCCATAGATGAAACTAAGAAAAGACCGCTATGCTTAGAGCTAAAAGAGGATTTTTAGAAAGAGCTTTCCGGATTGCTTTCGTAAAAATGTTGAAGAGATTAAAATGATTGGTGTTTCTTCTATTGATTCCCTGTTTAATAATGTTAAAATTAATGATGAGGGAACTTAACAAGTGTCAACTTTAGCTAGAGGGCATTCCCATGATTTGGAGGGTGAAAATCTTATTGAAAAAATTGCTAAAAGTGGGATTAAAGAGGTAAATTAGCTAGTGATGCACCGAGTATTTAGGATTGCATTTTTTTTATTTTTGATATTTGCTTCTTCATTGAGTGTATTTATATGCTGCAATCTATGATAAATTCACCCAATGCCAATGAACAAAATAAAGCTTTTGCTAAACATATTTCGGATGCTGTGATTAAAACTTTGGAAGAAAAGTTAGAGCTAGCGACATGATGAATGGGAACCCACCATTAAGATCAAAATCAAGAATTTTGAGTGCTATGCTTTATGTGATTTTGGTGCTAGTGTTTCCACAATTCTGAAATCTCTTTGTGATGTGCATGGTCTTACCAATATTGAAGAGTGTCCTCTCAATTTGCACTTGGTGGATTCTACCATTAAAAACCCTATGGGAAGAATTAATGATGTTCTTATTATTGCAAGTAGGAATTATGTGCCCAAAGATTTTATTGTTCTTGATATTGGGTGCAATTCGTCTTGTCCAATAATTCTTGGTAGACCGTTCTTGCGTACTATATGAGCCGTGATTGATATGAAAGAAGGGAATGTTAAATTTTAGTTTCCACTAAGAAAGGGCATCGAACACTTCCCTAGAATTAAAATGAAATTACCATATGAATCAATCATGAGGGAAAACTAGGGATCAATCGCTAAGGATGACATCACTTCAATCTATGTAATGTGCCTAGCTAGGGGCGTAAAACGGTAGCGCTTGTTGGGAGGCAACCCAACGAATAATAAATATTTTCACTTTTGTTTTCTATTCTTGAGTGTTTGAAAAATTACGATACTGTTATAATTGTGTTTTTGTGTGTTTTATTTTGTGTTTGTACCAAGCAAAGCCTTCGGGGTCATGTGGGGTATTACTTGCTTTAATCCTGCTGTAAAATAGAAACTTCTGCGTCCAGTAGAAAAAATCCTAAAACTCATAGAAATGTCAAAAGTGTGTGAATATTTTACACAATATTAATTTACAAATTACCTATGTTTTCCTAATTTTTAAGAATTTTTGGAGTTACACAAGTATAAGTAAATTTCGAATCTTTACACGCTATTCTGTTTTTAACAAATTTTGTTTTCTTTGCGTTATGTTCTTACTTTAATGATTATATGGTTTATATCGGGGGCATAAGCCATGGTAAAGTTAGAATATAGTAGGTATGGTGAAAAAACAAAATTGGAATGGGTTTTCAAGAGTGCTTATAGTAAATTTTGGTTTTCTTATACTAACGGATCTCATGAAATTTTGTTGAGTTTTGTGTGATGAAGTTTTCAAGTTTTGAGTGAGATCACGATGGATGATGGAACAAGGAGTCATAACATCCTAAGCTTCGGGATGCCCATGACACCGCAAAGAAATATCTAAGGAGTACCAAGTAGCTAAGCTTGGAGATGCCCCGGAGGGCATCCCCTCTTTCTTCTAGAAACCAACTGTAATTTTACTTGGAGATATATTTTTATTCATCACATATCATGAGTTTTTCTTGGAGCGTCTTGTACCATTTGTGTATTTGCTTGTTAGGTTGTCATAATAAACCCTGCTGGACACACCCATATGGGAGAGCCGAATTATGCTATGATTTGTTAGAATCGCTCTTTATGCTTCACTTAATTTTTTTGAGCCATAGAATTGCTAAAGTACTTCACTTACATCTTTTTGAGAATGGTGGTGTTGTTATTTTGAAGAAAATTTCTCTCACGCTTCAATTATATTGTTTTTAGAGTTGCTGAAATTTTGAAGAAATCATGTCATGCTTCACTTATATAATTTTGAGAGTTGAAAATTTTAAAGAAATTTGTACTCTCGTGCTTCACTTATACTTGTCTGAGAGCTTGTTATTTGCATTGACAATTTGCTTTAAATGAAAATTAGTTCCAAAGTGATGAATGTCCAGGAAAGATATAATGAAAACTTTCATGAAGATCATTGGATATTAAGTTTTACTCTTTGCAATAGTTTTGCGACATGAAAATAGTAATATGTGAGTTAAGTTGATGAGTAATTATGCTCTAGTAAGAATATTAGTGTTAAGGTTTGTGATTCCCTACGCATGCAGATGAATTCAATAACTATGCTATGAAATTACATCCTACTTGTGTTTCATTATTTGGTGTTAGCTATGTTTAATGTTTACTTATGATGATTTTTGTTCCTTCTTTGGGCACTTCTCAATTTATTTCCTAGCCTTCAGTTGTACTAAGCGGGAATACTGCTTGTGCATCCAAATCCTAAACCCATAGTTGTGCCAAATGAGTCCACCATACCTACATATACGTGGTATTTCAACTCCATTCCAAGTAAATGTGCAAGTGCCGACTCTAATATTCAAAATAAAATTATGTTTTGTGTGCCCGTACCGCTCATGAATCGGCGAGGGGTGTCGATATCTTCCATGTTAATTAGGTTATTCTCAAGATGAGTGTTTATTCACTTGCATTGCACGAGAGTATGTGGTAATAGGGATGCCCAGTCCCAAAAAGAAAAAAACATATTTTATGTTGTCAATTAATAAATTCCTTGGAAAATGTTGGTATGGACGACAGAGTGGATGCGGCTAGCCTTGGCAGGTGCAAGAATGGTGGAAAAGGAATAAACTTTATTTTTAGTTTGGGAACCGCCTATAATTTGTTTAGCACACAAGATATTGGAAACTCTTAGTTATTGTCGTTGACAAGAAAAGCATGCCACCCTAAAAAAAATTATCTCTAAGTTTTTCACTTTGAGCTATGGACCTCTACAAATCCCTACTTCACTCTGTGAAGGGCTATCTATTTACTTTATGCAATTTTTATTTTTGAATTTGAGTCTCCATCTTCTCTTATAAAGCTTAAACTAAGGAACACCATTATCACACTTGAGCATTGGATGTAGTTAATATTTAAGTGTGTTGCAGGAATGGATCAATGATAGAGCATGATGGGCTAGGGATAATGTTCTTTAGTGTTGATATTTTGAAAGACTTAGTTGCTTGTTGATATGCTTGATTATTGAAATCTTCATGTCAAATTATAGTCTATTGCATTGCTTCATCTATAAGTACATATGTCCATGGTGAAAGAAAAATAATATGATGAACATGTGAGGCAACATTCCACAATAAAAAAATATGTTTTTATCATTTGCCTACTCAAGGACGAGAAGGAGTTAAACTTGGAGATGCTGATACGCCTCCAACGTATCTATAATCTTTTATTGTTCCATGATGTTATGTTATCATTCTTGGATGGTTTATAATCATTTTATAGCATTTTATATCATTTTTCAGGATTAACCTATTGACATAGTGCATAGTGCCACTTGTTGTTTTTTTGCTATTTTTAGTTTGTAGAATATCCATATTAGATGAGGTCCAATTGCCATGAAACTTTATGAAGATTTTTTCTGGACCAGAAGAAAACTTGGGAACCAAGAATGAGCAACATACAAGGCCTAGGGGCCCCACTAGACATCAGGGCGCACTAGAGGCCCCTGGCACGGCCTCGTGTCTACCGGGGCCCTCAAGAAGCTTCTCCACCTCCTTTGAGCTGTGTAAATACCGCAATATTTGGAAAACCCTAGAGGCGCCGATGAAAAATCATTTCAGCTGCCGCAAGTTCCACAGCCATGAAATCCAATCTAGATCCCGTTCCAGAGAGGAACACGATCACGGAGGGGTTCACCATCCTCATTGGTGCTCCTCCGATGATAGTGAGCAATTCATTTCAGACCTACGGGTTCGTAGGCAGTAGCTAGATTGCTTTCTCTCTAGTTTTGTTTCTCAATACAATGATCTCTTGGAGATCCATATGATGTAACTCTTTATTTTGCGGTGTGTTTGTCGGGATCCGATAAACTATGAGTTTATGATCAGATTTATGAAAACATATTCATGCATGATTATTATAGCCTCGTATTTCTTATTCGATCTTTGGTTTTTGTGTGGCCAACATGATCTTTATCTCGCAATGGGAAAAGGTGCTTTGTGATGGGTTTGATCTTGCGGGGCTCAGTCTCAGTGACAGAAAGATACATGACACGCATGTATCATTCCTATGAAGGATAAAATGATGGGGTCTATTCCTACATGAATAGATCTTGTCTACATCATGTCATCGTTCTTAAGGCATTGCTCCGTTTCTCGATGAACTCAATACACTAGATGCATGCTCGATAACGGTCGATGTGTGGAGTAACAGAAGTAGATGCAGGCAGAAGTTGGTCTACTTATCTTGGACGTGATGCATATATACATGATCTTTGTCTTGAATATCGTTATAATTATTTGCTCTTCTATCAATAGCCTACCAGTAGTTAGTCTATCCACTCCTTGCTATTTTCGCGAGAGACCCCACTAGTGAAACCTACAGCCCTCGAGTCTACTTCACATCATCTATTTGCAATCTCTAATTTTCCATTTGTGTTTCTACTTTATTTGCTCTTTTGTTTTTCAAATCTCTATTATCAAAACCCCCAAAAATACCTTTCTTTGTTCTATTTGCTATAACTCTTATTCGCATCTATCATTCTATCCTTACTTTACCCATCAGGGATTGACAACCCCTCTACGCGTTGGGTTGCGGGGATTTGCTATATGTGTGCAGGTGCTGCTTACATAGTCTTCTGGGTCTTCCTACTCGATTGATTCCTTGGTTTCTTAGCTGAGGGAAATACTTGCCAGTGGTGTGCTACCTCACCCTTTAAGCTTGGAGTGCGAACCAACGCACCTGTGAGGAGTCATTTGTCCTGCCACGGGTGCGGGTCATGGCGGTCCAAGGAGGGACGCAGAGGAGGTCTGGGATCCGCCGCCGCAACCATTGTCGTGGCCGTGGCATCGCCCCCGGCTGCTGCCAGAGCGTCTCACGCTAAAACGAGAGTGGGGTCCGTGCTCTGGCTTGCGGAGCTCCATGTAGTGTTGTGGCTTCGTTCACTAGCTCGATGCGCCTCGTGAGCTCCCTCGCCCTCGTCGCCCGTTGCGGCCGACGCGTGCAGCTTGGATGTTGAAGGGGCAGCCACCGTGCCACCCTGTTCTTCTTTGGCGCCATGGGCGTCGAGAAAGACATGTGGAGATGTCGATGCACATACGCGCATAGAAAGCCCCCCTACCCAGCGCGCCAAAGATGTCAGGGGAATGGACCCACAACAATCTATGGGACCCTGGAGGCCCCTTTTACGATTCTGCGTGCGGGGTTTCGATGCACACAGAGCATCAGTCGGCAAGGTAACGCGCGAGGGGATTTATACAAGGTCGGGCCGCTTGGAAGCGTAACACCCTATGTGCTGTTGGTGGTGGTTATTTGGGCTGAAAAAACACAAGAGTGTCGTGGCCCGGCAAGGATGCTCGAGAGCTCAGCCATGCGTGTGATTGAACAGAGTGTCGACCTTTGTAAATGTAGCTACGGACCTCCTTTTATAGGGTAAATGGGTTACCACAGTGGCTATAACACTCATTTTACTAGGTGTATAGTGCGAACTGCAACGATGGGACCGTTTGCCAGAGTGAGTTGTTGTCACATCCCTGGATCCCTAACTAGGGTTTAGTCTTTGTGCTCATGTTTTCTTCGTTTGCATTCAAGAATTTGAAACAAACTCCAAAGAAGTGGTGAAAATCAAACCAAAAACCCTAGCCACTTCTTATTCAAATGAAATTTACATCTTGTCAAAATCAATGAACCCAAAATGGCCTTCTTAAAAGTTCAATATTTCTGATAAATATTGAAAACAAATTATCAGGGGAGAAAACTATTTTCAAAACACCCTTGTCAGTTATTTTTAATTCAGAAAGCCCCTGAATTCAAACTTAAATTTGAATTCAAGTATTTTCAAGTTTCAAAAATGTTGCAAACCTCAGGAGTAGTTGGGAATATTCCAACTATCACTCAGGGCTTTTCAAACTAATTTTTAGTTTGCTTTTTTAAGCCAAAATAAATAGAAATCAATGTCAGCAAATAAAACAAAAATAGAAATAGCAGAAAATGAAAAAACCCTATTCTACGATTACCTACGAGGCCCAGCCCACGAGGGGCAGGGTCGTCTTCTTCCTCTGCCTTGTGGCAGAGGAGAGAACGACCACGGCGGCCTCCTCCACCTCCTGCTTCGCCGTGGCGTCCTCCGGTGCCCCCCAGGACAGCGCGAGAACGGGGATGACTCCCCCGAGCGCATCCCTATCCATCCCCGCTCTCCATTCCTCCCCCTCCTCTCAGTTTCTTCCCTCTCCTCCTGCCGCCACTGATAGAAGCTTGAGCTCGAGGAGCCCGAGCTCTCTGGCCACAGGGAAGCCCTCCCGAGTGTTCCATCCTCTCCGCAACGTCGAGCTCGACACGCACGTCAATGAAACCGTCCTCCCCGAGCCTTGCAATGCCCCCAGTGCCGTCGTCTTCAACCTCCGGCCGCCGGCAAATCGACGGTGGATCGCCGGCTACAGCCCCTCTGCGATCAGTCTGAGCCCAGCTTCGCCTCCACCGTGAGCCTGCGAGCATTTCCCCTCTGTTTCCCCTCTCTCTCCAGCACTCAAGCCCCGAGACCCATGAACCTGAGCTCCGGCAGCCGCCTCGGCTCGTCGCCGGCATGCTCCGGCCACCCATAGCCCCTCTTGTTGCCCGTAGAGGATGAGGCCGAGCCTGGGGATCATCCCACTCCTGTCGGCACTCGATCCCGAGCACCAGAGCGCGATTTGGTGCGTCTCTAGTGAAGATCCACCGCGGATCTGGTCGCCGCCGGTCAGTCTCTAGCGGGGGACGACGTGGCCGGCCTAATCCCGGTGGATTAGGACTAAGCAGCCATTGACAGTGGGCCCTAGCAGTGGGTCAAACCCACTTAGGGGCTGGTCAGCGCGGGATGAGCTCCCGAGACGCTAACCAGTGGCCCCCACCTGTCAGGTTTGACCTGACCAGGTCAGTTGACCTGCTCACGCAATGCTAACGTAGTTATGACGCAATAAAGAGTTTTTCTGATTTAAAAGAATTCCAGAAAATGCGCAAAACTTCTAAAAATCATAGAAAATAATCTGTAACTCCAATGAAAATAATATATATATGAAAAACTATCCGAAAAATCCAAGGAATCTGATTTGATATTTTCAAACATGTTTGAAAATGTTAACATCACCAAACAGATTAAATGATGATTAGGATAACCATATTAAGTAATATAGATTTTGAATTTCAAATCCATTTGAATTCCACTTCAAATATTATGACCAAACAATGATCAGGAACAATCATCACCTCAAAATACCATCTTCATGCATGCTAAAACAAGATTACCTGACCATCAGGTCGAATCAATTAAAAGGGTATTTGAAAATACCTTGTTTGAAGTGATATTTGGATCTTGATTCAAATCAACTTCAACTTAAGAAATGGTAGTCACATTAGCCTACCACCTTTCATACATGGAGCTCAGTTCCTAGGGTTTAGGATTTCCTAGACCCCGCTCCTCCGGGTTCCACCGAATATCCGACTGACGGATATTGTCCCTCTGCTGAGCAACAAGGCAAGCAACCATTTTGATCATCGCGATAAATCCCATGTTCTCGCTCGTGCTCTTATTTCTTGCATTAGAGAAAATGTTTTCACTACTTTTACTACGTAAGTTGAACCCACTTCCTTTGCATGACCTGTCTTTGTCACAGTAAATAGCTGAACCTTGCCACCTAGCATACCTGGTAGATGCTTGGGCCATGATGTGCCTTATCTTGCTATGCATGCTATGCTTAGAGTTGTGTATGGTCTGTCATCTGGGTGATGAACAGAATTGTGAGAATGTGTTCAGTAAGTAAAGGTTGTGCGTTGAACCTGATTTGGTAAAGGTGCCGGTGAAAGGCTATGTAGGAGTACATGGTGGGTTGTTTCATTGGAACCGTCCTTAGGAACTAAGCTCCGTGTATGTAATCCAAGACTAGATACTACCACACGTTGGGATACTTAATTGACCCTCTCGACTTACTAATCGCTTAGTACTCGGTCCAGGAGTTGCAATTAGTTTCTGGTGTTTATAGTCATGCTCGAGGCTGTGCGTAGCGCTGATCTTAGAGGTGGGCTATTATGCGGTAGGCAGTGGCACGGTATACCAAGTGGCACCCGGATGGTCGGCTTGGGAACCCTGCGCACATCATTTGGGGCCATGGCGGAAGCCTCGGCCGGACTTCCGTGCGGGTTACCCTCAGATAGGCGATAGACCTGGACTAAGTATTAGCGTGGTTAATGGTCGTGGCCGACTCCCTCGCTGGGCTTCCGCTTGAAGGTTGCCGAGGTGCATGACGTGCACATGGCAATAAGTTGCGAGAGTGTGTGTGAAGAAGTACACCCCTGCAGGGTTATGATCTATTCGAATAGCCGCGTCCGCGGATATGGACTACTTGGAGACATATGTTGTTCATAGATAACTTTAATGGCTACTCATAAAATTGTCAAGATAAGTGTGAGTGTCGTGGATGGCATTTCCGTATGGAGACGGAATGATTCCACGATGGAGTATTGTTGTGGTGTTAGTGGACTCGTGTGCGAGAAATCAGAGTTGTCGAAACTTATTTAAAATGCAAGTTGTCTAGCCACGAGTCAAATGCTGGCTTTCCGCATGAAACCCCACAACTCCTTATTGATACATTGCATGAGTAGATAGCTTCTCCTAAAGTCTTGGTGAGTACTTTTCTACTCATGTTTTCTTAATAATTGTTGCAGAGGTTGTTAATGACCCTAATGGAGGGTTCTACCTAGACATTGACGACGACGAGTAGCTGGTATCCCAGCTACGATCTGGCCCTAGGATGGGTCTGTAGATAGTCAGGCCATGTGCCTTTATCTTTCCATCAGTTTGTACTCAGACAACTTTACTCTTCCGCTGGTTTGTAAGAATTGTGTGTATGACTTGTGATGATGGGTCGTGAGACCCCTACCTTGTAATATTATGTGTGTGTCTCTTCCGAGCCTTCTAAATAAAGTTTGTATGTTTATGGTTATGTTGTGATGCCATCGATGTATCTATACATATCGGTATGCCATGCGTACGTGTGTTATACTTGATATGTATGGGGTTCGATTACCTAGCCGTAGGCTTTAGTAGCATTCCTTACAGGGAAATGCCCCTTTGCGATCCAACGAGCCATGGTAGTTCGCTACTGCTCCGGACACATTGGTTGACCGACATGTGTCCTTCTTAGCTGTTGTGTCTGTCCCCGTTGGGGAAATGTCACACGATGTAATGGAGTCCTTGTAGCTTGCTACGACTCGTCTACATTCGCTGGTGACCGACACCTACTTTGTTGGGTCATGTATGCATGTCCCTGTGCGGAGCTGCCGCTTTGGTTTATGACTAGACATGTCGATCCGGGTTCTTTGTCATTGGATTGCTCGCGACACAATTGCATACGCGAGTCAAAAGGCGCAAACGGTCCCGGCTAAGGTAAGGCTACAACCGTGGGGATAACCGTGCGTGAGACCGCAAAGAGATGCGATGTGTTACAGGCTGGATTCCTATGGCTTAGGATCGGGGTCCCGACAGCGTTGGTATCAGAGCCTAACTGATAGTAGGATTACTAAGCCAAACTGGTCGAAGTTGAGTCTAGAATTGCTTTAGTTATATAAAAGGGAATTGTTTGTGGAAGGGAACGTAAGACTCTTGTTCCCTTGTCAAGTTATTCTATTCTGGTCATCCTCGGTTTTTTTCCGGGAATTAAGGATTAGGTTACTCATCTTCTCTTAGGCTCGTGTTTCTGATCGGTAGAATATAGGACAACGGGTCGAGAGTTATTTCGGGTTGCTTTTATCCCTAGGAAAAGGAAGTAAGTTTGATGATCAGAGAATTGAACTTGATAGTTGAGTGGTTACGCTATTCTATCTTATGGGTTGTCTCAAAATTGTTTTTGAGCATTTACAGCCGTTATGGTGCCCAATTTTGTATTTAGAGCTCTAATGCTTTTGCATTATTCTCTATTTTCAGATGCCTGGCCGTCCTTCTCGTCAGGTGGTTCGTCTGACTAGGTGCATTGATGTGCCGGGTCATACGGCCATGCTAGTCAGGATGATGTGAGTGTCCGGTTACCGCTGGTACCTAAAGTACATAGTGGAGGAGCAGTACCGGGATTTTAATCACAGCCAGTACCTCTGCACTGTTAGGGTATTCCCAGATTACCCTGGAGTTGAGGAGCCAATCCATTGGTCTTATGGATTGGGGGTCACTGTTGACATGGGAGTATAAGATGCTGCCTATTCAATGCTGTCCATCATGAGGGCTGGACATGCACTGCTGCAGAATTCAGAGTTCTGCTATGTTCCTGCCTCTCAGCTAGGTGAAGAACGATACCTCAGTGGGGTCTACTTTGATTCCTCTATGGAGGATCCGCTGCTGCAGTCCACTGTTGAGATGCTAGAGAATAGAGACAGGGATGCTCGTGCCCTTCGTATGGTGTACTATGCTACACGTGCCCGTGTGTGGACGGCTTTGACGCAGCTGACACCGGTAGTCCAGACAGGGTATGGAGATATGGAGATGCTGAACCCTGTTAGAACCCATCTTCCGGCTCATGTTGACTGGCCTGCTATAGGAGGAGTCACCCCTCTTGGGGGACCTCTACTACCACCAGTCAGGGGTCCAAGGCCACATCCATGTCCTTACGGATCCCAGGGATCTCAGGATGGAGTATTTCCTGATCCGCAGGTTGAGCTTCCAGGCCATGGAGGCAATCTTTATGAGATGTTCTATGCGGATGCCTGAACCGTGAGTGGAAGGATAGTATGGTACTAGCTGTACTTTCACAGTCCTGTGTGACTTGTGAAGTATGCTTGTGTCATGAAATGAATTCCGGAGGCATGGATAAATAATGTATAGGAAGCTTGGAAGCCTCTGATGAGTAGTTTCAAATTTTCAGTAGTTTGTTCTTCGATTAAGGTTGTACTGAACTATGTAATGGTGTGTATGAACCATGGTGTATATATAGCAGTTGCTTGTTACCATGTTGTTCGGATATTCATTTCCGCATTCCATGTGTTCAGTGCATTCTTAATCCATAGCTAGTATTGATGTTGATATTGGTCTAAGTTGTGAGTTTGTTTGTCAGGATGGTGTTCACCAGGTTGAACCGTGCCCCTGCTCATGAGCAAGGCGAGGGTAGTCAAGCGTCGCAGGAAGAACTGCCTCACCCGCCCTCTCTGGCGGAAGTTATGCTTGAGGCACAGAGAAACAAAAGGGAGACCAACCGACTGTTAGAGCGTATTGAGCAAAATACGGCTCGTCAGCCTCGGAATGCTGCAGTGTCCCTCAATGACTTTGTGAAGCTGAATCCTCCAAAGTTACATCACTCCGTCGAGACCCTCGACGCTGATGATTGGATGTGCAGTATATCATGCAAGATTCGCTCTGCGAATGTTTCTGAGGCCGACAAGGTGACCTTTGCGGCGTACTTTCTGGAAGGACCCGCTAATCTGTGGTGGGAGAACTTTAAAGCTATGCGTCCTGCTGAACCAGCATCTACATGGGCAGACTTTAGTGCAGCCTTCCGTCTGCACCATATTCCAGAGGGCCTAATGGACAGAAAGAGAGAGGAGTTTTGTGCATTCACCCAGGGAAAGTTGACCGTGGATGCTTATAGCCGCGAGTTCGGTAACCTCGCCCGCTATGCAACAGAGGAGGTTTCTATTGATGCCAAGAAGCAAGCAAGATTCCGTAAGGGTCTGACCCCTGAGCTTCATCGTGACTTGCGCCTCCACGAATGTACAAGCTTCCAAGCCCTTGTCAACAAGGCGATCAGTGCCGAGACTGGTCATACCGACTATGAAGCCACAAAGAAGCACTCCCATGACTTTGGCTCGTCATCTAGTTCCGCGTTTCCCAAACGCAGGCTGTGGGTTCCAAACAGTTCTCTGCCGCCAAGATACACTCCGAGGCCATCCTATGTGGTGCCTCAGATGAATCAGACCAACCCTCCAGCAAAAACTTATGGTGGTCCAGCTACCAATGCAGCACCACGTGCAAATCAGGTGATCTGTTACAAGTGTGGAGAACCATGGCACTATTCCCGTGAGTGTCCCCAGAATGTGGGTGCCAAGCAACCCGAAAAGTCCGTTGGGCAAGGCAAGTCGGGCAAGGCTTACTATGTGAAGCCAACTCCTGCACGTGGCCGTGTGAACTATGTTTCAGCAGAAGAAGCTGCAGAGAATCCCGACGTCATACTGGGTACGCTCCTTGTTAATCATCATGCAACGTCTGTTCTTTTTGACACTGGGTCTTCTCATTCCTTCATTTCAGAAAGTTATGCACAGTTGCATAACATGTATTTCTGTGATATGCCAATCCCATTGGTTGTCCAAACCCCTGGTAGTAAGTGGCAAACCTCCAGGATAACCTATGACAATGAAATTCTAGTAGACAGGCTAGTTTTTCTAGCATCATTGATAGCCCTGAAATCTTCGGATATTAATATCATCTTGGGTATGGACTGAATGTCAGCTCACTATGCCAAGATTGATACTCATTCCAAAAATGTTCAGCTTACCCATCCATTGGGTGAGATAGTCAATGTCTCCACTCGATTTTCCAAATGCCAACTCTATTCCCTCAATGCGAACCCTCTTCCGAAACTTGAAGACATTCCGGTAGTCCGTGACTTTCCGGATGTTTTTCCAGAGGAACTGCCAGGAATTCCACCTGACAAAGATGTAGAGTTTGTAATAGATCTTGTTCCGGGAACCGTTCCAATAGCCAGAAGACCATATAAGATGGCACCCCTGGAGCTAGCCGACCTTAAGAAGCAACTAAATGAGGCCTTGAATAAAGGTTTCATTCGTCCTAGCTCTTTTCCTTGGGCTTGTCCCGTCCTCTTCGTCAAGAAGAAAGACAGAATGGATCGGATGGTTGTAGATTACCGACCAGTTAATCTGGTCACCATAAAGAACAAGTATCCGCTCCCCAGGATCAACGACCTGTATGATCAGCTCGCTGGATCCTCAGTCTTCTCAAAAATGGATTTGAGGTTGGGATACCATCAAATCAAGATCAAGAACGGGGACATTCCAAAAACGGCTTTTGTCACTCGTTATGGCCAATACGAGTACACCGTCATGTCCTTCGGTTTAACCAATGCCCCAGCCACCTTCTCTCGCTTGATGAATTCAATATTCATGGAGTATTTGGATAAATTCATCGTAGTATACCTCGATGATATTCTCATCTACTCGAAGAACGAACAAAACCATGCCGAGCATCTAAGGCTGGTATTGATGAAACTTCGAGAGCATCTCCTTTATGCCAAGTTTTCAAAATGTGAATTTTGGTTACCAGAAGTGACCTATCTAGGTCACGTAATCTCTGGTAAGGGTATTGCTGTCAATCCCGAGAGAGTTCAAGCTGTCCTTGATTGGACTCAACCTTAATCGGTTAAGCAAGTTAGGAGTTTTCTTGGTCTAGCGAGCTATTGTCGCCGCTTTGTCGAGAATTTCTCCAAGGTTGCAAAGCCTCTAACTGAACTCCTCAAGAAATATAAAAAGTTCGAGTGGACACCATAGTGTGAGCATAGTTTTCAGGAACTGAAAAGACGCCTGACTTCCGCACCTGTGTTGCTACCACCAGATTTCTCTAAGGACTTTGTTATCTACTGCGACTCCTCGCGACAAGGATTAGGTTGCATTCTCATGCAAGATCGTCATGTGATTGAATACGCATCTCGACAGTTGCGCCCACATGAGGATAATTATCCCACACATGATCTTGAGATTGCAACTGTAGTCCATGCACTTAAAACCTGGCGACATTACCTTCTTGGTAATCGTTGTGAAATATTCACTGATTACCAAAGTCTGAAATATATCTTCACCCAGCCGGATTTGAATCTCAGGCAAAGACGGTGGGTTGAGTTGATCACGGATTACGACTTAGGGATAACTTACACCCCTGGGAAGGCCAATGTTATGGCTGATGCACTAAGTCGTAAGTCTTATTGTAACAATTTGATGCTACAATGAGGTCAACCACATCTCTAGGAGGAATTTCAGAAGTTAAATCTTCATATTGTTCCTCAAGGATTCCTTTCTACCCTGGTGGCGAAGCCTACTCTTAGGGATCAAATCATAGTTGTGCAGGCTTATGATACGGGTATATCCCGAATCAAGGAGAATATTGCTAGCAGAAACGCTAGGGATTTCTCCATCAATGAGAAAGGTGTTGTGTTCTTTGAGAACCGTTTAGTGGTTCCTAAGAGCAAACGTCTGCGACAATTGATCCTTAAAGAGGCACATGATTCTCCTCTCACCATTCATCCTGGTAGTACTAAGATGTATCAGGACCTACGCCAGATGTTTTGGTGGTCTAGGATGAAGAGAGAAATTGCTGAGTTCGTTGCTAACTGCGACGTTTGTTGTCGAGTTAAGGCAGAACATCAAAGGCCTGCTGGCACCCTTCAACCTTTACCTATTCCTGAATGGAAATGGGATAAAGTCAGTATGGATTTCATTACCGGATTTCCCAAGACCAAGAAAGGAAATAATGCTATCTTTGTGTTCATTGACCGTCTTTCCAAAGTAGCTCATGTTCTTCCAGTTCGTGAGAGTATAACAGCTAGCCAGTTGCAGAGTTATATATCTCTCGAATAGTGTCTCTTCATGGTGTTCCCGTGGAGATTAACTCAGACCGTGGAAGTATCTTTACTTCTTGCTTCTGGGAAAGTTTCCAGAATGCTATGGGCATTCACTTATCTTTTAGCACTACTTTCCATCCTCAATCAAGTGGTCAAGTAGAAAGAGTGAATCAAGTCCTAGAAGATATGCTCCGAGCTTGTGTTATATCGTTCGGTATGAATTGGGAGAAGTGCCTTCCATTCGCCAAATTTTCTTATAACAACAGTTATCAATCAAGCTTGGGCAAAGCCCCTTTTGAAGTTCTCTATGGACGAAGATGTCGAACAACTCTTAATTGGTCGGAAACCAGAGAGAGGAAACTCTTTGGCCCGGATATGATCCAGGATGCAGAAGAGCAGATTCGCATTATTCGTGAAAAGTTGAAAACAGCCCAGTCTCGTCAAAAGAGCCAATATGATCGTCATCATAAGGCTGTGACCTTTGAAGTTGACGAGAAGGCTTACCTTCGGGTTACACCTTTGAAGGGTACCCATCGATTCAGTATCAAGGGCAAGTTGGCTCCTCATTACATTGGTCCTTTTCGCATTCTTGCCAAACGAGGAGAAGTTGCCTACCAGTTGGAACTTCCTCTGCATCTTTCCAAGGTTCATGACGTCTTCCATGTCTCGCAACTCAGGCGTTGCTTTTCGGATCCTATCCGTGAAGTGGACCACGAAACGCTTGATCTCCAAGATAACCTTTCATACCGAAAATACCCTGTGCGTATTCTTGATCAAGCTGAGCGTACCACTCGACGTCGAAACCTCAAGTTTCTTAAAGTTCAAAGGTCCAATCATACTGAAAAGGAGGCAACATGGGAAAGAGAGGATCGTCTCCAACTTGAGTATCCCGTGCTATTCCCGACGACTTCTAAATCTCGGGACGAGATTCTTTGGAGTGGGGGTGAGTTGTCACATCCCTGGATCCCTAACTAGGGTTTAGTATTTGTGCTCATGTTTTCTTCCTTTGCATTCAAGAATTTGAAACAAACTCCAAAGAAGTGGTGAAACTCAAACCAAAAACCCTAGCCACTTCTTATTCAAAGGAAATTCAAATCTTGTCAAAATCAATGAAACCAAAATGGCCTTCTTAAAAGTTCAATATTTCTGATAAATATTGAAAACAAATTATCAGGGGAGAAACTATTTTCAAAACACCCTTGGCATTTATTTTTAATTCAGAAAACCCCTGAATTCAAATTTAAATTTGAATTCAAGTATTTTCAAGTTTCAAAAATGTTGCAAACCTCAGGAGTAGTTGGGAATATTCCAACTATCACTCACGACTTTTCAAACTAATTTTTAGTTTGCTTTTTGAAGCCAAAATAAATAGAAAGCAATGTCACCAAATAAAACAGAAACAGAAATAGCAGAAAATGAAAAAAACCCTATTCTATGCTTACCTGCGAGGCCCAGCCCACCAGGGGCAGGGTCGTCTTCTTCCTGTGCCTTCTGGCAGAGGAGAGAACGACCACGGCGGCCTCCTCCACCTGCTGCTTCGCTGTGGCGTCCTCAGGTGCCCCCCAGGATAGCGCGACAACGGGTATGACTCCCCCGAGCGCGTCCCTATCCATCCCCGCTCTCCATTCCTCCCCTCCTCTCGGTTTCTTCCCTCTCCTCCTGCCGCCATTGAGAAAAGCTTGAGCTCGAGGAGCCCGAGCTCTCTGGCCACAGGGAAGCCCTCCCGAGTGTTCCATCCTCTCCGCAACGTCGAGATCGACACGCACGTCGACGAACCGTCCTCCCCGAGCCCTGCAACGCCCCTAGTGACGTCGTCTTCAACCTCCGGCCACCGGCAAATCGACGGTGGATCGCCGGCTACGGCCCCTCCCCGAGCAGTCTGAGCCCAGCTTCGCCTCCACCCTGAGCCTGCGAGCATTTCCCCTCTGTTTCCCCTGTCTCTCCGGCACTCTAGCCCCGAGACCCATGAACCCGAGCTCCGGCACCCGCCTCGGCTCGTCGTCGGCATGCTCCGGCCACCCATAGCCCCTCATGTTGCCCGTAGAGGATGAGGCCGAGCCTGGGGATCATCCCAGTGCTCTCGGCACTCGATCCCGAGCACCACATCGCGATTCGGTGCGTCTCCGGCGAAGATCCGCCACGGATCTGGTCACCGCCGGTCAGTCTCCGGCGGCCTAATCCCGGTGGATTAGCACTAAGCAGCCACTGACAGTGGGCCCTAGCAGTGGGTTAAACCCACTTAGGGGCTGGTCAGCGCGGGATGAGCTCCTGAGACGCTAACCAGTGGCCCCCACCTGTCAGGTTTCACCTGACCAGGTCAGTTGACCTGCTGACGCAATGCTGACGTGGTTATGACGGAATAAAGAGTTTTTCTGATTTAAATGAATTCCAAAAAATGCCCAAAACTTCTAGAAATCATAGAAATAATCTCTAACTCCAATGAAAATAATTTATATATGAAAAAGTATCAAAAAAATCGAAGGAATCTGATTTTGATATTTTCAAACATGTTTGAAAATGTTAACATCACCAAACAGATTAAATGATGATTAGGATAACCATATTAAGTAATATATATTTGGAATTTAAAATCCATTTGAATTCCACTTCAAATATTATGACCAAACAATGATCAGGAACAATCAGCACCTCAAACTACCATCTTCATGCATGCTAAAACAAGATTACCTGAGCATCAGGTCGAATCAATTAAAAGGGTATTTGAAAATACCTTGTTTGAAGTGATATTTGAATCTTGATTCAAATCAACTTCAACTTAAGAAATGGTAGTCACATTAGCCTACCACCTTTCATTTTCATGCCATGCTCATGCATCATCTTGTTGCATATGATTGTTATTGATTGTTATTGTTCTTACCGGTAGGCCCCGCTCCTCCGGATTCCACCGGATATCCGACTGACGGATATTGTCCCTGTGTTCAGCAACAAGGCAAACAACCATTTTGATCATCCCGATAAATCCCATGTTCTCGCTCCTCCTCTTATTTCTTGCATTAGGGCAAATGTTTTCACTACTTTTACTACGTTAGTTGAAACCACTTCCTTTGCATGACCTGTCTTTGTCACAGTAAATAGCTGAACCTTGCCGCCTAGCATACCTGGTAGATGCTTGAGCCATGATGTGCCTTATCCTGCTATGCTTAGAGTTGTGTATGGTCTGTCATCTGGGTGATGAACAGAATTGTGAGAATGTGTTCAGTAAGTAAAGGTTGTGTGTTGAACCTGATTTGGTAAAGGTACCAGTGAAAGGCTATGTAGGAGTACATGGCGGGTTGTTTCATTGGAACCGTCCTTAGGAACTAAGTTTCGTGTATGTAATCCAAGACTAGATACTACCACACGTTGGGATACTTAATTGACCCTCTCGACTTATTAATCGCTTATTACTCGGTCCAGGAGTTGCAATTAGTTTCTGGTGTTTATAGTCATGCAGGAGGCCGTGCGTAGCGCTGACCTTAGAGGTGGGCTATGATGCGGTAGGTAGTGGCACCCGGATGGTGGTCTTGGGAACCCTGCGCACATCGTTTGCGGCCGTGGCGGAAACCTCGGCCGGACTTCCGTGTGGGTTACCCTCAGATAGGCGATAGACCTGGACTAAGTATTATCGTGGTTAACGGTCGTGGCCGACTCCCTCGTTGGGCTTCCGCTTGAAGGTTGCCGAGGTGCATGACGTGCACATGGCGATAAGTGGCGAGAGCGGGCGTGAAGAAGTACACCCCTGCAGGGTTATGATCTATTGAATAGCCGCGTCCGTGGATATGGACTACTTGGAGACATATGTTGTTCATAGATAACTTTAATGGCTACTCATAAAATTGTCAAGATAAGCGTGAGTGTCGTGGACGGCATTTCCGTATGGAGACGGAATGATTCCATGATGGAGTATTGTTGTGGTGTTAGTGGACTCGTGTGCGAGAAATCAAAGTTGTCAAAACTAATTTAAAATGCAAGTTGTCTAGCCACGAGTCAAATGCTGGCTTTCCGCATGAAACCCCACAACTCCTTATTGATACATTGCATGAGTAGATAGCTTCTCCTAAAGTCTTGGTGAGTACTTTTCTACTCATGTTTTCTTAATAATTGTTGCAGAGGTTGTTAATGACCCTAATGGAGGGTTCTACCTAGACATTGACGACGACGAGTAGCTGGTATCCCAGCTACGATCTGGCCCTAGGATGGGTCTGTAGATAGTCAGGCCATGTGCCTTTATCTTTCCATCAGTTTGTACTCAGACAACTTTACTCTTCCGCTGGTTTGTAAGAATTGTGTGTATGACTTGTGATGATGGGTCGTGAGACCCCTACCTTGTAATATTATGTGTGTGGCTCTTCCGAGCCTTCTAAATAAAGTTTGTATGTTTATGGTTATGTTGTGATGCCATCGATGTATCTATACATATCGGTATGCCATGCGTACGTGTGTTATACTTGATATGTATGGGGTTCGATTACCTAGCCGTAGGCTTTAGTAGCATTCCTTACAGGGAAATGCCCCTTTGCGATCCAACGAGCCATGGTAGTTCGCTACTGCTCCGGACACATTGGTTGACCGACATGTGTCCTTCTTAGCTGTTGTGTTTGTCCCCGTTGGGGAAATGTCACACGATGTAATGGAGTCCTTGTAGCTTGCTACGACTCGTCTACATTCCCTGGTGACCGACACCTGCTTTGCTAGGTCATGTATGCCTGTCCCTGTGCGGAACTGCCGCTTTGGTTTATGACTACACATGTCGATCCGGGTTCTTTGTCATTGGATTGCTAGCGACACAATTGCATACGCGAGTCGAAAGGCGCAAATTGTCCCAGCTAAGGTAAGGCTGCAGTCGTGGGGATAACCGTGCGTGAGACCGCAAAGAGATGCGATGTGTTATAGGCTGGATTCCTATGGCTTAGGATCAGGGTCCCGACAGTAGTGGGAAATACCTAACTCTGACGATCTGGGACACGCACATTAAATGCGTCATGAGGTCACACATGGACGGTGTCTCCCGGCAAGAATTTCCTCTCTCTCCGTGTCGTCCGCCCAACTCCCTCTATATCTTCTTGCCATGTTGTAGGACATGTGTTACCTGGACTGGGACTCGTCCGCTGATATGGCCGCGTGCCCCTGCCGGCCCTACTCATATGCCTGCCTACTCGACACCTCTGCTAATGTAGACAATTAGCCCCCTCGTGAGGTGGAGCGGCGGCTTGGCGGGCTGGGGTCTTGTCGTGCGCCATGAGAAGATGTCAGTAGAGTACGGTGGGGGCCTTGCTGCCCTGCCCTGGCCTTGGTCATGTTTTCCTCGGGGTTTGGGATGACCCCGACAAGGATTTGCCACCCTAGGGGCCGCGGCTGCCCGTGCATATGTTAGGAGAACTAAGGGCCCCCATTCCTGAGTTCACCGACACGATGTTTATTTAACAATTAATATTATTTTTTAGCACTAACCTGTTAACCCAATTCCTAGTGCGAGTTGCTATTTTCTGCATGTTTTTGGCTTTTTAGTTGTACAATACCAAACGAAGTCCAATTGCCACAAACTTTTTTATGACTCTTTCTTGACCAAAAGAAGACCTAGAAGCTTTAGGAGGAGGCCCTAGGCTCCACGAGGGAGCCACCACACAACAGGGCGTGCCCAGGGGGGTCACTCCATGTTATGTGGTGGGCCCCGCTAGCGTCTCGTGAGGCCCCTCTATGGCCTCTAAATTCCTTAAAATCCCAACCCCGCGAAACACTTTTCCCACCGCTGCTAGTCTCTGTTCCGCCGCGTGCCCATCTAGATTCCTATTCCGCTGCCCTGCCATAGGGGGGCCCATCACGGAGGGCCTCTACATCAACCTTGCTGGTCCCATGGTGATATGTGAGTAGTTCAACACAAACCTACGAGTCCGTAGTTAGTACCTAGATAGCTATCTCTCTCTATCTATCTATGTATCTATCTATGTATCTATCTATCTATCTCCCTCATCGTCAATACAATGATCATCACATCTTCGCTTTGATCTATCTGATGTAATTCTTTTGTGCGGTGCATTTGTTGGGATCCGATGAATTGTGGGTTTATGTTCAGATTATTCATGTTAAAAGATTTGAGTCTTGTCCGAATTATATATTTGATTCTCATTTACATGATTATTATTGCTTCATAAATCATTACGATATATTGATTTGGTTTGGCCAACTAGATTAATCTTTCTTGAGTGGGAGGTGTGTATTGTAGTGTGATATGGCCCCAACGTATCTATAATTTTTGATTTCTCCATGCTATAATATTATCATCCTAGGATGCTTTTATGGTGTTTATATACCAATTAATATTATTTTTGAGCACTAACCTAGTAACCCAGTGCCCAGTGCCAGTTGCTATTTTCTTCAAGTTTTTGGCATTTCACGTTTATAGTACCACACGGAGTCCAATTGGCACGAAACTGTTTATGATTTTTTTGGACGAAAAGAAGACCTGGAAGCTTTGGGAGGAGACCACACACTGTACGTGGGAAGGAGCACACAACAAGGTGCGCCCAGGGGGGTGGCCAAGCCCTGATATCTGTTGCACCCTTGTGTGTCCCTCGACGTCCCTCTCTAGTCTATAAATTCTAAAATATCTCCAAACCCTACGAGATCCACCAAAAAAACTTTTTCTGCCATCGCAAGTCTCTATTCCATCGTGTGCCGATCTAGAGCCCTTTTCCGGTGCCCTACCAGAGGGGAATCGACCATGGAAGGCCTATACATCAACATTGCTGCTCCCATGATGATGTGTGAGTAGTTTACCACAGACCTAGGGGCACCTAGATGGCTTTCTCTCTCTCTATCGTAGTTTACCATAGACCTAATATAATGATCATCGCATGTTTGCTTTTATCTATCCGATATAATTATTTTGTGCGGTTCATTTGTTGGGATCCGATGAATTGTGGATTTATGTTCAGATTATTCATGATAAAGATTTGAGTCTTCTCTAAATTCTATTATGATTCTTATTTCCATGATTATTATAGCTTCATAAAGCTCTCCGATCTATTGAAATAGCTTGGCCAACTTGATTGATATTCTTCAGTGAGAGAGGTGCGTTGTAGTGTGTTCAATCTGTCGGAGTTCTATATCCCAGTGACACAAAGGGACAAGGACACGTCTTTGTATTGTTGACACTAAGGATAAAATGATGGGGCTAATTCATATTGATTGAGTTCTCTTTGTCTACATCTTGTCATTATTCTCCAAGCATTACACTATTTTACTTAATATTCTAGCTGCATGCTGGATAGTGGTCGATGGGTGGAGTAATAGTAATAGGTGTAGAGAGGAGTCAACCTATTTTTTATGGACGTGCTGCCTATATATACATAATAATTTCTGTGAATATCACATAACTATGCTCTTTTCTATGAGTGGCCCAACAATAATTTGTTTACCCATCATATGCCTACTACATGAGAGATGCCATTAGGGAAAACTACACCCCCAGGGTCTATTCACTTATAATTTTACAAATGCTACAATTACCTCACTGCTTTTATTTACTTTTTCTTTACTTTGCAATTATAAACTATCATCTTCACACTTTACTTGCTTAAAAATAACGTGTCCAAGGGGATTGACAACCCTCTTGCATGCGTTGGGTGCAGTGTTCGCTTCTTTATGTGCAGTCGCTGAACACGGAGGTTGGTTGTTACTCCTATTGGTTCGATAAACCTTGGTTCTCTAATGAGGAAGCACTTATCAATACTGTGTCGCATCACCCATTCCTCTTCACGGAAAACCCAACACAGATCACAAGTATGAGGAAGGATTTGTGGCGCCGTTCCCGGCGAGTGTCATCAGCCTACTATCAAGTACCTTCGCACTATTTATCATTCACTTGTTCTTCTTTTATTTGTTGTTATATTTTTCTTGCTTGCCTAGTTTTGTTATATTTATCTTTGTCACACCAAAACATGAAGTTAATGCAAAAATTGAAGATAAATGGATCGTCATCCACTTGCTAATCTTTTGAAATTTGCTACTTATTGTAAACCAATAGCCCGTAATCAAAATGATGAATTAAAATTCTATTTGGATACAATTATTGAATGAGCATGATTGCAGTTTTGTTAGTATAAATTCTATGAGTGTCAAGTGTGCTAATGATCATGATTGGGGTGATAATCATGATAATTCTTGTGATCTTGAGAATTCTGAGCTTCATCTTGAATCTACCATTGATAATGATATTTGCACTGCTACTAAAAGTGGGTTTGGAATAGTGTCAAGTTTAGGTAACAATGGTCCTACTACTTTAGAGAATGATCAATCTTATGAATTTTTTGATAAAAGTGGGTTTGGAGAGGTTATGACTTTAGTTAATGTTGATCCCACTATCTTGGAAGATTGTAAAACTTTTGTGCATGTAGATCATGAAGAAAATATTTTATACAATAGCTATATAGTTGAATTTGAATATGATCCTACATGTAATTATTATGAGATAGGAAAATATGGTTATAGATTTTTTTCATGTTACTCATTGACCTCTCTTGATATTCAATTTGTTAATGCTTCATTCTTCCTACTTGCTTATGGTAGACACTTATTGTCTTGATAAATTGTTTGATTATAAAATGTCTATGCATAGGAAGTATGTTAGACTTAAATGTGCTTGTCACATGTTTTATGATGCTCTCTTTGTGCTTCAATTCTTGTCTTTTATGTGAGAATCATTATTACCACAAGCCTATCTTAATGTCTATAAGGAAAGAGCTTGTTGGGAGACAACCCAATACTTTATGTTTGTGTGTGATAACATGATTATTGACTCTGTAATGATTGTGTTTTTACGTTAAAATTGGAGTTTGTGCCAAGTAAAGCCTTTGGGATGATTTAAATGATTGTAGAATTGATACGATGCAAAAATAGAAACTTTGACGTCTAATGCAGAATTTGTGTGATTCTACAGGAATGTATTTTTGATATGAATTGTTTACACAATATTGTTATAAAAATTCCTAAGGTCTTCTAATCTTTCAGAATTTTTGAGTTACATAAGTGTGGTACTTAATTATGTCATTACAAACTATTTTATTTTAGACAAATTCTGTTTTTGCTTGCATAGTTTGCTTGTTTTGATTATGCCATGGATTGTATCACGGGGTATAAGTCATCCCGAAGTTTTAATACAGTACTGTGACAGCCCAAGACCAACGCTCCAGAAGATTCCCCTTTTATTCTGTTGCCGCCGTGGGATTATATTGTTTATCGCACTCATCATCGCATCATACGCATCATCTGCATTGCATCGGCACTCCGTTGCCACCAGTTTTCAAAAGTTGCGTCCGTTAGTAGTTGTCGGTTCTCCCTTTTTCGTCGTTGACCATTTTGAGACCGATCACACACGCACTTGCCCGCGGCATCGTTAAATATTGTTTTTAAAAGTGCGGGAAAATATTCTCAGATTGGGTCAAAAAGTGACGTGCGGTATTAATATTGTGTAGGTAGACCGGGTGCCAAATTTTGTCGCAATCGGAGTCCGTTTGATACCTGAACGATCCACCGTAGCGGCTCCACCATCGGTTTACCGTCGGACGTTTTCGTTGTTTTAAACCCTGATGCCAGGCTCACTGTTTTCCCTCTCTTCGCCACGTAGCCTCTCTAACACAACCACCTAACTCTATGGTGCTACCGAGGCCATTCGATCACGATCTTATGGTTGAAATCGGTGTTACAATTCTTACCCTAGCCCCCATTTCCTATATAAACAACCCCGCCATCTAATTTGGGCAGCCAACCTCCCTGCCTCGAAATCTACGCCAAGCCCTAACCCTAGCGCCACCTCTCCCACCTCCTCTTTCCTCCCAGTCGCCAACGGCCCGTTCGAGCCCGGTTCAGGCCCTCCCGGACCCATCTGGCCGCCGCCGAGCTCTCCAGCGCTACAGCTCGTGCCCGAGGGGAGGAGCCCCCGCAGCACCGCGCACGTCCGCACCCCGACCGCGCCTTCCTTGTCTCTCTACCGCGCTCGCAGCTCACCCTCATTCCGTCGACCGCATCTCCTGTCGTCTCCATGCCGAGCAGCGAGCTCCATCCGCCGCCACCGAGGAGCCGTGCTGCCAAACATCGCATCATCCCAGCACAGCCTCGAGCCCCGAGGGCTCCTGCGGCCTAGCCCGGAGCCGCAGTTCCTCCCGCATGCGAGCCGTCGACCAGATGGAGCCCCACAGCTCGCTGGTGCCCATTCCCGCCGGAAGTCGTCACCCTAGCTCCCGCTGACCGCCGCCATGCCTCTGCTTGCTGGGAGCGCTCGCCTCCTCCCATGTGGGCCCACGCCCCAGCCAACGCTAGCGCCGCACCATGGGCAGCCCAGCTGGCCTCCGCATCGCCCCTTCAGCCCAGCAGCCTCGCGCCAGCCAGCTCCGGCCCAAGAGGCCGAGGTGAGAACCCCCCTGCCGCCCCTATATTATGCGCCATCTGTGTCCTGTTGTATCCAACGCTTGCCAGATTCGACCCATGTAGGTTTTTTAGGTCCTCCAAATTTATTGATTTCAGAAAAATGCATATTTTCAAACGCTCTTAACTTTAATCCGTGTGTCGGATAGCAGCAAGTTAGATATGTAAAGTGATTAGAATTTTGCGTAGATACAGATTTTTCTGCTCTCATGCATATTTAAAACTGTTTTACATGTTGTTTGCATCGGTTTGCGTGTCAATGTATTAGAAACGGTTTAGGTCGTAGTTAATTAACCGTAGCTCCGTTGGAGATGAGCCATATATGTAAATGGACTAGAACGATGAGTAGAATTACGTGAACTACTTAGTTTCGTTGTTTAAAAACATAAAATGTGGTTAGGACCAATATGGACAAATTACGAAGTTAACGTGTGGGGTCAGTTTGGAGAGGCTATATGTCGTTTTCGGCCTCATTTAAAATGCCTAGATAGGTAGTTTAATTTATGCTTCACCCCTTGTCATGTTTAACAACATTTAATATTGTCCTGGAAATAAACATGTGTGAACTAAATAATTAAATGTGGAGTTACGTCAATATGCAACTAGTTGCATATTGAGCTTCACTTAATGTGTAATGTTTGATTGTGTGAATTGCCATGCCATGCCTTGCATATTTGAACTGATCACGCATCATATTAGGGTGTGCATCATGTTGTGCATGTGCCGTGGTGAATATCATGTGTTGATTGTTGTTCCAGTTTGCTTCGTCTCGATAGAGTTTCGCAAGCATGTCGGAATATGAGGATCCGTTCGACGACGCCGGTTCGTCAGCTTTGCGAAGTCGTTCTTCTTCCAAGCGGGATCTCGGGTAGGATCACCATTTCCCTAGATACCATCACTATAATTTCCACCACCTATTATATGTCAGCCTCTCAACATTGCCATGAAACCTTCAACCTGATCACAACCTAGCAAACCATTGATTGGCTATATTACCGCTTGATTAACCATGTGTTAGTGTTGCTAGTTGCTGGTGCAGTTGCTTCCATGTGAGAACATGGGTTCCTTGTTATATCACCATATTAATGCTATTTAAATTAATGCACCTATATACTTCGCAAAAGGTGGAAGGCTCGGTCTTTCTAGCCTGGTGTTTTGTTCCACCTTTGCCGCCTTAGTTTCGGCTACCTGTGTTATGTTCCATAAATGAGCTCTCCTAACATGCTTGGGGTCGTTATGGGGACTCCCTAGATTCTCGTTTTGGGATAAAACTCGTCTCGCAAGCCCAACATTGGTACTATATTTTCCACACATAATAATTCTGTTAAGACTGAAAACATAGCACGTCATGAACCTGAGGAGTAATTCAACATAATACAGGGGGGCTAGTGCTGATGGTGTTGGTCCAAATAGAGCAGCTTATTAACGCTACCCGGGGCGACTCGGCGTCTGGCGTGGTAACCATAGCTCATCCGATTAAACCTGAGAACGAGATACGCGGCTCCTGTCGGGATCGTCGGAACGTCGGGCGACCTTGTTGGACTTGTTTTACCTTTCTCGGGTGTCTTATGCGAGGGATTCCGAGGATGCTTTGGGCTATCTCTAGGTTGAGGTTTTCCAATAGGAACCCGAGGAGATCACGGGTTTCCCTGATCGAGGTCATTCCATCGCAGCGTGTGGTAGTTCGTAATGGACTAGTTGGAGCACCCCTGCAGGGTTAAATCTTTCATAAAGTCGTGCCCGCGATTATGTGCCAACGTGGAAACTTTGTTTAACATCCGATTCTAGATAACTTTAAGTAAGCTTAACTAAAACTTGCCAACTGACTACGTAATCGTGACTGTCTCTTTCGTGATCTCCTTCTCCGATCGAGGACACGGTGGGGTTATATCTGGCGTAAGTAGGTGTTCAGGATCATTCAGTTGATCATCAGTAGTTTGCGTCCACTATGCGTATATCATCCCCCTCTTATTCTTGTACTCGTAAGTTAGCCACCTCAAATAAATGCTTAGTCGCTTGTTGCAGCCTCACCACTTAACCTTACCTCACCCATTTAGATTTGCTAGTCTGGATACCTTTGGAAATGAGATGCTGAGTCCCATGTGTCTCACAGATTACTACAACACCATTTGTAGGTACAGGTAAGGAGTTACTTTGATGTGAGCGCGATGAATGTTCATTTGGAGTTTCTTCTTCTTCTTCTTCGTCGATCTAGGATGGGTTCCAGGCCTGCAGCCTGGGATAGCAATGATGGACGTCGTTCTTTTAGCGGTTGTTTTCGTCCGTAGAAGGACCCTGCTCTTCTTCATGATGATTGTATATGGTTGTATTGATGTGACTCTGATGTAGCTTGTGGCAAGTGTAATCCAACTCCTTATACTCATCTTTTTAGTACATGTACTTGTAACGATATCCATTCTTGCGAAACGACGAGATGTGTTTCTATGCCTATCGAGGCCCTCGCACTAAAATAAGAATAGGACCGCATCAACCATTGTACATGTCCAAAAATATTCTTATCTTAAATCTTGAATGTAATTTAGAGATGACAAAAAAGAGATCCTACAATGGGTCATCTCTTAGCCTTATCTTCTATAATTACTTATTCCCAAAAACATGGTGAGACATATTGTGTTAATAGGTCACCTCTTGTCTTCTCTTAAATAAGAGAAGGCAAAGCCTTTTTTCAAGTTCTCTCTCCTCCACCTCATCATTTATCCTATGTGGCACTTCTAAGATAGCACCATTGTACATGCCCTAACCATGTATGCACGACTTCGTAGCTGCCCCGCATGCACTCAGTGCCACCTCACACCCTATTTCTGCACGCCCACTTCTGTTTCAAAAGGAACAAGGCACCTTATTTGTTACACACAAAAGCTAGTTGAGTTAGTTATCACCACGAGTATCAATCCAGAAAGCTAGGGATCAAATTCCGATGCTCATCCATTTTTGTTACACTCTTTATTTCAAACACATGCACACACGCAAACATGACTGTTTGCTGTTTATTTGGCACATGCATCCTTTGCAGTTTTTTAGTTATTCTTTGCGCACAAAAATAGTACCACCTCAGATAGAAAAACATGTAATAAATAAATAAATATTCATGATAAAATAATAATAATAATAATAATGATGATGATGATAATATCGACGAACGAATCTATATATTAGCGGGTCTATTCTACTAATATTAGCAGAATAATATTAGAAGAAGAATATTCTGCTAACACTTTCGAATTGTATTCTTAACGCAAGTGAATGACATTGTGAAGCAAAGAATATTGTAATGCTACGCAAGGCGAACTGCTCGTGGTAGAAAAAACAACATGCATTTTTTGGTACTGTTTTTGCTCAAGTTTTTTAGCCATTTGTCAGAACGAGGCGTGTGATCCGTCGTTGGAAAGCTATGGATTAGGCACAAGTTTTCCATGTTTAACTCACTGCGAGATTCCATGTCATTTAAGAGTAGTTTAAAAAACGTTACGGCAACCTACGAGTGGCACGAAGCTTATTTTCATGTTTTTTTCAAACCAATCGTTAGAATGATGCCACTGGTACACCATTGCAAAGATATCATGGCACAACTTTTATGCAGAACACTCTAACTAATTCGTTAAGGTTTGAGAACAATTTCATATTAACGAAACATGAAAACTCCATTTTGCAAGTTTGCAATTTTTTCGGTAAAATTTTCGCTCCAGTTTTTTTAAAGTTTGTGAGAATAAGATGTGCAAACACCGTTCGACAGCTATGGAATAGGCGCAACTTTCATATGTAGGACATGTGCGGTGATTTATGACGGTTTTAAGTGAATGTTGGTAATGGAGTTGCACCAGTGACAACGACAGTTTTTTCATAATTTTTTCGAAACCCCTCATCAAAATGATGCAAATGACATTAACATGGTGCAACTTTTTAGGTAGAACACTCTCTCTAATTCCTTACGGTTTAAGATCAATTTTGAAACAAACGAAATCAGAAGACACTCTGTTTTTCGCGACACCAAAATTGACCAAGTGAACTACATCAAAGTGAAAACCACACAACTCTGACAAAAAACGCAATACATCCGACGGACAAGAGTAATACATATTTCTTTTGTCACACATAGATGTTCCCAAAGGAGGAAGTCGAATGCGTTTCACATCAGGCATAGTGAGCTGTAACACTATCCAGAAGTGAACCACATTAAACAAAAAGTCATTTCCATAACAATTTTTGGCACTCTACATTGGGATTAAGTGAGCTGTGCATTACATTGAACTTCATCCTCTTTTAACATTTTTGACAAATAGATACCGTTTACAAACACGTGTGGACGGCATAGTAGAGACTAGTGTACAATATTACTTATATACATATATATTCAATATTATTTTATCATTGAATATGCACTAATGAGACAAGATGAATGGACTGCATCATTGTTATTTGAAGCACACTGTTGTCATTGTTTCCCCACCAATTTATAGCATCAGACCCACTATACCGCACACACCGCGTTGATGAACTACACACCCGCATGGGTGCGCCATTGCCCCCATCCCGCATTGTCCCATACATTGGTGGCGATCATAGGATGCGACAACGAAGGACAGGTGCCCGCCGTGTGTTGTGGTGTAGGCGATCTCCTACTAGTGTCTCTCCTGCCAGTGAAGGGGCAACATAGAAGCGAACATCGTCACAAGTATGGAGGCTTGGAGACACGGCGGAGCCACAGGTCTCCGGTGAGGTGGAGGTTGCCGATGTCGATTTGAGGATGAGAGGATCCAAGGGGCAGGAGTGGTGTACAGGGAAGGGATCTCGTCGGAGGGAGGTGTCACGTGATCCTGTGTCGAGGGGAAAAGGAAAGGTGCAAGGGAAAGGGAGCAACAGGGGGGAGTAGGCTTTTGCTTTTTGTCAGCTCGGTGTGTAGGCTGACGTAGTACAATCAGGGTCGGGCATAGTTCCTCCCCCATTGGGATCTAGAGGTACAATGGGAGGAAGCAGAGATGAGGCTGCGTCGGGGCCGGTGGCGACCAGAACCAATGGAACATGCCGTGTCGAGGGCTGGTGGCGGCGATATCCGGCCGTTGAGGCCCTTCCTGGGGCAAGTGGTAGCTTCATCTAGTGGCTAAGGCCTTGGATATGGGCCGTTGGAGGCGCAAGGCCCCTGGCGGCATCAGTGGATTGAATGGAAAATGAGGGAGAGGGGGAGGAAGAAGGTGGGTTAGGGGAACGGGGAAGGAAGGAGGGTTAGGATGGGTGGGTGTGGGAGGGTAGAGAGGAGGAGGAGGTTTTAATTTTTCATTTTGTTGTTGTTTCGTGTAGGGGGGGTTTTGAACTGGTTTGGGGTGTGTTGGCAGAATAAGCCAAATGTTGTTAGAGTAAGGTCCTAAGGGTGTTGTTAGAATAGACCCACCACCACGTGCACCCGCCACGTGTCGGGATCTCGCCTCTAACCGTAAGGCACCCCTCGACCACCGCGGAGCCACAACCAACAAACTATCCCAACCACTATTGCCCATCACATCCTCGTGAGAACTGGCCAAAACCACTCGGACGGCCCAAACCACGGCGCCTTAACCCATCACCATCGAGAACCACTCTATCTCATGCGGGTTGGCGAGATCCTTGCCATGGCATTGAAGTGTGCCCGAATCGTGTGAGCAATACGCAACACACCCTCACACAGTTCATCCACGACCGCAGTGAATAACCTCCCACCTCCAACATCCTTCATTCCTCCATAGCGTTGCCGATGTTCAGGCTCCCCACCACTTTCTTCTTCCATCGCACGACATAGGGCCATTAGTGAAGCGGCACTCGTTTGTGTTGTTCGATGGCGGCGCCGTTGTAGTTCGTTTGGTGAGAAGTTTGTTCGCGTGCAGTTTTAGGGTTGTGGTTTTGTTGTTTTTTAGGAGGGGATATCATCAAAAGGAATTTCATAAGTGAACCACACCTAGTTGGCGCACTTCTATGTCTAGTGTGTGCAATACAGTTTGGTGCCGCTGTGGCTGGTGTCAACAAGCCTCCAGATTTTAGAAGCTACTCTCTACTTAGATAGTTGATGTTTGCCGGCCGCGGGAGAGAAGTAGACTACACTAGGGTTGCCAACATCGTACTTTTTATAATTATGTCATCTTATTGTGTGTTGTAGTACAAAATGCAATATAGTTCAACATGGGTGTGCAATACAATAGACATGAGTATGCAGTACGTTAGTAAAACATGTGATTCATGCTTGGAGTTTACGATGATTTGCTGCATTTTCTGTGTGATATAATCTTCAAGAAACATGCTTGAAGTTCAGTGCACTGTAGTTCATTTCTTGGTTATCGCGGTTCGGTTTTCTTGTTTTAGCACGAGAGCATAAAACAGGAAGAAATGAAAAAAATATGAACTACTTGTGGCAATTATGCTTTGTTGTTTCTTATTTTAGTAGTTGTGTTCCTAGTGCAATTTAGTTGGGTACCGTGTCGTATATTGTGATGTGTACTATCTTGTTGTGTGGTTATGTAAAAATATGTATGTGTCATGGGTCGAGCAGATAATATCATGTCACGTGGAGGTTCTATTTTTTGTACGTAGTTCACTTTGTTTTTCTCTCTTAGAAATTCACTATGTTTTTGCATGTACTAAAACACGAAAACCAAAAGTAAAGAAAAAATGTTGTAGTTATCTTGCCTTGTCCATGTGCTCGTTTTTAGAACTTCACGATGTAAGATTCTTGGACAAGTTAGCAACATTTTTAGAGAAGAGCCAAAATGACGTCAAATGATGTACTCCACTCGCTTCTTATTAGATGTAGTTCACTTGCTTAGTGCTTGTGGTCCACTTGACCATTCTACGCGATTAACAAAGATTAAGTACAAAAAAGACAAAAAAAACTAATGGGATTCACTTTCCGTAGTGTTGCGGTCCACTTTTGATAGTGTTGTGGTTCACTTACTTCAAACGTGTAGTGTAGAAAAAATTATCAAAACGTCAAAAAAAGTAATGCGGTTCACTTCACGATAGTGTGTGCGGTTCACTTACGCCCGATGTGAAGCGTAATCCACTTCCTCGCATGGGAAAATTGATTTGACAAAATGAAATCATGCAGTTTGCTTGAGTGTCTAATGCAGTGTGATTTTCAGTGTGAAGCAGTGAGGTTTTCTGTCTGATGCAGTTCACTCGTCGATTTTAGTATCACTAAAAACAATATGTACGCATTTTGGTAAAATCAAAACTGATTTGAAATCATAATAAATTAGAGGGAGTGTTCAACATGAAAAGGTTGCACCTCGTCAATATCTTTCCAACGACGTATGCATCATTGTGATGAGCAATTTGTAATACACATGAAAAAAGGTCGCGGCCAATCGTCGTGTGCCGCATCATTTTCAAAATTCACTTAAAATCGCAAGGAATCTCAAAAAATGTCCTACAAATGAAATTTGCACCTATTCCATAGCTTTTGAATGGCGTATCACATGCTTTGTTTCAATAAATAGTTTAAAAACTATCGCAAAAAAGCGTACCCAAATTCGAAAAACAGAATTTCTGCTTTTCGGTAAATTTAAAACCGCTCTTAAACTGCAAGAAATTAAAGAGGGTGTTCTTTATGAATAAGTTGCGCCTCAACAATATATTTCCAATGGCGTATCATTTGTATCATTTCGATGAGCGGTTGAAAAAACAAGAAAATATGCTCGCCACCACTCGTCGGGCGCCACATCATTTGCAAAACTGCTCTTAAACCGTGAGAAATCTCAAAAAATATTCAGCATGGCATACACACGCCTCCTTTCGACGAGTAGTTCAAAAATTGCATCGAAAACAATACCAAAAAACGCGTGTAGTTTTCTGTGTGCTAACATTGTAGTGTACTTTTGCTAGGAGTGTAGTCCTTTTAGCCTCCGAGGTGGTTTAGAACTATGTGCAGATATTATTTTACTAATATTAACATAATAGACCAGTTGTATACACACACACATGCATACACACACACATATACACACAAACACACACACACACACACAGAGGGCGGGTCTATGCTAATAACACCCCTTAAGACCTTATTTTGCATACATCCACCCTTATTCTGCAAACACCCACCAAATCGCCGCCACACCTCCCCTTCCTGCCTTCTTCCGCGTCGGCGAAGGACTAGCAGCGCCGCCACCCCTTACCTCCCCGCCTTCTTCCGCGAGGCGGCCTAGCAGCGCCACCGCCCCTCCCCTCCCGGCCTTCTACCGTGGCAGCGGCTTTAGAGTACCTCCGCACCTCCCCTCCCGGCCTTCTACGACACCGACGGCCTAGGAGAAATGCTGCCCTACCCCTCTTGGCCTTCTCCCGCAGAGGCGGCGGTCTGGGGGTGCAGCCGCCCTCCCCTCCCGGCCTTCTCCTGCGGTGGTGGCCTTCTCACGCTCGCATATCGGTGGCGCCGTCGCCGATCTCCTCAAGGCCTTTTTCCACGATGTTGAGCACTGCATCTCAAATTATGTGTAGTTCATCAGATGTGGATTGCTGCTGCCCCGACATAACACCAATTCGGCGAAGGAGAACTATGCACAAGGTTCATTCATCCACCATAGCTTCTTGAATGAAGACTGCAATGACCTACATCACAAATCCTCTGTTTCCAGTCACAATGAGCAACGTCCAAAACGTTCATGAAATCATGAAGGGCAAGTGGACTGCGCGGGTGAACACAAGTTTACTATAGATGACCGCGAAGGGAACTTCCTACTGCAAACGCAAGGAAGCTCTACAACTCGAGGTAAGCAGTGCGGTTAGTTCAATTCACCCTTCTGGATGATGCAGTCTGCGTGCATTAGTTTGTAGTGCTCTTCTAAGCAAAATGCGGTTCCTAAGATTCAGCTCGTTCTACCTAACAATGCAGTTTCTCGATTATGCAGTACAGTTATATAGGTTCACTATTCAAAACAAGCAGTACGGTTACTTAAGTTCACCCTTCTAGATGATGCAGTCCCCGTGCATTAGTTTGTAGTGCCCTTTTAAATAAAATTCAATCCCTACAATTCAGTCTGTTCTACCTAATAATGCAACTCGACCATTTTTGTGCAGGAAATGACGTTCACCAAGTGGCACACATAATTGATAACCCAGGGACCATCAAGAATCAAGCTTTTTCCACAAGAGAAACTGGCTGGGTTACCCCTAAGATACCTTGAGGTTTCTTCAAGACAACAAAAATAATGATGAAGACGATGACGATGAAGATGAGCCAATAAGGGTTCTCAAACCATAGTACAAACACAAGTTAACTATATCTGGACAACATGTACGAAGGAACAACGATGATGTTGTTGACCATGATGATGTAGAAGACGATGACTACAATGATGTGCCACCACTCCAGAAATTTCACACGAATCCATTAAGACATCCCTACAATTCAGTCTGTTCTAAATGCACCTAATGAAACAAGTGCAACACTACAACCAACAAGGGTGGCTCAGTCAAAAGTCAACGGTAGGTACAAGTCCTCCTCACTAATGGTGCCTCGGTCAGAAGTTAACGGCAGGTACAAGTCCTCCTCACTACTGCCACAACTAGATCGTCAACTACACAGATCTCCTATAACCCCACCGGTCCAATACAACCAGACGAGCTACAAACACCAACGGATGAACGACATTACACACATGTAAGTTCATGTGAAAAAAAATAGTTGCAGTAAAGTGAGATAACATTGCAGTGCACACGCACATTTAATGTGAAGTTTGACCTAACATCTAATATAGTCGACTCTTCCGAAAACTTAGTAACACTGCAATGCTTTCTTAACTCGTATGCAGTCCTCGTATTTTAACAGAAAATTGCACTTTGTCTCATAGAGAAATGCAAAATTGATGCAGGATAAAAACATGTTGTCAACCCTCATACCTGCCACTGGAATAAAGTTCACCTCGTACGATAGTGCATGGGACCTTTACAACACTTATGCAAGATAAGCAGGGTTTGGCATACGCAAGAAGTCAAAACACAAGACAAATGCATACGTTGTGTGCTCAAGAGAAGGGACACACAAGAAAAGTGTGGCAGATTATGACCGAAAATGCGACAAGGCATCCAAAATGATTGGCTACGTAGGAGGGATTGGAGTCAAAAAGAGGAAGAATGGGACTTTTGGGATAGAAAGGGTTCAGCTCAACCACAATCACAAGATGCTAGAAAGCCCCGGGATACTTTTGCACATGCACTCACACAAGAGAGACGATCCTTTGATTGACTAGTTGGTTAAGGACATGCAGCTGGACAACCACACGCACACACAAATGATGGCAACGCTGTCGCGTTTGTCCGGCGGTCGATAGTTCATGGGACATCCTAGCCGCGACTAGGTCAACAAGTAAGAACAAGACAGAAGATATCGCTTTAGAATTCTATGGGGTAATTATTTCTTGTTTTATAAGATGAGTTTGCATTGCCTTTGAAATGCAGGAAACAAAAGTTTGCTAGAGAAGAGTGTGAAGATGACATCAAGAATTTTTGGAATTCTTCGAGAAGATGAAGAAGACCAACCCATAATTCTTCTATGATTACAACGTGGATGCTGATAATCGTGTAAAAAACATGTTTTGGTCCAACGCAAGCTGTAGAGGATTATACGAACATTTTGGAGACTGTGTTACATTTCACACAACATATAAAACTAACAAATTCCACATGCCGTTGGGACTCTTCGTGGGAGTGAACCATCATCTACAACACACCATATTCATTGTCGCCCTTGTGCGAGATAAAACGATAACGTTGTTCGAGTGGGGTTTTAAAGCATTGTTGATATATATGGAGTACAAGCCACCAATTTGCATGCTCACACGTACGAAATACAACATATGTATACTTACATTTCTTTGGTACACTTCTATTTCTTCTGCCTTTCTTACACAAACAACTTAATAAAAATACACTACTTATGCCTCTGAGACCAGCATTCGTTGATGGGGGAAGCAATGAAAACTAGCCTCCCTGCTACATTACATAAGTTGTGCCGGTGGCACATTATGAAGAAGCACAAAGACCACCTCGTCCTGCTGTATAAGGCGCACAAGAAACTCAAGGATGAACTCACTGTGGTGCTAAACTGCCACTAATGTTGTTAGAATTTGAATGGGCATGGAAGAACCTAATGCAAAAATACAACTTGCAAGACGATGAAGTGATGAATTCGCTGTGGATGACACACACGAGTGGACAACTTACTACAAGGAAATTTTCAGTGCTCGGATGACTTCCACACAAAGAAGCGATAGCATGTACTGTATATTGAATAAAAGCTTCGTCAGAGAAAAGCATGCTCGACATCTGTTTTCTCTATAGGTGGACAATTGCATTCAGACCAGGAAGGTCCTCGAGCACGAAGAGACAATTGCAAGTGAAGTAAAATCGAATGTACTTAAAAACTGCGAAATAACTAGAAAACAAACAATATTTTAAGTTCTGTGATTCGTAACACTACATTGCTTATCATGCAGTTATAGGTAAAGACAACGACGCAGTTTGGTTTCGAAGTTCAGCTATCAAAAGTATGCACAAGGGCAGTTTTTGGAGATGTCAAATAAACACTATAGGAGCAGTGCATTCAGAGCAGAATAGTGCGCCGAGAACCCAACAAAGTACATCGTTCACCACTACAACAGATCGGGTGCATTTGATTGGGCAAGGCATGAATTCCAGGTGGTCATGGATGAAAAGAATGGTGTCTACAAATGTGAATGCAAACTTTGGACACACACAGGTGCGGCTCGCTAGCACAAAAAATCCCAATTTCTGAAAAAGTTATGCATGAAGCTCCCTTACTGAAATTTAAAACAAAAAGTGAAGTCCACTTCCGCAAAATGAACAAATAAGAAAAAAACCCATGTTTACTAACTTCATGGAGTTCACTTACAAAACAAAGAAAACATGTGTTGTCTGCACGGCTCTTTTGCGTACATGTGGTATTTATGCTCCATCACCTGAGAGTAGACAGTATTCCTGAGTTGTACATCTTGAAAAGATACACCAGGAACGCAAGATCAAATCCAATGTTTGATAGAAGAGACTACGAACAAAAAGCACCCGATGGGAGTTTGTTGTTTTGCCGTAGAAAATTGTTGTAAGAAACAACAACGGACCTTGCAAACAGAGGGGCAATGTCTGATGCGGGGTACCACAGGGCCTTTTCTGGTATGAGGTCACTGATCGAGAAAGTTGATTTTCTCAATGAAGAAGAAGAATCAACATCAAAAATAAAACTAGCAGAGAATTCCAAGCTTGACAAGAATACCTATCAAGTAGAAGATGTCGAACACAACGCTACTCGTGCAATAAAAAAAGAAACAATTCTTCCACCTCCTGTTTCAAACACGAGAGGGGGGAAGAAAAAAGGTGATGCAACTAAAAAAAGGCTGCATGCAAGGAGAAAAATGATGACAAAAAACAGTAAGCCACAACCTAAGCTGGACATTGATGGTCGGCCACTAGGAACAAGAAGGTGCAAGTCATGTAATACAATCAATGACTACAATTCTAGGACATGTAAAAGAAAGCATGAACAAGAAAATCATGGCCTGGTCGGCCACTAGGAACAAGAAGGTGCAAGTCATGTAATACAATCAACGACTACAATTCCAGGACATGTAAAAGAAAGCATGAACAAGAAAACCATGGCCATGGCGATGCACAACCAAGCAAAGATTCCACTAAGGACACTAAGAAATGGACGAAACTGAGACTTTGCAGCGTGTGTAAAAAGAGGAAGAGACACAATGGAAGAACCTGCCCCGACAGAACAACACAAAAAGAGGAAGACAATGAAGATGAAATCATAGTGGAAGATGGTAATACAACTGAAGAAGAAGTGGTGTCTTACGATGAAGCAGATAAAGCAGAGGAGGAGGAATAAGAAGAGAGTGAAGAGGACGAAGAACATGAAGAAAGAATGCCCTCAAGACCACCAAACAAGAAACATAAAACAGAAGGGTGTTGCTGTACAGAAACAACTAAGAACGACACAACAAACAAAAAACAAGGTAGGAGCACGAAAGGATGCAGTTCATAGTGCTGGAAAATAAAAACCACCATCAACGAGCACACGAGAAGCACAGAAGATTGCAGTGCACAGTGCTAGAAAACAAAAATCGCCATCGACAGCCATGCAAGGGTTTACAAACAAAATGGTGAAAAGACCAGAAGCAGCAACACCCCCACGGAAAGCAAGATAAAGTGCAACATTGAACGCAATCCAGTCACCGTGAAAAAGGAGTAGGTTAACGACAAAAATAGATACAGTTTAATAAATTAATCATATATATAGCAGTTTGCATATGTGTATGACTTTTGTAGTGAGTTCTTCCACTAAACCATTCGAGAGAAATGATGTATGTAGAAAACCATATACGTAGGAGTCTGGGCTAAGCATTGACCCACTTTGATCCAAAAAACATAAAAAAACAATGCAGTTACCTCATATAAAGCACAAAAGTTCTAACCTATATGCCAGTTGGTTCAGATCACAACAATCCTTATTATAATCACATGAAAAAGATGAAGCATTCGATACGGAAAAGTACTTATAACAATAAACCTCATAAATCTTAACCAATCACATCAAACGTGATTTCAAACAAACAATCCTAGGGTTCAAAAAAGTTGAGTACAACAACTTGCTCAGACTTCAGGTCATTTCCAATGACGAATTCCTTCCTGTCTTTCTGCAGATACAGTCTCCCATAAATGCCTACATGGTACTTGACTGGACTCGGGTGTCCATTGCTGAGAACAACATGGAGAATACCCTTCTTATTGAGCCAGAGATACATAACAACTCGTTGGGGGATATTCTGCAAAAAAAAACGTTAGAGGACGATACTAGCAGTACAATTGTCATATTTGTGCACACAGAAGAAACAAACCTGCACACACAACATATGCAAGCTATATGAAGTGCACAAACAACCTAACAAGCAGTACACACAAAACGCACACATTGTTTCCTGAACCTCTTATGTAAGCGAGGTACATGCAGTGCGGAACATGCCAAACTGCAGTACTCTTTTTAACAGGCATGCAGTTCGTGAAGTATAGTTGTATGTAGTTCACACATCACACTGGGAAAAATGTACAAGCTGGTAGTGCTCATCTCATACCTATGCAATTCAAATCTTCTAACCATGTAGTACGAACTCTATATTCATGGACCATCATAGTACATGCAAAAAAAAACAAAACACGAGCTCCATACACGTGAGGAAAAAAAGAAAAACAAGATATAAGAACAACGCACAGTATACTTCAACAAACAAAAAGAAGTACGTTCCTAAGGTACTAGAAGTTCAGAAAAAAGAATGGAATTATACAAACTCATAAAAGTGACAAAGAAAAAACAGATCAAATGAAAATTACCATCTTGTAGTGAGTCTTCATGTCTGTGGGCGTAAACTGATGGACAAAAGGACTTGTGCGGCTAAGGCCACGACGAAGCAGGGCGGAATAGAACTCATCATCGTTGATATGGTCCATAAACAATCACTCCGTGGAAACTGTGTCGTATGAAAGCTGCTTCTCTCGCCCAGCTAGGCACAAGACCTTGCCCGCGCGGTGAGCACGACGGGCCTGCGAGCAACCTGAGCAATCGAAACACATCAACACAGCACAACCATGGCCGCAACAGGAAAGATTCGTGCATGGGGCCTGGAGCCATCACAACAAAACCTGGAAAATGAAAAGGAATAAAGAGAGACTCGAGGAAGGAGAGAAGTTGCGGCTATAGGGGAGATCAATATGCAAACGAAGGTTAGAAGTTGGCCTAATTATATAGAAGAGGAAAGCAAAAAGTCTAGCCATGCAGAAAAATTAAAGTAAAAAATTAAATGAGAATTAATAAAAGTTATGCTACCAAGAATGAAGGACAATAAATAAAACTTATGTTACAAAGAAAGGGAGATTGGAAAAAGGTGTACTTTGACTACACCACCTCCCACACACTAAAACGCAGCTAATTAATATTTATATTTCTAAAATTGGCCGCCCACTAAACGCAGATCATTAATATATATATATATATATATTTATTTATAACAAATTGATAATTCGCAAGCTACTCCTAAAACAAAAAATGAATGCAATTCACGAAAGTAATATTGGGCAGTGCACAAGGTGTGTGCATGCAGTGCAAGAGAAGGTGCATTGGATAGGAAAAAAGAAAAAAATGACCGCCCAACTACAACCGGGCCTGCACTAGTAAATGCATGTTTGTTCTGCGCCATGATGCATGGGGCCTGGCACACAAGGGTCCACAGGTCAGGGGAAAGGAGCGTCGTGTATAAGGGCCCAATAAGTAACAAGAGGAGTCCGAAATGGTTGCCGAGCCGTGGCTTATAAACCGTTTGCGCACACTCTTTGCGGGCGAGGTGGGACTAAACCTTAGCGCATACACACCGCGAAGCTCACTTTTTCCATGCTGGCACGCCTACTTGAGCCGAATGCGTAACACACGCCCAACACGCAAAAACTGGTTAAAAAACCACGACCCACTAAAATAAAGCGGTGACTACAAAAATAAAAAATTAAAAAACAGGAAAAATTAAAAAGTTTTCCTAAATAAAAAAGACAACAAAAAATGTGTGTGGGCACTGCAAGAAACTACAGTTTGTTCTGATAAATAAATAAAGGGAGCCACAAGTAGACATACAAATGCAGTTTGTGGCCTATAATAATGCAGTTCGACCACTTCAAGCACGAACTAGGTTGAAGTTCGGTTAAAATAAAGAATGCAACCTGGTTAGTTAAGCAAAGAAGCATAGTATGAACATGAATGAAGTCCTTCTCTATTTTGTAGATAGTTATCAATTGCGTGTGCAAAAAAGAGGGGACGCCATTTTAGATTTCGAGGCCACTAACAGAACATCCACCCCACTCACATCCTGTTTTCAGCTATCGTGTTATGCCTCACACCACCACCCCACTGATGACGAGCTGATGGATATACTTCTCGCCCCTCGTTGGAAACTGCAAGTGGAAGGTGGAGATGTAGTTAGCAGCAGATTTCCCTTACACGGGGACTGTAACGTTTATCTAACCACAAGGACTCCTAGGCTCAACAAGTAGGTGTCTTCCACCCTAGTGCTAGCAGAAGACGTGGAACTATACACACAACAAGTAACTTTGCTCCCAACGAGTACAGAGAGGTTGTCAATCTCTCCAGCCTTGTAGTTTGCAAAGGATCAAAACAGAAGTGCGAAGGTAATAGTGATTGCAACGGAAAAGTAAATGAAAGTGGTAAATGATGGAGGTGTAAACAATAATGGTGATATGGACCGGAGTCACATTATTTTCACTAGTGATGTATCTCTACCAAAAGACGATAAACAACTATACTTGGGTAAACAAATCATAGTTGGGAAATTGACAGAATTATGATCGCACCAGAATGCTAATTATGCTACTTGATAGTTAGAGGTTCAATAGTAATGGGCAGTACGCCAAGACAAGTAGACCGTTTATTCATCAGCATGTACTTACTAATCATCCACCTTGACATATCAATCCAGAACATCTCTCCGATATTAAGTTGCGAGTCCCACCCAAAGTGTACACTCAAAGCAACGGACAACTGCATTAACGAAGTATGCGTAAGGTAAATAATCCTTGCAACCGTGGTCACAAGCATCGTTGTTTTCTCCCTGGTGGCAACAAGCACATCCCCTAGTCTCATATTTCAATCACTCAAGCTAGACATCGAGGGGCATGAAAACACAATCATGCATAACGCTCCCTCTTGGATTTACAATCTACTACTCGGCCAAAGCAAAAAATAGCAACGGAGAACATGCATGAATCACTAAGGAACATCATATAAAAGGATAATCAAATATATAACTCATAACAATATGAACATAATCTCATAATCCATTGGATCCCAACAAACCGAGCATAGCAATAACAAGAGAATTACATAGATGCCTTGATCACGTAGGGCAGATCACAAGGACTAACCATTAAAGCACAAGATTGGAGAGAAGACATCACATAGCTACTAGTCATGGACTCATGGTCCAAGGAGGACTACTCACGACACAACCGGGAAGCGTCCATGGTGGTGGAGAAGCTCCCGGAGGTCAATCCTTCCTCCGCAAGGTGCCAAGAAGAGGTCTTCGGACGCTCCTGATCTCGGAAGCGCCGCGGCAGCGGAATGATGGAGAAATTCACGATTCTAGAAGTACTGCAAGGGTTTCCTCACGGGACTCTAAATATAGGCCTAAGGAGGGCATCAGAGGAGGTGGGGCCCGCCTAGGCGGCCTCCTGGCGCAGCCTAGGGCCTGGCCGCGCCAGCAGGTAACCTGGGCAGCCCCTCGCCCCCTCTGGCCCATCTTCGGTGATCCGGAAGCTTCTATTTCGCTGATTTTTTATATATTTTTCTGGAATTTTTTGGGCTTCGGAAAATTGGGTAAAAGCCCCTACAAAATAGACACCAGCAGACAGAAACTGGCACTGGGTGCACTGAGTTTGTAGGTTAGTCATAATATGTGTAAAATGATATAAAAGTGTAGCAAAACACATAACAATGTCACCCAAAAGATCATGGAACAAGCAGAAATTATAGATATGTTTGGCACGTATCAACATCCCCAAGCTTAATTTCTGCTCGTCCTTGAGTAGATAAATAATAACACAATAATTTCTGTGGTGACATGCTAACACACATATAAGAACTTTAAAGTAAAGCAAGTGAGATATGCAATTCAAGTCAAGACAATAACAAGCAAGAGTCTATATCTAGTATTGAGTTTAGCAAAGTAAGAACATAAAGGTGTAAGAGCTCTCGCTGTCCGTGACTCGAATGTCTCCAAAGGCTGTTTGCGTACAAGAAGTGGGAGATGGGTTGAGATCATAAAATATTTTTTAATTGAGAACTCAATCTACTAAAATTTCACACTTGGTCTCCTTCGGAATCTTATTTTGACTCATCCCCACACCACTAGTCAGGCACAAGTCGAAATGATCCTCTCCCTTTCGATTTTGAGCACTCCTGCAATGGATGAGCGTAAGCAAGATATGTTGGCACTTAGGATGGCAAATAGAATAATGATGGGGAAGGAAGACAAAAAGGTGTGAAAGGCTCACGTCAACGAGGACAACCATAGGCGACAGAAAGCCAAATGATAGATATGATGTGAGGAGTAGGGATTGCCATGTAATGGATGCACATATGAGCTAAGGTAAGCTCTCTAATGGAACTAGTGGGAGTGCATCCAACTTGTTTGCTCACGAAGATGTAGAGCTCATTTGAGGAGGTTCATCATTGGAATATGCAAACCAAGTTCTATAGTGTAAGGGTCCCCACATAGTTATGCATGAATGATAATCTCTATGTAGTACCAATATAACAATGGAGTACGAGTGTGGATCTTTCAACAGGAATAGTAGTGTTGTCCCCTTCTCTCTTTTTATTTCTTTTTATTTTTTCTGTTTTTTGTGGCCTCTTTGGCTCTTTCTTTTTATCTCTCATTTGTCCTCTTTGGGATCTTTTCTTTTGTCCTCTTTGGGATCTTTTCCTCTCTTAAGGGCAACACTCGATGTTTTACATGAATAAAAAGAAAAATCATCACACTTTATAAGAAGTACTCAACATAAAGACAAGTGAAAACTATCATGATGTATGCAAATGTATGCCTCTGCTAGTGTATTAGGATTTGCAATGATACTAGCGCGTCACGTAGCAGTAATAAGGGCAATGCCCAACTAGCATGCGGCTCTACGATCACGCAAAAGCATGTATGGCATGAAGGTCAAGTCATGAGATGGTGGATGTTGCATGGCAATGTATCTCGGAAAGGCAATGGAAATGCCTTAATAGGTAGGTATGGTGGCTGTTTTGAGGAAGGATATAATGAGGCTTATGTATGACACAGCGTATCATGTCATGGGTTTGGATGGACCGGCGGAGTTTGCACCAACTCTCAATGTGAGAGAGGGCAATGCACGGTACTAAAGAGGCTAGCAAAATATGGATGGTGGAAGTGCCAACAATCGAGTACTCACATTAGTCCAAAGAACTCATACACTTATTATCGGTAACTCTCTATCTAGTTAGGAAATTCACAAAGAGGCAAGTACCCCGAGGAGGAGTGTTTGGGGGTTGGTTATCCTTGCGCATCCTCAACTCATGGTAACGTGAGGGTACTCTATATATTCCAACCCCTCCAGAGTTAGCGATCAATTTAGTAGCTAGAGTTCTCAACTAATTTTTACTTTTTGAAAAACACACATATTTCCCAAAATACGACACCTATCACTAATAGGCTCAAACTATTGGCACCAATAGTCAAAACATTACTAAAATCAATACCTCAAAACTATTGCAAGTTACTACTATACTTAAATAGCAACCTCAATTACCTACTCATGCAAGACACACAACTCAGTGCAACAAGCCAACTCTCTAAACAAGATAAGCATGATAACTCAAGAGAGTTCCAGAAGCAACCTAAATAATAGCTCTTAAAAATATAAGCATGAAAACTAAGAGCTAAGCATGACAGTAGCTACGAAAAGATGAAGAACACACAAAAAAGATAAGCATGAAAACCTATGTTGTGTGCTAGAGTGGAATGGAGCATGTTTCTCTCCCAAACAAGGTAGGCTAGGTTCCGCCTTGTTATGAGCAGCAACCAAAACTAAAACAAACTAAAAAGTAATGAGCGGGACGCTCCAAGAATAGCACATATCATATGAAGTGATAAAAATATAGCATGGAGATGGATGAAGTGATGATTGTTGATAGAGAAGGGGATGCACGGGGGCATCCCCAAGCTTAGACGCTTGAGTCTCCTTGAATATTTCTTGGGGTGCATGGGGGCATCCCCAAGCTTGAGCGCTTTACACTCCTGTATCTTCTTTCATCATCTCCCATCGCATACTTGAAAACTCCCTTCATACGAAACTCATCATAAGCTGATTAGAGTGGTTAGTTCCCGTAATAAATAATTAATTAGCTGCTGGAAATAAAGATTTTCATGAAAAGCTACTAATGCTTATGAATGCCAAAATGCTTTTTCAAACAAAATCTTAACTTGGCATTTGCAAAACAATGAAAACGCAAAACATGGCCGAATCTGTGAAAAACAGAACATCAGGTAGTAAATAATTTATCCGAGGCACTTCTGCAACTCAAATAAAAAAAAACTCAGAACAGATGCGAGAGAGACAATTATATCGAGCATGTTGTAATAAAATTCAGATCAAAAAGATGATCTGGTGATTTTTGGCAAATTTTTCCGTCAAGCAGACGGTATCTGTTTCTGGATAGCATGTCACAGTTTTTGAACTTTCTTGCAATCGGAGACTATAACTTGGCACAAAGATTAAAAATAAAGATACAATGATGTTGCTACAGTAGTAACAAGCATCAAGACCACTAAAACAGAAAGTAAAAACAAATTGGGTTGCCTCCCAACAAGCGCTTTCTTTTATACCTTTGAGCTAGGCATAATGCAAGAAGATCAAGTGTTATCAACTCCCAAAGAATAACTTGCCCTGGTAACGGACTCATAAGGTAACTTAATCTTCTTTCTAGGGAAGTGTTTTATTCCCTTTTTAAGAGGAAATTGGAATTTAATAATTCCCTCTTTCATGTCAATGTTAGCACCAACGATGTAGAGAAAAGGATGTCCCAAAGTAATTGGACATGAAGGATCACATTCAATGTCCATAATAAGAAAATCAACGGGCACATAATTATCATTGACAATAATAAGCACATCATAAATTCTCCCTAAATGTTTCTTTATGGAGGAATCAACAAGACGAACACCAAAAGAACATGGATCATATGGTTTCCAGTCAAGCATATCATACATTCTTTTGGGCATAACGGAGGCACTATCTCAAACATCACACAAAGCAAAAGCAAGAGATATTATTCAATTTTATTTTGACCATAGGATCCCAACCATCTTCTAGTTTCGTAGGAATAGAAGTCTCTAGCTTGAGTTTCTCCTCCCTAGCTTTGGTAAGAGCATTGGTAATATGCTCGGTGAAGGCAATATTGAGTGCACTAGTGTGGGGGTCTTTAGCCATTCTTTGCAAAAAGGTGATAACTTCCGAGAGACTACAATTGTCAAAATCAAGGTTACTACCATTAACTAAAGTGGTAGTAATGTCATCTAAGCTCATTCTTTTGGTAGTCTCTAAATTCAAAGGACCTTCTTGTCCTATAGTTGAGGTATTAGCATCACCATTAATAGGTCCATTAGGACTAGGAGTGCGATGGGTGCTAAAAGTTTTGAGAATCTCAACAACTTGTATAGTAGCAATGGTAGTGTGTGTAGGAAGGTTCTTAATTCTCTTTTCCCCTTCCTTTTCTCTAGCCCATCTCTCTTTAAGTTTGGCTAGCATTCTTATGTTCTCATTAATTTGGACTTGGATAGCATTCATGGGTGTGGTGTTCCTTTCCTCCAGGGGGGGAAGTTCTAATTTTAAGCATCTCTACATCATGAGCTATGTTGTCCACCTTCAAAGAGAGACTATCTAAGTTTTCTAGTTTCTCTTCTACACTCTTGTTGAAGGCTTTTTGAGAAGTGATAAAATCCTTAAGCATGCTCTCTAATTCAGAAGTGGAGTTTTTGGTGCTAGGATAATTGTTGTTGTTCCCATAGTTGTTGGATTGGAGCAGTCTAGGATTGCTACCAAAATTACTCCTATAAGCATTGTTATTAAAGTTGTTCCTAGAGATAAAATTAACATCAACTTGCTCTCTTTGTTGAGCAACCAAAGAATTAAAAGGAACATCATGAGGATCAATAGGAGCTTGCTTAGTAAGTATAGTCATGATCATGTCAACCTTATCATTAAGGAAGGATATCTCCTCAACAGAGTTTACCTTCCTACCTGTTGGAGCTCTCTTGGTGTGCCATTTAGAATAATTTGTCATCATCTCATCCAATAGCTTTGTGGCAGCACCAAGTGTAGTTGACATAAAGGTTCCTCCCGCGGCTGAGTAACATATTCCACGAGGTAAAGTACAATCCTGCATAGAAGGTTTGGATAACCATACAAGTAGTCAAACCATGTGTAGGGCAATTCTTAACCAGAGATTTCATACGTTCCCAAGCTTGAGCAACATTTCATTATCCAATTGTGTAAAATTCATAATGTTACTCCTCAACTAGATAATCTTAGCACACGGGTAATACTTCCCAATAAAAGCATTTTTGCACTTATCCCAAGAATGTATGCTGTTCCTAGGCAAAGATTGAAGCCACACTTTAGCTCCTCCTCTTAAGGAGAAAGGAAAAAAGCTTAAGTTTAAGAATATTACCATCTACTTCTTTATATTTTTGCATATCACAGAGCTCAACAAAATTGTTCAAGTGCAAAGGAGCAGCATCTCTAGCCCCGGAGAATTGATCTTTCATAACAAGGTTCAATAAAGTAGGTTTAATCTCATAGGACATGGCTCGAGTGGCGGGAGCAGCAATATGAGTGCAGATAAAGTCATTGTTGTTGTGACTAGTGAAGTCACACAACTTGGTGTTCTCAGTGGAATCCATAGCAGCAACAACAAGCAAGAACAAAGCAACTAATTTTTTGTGGTTTTTGGTATAAGACTCTAAAGCAAAGACTAGAAAGCAAACTAACAAGACTAAAAAGCAAAGGTAAAGGATAACGTGCAACTCCCCTATCTTGAAGACTGGAGTCCCCGGCAACGGCGCCAGAAATTTGCTTGATGGCGATTTGATGGATATGCTTCTCTCCCCTCGTTGGATACCCCAAGTGGAAGATGGAGATGTAGTCAGCGGCAGATTTCCCTTACACGGGGACTGTAAGGTTTATCGAACCAGGAGGACTCCTAGGCTCAACAAGTAGGTGTCTTCCACCCCGGCGCTAGCAGAAGACGTGGACCTAGACACACAATAAATAACTTTGCTCCCAACGAGTACACAGAGGTTGTCAATCTCTCCGGCCTTGTAGTTTGCAAAGGATCAAAACACAAGCGGGAAGGTAATAGTGATTGCAACGGAAAAGTAAATGAAAGCGGTAAATCATGGAGGTGTAAACAATGATGGTGATATGGACCGGAGTCGCATGATGTTCACTAGTGATGTATCTCTCCCAAAAGACGATAAATAACTATACTTGGGTAAAAAAGTCACAGTTGGGCAATTGACAGAATTATGATCGCACCACAATGCTAATTATGCTACTTGATAGTTAGAGGTTAAATAGTAATGGGAAGTAAACCAAGACAAGTAGACAGTTTATTCATCAGCAACTACTTACTAATCATCCACCTTGAGATATCTATCCAGAACATATCTCCGGTATTAAGTTGCAAGCCCCACCCAAAGTGTAAACTCAAAGCAACGGACAACTGCATTAACAAACTATGCGTAAGGTAAACAATCCTTGTAACCGTGGTCACAAGCACCGTTGTTTTCTCCCCGGTGGCAACAAGCACATTCCCTAGTCTCATGTTTCTATCACTCAAGCTAGACATCGAGGGGCATGAACCCACAATCATGCATAACGCTCCCTCTTGGAGTTACAATCTACTACTCGGCCAAAGCTATAAATAGCAGCGGAGAACATGCATGAATCACTAAGAAACATAATATAAAAGGATAATCAAATATATAACTCATAACAATCTGAACATAATCTCATAATCCATCGGATCCAAACAAACCGTGCATAGAAATAGCAAGAGAATTACATAGATGCATTGATCATGTAGGGCAGCTCACAAGAACTAACCATTGAAGCACAAAATTGGAGAGAAGACATCACATAGCTTGTGGTCATGGGCTCATGGTCCAAGGAGGACTACTCACGACACGTCCGGGAAGCGTCCATGGCGGTGGAGAAGCTCCCGGAGGTGAATCCTCTCTCCGGCAGGGTGCATACAAGAGGTCTCCTGACTCTCCCAATCTCGGAAGCGCTGCGGCAGCGGAACGATGGAGAAATTCGCGATTCGAGAAGTTCTGCAAGGGTTTCACTCGGGACTATGAATATAGGCCAAAGGAGGGCACCGGAGGAGGTGGGCCCCACCCAGGCGACCTCGTGGCGCGGCCTAGGGTCTGGCCTTGCCAGCAAGTGGCTTGGGCAGCCCCTGGCCCCCTCCAGCCCATCTTTGGTGATCCGGAAGCTTCTGTTTCGCTGATTTTTTATATATTTTTTCTAGAATTTTTTGGACTTCATAAAGTTGGGTAAAAGCCCCTGCAAAATAGACATCGGCAAAAAGAAACTCGCATTGGGTGCACTAAGTTAGTAGGTTAGTCCAAATATGTGTAAAATGATATAAAAGTGTAGCAAAACACATAACAATGTCACCCAAAAGATCATGGAACAAGCAGAAATTATAGATACGTTTGGGACATATCGCCCACCATTATACGTGAAAAAAATCAGAACTGCTTCGTCCCCCAAAAACTGCCATCGCCCCTCCCTCTCCACCCACTACAATGGCGAGCGCAATTCCACTACCTCCACTACCACGACGAGCCCGCATCCAAGCGCCTCCTCCACGACACACACCACACCACAAAAAGTCACATCCGCTTCCATTCCCGGTCCATTTCGGAAACACCACTACCTATCCATCTCAACTAGTAACTCCCCACAACATCTGTGTCTCAAGCCCACCATCACTAGAGGAGGGCAATGACAGAGGAACCATCTGCGAAGTGTCCCCATGGTGAGATGTACGAATAGAACAGTGAGGTCGACGACGTTCAGTTCCCCGATCAGAAGCTCGACTACACCAAACGCCTTAATGAGGTTGATATCCACGTCAAAGAGAAGTTGGATGTCATCTGCACAAGCAATCCAGACGAAGCTGACGAGATGATCACCATGATCAGGATGAGGGTACACCGCCTGTACCCTCGGTACATCGGTGTTGATGTGGAGTATACTAGGGAAGACGAACCTCCGCTGAGGTAGGCAGTTCTACAGTTATGCATTGAGGAACTGTGCCTAGTATACCACATCACCATGGCAACAAAATGGAAAACCATCCCACTCATTTCATCCTCTTTCATGCATGTGTTTAATTAGTGATACATCAAGAAATTTGATGTACTAGTATAGTTTCTGATCTTCATGCAATAGTAGTTTCTGGAAATGATGAGGTAAACTTGTTTCTGAACTTTGTGTCACTTCTTTTTCATTAGCAAAAAAATGTAATAAAAAGCTTGGTGAAGCACGGGTATATCTTATTTTCTTACACAAGGAAAACTAAACTAGTACTAAGCACCAAAAAGATCATTCACTCAACTATAAAATACTAAAAGAAAAATAACATGTTGTGCTTGAATTTCTGAAATTTATTCATTCATGAATTATACTCGCTTCGTCCGATAAAACTTATCATCACGTGAAATTTGCAAAAACACCCTTTGTTATCATCATGTGTTGGATCAAGAAGGCGGTGATCATAATTGTGTTGTACGTGTGCTGAACGCGGAGGTGCCGTCCGTTCGGCACTAGATCGAGATGGATCGTTATGGGATAGCAGGACGGATCATGATGAGATCGCGGGACGGACTGTGATTTGGATCACAAAGATGTTTGACTACATCAACCGCATTATATACGCTTCCTCTTAGCGATCTATAAGGGTACGTGGATCTAATCTCTCCTCTCGTAGATGGTCATCACCATTGATAGATCTTATGTGCGCGTATGAAATTCTTTGTTCCCATGCGACCTTCCCCAACAATGGCATCATGAGCTAGATATATGCATAGATGACATCTGGACTAGAACATAAAGGAGTTTGTGGGCATTGATATTCAGATTGCTGCTCTCCTTAGTCTTTTCTTGATTCGGTGATATTGTTGGATGAAGCGGCCCAGACCAACATTACTCTTACACTTATGAGAGACCGGTTTCATCGACTAACATGCAAGTTGTTGCATAAACATGATTGGTAGGTGTCTGTTTTTACAATTTTAGTTGAATCGGATATGACAAAGGCGGTCCTTGGAGAAGGTTAAATAGCAACTTGTATATCACCATTGTGGTTTTGCATAAGTAAGATGCGATCATACTAGATACCCATAGCAGCCATGTAAAATAAGCAACAACAAATTAGAGGACATCTAACTTGTTTTTGCAGGGTATGCATGTGATGTGATATGGCCAATGACATGATATGATATATTTGATGTATGAGATGATCCCGTTGTAATAGTTAAATAAAGACATGCATGTCGATGCTACGGCAACCGATAGGAGCCATAGGGTTGTCTTTAATTATTTGTGTGCCCGATGGTGCTTGATTTCATCGCTAGTTCAGTAGATTTAGTAGTAACAACATAGGTAGCAAAACAACCTCGATAGCAGCACAATGATGGAGATCATGGTGTGGCGCCGGTGACGATGGGGATCATGCTGGTGCTTTGGTGATGGAGATCAAGAAGCACAAGTTCATGGCTATATGATGTCACTTATGACTTGCATGTGATGTTAATCCTTTTATGCACCATATTTTTCTTAGGACGACGGTAGCATAATAAGGTCATCCCTCATTAAAATTTCAAGATAAAATTGTGTTCTCCCCGAGTGTGCACCCTTGCGACAGTTCGTCATTTCGAGACACCACGTGATGATCGGGTGTGATAGACTCTACGTTCACATACAACAGTTAAAAATAGTTGCACACGCGGAACACTCGGGTTAAACTTGACGAGCCTCGCATGTACAGACATGGCCTCGGAACACAAGAGACCGAAAGGTCGAACATGAGTCATATAGTAGATATGATCAACATAGGGATGTTCCGTTGAAGCTAACTCAACTCATGTGATGATCGGACTTGAGTGAGTTAATTTGTATCATGTGTCACTCGAATGACTAGAGGTATGTCAATTTGAGTGGGAGTTCTTAAGTAATACGATTAATTGTACTTATTATCATGTGATAGTAAAATTTTCTTTGCAAATTATGTTTTAGCTTGCGTTTTAGCTCTACTGTTTTTATTTGTTCCTAGAGAAAACTTAGTTGAAAGATGATAGTAGCAATTATGCAGACTAGTTCCATAAACTGAGGATTGTCCTCATTGCTGCACATAAGGCTTATGTCCTTAATGCACCGCCCAGTGTGCTACCCCCCAAGCGTCATTTGTGGATGTTGCGAACATATTACATACACGTTTTGATGACTATGTGATAGTTCAATGCGTAATGCTTAACAACTTAGAATTGAGGCCCCCAAGACGTTTTTTGAACATCACGAAACATATAATATGTTCTTAGAGCTGAGATTTGCATTTCAGGCTCGTGCCCGTGTTGAGAGGTATGAGGCCTCCGACAAGATTCTTTGTCTACAAAGTAAGGGAGAAAAGCTCAATCGCTGAGCATGTGCTCAGATTGTCCGAGTACTACAATCGCTTGAATTGAGTGGGAGTTGATCTTCCAGATGAGATAGCGATTGACATAGTTCTCCAAAGTCACCGCTACCAAGCTACTGGAGCTTCGTGATGAACTAACATATCAGGAAACACAAGATGATCCCTGAGTTATCCGCGATATTTGACACCGCGAAAGTAGAAATCAAGTAGGAGCATCAATTGTTGATGGTTAGTAAAACTACTAGTTTCAAGAAGCGCAGGGGCAAGAAGGGATACTTCATGAATGGCAAACGTGTTGCCATTCTAGTAAAGAAATCCAAGGTTGAACCCAAACAAGAGACTAAGTGCTTCTGTGATGAGGAGAACAGTCACTGAACCGAAACTACCCAAGGTACTTGGTAGATAGGAAGGCTAGCAAAGTCGACGAAAGTATATTGGAAATTGAGGTGTACCTTGCTAGTATTCCTAGTAGAACCGGGGTATTAGGTACCGGTTTAGTTGCTAAGTTTTAGTAACTTGAAATTATAGCTACAAAATAAACTGAAACTGTGTTATATCGACTAAGGGGGGGGGGATAGGCGAGTTTCAGAATTTCATCGTTGAGGAAATTCCTTTTGAGGAAATTCCTCGCTGATGAATAACGTGTAGCGGAAATAGCGCAGGATCGGAGGTGCAAATATTACAACATCAATTTACTTGATGAAGATTATGAGAATCGGTTTGCACAGTATGCACGCACAGAATAAGCAGGTGAAGATTAACTGGCATGACGAATTTGAGGTTGAGGAAATTGTGTGAAAGTCTTCTACAAATTCTTCATACACTAGCAATGAAAGTCTTCAACATAAAATATTGAGGAATTGAAAGAGTTGAAGAAATAGAACCAGTATCACGATGAAGACAGTTGTTGATGACCCAGTTCCAACTGCTGTGATAGTCGTACGTCTGGTTTGGAGTGGCTTGGTATTGAAACCAAAGGACACACAGTCTCGGGACACACAGTCCCGGGACACACAGTCCCTACCGTATTCTCCTTGAGCTAAGGACATATAGTCCTCGTCCAACACTCGTGGTAAGTCTTCAGGGCAGATTTCCAAACCCTCACAAACTCGGTTACCTAGCGATCCCCAATTGACTGCTGGATGCTCTAGACCATGACGCCTAACCGTCTGGAGGATGCACAATCCTCAAAGGTAAAAGACTTCAGTAACACACAGGAACAAATTCTTAAGTGATGCTCAATCACTTGGTTTTTGGTTTGTGGTTTGGTGTTTGGGGTATTTCCTCACTTGATGATTTACTCTCTAAGACTCTCAGGAATTTGGGTTCTTCTAAATGACAGGTGTTAGTTTCTCATGGAGCAGCCAACCAGCTAGTGGTTGTGGGGGCGACTATTTGTAGCCTGGGAGCATCCCGACATGATTTGACATAAATGCCCTTAAATAATGTGACCGTTGATGTGGATAAGATCGGTGAGGTGGCGCGTGGCGCGGTAATGGTCTGAACTTTCAATTGTGAAAGTCCTCATGTCTCTCATATTCCTCACTTGAGGCTTTTGTAGGTCTAGGCTTGGGTTGAGCATCATGAGGAAATTCATTACATAGTATTACTCCAGCCCCCTTTAACAGTACGGTGTTCCTATGACTCAAGAGTAAAGAAAAACAGCTTGAAGAATTTCAAAGTTGGGTGGTGGCGTGACCCACCTTATAAGAATGATGATTTCAGGCGCCGTGTACAATTGTCGTAGGGCCCAGAGAACCAAAGTTTTCATTAATTTCCTTACACTAAGAGTGGTATTCTTCATTGATTGAAGAAAAATGATTCTTCGTGTGTTGCACATCTAATTCATCAGTTCTGCGTAAGTGTTAGGATGTGTGCATGTTTTCACAAAAAGTTTGAAGACTCTTAGATATTTAGCACACACCTCAACTTGCAAAACCTTCTCTCATCCAAGGGCTTAGTGAAATTATCTGCTAGTTGATTGTCAGTCTTCACATGATCAATGATGATATTGCCCTTGAGGACATGGTCCCGAAGAAAATGATGACGAATCTGGATGTGCTTAGTCTTCGAGTGTTGTAATGGGTTGTAGGCGATCTTGATTGCACTCTCATTGTTGCAGTAGAGAGGCATATTCTTCATGTTGATGTCGTAGTCTCTGAGGGTTTGCTTCACCTAGAGCAGTTGAGCAAAGCAGGATCCAGCAGCAATGTACTCAGCTTCGGTAATGGAGAGAGAAAACACAGTTCTGTTTCTTTGAGGACCAGAAGACTAATGATCTTCTGAGGAAATGGCAAGTGCTAGAAGTTGACTTGCGATCCACACGGTCACCAGCATAGTCAGAATCAGAATATCCAACGAGATGAAGATTTGAGCCCTTCGGGTACCATAATCCTAGTGTTGGTGTGTGAGCTAAGTATCGAAGAATATGCTTCACAGCCTTATGGTGTGATTCCTTCGGTTTTTCTTGAAAATGAGAACACATGCAAACACTAAGCATTATATATGGCCTAGATGCACATAGATATAATAAAGAGCCAATCATCGAGCTATATACCTGCTGATCGAAATCTTTACCATTTTCGTTAGTGCAGAGGTGGCCGTTGGTAGGCATGGGAGTCTTGACGCCTTTGCATTCACGCATGTCGAATTTCCTTAGAACATCCTTGAGGTATTTCTCCTGTAATATGAAGATGCCATTGCGTTGTTGACGAATTTGAAGACCTAGGAAGAATTTCAGGTCCCCCATCATAGACATTTGATATTCGTCACTCATCATGTAAGCAACTTCATCACTGTAACGATTGTGAGTACAACCAAAGATAATCTCGTCGACATATATTTGGCACACGAATAGTTCATTATCATAGGATTTTGTGAAAAGAGTTGGATCGAGTGAACCAGGTTTGAAGCCTTTCTTCACGAGGAATTCCTTCAATGTATCGTACCACGCCCGAGGGGCTTGATTGAGGCTGTAGAGTGCCTTTTTGAGTGTGAAGACTTTGTATGGATGCTTCGGATCCTCAAAACCTGGGGGCTGAGCAACCTATACTTCTTCCTCAAGCTTACCATTGAGGAATGCACTTTTCACATCCATTTGTTATAGAGTAATTTTATGATGATTAGCATAAGCAAGTAGTATTCGAATAGCTTCTACTCTAGCAACAGGTGCAAAAGTTTCATCGAAATCAATTCCTTCAACCTGTGTGTAGCTTTGGGCTACAAGTCGTGCCTTATTCCTCACCACTTGACCATTCTCATCTTGCTTGTTTCGGAAAATCCACTTGGTTCCAATGACATTGTGCTTGCGAGGATCTGGTCGTTTGACAAGTTCCCACGCGTCATTTAGCTTGAATTGAAGAAGTTCATCTTGCATGGCTTGAATCCACTCTGGTTCCATGAAAGTTTCAGGAACTTTTGAAGGTTTTGTGATAGACACAAAAGCGGAATGCCCACAAAACTTAACTAAATGTGAAGCTTTTGAGCGAGTGAGAGGACCGGGCGCGTTGATGTCGTCGAGGATTTTGTCAAGTTCTACTTCATTTGCAATCCTTGAATGAGCTGGTTGAGGATTTTGTCTGGGCTGAGGAATTTGATCTGGAGCAATTTCCTCAGGAGCACCTTCTTGAATTTCATCAGTGCTGGGGACGATTTCTTCAGCAATTTCCTCAGTAGGAACAATGTCTTTAGTAGCTTTGAACTTGATTGCTTCCTGAGGAGATAATTTATCTGGCACAGGAGGCAATTTCTCTCTTTGCGAGCCATTAGTTTCATCGAACGACACATCTATAGTTCCAAAAACCTTGTTATGATAGGTGTTGAAGACTTCGTAGGCGTGCGAGTCCTTTCCGTAACCAAGCATAAAACCCTCTTGTGCTTTAGGTGCAAATTTAGAGCTATGGTGAGGATCTCTAAACCAACATTTTGCACCGAAGACTTTGAAATAGCTTACATTGGGTTTCTTATCTGTGAGGACTTCACATGAGGTTTTCTTGAGGAATTTGTGAAGATATACCCTATAGATGATGTGGCAAGCAGTGTTGATTGCTTCAGGCCAGAAACGACGAGGAGTCTGATATTCTCCTAGCATGGTCCGTGCCATTTCAACCAGAGTCCTGTTCTTGCATTCAACAACACCATTCTGTTGAGGAGTATAAGGAGCAGATAATTCGTGAGTTATACCAAGTTCATCAAGATAATCATCAAGACTAGTATTTTTAAATTTTGTCCCGTTATCACTCCTGATGTGTTTGATCTTGACGCCGAAGTTCGTCGAGGCCCTTGAGGAAAATCGTTTGAAGACTTCCTGCACTTGAGTTTTATACAGAATGATATGTACCCAAGTATATCGAGAATAGTCATCAACGATGACAAAGCCATATAAGGATGCTGCATTGGTTAGAGTAGCATAATGAGTAGGTCCAAACAGATCCATGTGAAGCAATTCAAATGGACGAGTGGTAGTCATGATAGTCTTGGAGGGGTGTTTGGATCTGGTCATTTTTCCAGACTCACAAGCACCGCAAAGGTGGTCCTTGAGGAATGTGACCGATTCGATGCCAATGACATGCTTCTTCTTCACCAGCGTGTGCAAATTCCTCATGCCTGCATGACCAAGTCTTCAATGCCATAGCCAGCCTTCTGAGGTTTTTTTAGTAAGCATGTGGCTGGTTGAGGAGCTGTGGAAAAATCAACAATGTACAAATCTCCTCTCCTAGAGCCTTCGAAGACTTTGGATCTGTCAGATTCCATGATGACTACACATCTATATTTTACAAAGATAACAACCATTTCAAGATCACAAAGCATAGAGACTGACACGAGGTTAAAACCAAGGGATTCGACAAGAATCACTTTGTCCATGTGCCTCCCCTAGGAAATAGCCACTTTGCCAAGTCCTAATACCTTGCTTTTACCTTCGTCAACATAAGTGATTTGCTTCAGTGTTGATGGAGTCAGTGGCATATTCATCAGCAATCTTTTATCACCAGTCATGTGGTTTGTGCAACCACTTTCAAGAACCCACTCAGTACTCTTGGGTTTGTCATCCTCTAGATGAATTAGTATAGCTTACCATCTCATATGCTTCAGACTTGAAGAATATGATATTAATTTTATCAGGTAGGAATTTCATCATAAACAGTAAATTTGAGGACGTGTGAAATGTTATCATTTCATCAATTTTATCTTGCGTCCAATCAACCATTTTCCTCAGGTCTCCAGCAAATTCTTCAGGTGATGATTTTCATCTGAAGACCTGACCTGCAGAAGTGATTAGTTCAAATTCTTCACCACCCATATCTGAAGGGGTGGCAAAGAGTTCATCATCCGGCGAGCACCATATGAGAAAGGGAGCATTGAAGCTAAGGCACTTCTCTTCACAGTAGGGGGGTTAGAGTACACAAATGAATAGGCAGAGAAGTTCTTTGAGGATTTATAAACATAATTATTTGAGGTATAATTCTCATATTCGTATCCCTTGTAATTTTCCTGCATATCAAAAGCATTAGCACGAGTACGAGCATAGTTTTGACCAGTTGAGGATTTTGATCCTCTTGAAGACTTTGGTCCATCTGAGGAATTTGATATGGGGTTCAGGTTCTTCACAGGTGGTGTCATGAGGACATTCACCTGAAGATTTTCCAATCAACTTTTGGGGACCCAGATTTTCCTCAGGGGTGGTCCACTCCTGCAGTTAGTTCCAACATATCGAGCGAATACTTCACCAGATTGATTTTTGAACAGTTTATAGTTGGAGTCAAATGACTCATCGGAGGAATAGGATAATTCACATGCAAAGCCTGTTAGATTGGATGGATCAACATGAGATCCTTTAGTAGCAACCCATGAGGTTTTGGGATATTGCTCAGGTTTCCAGTATGATCCATCAGCATTCAGTTTCCTTTCAAAGGCAATTCCTTCTTTCCTCGGGTTCCTGTTCAAAATATGCTTTTTGAGCACATCACAAAGGGTTTCATGCCCTTTGAGACTTTTGTACATGCCTGTCACATACAATTCCTTCAGCCCTACATTTTCATCAGTAACATTGTGGTTTCCTCAAGTGAGGAATTTTTTACCACAGGAGCAGTTGAAGAATTTGTAGCACTAGAAGCATTTGATTATTCTGGTGAAGAATTGGCAGTTTCACGCTCAATGCATTTGAGACAAGGTGGAGTGGATTCAACCTGAGCGACACTGATCTGTTTAGCGAGTAATGAATCGTTTTCCATTCGAAGATCATCATGAGACATCTTCAACTTCTGAAGATCAAGGTTCCTTTGAAGAAATTCATAGGAACGTTTCTCATGACCAGCCAAGAGTGTGCCATAACGATTTTGAAGACTATCAAATCTAGAATGAAGACTTTTCACATCTTCAGTGAGGATTTCAGTATGATTCATTTCATCATTCAACAGATCAATGCTTCTGTCTAGCAGTTTTTGAAGCTTTTCAATGGCACTTTGTTGTTTAGTTGCAATGTTGGCAAGTTTACTGTAACTGGGTTTTTTATTATCATCGGGTTCACAGTCACTTGAATCAGAGGAGGAAGTGTCATTCGGTACCTGTAAACCTTTTTCCATGAAGCAATAGGTTGGACCGAAGTCATCAGTGTAGATAGCGTTCTCATTTTCTTCAATGTTGAAGATTGACTTGCTGACGAATGTGGTAGCCAGTGCAAGACTTGCCACACCAGACTCTGAGTCTTCTTCACAACCTTCCTCTTCATCACAATCCTCAGATTCTTCCTCAGAATCCATTTCCTTGCCAATGAGTGCCCGAGCCTTTCTGAAACTAGTCTTCTTGTGCGATGAGGACTTTGAGGATGAGGATTTTGAAGATTTATTCTTTTTCTTCGAATCATAGAACTTTCATCCTTGTATTTCTTCTTCTTTGATTCATTCACCCAGCGAGGGCAATCAGCAATATAGTGACCAGATTTCTTGCATTTGTGGCAGGTTCTTTTCCTGTAGTCCTTAGATGAAGATTCTGATCTCCTCATATCTCTTCTTGAAGATGTACCAAACTGGACACGCCTTATAAACTTATGGAATTCCTCACGAGCATTGCAAGCTCCTTCCCAAGTTCTTCAGGATCGCCAATGTTGCAATCTGAGTCTTCTACTTCAGACGAGGAAATTGCTTTGGCCTTCAGCTCACAAGGTCTAGAGTAGCTTGGTCCATACAGATCTCTTTTTTCTTCCCGTTGGAATACATGAGTATTGAGTCTTTCGAGTATATCAGCAGGATCAAGCATCTTATAGTGTCCTCTTTCTTGAATCATCAGAACGAGTGTATCAAATGATGGATTCAGAGATCTTAGCAGTTTCTTCACAACTTCATGGTGAGTGATGTCTTGAGCTCCCAGTGCTTGTTGTTCATTTGAGATGTTAATGAGGCGATCAAAGGTATCTTGGCAGCTTTCATTGTCAAGCCTCTTGAAGCGATTGAAGAGATTGCGAAGAACATCAACATGAGAGTCACGCTGATTTGAAATTCCTTCATTGACTTTGGACAACCTATTTGAGATAAGCTTCGTTGTTCCCAAAGCACTCACTCTGCCATACTGAACTTTGCTCAGATGGCCATAGATGATATTCTTCGCTTGAGAATCAAGTTGCTTTAATTTCTTCACATCAGCAGCAGACACAATAGCAGCGTTGGAGGGAATACTATGTTCCACAATGTACCTGAGATCATTGTCAATAGCCTCAAGATGCATCTGCATCTTGGTCTTCCAGTAGTGAAAGTCCTTCCCTTTGAAGGTAGGACATCCTACAGTAACCTTGATGATACCTCCAGTCGACATAACTAAAACTCAAGTGGTTAAAGCAAAATCACACAGAACAAGGGAGTACCTTGCTCTGATACCAATTGAAAGTCCGTTATATCGACTAAAGGAGGGTGAATAGGCAATTTTTAGAATTTCATTGCTGAGGAAATTCCTTTTGAGGAAATTCCTCACTGATGAATAACGTGTAGCGGAAATAGCGCAGGATCGGAGGTGCAAAGATTACAACATCAATTTACTTGATGAAGATTATGAGAATCGGTTTGCACAGTATGCACGCACAGAATAAGCAGGTGAAGATTAACTGGTATGAAGAATTTGAGGTTGAGGAAATTCAGTGAAATTCTTCACCAAATTCTTCATACAGTGACAATGGAAGTCTTCAACATACAATATAGAGGAATTGAAAGAGTTGAAGAAATAGAACCAGTATCACGATGAAGACAGTTGTTGATGACTGAGTTCCAACTGCTATGATAGACGTATGTCTGGTTTGGAGCGGCTTGGTATTGAAACCAAAGGACACACAGTCCCGGGACACAGAATCCCTACCGTATTCTTCTTGAGCTAAGGACACGCAGTCCTCGCCCAACACTCGTGGTAAGTCTTCAAAGCAGACTTCCAAACCCTCACAAACTCGGTCACGCAGTGATCCACAATTGACTGTTGGATGCTCTAGACCAAGGCGCCTAACCGTCTCGAGGATGCACAATCCTCAAAGGTAAAAGGCTTAAGTTCCACACAGGAACAAATTCTTCAGTGATGCTCAATCACTTGGTTTTTGGTTTGTGGTTTGGCGTTTGGGGGTATTTCCTCACTTGATGATTTACTCTCGATGACTCTAAGGAATTTGGCTTGCTCTAAATGTCAAGTGTTAGTTTCTCGCGGAGCAGCCAACCACCTAGTGGTTGTGGGGGCGGCTATTTATAGCCTGGGAGCATCCCGACATTATTTGACATAAATGCCCTTAAATAATGTGACTGTTGGTCTAGATAAGATCGGTGAGGTGGCGCGTGTCGAGGCAATGGTCGGAACTTTCAACTATGAAAGTATTCATGTGTCTTATATGCCTCACTTGAGGCTTTTGTAGTTTTAGGCTTGGGTTGAGCATCATGAGGAAATTTATTCCGTAGTATTACTTCGACCCGGTGTAACAATACGGTGTTCCTATGACTCAAGACTAAAAAAATTCAAGACACACTGAATTCCTCATCTTCAATATCTTCATGAGGAATGTCAATTTTATCGCAATTTCTTCGTGATCAAAGTCTTCAACCTTAAACCAATTTCTTCAGCCGAAGACATACATTTTTAGGGGTCGATATTCATCGTATAACTCAAACTCCTTAGCGGCTTATAGAGCCTCTGTACACTTATAAACACATTAGTTACTTAACAACTAAGTCTTCAAACCACCAAAATCACTAAGGGCACTAGATGCACTTACATAAACGGGTACTAGCAAGGGTGAGGTGATGATGTTTGTTTAAAGTAATTCCAAGGTTGATGTGATCAAACATCGCACGCTCCCTCTACCATCGAGATTAGTGTTGAACCTAAATAATTGTTATTTGATGTTTGCGTTGAGCATAGACATGATTAGATTGAGTTTATTGCAATACGGTTATTCATTTAAAGAGAATAATAGTTACTCTGTTTACTTGAATAATACCTTCAATGGTCTTGCACCTAAAATGAATGGTTTATTGAATCTCGATCGTAGTGATACACATGCTCATAATATCGATGCCAAAAGATACAAAGTTGTAATGATAGTACCACTTACTTGTGTCATTGTCGCTTGAGTCATGTTGGTATAAAACACATGAAGAAGCTCCATGCTAATGGATCTTTGGGCTCACTCGTTTTTGAAACATTTTAGACATGTGAACCATGCCTACTGGTATAAACGCATGAACCATCTCCATGCAGATGGATGGTTTAGACTCACTTGATTTTGAATGACTTGAGACATGCAAATCATGCCACATGGGCAAGATGACTAAAGTCCTCATTTTCACTGAGATGGAACGAGTAAGTAACTTGTTGGAAATAATACATTTTGATGTATGCAGTCCAATGAGTGCTGAGGCACGCAGTGGATATCATTATGTTATTACTTTACTCATGATTTGAGTAGATACCAGTGTATTTGTTTGATGAATTACAAGTCTGAAATATTGAAAAGTTCAAGCAATTTCAGAGTGAAGTTGAAGATCGTCGTGACAACAGGATAATATGTCTACGATGTGAATGTGGAGGTAAATATATATGTCTACAGGAGTTGCGAGTTTGGTAAACATTGAAGACACTATGAAAATTGTTTCATGGCTCATGCCACCTGGAACACCATAGTGTGATGGTGTGTATGAACGTCATAGTCACACCCTATTGTATATGGTGCATACTATGATGTCTCTTATCGAATTACCACTATCGTTTTTGGGTTAGGCATTAGAGACAACCGCATTCACTTTAAATAGGACACCATGTAATTCCGTTGAGATGACACCGTATGAACTATGGTTTGGAGAAACCTAAGTTGCCGTTTCTTAAAACATTGGGGTTGTGAAGCTTATGTGAAAAAGTTTTAGCCTGATAAGCTCGAACCCAAAGCAGATAAATGCATCTTCAAAGGATACCCAAAACAGTTGGGAATACCTCCTATCTCAGACCCGAAAGCAAATTGATTGTTTCCAGAAAAGGGTCCTTTCTCTAGAAAAGGTTTCTCTCGAAAGAATTGAGTGGGAGGATGGTGGAAACTTGATGATGTTATTGAACCGTCACTTCGACCAATGAATAGCAGGATGCGGAAAATTGTTCCTATGGCTCCTACACCAGTTGAAGTGCAAGCTGATGATGTTGATAATCAAGATCGGATCAAGTTACTACCCAACCTCATAAGTCGACAAGGACGTGTACTGCTCCTGAGTGGTATGGTAATCCTGTCTTGGACGTCATGTTGCTGGACAAAAATGAACCTATGAGCTACGGAGAAGCGATGGTGGGCCCGGATTCCGACGAATGGCCGAACGGCATGAAATACGAGAGAGGATCCATGTATGAAAACAAACTATGGACTTTGGAAGAACTACTTGATGGTAGTAAGACTGTTAAGTACAGATGGATCTTTAAAAGCAAGACAAACAATGATGGTTGAAGTCTCCATTTAGAAAGCTCGACTTGTTGCAAAGAAGTTTCCGACAAGTTCAAGGAGTTGACTACGATGAGACTTTCTCACTGTAGCGATGCTAAAAGTCTGTTGGAATTATGTTACAAGTTGCAGCATTTTTCAATTATGAAATCCTGTAGATAGGATGTGAAAACATTGTTTCCTCCACAGTTTCCTTGAGGAAAGGTTGTATGTGATACAACCAGAAGGTTTTGTCGACCCTACGGATGCTAACAAGTATGCAAGATCCAGCGATCCTTCTATGGACTCGACCAAGCATCTCAGAGTTGGAATATACGCTTTGATGAGGTGATCAAAGTTTTTGGGTTTATTCAAGGTTTATGAGAAACTTGTATTTCCAAGAATTGAGTGCGAGCACTATAGAATTTCTGAAGAGTATATGTGGTTGACATATTGTTGATCGGAAATGATGTAGAATTTCTGGAAAGCATATATGGTTGGTTGAAAGGTGTTTTTAAAAGGAAAATCTGAATTAAGCCTACTTGAACGTTGAGCATCAAGATCTATTGAGATAGATCAAGACGATTGATAAAGCTTTCAACGAACACATACCTTGACAAGATTTTGAAGGAGTTCAAAATGGATCAGTCCAATAAGGAGTTCCTGACTGTATTGTAAGGTATGAATTTGAGTAAGACTCAAAACTTGACCACGGCAGAAGAAAGAGAAACGTCCAAGGTCGTTCCCTATGCCTTAGCCATAGGCTCTATAGCATGCCATGCGGTGTACCACACCCGATGTGTGCTCTGCTATGAGTCAGTCAAGGGGTACAAGAGTGATCCAGGAATGGATCACTGGACAACGGTCAAAGTTATCCTGAGTAACTAGTGGACTAAGGAGTTTTTCTCTATTATGGACGTGATAAAAGAGTTTGTCGTAAAGGGTTACGTCGATGCAAGCTTTGACACTAATCTGGATAACTCTCAGTAGTAAACTAGATTCATATAGTGGAGTAGTCGTTTGGAATTGTTGCAAGTGGAGCGTGATAGAATGATCTACAATATGACATAGAGATTTGTGAAGTACACATGGATCTGAATGTTCCGGGCCCGTTGACTAAAAACCTCTTTCACAAGCAAGACATGATCAAACCCCAGAACTGTAAGGGTGTTAGATTCATTGCAATCACATAGTGATGTGAACTAGATTACTAACTCTAGTGCAAGTGGGAGACTTTTGGAAATATTCCCTAGAGGCAATAATAAATTGGTAATTATTATATTCCCTTGTTCATGATAATCGTTTATTATCCATGCTAGAATTGTACTGACTAGAAACTCAAATAGATGTTTGGATACATAGACAACACACTGTCCCTAGTGAGCCTCTGAAGGACTAGCTCATTGATCAATGATGGTCAACTTTTCCTGGCCATAGACATATATGTCGTTTGATAATGGGATCACATCATTAGGAGAATGATGTGATGGAAAAGACCCAAACTATGAATGTAGCATATGATCATGTCAGTTTATTGCTACTGTTTTCTGCATGTCAATATATCTGTTCCTATGACCATGAGATCATGCAACTCCCGGACACCAAATGAACACCCTGTGTGTATAAAATGTCACACCGTAACTGGGTGACTATAAAGGTACTCTACAGGTATCTCCGAAGGTGTATGTTGGTTTGGCATGGATCAAGACTGGGATTTGTCACTCCGTGTGATGGAGAGGTATCTCAGGGCCCACTCAGTAATACAACATCACAATAAGCCTTGCAAGAATGTGACTAAGGAGTTAGTCATGGGATCTTGTATTACAGAACGAGTAAAGAGACTTGCCGGTAACGAGATTGAAATCGGTATGGAGATACCGATGATCGAATCTCACGCAGGTAACATACTGATGGACAAAGGGAATAGCATACGGGATTAACGGAATCCTTGACATAGAGGTTCGACCCATGAAGATCTTCGTAGAATTTGTAGGAGCCAATATGGACATTCATATCCCACTTTGGGTTATTGGCTAGAGAGTGTCTCAGGTCAAGTCTACATGGTTCTCAAACCCACAGGATCTGCACACTTAAGGTTCGGTGACGTTTGGTATTATTGAGTTATGTATGTTGGTGACCGAAGGTTGTCCGGAGTACCGGATGAGATCTCGTATGTCACGAGAAGCTCCAAAATGGTTCGGAGGTAAAGATTGATATATCGGAAAGTGGGTTCTGAACTTCGGACAGTTTCGGGCATTTTCGACAGTGTATCGGGAGTGACTAATGGGTTCCGGTGGTCCACCAGGTGGGTCCACCCACCCAAAAGGTCTCATGGGCTGTGGGGGACGTGGACCAGCCCCTAGTGGGCTGGACGAAACCCCCACTATAGCCCAATGCAGCTAGCAGGTGGGAAGGAAAGAAACCCAAGTGGGGAAAGGAGGAATCCTACTAGGAGTAGAATTGGAGCTAGATTCTTCCATCACCTCCATTTCGGCTGAACCCTTTGAGGGTTCTGAGGCTGCCTACTCCCCTCCCTCCCTCCTATATATACTAGAGGATTTGAGGGTAGGCCAAACCCTAATAAGCCACATGTTGCCCTCTCTCTCTAGGTCGTTTTATCCTCTCGATTAGTTCAGTAGAGCTTGGCGAAGCCCTGCTGAATTAGTTCACCACCACCACCACGTCGTCGTGGTGGAGAACTCATCTACCTCTCTTCCCCTCTTGCTGGATAAAGAAGGCGGTGATCTTCATTGTGTTGTACGTGTGCTGAACCCGGAGGTGCCGTCCGTTTGGCACTAGATCAGGTTGGATTGTTATGGGATCCTCTGACGGATCGTGGTGAGATCCCGGGACGGACTGCGATTTGGATCACGAAGATGTTCGACTACATCAACCGCATTATATATGCTTTTGCTTAGTGATCTACAAGGGTATGTGGATCTAATCTCTCCTCTCGTAGATGGTCATCACCATGGATAGATCTGATGTGCAGGTAGGACATATTTTGTTTCCCATGTGACGTTCCCCAACACCGCCATGCCGCAGCTACGCCGCGCTGCAGCTCCTCCCTTCCGTGGCGCCGCAGCTCCCCCGTGAACTTCCCTCCTACCTTCCAACACACTTATTCGTCAAGGTTGTACCTTGGTGATGAAGCACGCTACCGGATCCATCAGATCTGCTGCTCGTTGGACGTGTGCACCGGGACTCCACCGGGAGATGAACTGCTCCACCTCGCCTGCTACACCCCCGCCTCCGACGCCATGGATCGAGTTGACAATTCAGATTCGGCCCAATTTACTAGTCAAGGTCGTCCCTTGGCCATCTTCTCCTCTTTTATTTGCTTTTCGTCCCTCTCCTGATGCATTCCTCCATGCAGCCAGGTGCAACGGTGATTGATGCATCTTTTCCGAATTATTCCTCAACATTTGAACTTGATTCACTTCACGTTGAGCTAATTGAGAATAGTAGCAAGACTACAACAACAACTACATCCAGAAATGAGGACAGTGATTGATGCATCTTGTGTGAATGATCTACTTGTGCTTGCTTTTCTTAATTTGTAAGCCCAAGATTGATGCATCCATGGCTGGGGTTGATTCATCATTTCCGTGTTTGGTCGATGGATCCCAAGGACGACATGGACCAGAAGGAACTGCATCACCAGGTTACCAATTTTTCTTCCCCACTATGTCCATCCATGATGTCAGCATATCACCATTGCTTTGTTTTGATCCCCGGCATTGACATTCAGTTTTGGCTTCTTTTGCATTTGCAGGTACACCATTGCTTTGTTTTGATGTTACATTTAGTACAATAGCTGCCAAACTTATACTCTTAACTAAAAAAGAGTATAGTACCATTGCATTAGACAGTCTTTGGACAATTTGATATGTAGCTTCTGACTTTATGCTGCAGAACATTACGTCCCTGATGACATCTTTCATCGCCGGTTTATCATTGAGTGGAGAGTGGCGATCCTTATTCTGGCCACTTTCCCTCTTCTTATGCTTGCCAACTTTTCCCACATACTTTCTTTGCCTGCCTTTTCAGTTAACTAATTTTTCAGTGCTAAAGGTAAATGATAAAAGAGACCTTTTGCCAGTCTAGTGCATCTATATGAATCAAAATTGTAATCAGAACTGTATGGGAAAAATACCGAATGTAACTGGATATGGCCTAAACTTTATGTTGTTTATTTTGATTCTTCGAGCAACCTTTATTTTAATTATTCTTGTTCAAACAGTACTAGGTTGCATTGGGACCAAAGGTGTATTGAGACCACTGGAGCAAATTCTTCTTGTTTATAAGAGCTTCTTCTTGTTCTTTTTATTTCATGGACCACAAGTGCCCACTACATGAGCGCACTGGGTTGAGCCAGCCTAGTAGAGTGCTTGTACTTTAAAGAAGAAGAAGAAGAAGTAGAAGAAGAAGAAGAAGAAGAATATATTGTAATGATCTTGTACAACTTGTAATGACCCTTGATGAAGATATTATTTCTCTTCTTCTTACTCCTTGTAGTGACCTTGCACATCTTGTAATGACCCTTAATGAAGATATTATTTCTCTCAACTGGAGTTTTGTATTTATATCTTGTCATACGATTTTATTATCAAATAAATACAAATAAATACAAATAATTCAAATAAATGTGAATAATTCAAATAGATCCAGATAAATTCAAATAAATCACATGACATACTCCAATCTTTTCTCATTGAACACATGACACAAGACATACATATCACACATGACATACACATGACATAAGGGATAGACATGAGACATGACATGAATTCCTATCCTTTCGTTTTATATCCTTCCTTTTCATTTCTCTACCTACTGTTTTCATTTTCCTTAGTCTATTACCCTTGTTCAAGAATGGCCATTGTGTTGGAAATTAGCTCGACACTGCAATACACACCGATTATTTCCTCTCCAGCATTTTGTAAGCGATGTTTGTGCAAGTGAGGCATCTTGTAGCTATTCGTCCTTGATCTTTCATGACTTCAACCATGACTACTTGGAGTGTGATGAAGCTCTTGAACAGCTTATGAGCGTCATAGTTCTCAAACTCCTCCTTTACACCATATATCAGTTCTTGGATATTCATAGGTGCTCTGCAGTCGGTTAGGGATTGGAGAGAGTTGTGGAAGCACAGGTCTAAAACATTAAACTCGGGGCTGTTTGGAGGCTGTTGTAACAATCGAATGTCTAAATTTGTTTGTTCCACTACTTCTCGAAAACCTGCATCGTTAGGGAGGACATGAGGCCTTGTATTATCTTATTGAATGAATATTGTAGTGCCCTCGTCATTGTCGGGCCACTTGTCTTGGATTGTCGAGATTACTTTATTGATCAAGTACTCTCTGCATACATGTCTAGTTACCTTCATTGGTTTCACCTCAATCGTTCCTCTATCTCTATTTTGACGACTGTGTTGTGCCTCGGTCTCAACAACAAACGTCCAAGTGTCAATCTTTCCATCGAATGTGATCTCCCCGTTGTCGTTGTATCGGGGATTTGCCATGGTGGTCAAGAACATGACCTTCCCAATGTTGTTAGTGTTTGACATGGTGCGCTCAGGTTCAGGTTCTCCGGCCAGTACATAATAATTTTTCTTAACTCTGGTCATACCATACCATTTCTCGTCTATATGAATCATATTATTCAGTGATTTGAGTCTAGGATAGGGTGGTAATATCCAGTGCTCATCCATCATGGATATGCAGAATTTCAGTCTCACTGTCTTGTTGTCTGGCTTGAGGAAGGGCTTGACAGTGTTTGTGATGTGTTTCAGCTCTTGCAACTGAAACCTATCGTGTAGCATTGAGTGGGGAACACCCAACCACCTTGCAAGATATCGGATCATTCTTCTTCTATTCAATGGGACTGTAGTTGTTCTCGACAGATCTAGCTCTTTCCTCTTCGTACCATTGTTTCCCTTCTTCTTGTTTGAAACATCAACTTCTTGCCATGCGGCAAGTTGTCTCTTCGTGTTGCTCCATATTCTTTGAACTATTCGCAGGTGAACATCCAACATAGTTGGAATGAGCACCTTGTCATATAGGTGAACCTCTCCATCTCTGAACTCGATTACTTGCAAAGCAAAGTAAACACCAAACCTCTCCTAGTCTGACAAGTCCTTCCTTTTTGAGCTTTTTGAATAACCTTGTGCATCACCGTGTTGAGCTACTTCCTCTTCTACATCTTGTTCAGCCATCAGGTTCAAATCAATGGGATCACTGTGTTGAGCTTCATCCACCTCTTTAGCCATCAAGTTCAAATTAAGGGATCACCGTGTTGAGCTTCGTCCTCGTCTTCAGCCATCAAGTTCAAATCAAAGGGATCACCGTGTTGAGCTTCTTCCACCTCTTCGGCCATCAAGTTCAAATCAAAGGGATCACTGTGTTGAGATTCGTCCTCCTCTTCGGCCATCAAGTTCAAACCCGTAGTTCTCCTATCTGTACCCATAACAAGAGTATACAAAATATGAATGGTTAGCATATAATCATAACAAGAGTACATAGGAAAAAGAGTATATAAGGCCGCCGTGGCAACATTTTAATAAATGATTTTGTTAGCTCTCCACATAGTGAATAGTTTTTTTGAAAATAAAATTCAACACTTCCCCCCAGAAAAAGATTGGTCATTTATGTGCATGACAAAACATGTCCTGTGAGAGGTCATTTCAAATATTAAAATGTAGTACTGCATCATAAATAAAAATTGCCTCTCGAACCCATTCTTAACCCCAAAAAATTGTACTAGTGCTGAAAATAAAACCCAACAATTGAAGAGTGGCTTGTTGTGGAAGCCAGGCAGAAGACTGCAGCCAGCCATGAGTTGAGCAGAGAAGATCAATATCAATGCAAGGAAATTTGTTGTGGATTCTCACCACTCTTAGTTTATTGATTGAGGAAACATGTCAAAGATTAGTACTAGTTGATGTAATCATGATTTATTCCCCTGGACCAGATTTACTCCTGCACATGTAATTTGATTTGCTTCCACTGACAAAATAAGAATTACAGCAAAAGTAGCTTGCCAACTAAACTTTCTGAATATACACAACTTTCTAAATATTCTGATGAGAAGAGGCATAGTACCAGAGGATCGGGGGCGGGATCAAAGGGTGTCGGCATCTCCGAGTACAAGTAGAAGTGGAAGAAGAGGCTTCACCCACCACCACCACAACCTGCCGACGGGGCCTCTGGTCCAGACGCCGAATGCATTTGTCACCTCTGTGCGGTGGAGCAGTGGCGGCCCAGGAGTTCCCAACCGGTTCAGTGGCTAGCCGCAGTTAACGCGAGGAAGGGGTCGGGACGCGACAAGCAAGACAAGGAGGAGCCACTCGTCAGTTGTGGAGTCGTCGCACGTCGAGGTACCACCACGAAGGAGCAGGTGGGCGGCGGTGAATATCTCCATCGTGCACGCAGCGGCAGGGTAGGGGCAGGGGCAGCAGCGCAGGCTGGCCTTCTGTCGCTGACTGAGCCGTATGACGTCTTTGGCACGTAGTGCCCGCGGTGACGGGGAAGGCCCGCGGCAACGGGTGAGGACGGATCCCACGGCGACGGGGAGGAAGAAGTCGACGGGCTGATTAGCAATGGATTTAAATATGCAAGGTTTTTTTGCAAAAAACAAATTGAACTAGCCCCGCGACAAGTTTTATCGGACGGAGGGAGTACTATATAATCAAGTACTTGATGGATTCATCTTCAATCTGTCTTCCCCGTTCCAGGCCCAAGGGCCTCCGCCCACTCCTCAAGGAGGAGAAGTTGTACACCTTTGTCAGCTTCAGCATTGAAGATGACAAGCGGATGCTAAAGGAATCTGGTTTGGAGATCAACCCCGACAAGTACATCGACGTGCATCAAAAATGGAGAGCTCCATACATGGGAGGAAAGAGGTTCCACTCTTTGGTTGATGTTGCAGGCAGCGTGATCCACTCATTCTACAAACACATGAAGTACAAGATCGATATAGGGAAGACGACCATAAACTCTGGTGGATCATCCCACTGGCGGATTACCTCATCGAGTATGCCGATAGATGCGTACGCCACATATGAGTCGTGGAAGAGAATTGAAAACATCACAATATGTCTGGAGTGCTAAAAATAAAAAGAGGCAGAGGAGGAATATGACTACGGCTACTACGGCTAATTGTGATGACGAAAACATCAAAATCTGGCCTTGGAGTTTCTTGAGCTTGTGCTTGTCCTTTTTGTTGTTTCAAGTCCGTAATTTTTTCTGTGAGAATGAACGAGTTTCCTAATGTCATGTTTATCAAGTCAAACAAGTTTGATTATGTCAAGTACATAGTTTGTTTATGTGATTGAACAAGTTATCTAGCTTGCTTGCCATTATGTTTATCCAGCAACCATAACATGTTTATGTAGTCATGTTGGGCACTAACAGTCTAAGGATAAGAGTACCACTACTCCAAAATTGCTAAGTATAGTTTAGTTGACACGTAAGTACTTCCAATACTAAATAGTGCCGAAGGAACACTGAAAACTAGACATAACATAAAAGGGAGCCTGCCAGCACTCTTTTGTCAAAAAATAATGCAGTCCACAAAAAAGATTGTATTTCACCATCGTAACAACATGCTCATTGATATTTATATTTCTAAAAAGTTATTATTCGCAAACCATCCTAAACTAAAGGTGAATGCAGTTCACGAAAGTGAATGCCCATTGATATTTATATTTCTAAAAGGTTTTGATTCGCAAACCATCATAAACAAAAGTTGAATGTGGTTCACAAAAGTAATGCCATGTAGTGCACAAGGTGTTTAGATGGAGTGCAAGAGAACGCGCACTGCATGGGAAAAATAAAATAAAATATTGACCGCCCAGGTGCAACCAGGGATGCACCAGTAAATGTGTGTCTGTTCTGGGCCACGATGTGTGGGGCCTGGCACACAAGGGTCCAAAGGTCAGGGGAAAGGAGCGCCGTGTATAAGCGCCCAATAAGTAACTAGGGGAGTTCGATACGGTTGCCTCGTTGTGGCTTATAAACCGTTTGCGGGCGCTCTCCGCGAGCGAGGTGGGACTAAACCTTAGCGCATACACACAGCGCACCGAGAAGCTCACTTTCCCTGTGCCGACATGCCTACTTGGGTCGAATGCGTTTTCGCTCCCAAACACAAGCCCAACACGTAGGAGTGGTTAAAATAGCACGACCCACTAAAATAAATTGTGACTACAAAAAAATTGTGTGGGAAGTGCGAGAAACTGTAGTTCATTCTGATAATTAAATAAAGGGAGCCCCAAGTAATCATACAAAAGCAGTCCGCGGCCTATAATAAATGCAGCTCGTGGAGCTGAAGGAGGAGCAACATTGAAGTTTGGCTAAAATAAAGAAGTTAAAAAAAGCAGTCCGGTACACCTACCCACACAATACTCCAACCACATAAATATTTGATCACTGTCGTCTGTAAAAAATAAGGAAACTATAAATGAACTCCATAAAAAAAGCAATGCGCTTACATCTGTATAAATTTTGAGATCTGATACAATAAATTATACAAAGAATGAAATTAGTTACATGCAGTACAATTTATGGACATAAGCAGTTCTATCAAGATATCAAGGAAGTGCACTCAGTAAGAAAATCAAACAAAAAACACAATCATCTCATTTCTGGCAAGTTTGCGAGCATGCATGAAGTTGTTACAAGCAAAAACACGCGTAAACAAAAACAAGATTTCACATATATAAAAAAAAATTATAAAAATAAAACACGCATAGTTTCAACAATGTATAAATTACAGAAACGAATGCTACACAAGACATAAAAGAAGTCTTCATACACATTATCTACCCTAGACATCACATAGTACACACCATAAAAACCTAGCTCTCGTCCAAACCCAAGGCTTTGACCAGACTATGACAATGAGTGTTACTGTGTGTGCGACTGCTACTACGAAATATAAGTAAGACCAAGGCTTTCAATCAGATCTTGTAGCTCAAGGGGCATGTCTCCATAATATAACATGTTCAAAGGATTAAACAACAACTGTAAAATGTACTCCGCATTCCAATCTTCAACAGAAGGCTGAAAAAATTAAAGAATGCACATAAGTAATTAAAATGTTGTGATGAAAAACAAAAAATGAAAACATTTAATAAAAACAGTAACAAAAAAATAAGAGACACAGAAATTATTACGTCACATTTCACAATTCTCTCAACTAAACGCACACCATCATATAGGTGCGACAAACTCAAAACATAGATCCCACACTCATTTGGCCCCTACTCTGGCACGACTAGGTAATAGGGCTTCTTTGCCAATTTAACCTAGCTAGGGTGCTTCTTAAAGGTATATGCATTTTCACCGTAAATCCCCTTCATCAACTGAGTCACCCTCCTCATCTAGCAAAAATGAGAACAAGCAACACAAAGTGAAAACAAACACGTCGCAGATCAATAAACAAAAAGCTATAACAAAAAAACACATAAATTATATGAATAAGTTATAACTATCAGGCGATGCAACTACAAGTTCTTCATAATTTCTAGACGATCCCCCTTCTAATGCATGTCACTTCATCGTTTTATCACTATTTTACGCTGGTTTGAGGGGTGGGATAAAATGCAGTGTTGTGTCACACATGTTGCAGTGCACTGTATTAACAAGTGTGGTACAGTATGTACTACGAGTGTAGTAAATTTGCAGTTTGCAAAAACAAAATGCAGTACGACAAAAACAAGCTTTAAAGTTGTCTAAAATGTATATCAAAAACTAGTAAACGACTAAAGCACAGCGAGTAAAAAACATATTTTCAGTAAACCGTAATGAGAAAAACATGACATACCACTTTAGTGTAATCTGAGTGGTAGTCGCTCCTGCGCGACTTTATCGTGTAATCAGCATTGCTAGTGTACCTCCTTGTGTCATGGATATCAATCGTCTTGCGATGCCGATTCATCGTGTATACGGTGTAATATCCATCCTTGCAGCGCAACATCAATATCTGTCGCATCAAAAAACAAATAAAAAATGAAGTTCACTCCACACACACATCAATAGGACCACAACTTCAAATAACTACAAACACAAATACAACAGAGAAGAAGAAAAGATGGAAACAATGGCCTTACTAATTTTGCGTCCAATAGTTTTGCATCCCCAACAAAAAACTTGAACTGTTTAACCGCATCATCTAAAGCAAATGGGCTATGCACAACCGGCAACACAAGGTATCCTTCATAATTTCTATTCACCACGAATTCCATTTGAAGAACATACAACATAGAAAAGAGCAAACGGGACAAGAAGAAGAATAAGATGCATGAACGCATTGACATAAAAAATTAAGTACAATAGAAAAATGCACCAAATAAAAAAACATCACAAGAGACATATTTACCGTGAGAAATAGAGGTGAAAGTATCACACGTTCATCAGAACGAAAAACTGAACTCATTTCAGGATCTTGCTTCGAGTACTTAATGATATAATCCATGCGATACGAGTCCATGCAAGCTCCTTTGCCAAATGTTTTAGACAAATAGTCAACTTTGAATGATTCTACATCACCGAAAGAAGCATTCACAATCAAGAGTGTGTTAATGCGATAAAGATACACATATGGGATCAAAATAAAGTTCAAAACAAAACACTCAAAAAAGGTGAAAGGGCACACACATAAAACTTAATCGTTGTATTTGTTTACAAAATCTTGGCTGAGAACGAGAAGCTCTATTTTCCTCGCCTCATCAATATATTTGAACTTCGGAGGCCTCAATTTCTCTATCAAGTCTCTCAACTTAAAAGCCCTCTCTCCCGCCCTCTTGTTCGAAAATACTTGAGCCTCATCAACAGGGGAATGATTGATTGCTGTACTCCTAGTCCTAGTGACGCGTGGCAACGGTGTAACAAAATCATCATCAATATCAACTACCTCATATGAAGAGCCAGATGCCACATCCGTGTTGAAACCATCTCCGACCAAAGAACCAGAATTATCTGGAGAATTTTTTTAAGTCATGATGTGTACTTGTGGGTGTCAAACTAACAACAATAACATGCTTTTGCAGCCAAGAACACATGAATGTAGAGCAAGATAGCCACCCGAGGGTGCATATGTGTAATACGTGCATGCCTTGTCATACGTTTCTCTATATTTTTACTTAGCAACTTCAACTGTGTTTATCAATTTTAATTAGTATACTTCAATTTCAACACTGTATAGACTTCATTTGTATGATCTATATCTATTAATAAAGGAAGGATCGCTTCAGCGTGTATGTCATCCAAATTGCCATCGAAGTTGACAAGAATTACCCACCTATACCACACGTAAATGGTAAAATCAATTCATTTTTTAAGTCGCCAAGAGTAGTGTATGGATCATAAAGAATTATTTCCCATGACACCACACTCGTTATAGTGTCCGACTAGTTGGAGCCATGCTTTTTCTTCGGGGAGACTTGAGTTCGATCTCAGGTGCTTCCTATTTTTTGCTTCTTTTTATTTCAGCTCTTCCCAAATCTTGTTTTCCTCCCTCTCCCTCGCTGCGTGCCTGCAACCGCCCCGCCCCAATCCAGTGGCCGTGCCCAGGATTAACACTTAATCCTCCTAATTTTCGGTCCGTTTGTTCGTCTGTGTGATGCTGTTTTCTTCTGTCCCCTTGCATGGATCAAGCTGACCTGCTCTGAACTTCGGTCCATTGGAGATGAAGGAGCAGCTAAAAAATAAATGCAGGCACGGAGGCTTTAGCCAGCAAAGCTAACCTAACCCGTATGACAAAGTTGGATTCCTTATCTAATAGTCTCACCTCGACTTTTGCACCAAATACCACCAATTTATATAGGTTTGTAATGTTGCCTCAAGTATCGTCAAAGCCATCTTAAAACCAAGAAACAGAGGGAACAATGTGCCAAGAAGACTTGATAAAATGATGAATTGCTGTTTGGTTCTATTTAAATGAGATCCTTGGGAGGAAACACATGAAAAAATAGGACATGTGCGTGCTGGCTGATCGTCTCAGATTGGATGAATTTATGGGCTGGATTAGCATGCATATTTCAGTCTGTACGTGGGTGGCTGATTGGATGAATTTGTGGGCTGGATTAGAGCATCTCCAACAGCCTTTGTGTATTTACACTCATTTGCTATTTTACAAATCTTAGCCAAAAAACCTTCTCGAACAGCCTTTGTATAAATGATCTTCACGAATTATTTTTACAAAGCTTGCTATATTTGCACCCACACTTTGCATATTTGTCAAGCCAAGTGCCAGTTTGTAAAATTTTAGCAAGCATCACTTTGTCTCAATGACAGGTGGGTCCGTGTACTTGTGTGTGTGCTGCACATGCACACTCTGTGTGCGTGTGTGTGCGCATGTGTACGTGTACATGTTTTTATGTGTGTGAATGCGTGTGTTCTGCATGCGTGTGTACTGTTAGGTTGATCTCTCACCGCGTGGGTCCAACGGCCCACCGGGCCTTGATCTATGCGCCCTGATCGGGGACGCCCAACCCATTATGATTGATGGGCCCCTGTGACCCGCGCTATATAAAGGACGGTGGGGTGCCGGGGCACGAACTACGAGATTCGCCGCCGTCACACCCCTACCGACATACCTATCTGATCTAGGTTAAGCGCGGTGCTCACGGGAAGCTCCACCCACGCCTAACCCTCCTTCTCCATCACCGTCGTCGCCACCACACCGATGGAGAACGGTACGGGCTCATCCGGCTTCGGACAAGGTAATTACATGTGATCTACCGTGACACATCTACCCTAGTCGATCCGTAGGATCTATCAATGGTATCAGAGCCACTAGGTTAAGATGTGTTTCGGTGAAAGAAACCAAAGAGAAATTTTTTCCTCCCCACATGAAGCCTATATGGGGAAGCACCGAAGATGGCCTTGGGCCTCGTCGGGAAAGAAGCGTCGCCGCAAGGCCGCGCCTGTTCCTCTCGATCCCGACACGCATCGGCAAGCCGAGGTGTGGGGAAGAAGAACCTACCTCCTCGGAGGCAAACTTCGGATCAAGATCCAACACGAAAACGAAAAGAAGGAAATCGGATCGAATCCGAAAAAGAAAAGAAAAAGAAAGGGGGAGAGGAACATGCAAAGAAAAACAAGGATTCCCACGGGGGCATAAGACTTTATCACCAAATCCCTTGACGGCGGCGCGCCCACCGCAAAGCGGACATGCCACCGGCGAGGGGGGTGGCAACAAAGATGCTTTCCGCCCCGGTCATGTCGTCACTCACTCTCTTGAGACAAGAAAAGAAAAACGAAGGGGCCGCAACCGACCGCTCGACGGCGGCGCACCCACCGCAAAGTGTGTGCGCAGCCGACGAGGGGAAGGCCACGACCCCGGCAAGGAACTGCCACGGGAAAGGACCTACTAGTAGGCGCGAGCGCCACGGGGCCCTCGGCCGCCTCGACCGGCGGCCACCTCCCAGCACCCTCTGGCGGGGCTGTAAGCCTCCGCGCGAGGAGGGGCCGAAGGGGCCAAGGAAGAGGGCGGCAAGATCTGGCTGTGCAGGGAGCCACCGCGGGCGCTGCTCGAACCGAGAGGAAGAGAGGCTGTCGGGCTCCTCCTCGGCGCGGTGCGGGGCCCTCGGCCACCACGGCCAGCGGCCACCCAAGCGACGGGAGGAGCCGTCAGGCATTGAGAGGAGACATGAGCGCGGGGCTCTGCGGGAGCCTCTCGCATGCGAGAGAGAGAGAGAGCGGCGACTAAGGGAACAAAGTGATTAGGTTTTCTGGCAGGGGTGGCTGCGGCCCCCTTTTGTCCAAGCGCAGCTCACGGTCAACCGTCGGATTCAATCCGACGGCCCCTATGAAACCCTAGACGCCACTCGGGCCGACGGGGGGTATGGGCCACCAGGTGTAGGCCTACTTGGGCCGAGCAGCGCTATAAGGGGAGGCAGGGTGCGCCGCGCGCCAGGCCGATGCTGCTGGCAGGCCGAGGCCCACTTGGGCCGCAAGCAGGCACCTCAGGCCGAGGCGAGGCAAGCCAGAGCCGGCCCATGCCGGATTTGTTTTTTATTTAAAAGCTATTCTTTTTTCTGCCTAGAGTCTTTTAGGCACATTCAAAGGCATATTCTAGGCATTTTTTTATGGAAATATGTTTAGAAAAAGGGAAAGAAAATGTTCAAAGTTTCTATCATTTTTTACAGAATTGTTATATTTTTCTGCAAAGAAAAATAAAGGGATTTATGAGAATAAAATAGTTTTATGAGAAATGGAAAATTCATGAATTTTAAAAGCATTAATAAAGTTCATGAATTTTATTTTAAATGTCAAAATTATTTTCTGAAAAGTTAAGAGCTATATGAAATTTTATTTCACGTTTTCCGCTCCTAAACGAAATATGGAATTTGGTCATGTTATTATTCTGACCAACGTTGTTTAGTAACATGATCATGTTGCATATTGCAAAATGATGCATTATTTCTATCATTTTCCCAATGGTAATGTAGATTAATTTGCATAGGCAATTGTATGATTATTTTAACCAATGTTATTTAATGCATATAATTGTCATACTGACTTCGCTTATGTGGTGATTCAAGGAGGTTTTCATCTGATGAGCTGCCTCAAGGATGTTCCTACGCTCAGAGGTGATAATTACTGTGAGTGGAGGAAGAAGGTTGATATGGCTTTGTGCATTGCTAAGGTGGACTGGGTTCTGGAGGAACCACAGCCAGTTGCACCCGCAGATCCAGTCAGAGATGCTGACGACGATGATGAAAGGTGGGAGAAAAAGCAATGGGATTGTGGCAAAGAGGAGATGTCCTACTCCATTCGTAACAGGTTATGGATAAATGCCAACAAGAAATGTTTGGCATTTATTCAGAACACTATTGAGACCACCATCATGGGCTCGATAGCAGAGTGCCCTACGGCAAAAGAGATGCTCAACAAGATAAAGAGTCAGTTTACTAGCTCTTCTAAGACCTATGCCACCAGTTGATCAAACAACTGTTGGGGAACGTCGCATGGGAAACAAAAAATTTCCTACGCGCACGAAGACCTATCATGGTGATGTCCATCTACGAGAGGGGATGTGTGATCTACGTACCCTTGTAGACCGTATAGCAGAAGTGTTAGTGAACGCGGTTGATGTAGTGGAACGTCCTCACGTCCCTCGATCCGCCCCGCAAACCGTCCCGCGATCAGACCCACGATCTAGTGCCGAACGGACGACACCTCCGCGTTCAGCACACGTACAGCTCGACGATGATCTCGGCCTTCTTGATCCAGCAAGAGAGACGGAGAGGTAGAAGAGTTCTCCGGTAGCGTGACAGCCCTCCGGAGGTTGGTGATAATCTTGTCTCAGCAGGGCTCCGCCCGAGCTCTGCAGAAACGCGATCTAGACGTAAAACCGTGGAGATATGTGGTCGGGCTGCCGTGGCAAAGTTGTCTCAAATCAGCCCTAAAACCCCACTATATATAGGAGGAGGAGGGGGAAGCCTTGCCTTGGGGTCCAAGGACTCCCAAGGGGTCGGCCGAGCCTAAGGGGGAAGGTCTCCCCCTCCCAAACCGAAATCTACTTGGTTTGGAAGGTGGAGTCCTTCTTCCCTTTCCCACCTCCCTCTTTTTCTTTTCTTTTCTCTTTGATTTTTCTTCCAATGCGCATAGGGCTCTTTTGGGCTGTCCCACCAGCCCACTAAGGGCTGGTGCGCCACCCCCAAGGCCTATGGGCTTCCCCGGGGTGGGTTGCCCCCCCCGGTGAACACCCGGAACCCATTCGTCATTCCCGGTACATTCCCGGTAACTCCGAAAACCTTCCTGTAATCAAATGAGGTCATCCTATATATCAATCTTCGTTTCCGGACCATTCCGGAAACTCTCATGATGTCCGTGATCTCATCCGGGACTCCGAACAACATTCGGTAACCAACCATATAACTCAAATACACATAAAACAACGTCGAACCTTAAGTGTGCAGACCCTGCGGGTTCGAGAACTATGTAGACATGACCCGAGAGACTCCTCGGTCAATATCCAATAGAGGGACCTGGATGCCCATATTGGATCCTACATATTCTACGAAGATCTTATCGTTTGAATCTCCGTGCCAAGGATTCATATAATCCCGTATGTCATTCCCTTTGTCCTTCGGTATGTTACTTGCCCGAGATTCGATCGTCAGTATCCGTATACCTATTTCAATGTCGTTTACCGGAAAGTCTCTTTACTCGTTCCGTAATACAAGATCCTGTAACTTACACTAAGTCACATTGCTTGCAAGGCTTGTGTGTGATGTTGTATTACCGAGTGGGCCCCGAGATACCTCTCCGTCACACGGAGTGACAAATCCCAGTCTTGATCCATACTAACTCAACGAACACCTTCGGAGATACCTGTAGAGCATCTTTATAGTCACCCAGTTACGTTGCGACGTTTGATACACACAAAGCATTCCTCCGGTGTCCGTGAGTTATATGATCTCATGGTCATAGGAACAAATACTTGACACGCAGAAAACAGTAGCAACAAAATGACACGACCAACATGCTACGTCTATTAGTTTGGGTCTAGTCCATCACATGATTCTCCTAATGATGTGATCCCGTTATCAAGTGACAACTCTTGCCTATGGCCAGGAAACCTTGACCATCTTTGATCAACGAGCCAGTCAACTAGAGGCTTACTAGGGACAGTGTTTTGTCTGTGTATCCACACAAGTATTGTGTTTCCAATTAATACAATTATAGCATGGATAATAAACGATTATCATGAACAAAGAAATATAATAATAACTAATTTATTATTGCCTCTAGGGCATATTTCCTACAGTCTCCCACTTGCACTAGAGTCAATAATCTAGTTCACATCACCATGTGATTCCAACGAATCCAACACCCATATAGTTATGGGGTGTGATCACGTCTTGCTCGTGAGAGAGATTTTAGTCAACGGTTCTGAAACTTTCAGACCCGTGTGTTCTTTACAAATCTTTATGTCATCTTATAGATGCTGCTACTATGTGCTATTCAGAAATACTCCAAATATCTTCTCTACTATACGAATCCGTTTCTCTACTCATAGTTATTCGGATTAGTGTCAAAGCTTGCATCGACGTAACCCTTTACGACGAACTCTTTAACCACCTCCATAATCGAGAAAAATTCCTTAGTCCATTAGTTACCAAGGATAAATTTTGACCGCTGCTAGTGATTCAATCATGGATCACTCTCTGTACCTCTCAACAGACTTTGAGTCAAGGCACACATCAGGTGCGGTACACAGCATGGCATACTTTAGATTCTACGGCTAAGGCATAGAAGACGACCTTCGTCTATTCTCTTTATTCTGCCGTGGTCGGGTTTTGAGTCTTACTCAAATTTACACCTTACAACGCATCCAAGAACTCCTTCTTTGCTGATCTATTTTGAACTCCTTCAAAAACTTGTCAAGGCATGCATCTTATTGAAACTCTCATTAAGCGCTTTTGATCTATCTCCACAGATCTTTGATGCTCAATGTTCAAGTAGCGCAATCCAGGTATTCCTTTGAAAACTCCTTTCAAACAACCTTATATGCTTTACAGAAATTCTACATTACTTCTGATCAACAATATGTCTACCACATACACTTATCAGAAATTCTATAGTGCTCCCACTCACTTCTTTGGAAATACAAGTTTCTCATAAACCTTGTACAAACCCAAAATCTTTGATCATCTCATCAAAGTGTATATTCCAACTCCGAGATGCTTGCACCAGTCCATTGAAGGATCACTGGAGCTTGCATACTAGCTAGTATCTTTAGGATCGACAAAACCTTCTGGTTGTATCACATACAATGTTTGCTCAAGGAAACCGTCGAGGAAACGATGTTTTGACATCCTACGTGCAATATTTCATAAATAATGCATCAACAACTAACATAATTCCAACAGACCTTTAGCATCGCTACGAGTGAGAAAGTCTCATCATAGTGAACTGTTTGATCTTGTCGAAAACATCTTTGTGACAAGTCAAGCTTTTCTTAATAGTGACTTATCACCATCATCGTCTGTCTTCCTTTTAAAGATCCATTTTACTCAATAGTCCTATGACCATCAAGTATTTCTTCCAAAGTCTACACTTTGTTTTCATACATGGATCCTCTCTCGGATTTCATGGCTTCCAACCATTTGTCGGAATCTGGGCCCACCATCGCTTTCTCCATAACTCGTAGGTTCACTGTTGCTCAACAACATGACCTCCAAGACAGGGTTACCGTACCACTCCGTAGTAGTACGCGACCTTGTCAACCTACGAGGCTTGTAGTAACTTGATCCGATGCTTGATGATCACCATCATCAGCTTCCACTTCAATTGGTGTAGGCGCCACACGAACAACTTCCTGCGCCCTGCTACACACTGGTTGAAGTGATGGTTCAATAACCTCATCAAGTTCTACTACCCTCCCACTCAATTCTTTCGAGAGAAACCTTTCCTCGAGAAAGGATCCGTTTCTAGAAACAAACACTTTGCTTTCGGATCTGAGATAGGAGATGTACCCAACTGTTTTGGATATCCTATGAAGATGCATTTATCCGCTTTGGGTTCGAGCTTATCAGACTGAAACTTTTTCACATAAGTGTCGAAGCCCCAAACTTTCAAGAAACGACAGTTTAGATTTCTCTAAACCTCAGTCTATACCGTGTCATCTCAATCGGAAATACGTGGTGCCCTATTTAAAGTGAATGCGGTTGTCTCTAATGCTTAACCCATAAACGATAGTGGTATTTCGATAAGAGACATCATAGCATGCACCATACCAAATAGTGCGTGGCTATGACGTTCAGACACATCATCACACTATGATGTTCCAGGTGGCATGAACTGCGAAACAATTTCCACATTGTCTTAACTGCGTACCAAAACTCGTAACTCAGATATTCATTTCTATGATCATATCGTAGACAGTTTATCCTCTTGTTACGACGAACTTGACTCTGAAACGGAATTCAACTTTTCAATATTTCAGACTTGTGATTCATTAAGTAAATACTCCTGTATCTACTCAAGTCATCAGTGAAGTAAGAACATAATGATATCCACTGCGTGCCTCAGCACCCATTGGACTGCATACATCAAAATGTATCACTTCCAACAAGTTACTATCTTATTTCATCTCAATGAAAACAAGGCATTGCTCATGTGGTATGATTTGCATGTCACTAGTGATTCGAAATCAGGTGAGTACAAAGATCCATCAGCATGGAGCCTCTTCATGCAATTTATACCAACATGACTCAAGCGGCAGTGCCACAAGTAAGTGGTACTATCATCATTAACTCGTATCTTTTGGCACCAATATCATGAACATGTGTAACACTACGATCGAGATTCAATAAACCATTGAAGGTGATTATTCAAGAAAATAGAGTAACCATTATTCTCTTTAAATGAATAATCGTTTTGCAATAAACACGATCCAATCATGTTCATGCTTAACGCAAGCACCAAATAACAATTATTTAGGTTTAACACCAATCCCGTGCGACGTTTGATCATATCAACCTTGGAAACACTTCCAACACGTATCGTCACCTCGCCTTTAGCTAGTCTCCGTTTATGCCGTATCTTTCATTTCACGTTACTAATCACTTAGCAACCGAACCGGTATCCAATACCCTCGTGCTACTAGGAGTACTAGTAAAGTACACATCAACATCATGTATATCAAATATACTTCTCTCGACTTTTGCCAGCCTTCTTATCTACCAAGTATCTAGAGTTGCTCCGCCTCAGTGACTGTTCCCCTCATTACAGAAGCACTTAGTCTCGGGTTTGGGTTTAATCTTGGGTCTCTTCATTAGTGCAGCAACTGTTTTGCCGTTTCACGAAGTATCCCTTCTAGACCTTGCCTTTCTTGAAACTTAGTGGTTTTACAAACCATCAACAATTGATGCTCCTTCTTGATTTCTACTTCCGCAGTGTCAAACATCGCGAATCGCTCAAGGATCATTGTATCTATCCTTGATATGTTATTGTTCATCACGAAGCTTTCACAACTTGGTGGGAGTGACTTTGGAGAACCATCACTATCTCATCTGGAAGATTAACTCCCACTTGATTCAAGTGATTGTCGTACTCAGACAATCTGAGCACACGCTCAACGATTGAGCTTTTCTCCTTTACTTTGTGGACAAAGAATCTTGTTGGAGGTCTCGTACCTCTTAACAAGGGTACAAGCATGAAATCACAATTTCATCTCTTTAGAACATCACTTATGTTCCGTGACGTTTCAAAACGTCTTCGGCGCCTTGCTTCTAAGCCATTAAGTATTTTGCACTGAACTATCGTGTAGTCATCATAAACGTGTATGTCGGATGTTCACAACATCTACAGACGACGCTCGAGGTGCAGCACACCGAGTGGTGCATTAAGGACATAAGCCTTCTGCGTAGCAACGAGGACAATCCTCGGTTTTACAGACTTAGTCTGCAAAGTTTGCTAATATCAACTTTCAACTAAATTTTCTCTAGGAACATATAAAAAACAGTAGAGCTATAGCGCAAGCTACATCGTAATTCCCAAAGACCATTAGACTATTTTCATGACAATTAGTTCAATTAATCATATTACTTAAGAACTCCCACTCAAGAAGTACATCTCTCTAGTCATTTGAGTGGTACATGATCCAAATCCACTATCTCCAGTCCGATCATCACGTGAGTCGAGAATAGTCATCTCTATGCTAATCATATCAACTATACGATTCATGCTCGACCTTTCGGTCTCATGTGTTCCGAGGCCATGTCTGCACAAGCTAGGCTCGTCAAGCTTAACCCGAGTGTTCCGCGTGTGCAACTGTTTTGCACTCGTTGTATGTGAACGTTGAGTCTATCACACCCGATCATCACGTGGTGTCTCGAAATGACGAGCTGTAGCAACGGTGCACAGTCGGGGAGAACACAATTTCGTCTTGAAATTTTAGTGAGAGATCACCTCATAATGCTACCGTCGTTCTAAGCAAAATAAGGTGCATAAAAGGATTAACATCACATGCAATTCATAAGTGACATGATATGGTCATCATCACGTGCTTCTTGATCTCCATCACCAAAGCATCGGCACGATCTTCTGGTCACCGGCGCCACACCATGATCTCCATCAACGTGTCGCCATCGGGGTTGTCGTGCTACTCATGCTATTACTACTAAAGCTACATCCTAGCAAAATAGTAAACGCATCTGCAAGCACAAACGTTAGTTATAAAGACAACCCTATGGCTCCTGGCGGTTGCCGTACCATCGACATGCAAGTCGATATTATCTATTACAACATGATCATCTCATACATCCAATATATCACATGACATCGTTGGCCATATCACATCACAAGCATACCCTGCAAAAACAAGTTAGACGTCCTCTAATTTTGTTGTTGCATGTTTTACGTGGTCACCATGGGTATCTAGTAGGATCGCATCTTACTTACGCAAACACCACAACGGAGATATATGAGTTGTTATTTAACCTCATCCAAGGACCTCCTCGGTCAAATCCGATTTAACTAAAGTTGGAGAAACTGACACCCGCCAGTCATCTTTGAGCAACGAAGTTACTCGTAGCGATGAAACCAGTCTCTCGTAAGCGTACGAGTAATGTCGGTCCGAGCCGCTTCGACCCAACAATACCGCGGAATCAAGAAAAGACTAAGGAGGGCAGCAAAACGCACATCACCACCCACAAAAACTTTTGTGTTCTACTCGAGAAGACATCTACGCATGAACCTAGCTCATGATGCCACTGTTGGGGAACGTCGCATGGGAAACAAAAATTTTCCTACGTGCACGAAGACCTATCATGGTGATGTCCATCTACGAGAGGGGATGTGTGATCTACGTACCCTTGTAGACCGTACAGCAGAAGCGTTAGTGAATGCGGTTGATGTAGTGTAACGTCCTCACGTCCCTCGATCCGCCCCGCGAACCGTCCCGCGATCAGTCCCACGATCTAGTGCCGAACGGACGGCACCTCTGCGTTCAGCACACGTACTGCTCGACGATGATCTCGGCCTTCTTGATCCAGCAAGAGAGACGGAGAGGTAGAAGAGTTCTCTGGCAGCGTGACGGCGCTCCGGAGGTTGGTGATGATCTTGTCTCAGCAGGGCTCCGCCCGAGCTCCGCAGAAACTTGAGCTAGAGGTAAAACCGTGGAGATATGTGGTCGGGCTGCCGTGGCAAAGTTGTCTCAAATCAGCCCTAAAACCCCACTATATATAGGAGGAGGAGGGGGAAGCCTTGCCTTGGGGTCCAAGGACTCCCAAGGGGTCGGCAGAGCCTGAGGGGGAAGGTCTCCCCCTCCCAAACCGAAATCTACTTGGTTTGGAAGGTGGAGTCCTTCTTCCCTTTCCCACCTCCCTCTTTTTTTTTCTCTTTGATTTTTCTTCCAATGCGCATAGGGCTCTTTTGGGCTGTCCCACCAGCTCACTAAGGGCTGGTGCGCCACCCCCAAGGCCTATGGGCTTCCCCGGGGTGGGTTGCCCCCCCGGTGAAAACCCGGAACCCATTCGTCATTCCCGGTACATTCCCGGTAACTCCGAAAACCTTCCGGTAATCAAATGAGGTCATCCTATATATCAATCTTCATTTCCGGACCATTCCGGAAACCCTCGTGACGTCCGTGATATCATCCGGGACTCCGAACAACATTCGGTAACCAACCATATAACTCAAATACGCATAAAACAACGGCGAACCTTAAGTGTGCAGACCCTGCGGGTTCGAGAACTATGCAGACATGACCCGAGAGACTCCTCGGTCAATATCCAATAGCGGGACCTGGATGCCCATATTGGATCCTACATATTCTACGAAGATCTTATCGTTTGAACCTTAGTGCCAAGGATTCATATAATCCCGTATGTCATTCCCTTTGTCCTTCGGTATGTTACTTGCCCGAGATTCGATCGTCAGTATCCGTATACCTATTTCAATCTCGTTTACCGGCAAGTCTCTTTACTCATTCCGTAATACAAGATCCCGTAACTTACACTAAGTCACATTGCTTGCAAGGCTTGTGTGTGATGTTGTATTACCGAGTGGGCCCTGAGATACCTCTCCGTCACAAGGAGTGACAAATCCCAGTCTTGATCCATACTAACTCAACGAACACCTTCGGAGATACCTGTAGAGCATCTTTATAGTCACCCAGTTACGTTGCGACGTTTGATACACACGAAGCATTCCTCTGGTGTCCGTGAGTTATATGATCTCATGGTCATAGGAACAAATACTTGACACGTAGAAAACAGTAGCAACAAAATGACACGACCAACATGCTATGTCTATTAGTTTGGGTCTAGTCCATCACATGATTCTCCTAATGATGTGATCCCGTTATCAAGTGACAACACTTGCCTATGGCCAGGAAACCTTGACCATCTTTGATCAACGAGCCAGTCAACTAGAGGCTTACTAGGGACAGTGTTTTATCTATGTATCCACACAAGTATTGTGTTTCCAATCAATAAAATTATAGCATGGATAATAAACAATTATCATGAACAAAGAAATATAATAATAACTAATTTATTATTGCCTCTAGGGCATATTTCCAACAACAACTAGTGACAGAGAGCTACAATGGAGGTGGGCATGGCATAAGGGAGCACATCCTTAGGATGAGCAACACTGCAGCCAAGCTTAAGCCCATGGACGCGGACCAGGAGATTAAGCCAGCTCTCCTCGTGTCCCTGGTCATGGCTTCGTTGCCTAAGGAGTTCGAGACCTTTGTAGTCAACTACAACATGCAGCCCGAGACTTGGGATATTGAAAAGGTCATCGCAATTTGCTCACAAGAGGAGGAGAGGATTAAGGCTTCACATGGTGGCTCCCTTAACTATGTGAAGGAAAATAAAAAGGTTTTCCCACCTAATCAAAATTCTCCCTCCAAGCCACAAAACAAGCTCCAAGGCAAGGCTCCCGTCTATTATCAGCCAAAGCCAATAACAGTAGACAAGGACACTTGCATGTACTGCAAGAAAACCGGGCACTACAAGAAGGACTCTGGTGCCTGGCTAAAGGTCTTCATGGCAAAGAGAGGTAACTTTATTGTTTCCTTAGTAAATGAATCTCTGTATGTAAAGTTTTCAAAATCTACTTGGTGGATTGACTCAGGTGCAACTATTCATGTTGCAAACTCTTTACAGGGGTTCAGTTCGACGAGGACCATGTGCCAAAACGACAGAAGTATTGAAGTCGCGAATGGTGTCCAAGCAGAAGTTGAAGCTGTAGGTGACGTCTCCTTGGAGCTAACCGAAGGATTCACGCTTCTGCTTAGTGATGTTCTTTTTGTGCCTTCATGTAATAGGAACTTAATAAGTGTGTCGTGCTTAGACAAAGATAATTATCAATGTGTTTTTGGACATGCTAAATGTACCGTGTGGTACAATAATGATTATGTAGGCAATGCCTTTCTTCATGATAAGCTTTATTTGTTATCAATTCGTGATAAAGTGAATTATGCAAATAATGTGAATGTGCCAAGTTCTTCGTCGAACAACAAGCAAAAGAAAAGAAAGAGAACTCACGACTCCTCGAAACTATGGCACTGTCGATTGGGCCATATTTCTAGGGGGAGAATACAAAGGTTAATCAAAAGCGAAATTCTTCCAAAGTTGGAGTTCTCTGACTTTGAACAATGCGTAGGTTGCATTAAAGGAAAATATGTAAAACAGATAAAGAAAGGTGCAAACCGAAGCACAGGAACACTGGAAATAATCCACACTGATATATTTGTGGACCATTTCCGGTGATAAGTGTGGATGGTTATGATTCTCCCGCTTCGGTTACATTTATCCAATCAAAGAAAGAAACGAGGCATCAGATAAATTCAAGATATTCAAAGCTGAAGTTGAAAATCAGCTTGACAAAAAGATTAAGATTGTGAGGTCGGACCGTGGGGGGAGTACTACGGTCGACACACACCATATGGCCAAGCCCCTGGACCTTTTGCAAAGTTCTTGCAGGAGACTAGCATTGTCGCTCGGTATTCAATGCCGGGCGAGCCTCAACAAAATGGAGTAGCTGAAAGGCGCAACCGTACCCTCACGGATATGGTGCGCAACATGATGAGCTACTCCGACATGCCATTGGGATTGTGGATGGAGGCGCTTAAAACTGCCATTCACATTCTCAACAGAGTACCAAGCAAGTCGGTGCCCAAAACACCACATGAGCTGTGGACAGGAAGAGTGCCATCCCTGCAACACTTCACAGTGTGGGGATGTCCAGCTGAGGCCAAAATGTTTAATCCAAACATTGGAAAGTTAGATCCAAAGAAAGTGAGTTGCCATTTCATTGGCCTGATAGATCAAAAGGTTTTCGTTTCTACTATCCAGACAGATTCACAAAGTTTGTAGAAACGAGACATGCTGTCTTCTTAGAGGACGAAATGATGAGGGGGCGCATGGTAGCTCGGAAAATTGATTTTGAGGAGAAAAGGGTGCATGCACCCATTCCGATGATTCAAGAGCCATTTTTCTCGCTACCAGCTGTGACTCCAACGATGACAACTATGGGAGAAGACCCGGAACCTGTTGTTGATCATGCAAGGGAATTGCAGCAAGAAAAAGTAGAAAGTGTGCTAGACAATGAGGCACTTAGAAGGTCTAATAGAACAAGAAGACCTGCTATCTCTACTGATTATAAAGTCTATAACACGGAAATGGTTCGTATGGATGGTGATCCCACCACATACGAAGAAGCCATTAAAAGCCCTCACTCATCAAAATGGCTAGAGGCAATGGAAGATGAAATGAAATCGATGAGTTCCAATAATGTTTGGGATTAGAGATCATTCCTAAAGGAGCAAAGACAGTAGGCTGCAAATGGGTCTACAAAACAAAGTATGACTCTAATGGGAATGTTGATAAGTATAAAGCCTGACTTTTGGCAAAAGGATTCACGCAAAGAGAAGGAATAGACTACAATGAGACCTTTTCTCCAGTATCTTGTAAGGATTCCTTCAGAATCATAATGGCACTAGTTTCTCATTTTGATTTAGAGCTGCATCAAATGGATGTAAAGACGACATTTCTAAATGGAGATTTAGAAGAAGATGTCTACATGAAACAACCCAAGGGTTTTATCATGGAAGGCAAGGAAAACATGGGATGCCGCCTAAAGAAATCCAGTTATGGGCTAAGGCAACCTCTAGATAGTGGTACATAAAGTTTAATGATACTATTAAAAGGTTTGGATTTCAAGAAAATGTGGAGGATAATTGCATTTATGCAAAGTTTAAACATGGGACATATATTTTCCTAATCTTCTATGTGGATTGATGGGGTCATAGTCCTAGGGTAGGGTCATAGGCCTGCCATGCAGGTCCTACCCAAGGACTACCCCTCACAAAGGAGAGGGCCCTTAGTTAGTGCCGACTGAATTAAGGAGTCCCCATCATCCAGTCGGTAACAGGTCCTCAATCATCCAGTCGGAGACTAGCATTCGGAGGATACCAAGCTAACCGACTGGCTACACTCGGTACATCGTAACCTCTCTGGAGGGAAACGTCCGTACGTTTCCGGGTGCATTTATTAGCATTTAGAGCATACGTTACCTGTAACGCACGCATTCAATCCCCACTACTCCACCCCTGTACCGGAACCGTTGTGGAGGGCGGCGCACTCTATATAAGCCGCCCTCCCCCACTGGTAGAGGGGTTAGCAAATCATTGTATTCCATATTACACTCGACAACAAGGTCCGAGAGCACTGAGACGTAGGGTTGTTACCTCCACCGCACAGGGGCCTGAACTCATACAACCTCGCCGTAGCTAGGACTCTGCCCATCTCATTCGTACCCTACACATCTACTGTCAGGCTTATACCCACAACAGTTGGCGCCCACCGTGGGGCAGGCGTCTAAGCGACTTCCGGCGAGTTTTCGACTACTTCCTTTCGTCATGTCGTCCGGTGGAGATTCGAACATGGGTCACCAGATCCTCTTCGGCGCTCTCTCCTTCTTCGTCGACGATTCGGCGTGGCTTCGGGATGCGCCCCTCGACGTCGAGGCGCTTCCCGTCGCGGGGCTATGCACTTTCGTGCCGGCGCTCGCGGCATCCTTCTTCTCCAACAGTCGACTCCGGTGTCGACCTGCACCGCCACCACGCGCCGCAGCAAGCGGTCCTGCCGTTCGCGGCTCCAGCGTTGGGTGCAACACGCCCAGGCACGCCAGAACGCGTCTTCGCAAGTGGCGGTTCTTGAGTCCGTTGTGGTAGCCCCGCCGTCCCAGCGCTCGGACTCGGTTCCGACTGAGTTTCCTTCCGAGTATGCGGGTCGCAGGCCCGCAGCAGAAGTACACATGGCCAACTCCCATGAAGATCCCCGTCAGGCTGGCCGGAACGAGCACGAGATCGGCGAAGCGTCCGGCGCACGTCGTCCACCTCGCCGTTCCGCTAGTCGGAACACTCGGCGGAGCAACGTGAAGCTGTTCCGCACACCTCTCCTCAACTTGGCTGCAGCTGCCAAAATAGCCGATTCCCTCCAGCCGACTGATTCAGAGGCTGGTAGAGGGATCGAGCAGATCCGAGCCCTGTTGCACACGGCGCAGCAGCAGAATTCGGCAGTCTCCCAGTCGCACAACCGGATCTATAATAGTTCCGTCCACGCGAATACGCATCGGTCGGTTCACAGCCCTGGTTCCCATCAGCGCCACACGGGAGGCAACCGTTCCATGATTCACGAAGATCGTCGCCGCTCACGCACCCCTCCGCGGGGTGGGCCCTATGGGTCCCGACATCATGATGATCGGCGTTCAGTCGGCGACACTTACGACCCAAGACCCGACGCAAGAGGACGTATTGCCCAGCGAAGAGTCGACAGAGGTCGAGCCCACCGCGATGGTCGCCATATCGACCGTCCGAGTGGAAGCAGGGCCACCGTGTCTGGTCCCGAGTGTTTCAGTCGAGCCATCCGTTCGGCTCACATCCCTCCCAACTTCCGATTGGCGACGGGAATTAGCAAGTTCACAGGAGAGTCCAAGCCAGAAACGTGGCTGGATGACTACCGAGTGGCAGTCCAAATCGGAGGAGGGGACGACCATGTCGCCATGAAGCACCTCCCTCTGATGCTCGACGGCTCGGCGCGAGCGTGGCCGAACTAGTTGGCCCCCTCAAGCATCTACAGTTGGGCAGATCTGGCCCGAGTGTTCATCAAGACCTTCGAAGGGACGTGCAAGCGCCTCGCTGGCCTTGTGGAGCTCCAGCACTGCGTCCAGAAGCAGAATGAGCCCCTACGTGACTTCATCCAGCGCTGGAAAATTCTCTATCACACGGTGGAGAACGTCATCGAGCATCAAGCAGTCTGCGCCTTCAAGGCAGGCGTGCGGTACAGGGATCTGTACCTGAAGTTCGGTCGAACAGGCGACATCTCCATGAGCAAGATGATGGAGATAGCAACGCGCTACGCGAATGGCGGAGAAGAGGACCGCATCCGAAACGGCAAACACAAAACAGTCGCTGATGGCGATGGGGGCAACACTCGAAAGCAGAAGAAGAAAGCTCCGACCGCTCCGCAAGCAGAAGCTCCAGCCATAACCAATGCCAAGTTCAAGGGCAAAGGGAAGTCGCAGTTTACCCCCAAGAAGAAGCAGTTCAATAATCCCATCTTGGACCAGCCTTGTCTGGTTCACACAAAGATGGACGAAGAAGGCAACCCCATATATGTGAAGCATACCACTCGACAGTGTCGCCTCCTGATCCAGGGGTTCAGCGAAGGGCAACCGAGTGAGAAGGATCATGAACAGGATGAGGAGAATAAGAAGGATCCGTTCCCCCAAGTCCATGCAACCCTGATGATCTTTGCTGACGTCGAGAGCAAGAGCCGACTGAAGCTGGTGAACAGAGAGGTGAACATGGCCACCCCTTCCAACCCCAAGTTCCTCAAATGGTCTCAGACTGCGATCACCTTCGACCAGTCGGATCATCTGGCACATGTACCCACCCCGGGAAGACAGGCCCTGGTCGTCGACCCGGTGGTAGAAGGAGTCCGACTGAACAAAGTCCTCATGGATGGCGGCAGCGGCTTGAACATCATGTATGCCGACACCCTCAAGGGGATGGGCATCCCGATGTCCAAACTCAGCGAGAGCAGCATGCAGTTCCACGGAGTTGACCCTGGACGGAAGGCCAAATCACTCGGCCAGATCGCGTTGGACGTCATTTTCGGCTCCGACAAGAACTTCCACAAGGAAAAGCTGACGTTCGAAGTGGTTGACTTCCAGAGCGCTTATCACGCAATTCTGGGTCGCCCAGCGTATGCGCACTTCATGGCCCGTCCATGTTACGTATACCTGAAGCATAAGATGCCAGGCCCGAAGGGCGTGATCACCATCACAGGCAATCGGCAGCGGGCTGAAGAGTGTCTGCAGCAGGGATCAAGAATCGCCGACCAGCAGATGGCCGTCCTCGAGCTGGACGAGTACAAGAAAACAGTCGACCCCGCCGACCTGATGCGCTCAAAGAAGCCAGCTTCAGAATCTGCATTTCAGTCGGCGGGAGAGACGAAGAAAGTTAGCATCCACCCGACGGACGCCACTGCCGCCCCGACGAACATCTCCACCACCCTCGATCCTAAATAGGAAGGCGAGCTCACCCAATTCCTCCATGAGAACTGGGACATCTTCGCATGGAAACCCTCTGACATGCCAGGTGTATCCAGGGAGTTGGCTGAGCACCGACTGCACGTGGATTCCACGGCTCGGCCTGTCCGGGAGCGCCTGCGCCGGTCCGCCGCGCACAAGAGGAAGGCAATCGGAGAAGAGGTGGCCAAGCTGCTGGCAGCCAACTTCATTCGCGAGGTTCACCACTCCGAGTGGCTCGCCAATGTTGTTATGGTGCCCAAAAAGGAGAAGTCGCTCCGAATGTGCATCGACTTCAAGCATCTCAATAAGGTCTGCCCGAAAGACCATTTTCCGCTCCCCTACATAGATCAAATTGTCGATTCGACTGCGGGTTGCGAGCGGCTGTCGTTTCTTGATGCCTACTCGGGCTATCATCAGATCCGTCTGTATGGTCCCGATAAGTTAAAAACAGCCTTCATCACCCCATTCAGGTGCTTCTGCTACATCACTGTGCCATTCGGTCTGAAGAATGCAGGAGCTACCTTTATGCGCATGATCCAAAAATGTCTCCTCGATCAGATCGTTCGGAATGTGGAGGCATATATGGATGATATCATAGTCAAGTCACGCAAAGGTTCTGACCTGCTGACTGACTTGGCAGAAACATTCGCCAACCTTCGTAGGTAGGATATCAAGCTCAACCCCGCCAAATGTTCATTCGGCGTTCCCAACAAAAAGTTACTCGGTTTCTTTGTTTCCGAACGAGGGATCGACGTCAACCCCGAAAAGATCGGGACCATTGTCCGAATGGAGAGGCCGGTCAGAATACATGATGTTCAACGACTCACAGGTTGACTAGCGGCTTTGAGCAGGTTCATCAGTCGACTCGGCGAAAAAGCACTTCCTCTGTACCGACTCATGAAGAAATCAGATACTTTCGAGTGGACAGATGAAGCCCAAGTCGCATTCGACGACCTCAAAGTCCTACTTTCCACCCAGCCGGTTCTTACTGCTTCGCTCAGTAAAGAACCCTTTCTTCTGTATATCGCGGCTACAAATCAAGTCGTCAGTACTGTTCTTACAGTCGAACGAGAAGAAGAAGTCAAAGCATACAAAGTTCAGCGGCCAGTGTACTACGTCTCTGAAGTCCTCACTCCTTCCAAGCAGAGGTATCCCCACTATCAAAAACTTATCTACGGGATTTACATGACTACTAAGAAGGTGGCCCATTATTTCCAAGACCACTCGGTGTCTGTCGTTTCTGATGCTCCATTGTCGGAAATTCTCCACAATCGAGATGCGTCAGGCCGAGTGGCGAAGTGGGCGATGAAGATGCTGTACTGCGATATCAAGTTCGAGGCCAAGAAAGCTATTAAGTCTCAAGCTCTGGCTAACTTCATAGCAGAATGGGTAGAACAACAGCAACCGACCCACATCTACTCGGCCCATTGGACAATGTTCTTCGATGGGTCCAAGATGTTGAATGGCTCCGGCGCTGGCGTTGTGATCATATCACCAAAGGGCGACAAGCTCAAGTACGTGCTATAGATACACTTCGATTCCTCCAACAACGAGGCAGAGTATGAAGCTCTCCTCTACGGGTTGCGTATGGCCATCTCACTCGGCGTCCGTCGCGTGATGGTCTACGGCGATTCGGATTTGGTGGTCAATCAAGTGATGAAAGAGTGGGACGTCAGGTACTCCACCATGACCACATACTGCAATGCAGTGAGGAAGCTTGAGAAGAAGTTTGAAGGTCTAGAACTTCACCATGTTCCAAGACTGAAGAACCAGGCAGCTGACGAGTTAGCAAAACTCGGATCCACTCTCAGACCAGTCCCGAGTGACGTCTGCCTCGAGCACCTCCACCTTCCCTCAGTCAAAGAAGATCCTTTCAGAGAGGAACCAGTACAACCAAAGAGTTCAACAGATCCGACTGAAGTCGATGTACCTGCTGTGGTTGATCTGGTCATGGAGATTCTGGCTATCATTCCCGATTGGACTGTGCCGATCATTGCATATGTCTTGAGGCAAGAACTTCCAGAAGACGAAGTTCAAGCCAGGCAGATAGTCCGCATGTCGAAGTCATTCACTGTCATCGATGGCCAATTATACAAGGAAAGCGTATCGGGTGTTCTTCAACGATGCATCTCCCCAGAAGAGGGACAGCTGGTTCTAGAGGATATTCACTCGGGAACCTGCGGTCATCACGCTTCTTCGAGAGCAATCGTCGCCAAGGCGTTCAGAGCCAGTTTCTTTTGGCTGTAGGCAAGCGAGATGGCTAAAGATATGGTCGACCGATGTGAATGCTGTCAGTTCTACTCCAACAAGTCCCACAAGCCGACTTCTGTGTTGAAGACGATCCCTTTTGTGTGGCCGTTTGCAGTGTGGGGATTAGATACAGTCGGCCCATTCAAGACAGGCCAAGGTGGATACACACATCTGTTGGTGGCAGTCGACAAGTTCACGAAATGGATCGAAGCGAAGCCCATCAAGAAGCTCGACGCCTCAACGGCCGTCAAGTTTGTCAGGGACATCATCTTCAGATTCGGTGTACCTCACAGCATAATCACAGACAACGGGACAAACTTCGACTCGGACAGATTCAAAGGTTTCTGTTCAAGACAAGGCATCCGAGTGGATTTTGCTTCCGTAGCACATCCCCAGTCCAATGGACAAGCAGAACGGGCAAACAGACTTATTTTGCAAGGTTTGAAGCCCCGACTCCTGCGAGAGATAGGACATGCCGCTGGCGCTTGGGTTACCGAGCTACCTTCAGTGCTTTGGGGACTTCACACAACCCCGAACAGATCGACAGGGCGATCGCCGTTCTTCCTCGTTTATGGAGCAGAAGCGGTCCTTCCGAGTGACTTGCTTCACAATGCGCCACGAGTCGAACTCTTCTCCGAAGCCGAGGCAGAACAAGCAAGGCAAGACGGAGTGGATCTCCTGGAGGAGGAGCGCGAGATGGCACTAACTTGCTCGACCATTTATCAACAAAATCTGCGGCGTTTTCATGCACGCCACGTCAGAAGTCGGACGTTCCAAGCAGGTGACCTGGTGCTCCGAGTGGATCAACAAAGACCGCACAAGTTGGCTCCGGCTTGGGAAGGACCCTTCATCATCTCCAAGGTGTTGAACAACCGAGCATACAGACTCTACAACATCGAGAGGGAGACAGACGAGCCGCGCGCCTGGAACGGAGATCTCCTGAAGCGCTTCTACACGTGACCGTCGACTGAAGCGATGTAAAGAACAAGTATTGGCGCAACAATATAAAACAGATTGAGTTTTTTGCAGGTTCAAAGTTCTTCCGCGGTCGCAGACTCCGGTCTCAAGAAAAAAAACTTAGCTGCGATCCAGAATCGCCTAAGTATTAACTTTCTCCGAGTGTGCACTTAACGTCACACTCGGAGGCTTAGCTGCGATCCAGCATCGCCTAAGTATTAACTTTCTCCGAGTGTGCACTTAACGTCACACTCGGGGGCTTAGCTGCGATCCAGCATCGCCTAAGTATTAACTTTCTCCGAGTGTGCACTTAACGTCACACTCGGAGGCTTAGCTGCGATCCAGCATCGCCTAAGTATTAACTTTCTCCGAGTGTGCACTTCACGTCACACTCGAGGACTTAGCTGCGATTCAGCATCGCCTAAGTACTAACCTTCTCCGAGTGTGCACTTCACTTCACACTCGGGGGCTTAGCTGCGATCCAGCATCGCCTAAGTATTAACTTTCTCCGAGTGTGCACTTCACGTCACACTCGAGGACTTAGCTGCGATCCAGCATCGCCTAAGTATTAACTTTCTCCGTGTGCGCACTTAACATCACACTCGGGGGCTTAGCTGCGATCCAGCATCGCCTAAGTATTAACTTTCTCCGAGTGTGCACTTAACGTCACATTCGGGGGCTTAGCTGCGATTCAGCATCGCCTAAGTACTAACCTTCTCCGAGTGTGCACTTCATGTCACACTCGGGGGCTTAGCTGCGATCCAGCATCGCCTAAGTATTAACTTTCTTCGAGTGTGCACTTCACGTCACACTCGGGGGCTTAACTGCGATCCAGCATCGCCTAAGTATTAAACTTCTCCGAGTGTGCACTTAACGTCACACTCGGGGGCTTAGCTGCGATCCAGCATCGCCTAAGTATTAACTTTCTTCGAGTGTGCAATTCACGTCACACTCGGGGGCTTAACTGCGATCAAGCATCGCCTAAGTATTAAACTTCTCCGAGTGTGCACTTAACGTCACACTCGGAGGCTTAGCTGCGATCCAGGATCGCCTAAGTATTAACCTTCTCCGAGTGTGCACTTCACGTCACACTCGGGGGCTTAGCCGCGATCCAGCATCGACTGTTTGCCTTTGGCTTCACCAAGAAACGCCAAACAAAAACTCGAATCAACATTGCAACAGAAGAGCAAAAATCGGATTCCAAAATTCTCGGAGTGCGAACGGAGCAGATCCCGATTGGCGTCATCACCGAGTGGAACGTTCTCAAGAATCGAACGCTCCACGTCAGCCGCTTCAGCTTCGGCGTCAAAGCAAAAGTCTGCGACAATAGGACAAACAGACAATAAGCGCCGAGTGTTACGCGCATAGCACAACCACTCGGAAAAAGAAGGACTTACCAGCCAGACGCGTCATCATCTGCCGAGCCCAGTCGCTGACATATTTCTCTTGTGCTCTGCATCGTTTGTTCAGCACATCCATCTGACTCATCAGCGCAGTCCTCTGTTTCCCCATCTTTTCCACTTCCTCAGTCAACACCTTGTTCACTTCACGCGCCTGCTCCAATGACTTCTCCCGTTCCGCCAGAGCATCCTTCATGTCGGCCATTGCAAGCATGGCCGCATCAAGTTCACCAGCGAACTGATTCCTCTCCACCTTGAGAGTCTCATAGGCTAATCCCATTTCAGAGGTTTTCTGCCACCAAACACCAAGAGACCCCTGCCGACGCAAGCAGTCGACAGCGGTCTCGGGGACTACACCTAGTGGGTTCACTAAGAGTGACCCCACTGGCATGCAGCTCAAGCAGGCCTGCCCTATTGAGATGCATGTTATCACCTACGCCTACGAGGCAAATGCTACCCGACCTGAGTACAACTTACTCTCGGAGACTCTTACAGTAAATGCACTCCGAGTGCCACAACTGCTAGCAGTCGGTCATATTATTTACAGACACGACCAAAGCAAAGACAATATGTATAAAGACAACTGTCGGTGCAAGCACTCGACAGAAGTCTCGGGGACTACACCCACTGGGTTCACTCAGAGTGAACCCATTGGAAACAACAACTGCTATTCAAGAACACCCAGTGGGTTACAAGAGAAAAGTAAATACTTACTACACCACTTACTCGGATATCATCGCGCAGCTCCAAGATCTGCTGGTACAAGGCCGCAACGGAGTCGTAGGCCCTCTTGGCTTCTCCAGCCATCAGCTCCGCCTGCACCATAGCCCCCTTGGCCGCTCCCACCTGCTCCTCCGGAAGATGCTGGATGCTGAGTTCAGCATTCGACGAACCTGGAATCGTCGGAGGTTCCTGAGGCATCCCAAGGTCCACCCAGTCGGCTCCTCATCACTGGTTTAGTCTGTGGCAGCGCCTTAGTCGGTAGCACGTCGGCGGCGAGAGCGGCAGCAGGAGGAGCAGCCTCAAGAACAGGCTCCATAGCTGGGTCGGCTCTCCCCTGATCGCCCTCATCCAGGCAAATCGCCCCTGACAGACCGAATGACACGAGGTCTCAGAAAAAGAAAGAAGCACCTCACTGGGACACGATAGTATAAAAGACTCGACGTCCCTACAACGCACCTGGCTGGGACGAGACGACGTTGTCCATGTCCATGAGGTCGTCTTCCTGACGCGCCAGAGAGGTGGCAGAAGTAGCGACCCTGTCGAGTGAGACCTATTCGGCCAGTAAACAGAAGTTCACCTGGATATCAGAAAGAATTGAAAGCTGAGTACATTTACATGGAGGTGACGGGGACAGCAACCCTCATTCGCGGCAGAGCCTTCCGAGGCTTAGGCCCACTCGGCTTGGCCGCCTTAGAAGACTGACCCGCAGGCTCAGCGGCGGCATCCCTGGTCCTCTTAGTGCTTCGAGCACTCGGGACAGCCGGAGCCGCAGGCGGAGCACTCGAAGACGCAGGAGGAGCGGGGGGACGGCGGGCTCGTGTCGGCGCTTGGTCCGATGCTCTGGGTTTGGAGGTGGCGAGTCTTGCTCTTCGTCTTCTTCCTCCTCACGGGTCTCCTCCTCCAGTTCCCCGCTGTTAGAGACGTATTCGGCGCTCTCCACGCTGCCCTCTTGGCTGCCTTCCTCCTCTTCCTCCGTCGGATTCCCGTTCGAGATGGGGGAGAACCAGTTGGTCCACTCCTGCATAAATTTCAGTCGGCAACATCAGACATCACACAGAGATATAGACAAACGACAAGAATTGGGACAGTTCAGTGCACTCGGCAATGTCACTCACCTGATTCGGTGGAGGATGATCCGCGCTGTAAGGCCTCACTCGCCGAGATCCTTTGGGATTCTCGCAGGGGCCCGTGATTTGGAGCACCCACGAGGTCACCCTCTCCTCAGTCACGGCCACCACGTTGGTACGAGTGGAGTCCTCGGGGCCTGTGTAATGCCACATGGCATGGTCGCGAGCTTGTAGAGGCTGGATTCGTCGATCAAGGAAGACCTCCAGCAAGTCTATGCCGGTGACCCCCCTCCTGACGACGTCCACGGGTGCCTCAACCAAGGGCTGGACGTCGTTCTTCTCCGCCCTCGTGAGCACGAGTTGCTTAGGTGGGGCAGGCCGATCCAGACTGATGGGAGGCAGCCCTATCGAAGCATTCGGACAGGCGATATCCTGGCAGTAGAACCACGTCGACTGCCAGTTCGTGACCGACTCACATAGCTCGAGAGCAGGATAACTGCTCCGACTCTTTTTCTGGAAACCTAGACCCCCGCAGAGCTGGAGAAGATGTGTTTTATCATCCAACTGACTAAGTCGTTTGATGGTCTGGGATCTAGCAGAAAATATGTGCTTGAACAGCCCCCAATGGGGGGGGACAGCCAATGAAACACTCGCACAAGACTATAAAGGCAGAAAGGTGGGTGATGGCATTCGGAGGGAAATGGTGAAGTTGGGCACCGAAGTGATTCATGATGCCCTTGATGAAAGGATGCGGGGGCAAAGAAAAACCTCGATAGACGTGGCTGAGGAGCAAGACGCGCTCCCCCTCCCGGGGCACCGGCTCGACCTCGTTCTCCGCTCGCAACCTCCAGGACTTATGCACGAGCATTCCGTGCTCCACCAGCTGCAGCAGATCCCACTCCATCACTGTGGAGGGGAGGAAATCGCTTTGAATCCACCCCGCCGGCAGCGACCGCTGTCGCCGCTGAGCAGGCGCCGCCCCCTTGCCCTTCTTCTTCCTCGCCTCCATCTTGCTGGTCTGACCCTTGGTCATGGAGGCGACGGCGAACCCTCGGGAGGAAGGAGAAGGAAGGAGTGTAGGAGCGCTGGAGGTGGCGAGGAAGACAGAGCAGGCGAGAGCGAAAGATTCGGCGAGCGTAACGAAGAAGCCTCGCCGCCCAGATTTAAATAGGGTTCCGACTGGGCCACTGGCGGGTGGCCCCGAAACCTTATCCGCCCGACCGTACGCGGTGATATCAGTGGAGGAGTTGAAGGCGCGAGAATCGAGGCGTCAGGCGCTACTCGAGTGCGCTGGCGTCCTCCCCGCTGAGCGCGCGGAACCCGAAATTTGAGATCCCGGAAAATCCGCCGTTGTCAGTTGACCGGTCGCGTCAAAAGATGCCGCGGAAGCACTCAGCTTCCGACAGTCTGTTTCGCGAGCACTTCCACTCGGATCGTTGGTCAGAAAAGATAAAATGGATCGAGGCAAGCAACGCCCAAGCCAAATTTAATCCAGTCGGATCCAAACTTCAAGCACCGCTTCGTCGTTCCAACCCCAATCCATTCGAGGACTAATGATGGGGTCATAGTCCTAGGGTAAGGTCATAGGCCTGCCATGCAGGTCCTACCCAAGGACTACCCCTCACAAAGGACAGGGCCCTTAGTCAGTGCCGACTGAATTAAGGAGTCCCCATCATCCAGTCGCTAACAGGTCCTCAATCATCCAGTCGGAGACTAGCATTCGGAGGATACCAAGCTAACCGACTAGCTACACTCGGTACATCGTAACCTCTCTGGAGGGAAACGGCCGTACGTTTCCGGGTGCATTTATTAGCATTTAGAGCATACGTTACCTGTAACATACGCATTCAATCCCCACTACTCCACGCCTGTACCGGAACCGTTGTGGAGGGCAGCGCACTCTATATAAGCCGCCCTCCCCCACTGGTAGAGGGGTTAGCAAATCATTGTATTCCATATTACACTCGACAATAAGCTCCAAGAGCACTGAGACGTATGGTTGTTACCTCCACCGCAGAGGGGCCTGAACTCATACAACCTCGCCGTAGCTAGGACTCTGCCCATCTCATTCGTACCCTACACATCTACTGTCAGGCTTATACCCACGACATGGACGATATCTTGCTTGCAAGCAATGGTATTAGTCTACTACAAGAGACAAAGAAGTTTTTATCCTCGAACTTTGATATGAAAGACCTTGGTGATGCATCATATGCTTTGGGCACTGAAATTCATCGAGACAGGAAAAATGGAGTCTTAGGACTTTCACGGAAAGCATATTTAGAGAAAGTTCTCCAAATGTATAACATGCACAAGTGTCAAGCCACGCCTGCTCCAGTAGTCAAGGGCGACAGTTTTGGGAATCACCAATGTCCCAAGAATAAGTACGAGTTTGATGAAATGAAAAAAATACTGTATACTTCGGCTGTTGGAAGTTTACATTATGCACAAGTGTGCACACGCCCTGACTTGGCATTTATCACCGGGGTACTCGGTAGATATCAAGCAAATCCAGGCCAAGAGCACTGGAAGATGGCAAAGAAATCTCTGCGTTATGTGCAAGGCACAAAAGAAATCATGCTAACATACATGAGATCTGAGTCCCTAGAGATAAAAGGGTACTCAGACGCAGATTTTGCGGGAGATAGAGATGATAGAAAATCCACGTCTGGGTACGTGTTCACTCTCGCAGGGGGAGTTATTTCATGGAAAAGCTCCAAACAGACCATAGTTGCATCGTCCACGATGCAAGCAGAGTTCATAGCATGTTTTGAAGCCACCGGGCAGGTGATATGGTTAAAGAAATTCATACCCGATTTGAAAGTGGTGGATTGTATTCACAAGCCACTAAAGATATACTGTGACAACCAGCCCGCAATATTCTATGCTCACAACAACAAGTCTAGTAATGCTTCCAAGACGATAGATATAAAGTATTACGTTGTGAAAGATAAAATCTAGGATCAAACTATAAGTCTCGAGCATTTAAGTACAAGGTATATGCTTGCGGATCCGCTAACGAAAGGCTTACCACCTAGTGTGTTCAAGGAACACTTAGCCGGCATGGGTTTGATGGAAAGCCTATGATTCCTGGATTATAAGAGGCCCAAAAGTAAATGAATTTGTTTCAAAACAAAAGTGTGTTGTAGCTGTATGATTCTATCGGCAATTAAGTTGTGACGATGAGACATGCTCTACATGCTTATATGTGATAGAACAAATGATAAGTATAAAGTCAAAAGTAAAAGTCGAGATCAAGGGGGAGAATGTTAGGTTGATCTCTCGCCGCGTGGGCCCAACGGCCCACCGGGCCTTGATCTATGTGCCCTGATCGGGGGCGCCCAACCATTATGGTTGGCGGGCCGCTGTGACCCGCGCTATAAAAAGGACGGAGGGGTGATGTGGCATGAACTACGAGATTCGCCGCCGTCACACCCCTACCGACATACCTATCCGATCTAGGTTAAGCGCGGTGCTCACGGGAAGCTCCACCCACGCCTAACCCTCCTTCTCCATCACCGTCGTCGCCACCACACCGATGGAGAACGGTGCGGGCTCATCCGGCTCCGGACAAGGTAATTACATGTGATCTACCGTGACACATCTACCCTAGTCGATCCGTAGGATCTATCATGTACGTGTGTGTACGCGTGTGTGTTGCATGTGTGTGTGTGTGTATGCGTGTGTGCTGCATGTGTACGTGTGTGTTGCATGTGTGTTGCATGTGTGTAAGTATACGCGTGTCTGCATGTGTACGTGGACGTGAGTTGTGCTAGTATACATATACATGTACGTTTGCTAGTGTGCAATGTGTCTATGACAAACTGTCACATATGTCATTGTGTGTTTTATGCAAATATAGCAATCCAATATACAAAGTCTATCAAAGAAAATAACATGTTGGCTTTGTAAACCTTCTCTCCTCTTGCTAACAAGTTTTTAACAATCCAATATACAGAGGCTGTTTAAGATGCTCTTAGCATGCATATTTCAGTCTATACGTGGATGCGTGTTGTTTTCTACAAAGCTCTTGATAGAAGGTCCACACGATGGAGGCAAATGTGGCCATTATTATAGCCAGCAAAGGGTACAGGAGCAATGCTTGGACCCGGTGTTATGCCCTCACAGCACGCGCTTACAGATCTTAATTGATGTCCAGCCATGCTCAGATACAAACAGGCTTGCAACATATATAGTACATAGAGAAGATAAAGGGTGTCTACCGGTTCTTACTTGTGAGGAGTTAGTGATAAAATACTTGGTATAATAGGCCAATAAATTTATCCTAGATGCGACTTAGTGCATGTTTTCTTTAAAATCACATTGTTGTTTTGATGTTTGATTTTCATATACTTGCAGAGTTATGCAATCTACTGTTGTCAAATATCGGGCAGAGGGTTTCATTTAAAAGTCGAATTATTCTCTTAGCTATTGTTCAAGGATACCTTAATGCTATTGCACGTATGTGTATGGGATATTGATAGCCATTACTAAATTTCTCCTACTATAGTTTGACATCTCATGTTTTTCACTGGATTTTCTTAGCGACATGAAATACGTCATACCTTCCTGCTTGAAGACTTTTACTCAAAGGAATTGGCAATCTAAGCAACATGTGGATAAACTTAAATTTTTCTGTGAACGCATATGTTAGATCAGATCACACGATTAATTATGAACAACTAAATCATGTATAACTCATGGTAATGCATGTTCTTCTCGTAGATTATGTATGCCCATGTCGAGATGGCATGTTTTTTAGATTTCGTTTTTTATTTTTTATTTTTTCATTTTTCTACTATAAATAATTTGGGGCTTCACAAAAATTTTGAAAACTGAAAAAAGCGAGAATTTCGAAATAGAATGTTTAATAAATTATAGTATGTTTGTGGATTCAAAAATACTCCCGTTCTGCAAAAAATGTTTGAAATTTTGAAAAACAATATTTGGGAAATCATTTTTTTTAGAAAAGTTAATGAATTACTTTTTATAATAAAATTCTACAGAATTTCGCTAATTCAGAAAATGATCATGAATGGAAAATATTCTAAAAATTCAAAAAAATGAGTTTGACTTACAAAATAGTTTTTCATTCATAAAATGTTCGTTGATTTAAAAAATAATCACGGATTTCAAACAATGTTTGGTTAAATAAAAAAATTGAATTTCAAAAATTGTTTTTGTAATTTCCAAAAATTGATTGTTGATTCTAGAAATGTTTGCCGACTCAAGAAAACTGTTTAAAAATATATTTGAAATTAAAAAAATGTTTGCAGTTCATATAGAATATTTATTTATTAAAACATGGATTTAAAAATGTTGAAAATTTTGTAAAATTTTCCAGAATTTGATTTTTTTTTACGATTACAAATATGTGCACGAGTTTAGAAAAATGTTCATGATGTCATGAAATTGAGAGTGATATCGTATCTTGGTGTTGCAACAATATGTGGTCATGGGAATTGGAGATTATGATATTTTTTTCTTCCATTACAACGACGAGCCCTTTTGCTAGTATTCTTCAAATTAATTTCGACAGAGAGTATATTTCATTTTTACAAATATACTGCTATATCAGACGAGTATATCTTTCTTTGATTGAGCAGTATATACTTACTTCCATTTTAAAATTAAGTATATACTCTCCAATTAAAAAACATCTTTAACACCAAAGAAATAGTATATCTTTTTTGGATGAGCAGTATATACCCCAATTAAAAATTAAGTATACACTCTCCAATTGGAAGTATAAGTACAAACTACTATATCTTCCAAATATTAGTATATACTCCTCATCGTTTGCACTAGATACTCCATCGATCGCAATACTAATTGACCAAAAGAAAACATAATTCTTTTGTTGTGAAGCAGTATATACTTCTCTAAAAAAATTATATCACCCAAGGGTATAAACTTGTAATTTTTTTGAGTGTTTTATGTACTCGTAATTAGAAAAGGTAGTATATACTTCTTTGGATGCAAAGTAGTATATGTGCATATACTACACAATAGTGCTTCGAGCACACATACTATTCATTTCCACATATCAGTAATAACACTTCCATTCAACCTGAAAGTGCTTTATATCGACTAAAGGGGGTAAATAGGAGATTTTTAGAATTTTATTACTGAGGAAATTTCTTGTGAGAAAAGTCCTCAATGATGAACTAAGTGCAGCGGAAATAGCATAGGATCAGGAGTGCAAAACGACTACATCAAAGTACAGAATGAAGTTTATGAGATTCAGTTTGCAGAGATCGCAAGTACAGAGTAAGCAGATGAAGATTAACTCAAGTGAAGAATTTGAGGTTGAGGAAATTCAGAGAAAGTTTTCAGAAAAATTCTTCAAACATCACAGATGAAAGTCTTCAACATACAATGAGGAGATGAAAGAGTTGAAGAAATAGAACCCATAGCTCGATGAAAACAGTTGTTGATGTCCCAATTCCAACTATTGTGACAGTTGTACGCCTGGTTCGGAGCGGCTTGGTAATGAAACCAAAAGGACACACAGTCCCCACCGTATTCTCCTTGAGCTAAGGACACACAGTCATCGCCCAACACTCGTGGTAAGTCTTCAGGGCAGACTTCCAAGCCCTCACAAACTCGATCACCCGATGATCCACAATTGACTGCTAGATGCTCTAGACCATGACGCCTAACCGTTTGGAGGATGCACAGTCCTCAAAGGTAACATGCTTCAGTTCCACACAAGAACAACTTCTTCAATGATGCTCAATCACTTGGTTTTTGGTTTGGGGTATTTCCTCATTTGATGATTTTCTCTCGAAGACTCTCAGGAATTGGGTTGCTCTAAATGACAAGTGTCAGTTTCTCTCGGAGCAGCCAACCAGCTAGTGTTTGTGGGGGCGGCTATTTATAACCTGGGAGCATCCCGACATTATTTGACATAAATGCCCTTAAATAATGTGACCGTTGGATAGATAAGATCAGTGAGGTGGCGCGTGGCGCAACAACGGTCGAAACTTTCAACTGTGAAAGTCCTCATGTCTCTCGTATTCCTCAGTTTGAGGCTTTGGTAGATTTAGGCTTGGGTTGAGCATCATGAGGAAAATCATTCCGTAGTTTTACCTCGACCTCCTTTAACAGTACGATGTTCCTATGACTCAAGAGTAAAGAAAATGAAACAGAAAGAGTAAATCTTCACGCTTCAAAGTCTCTAGACTGTTTTCTTCAGGACACACTGAATTCCTCATCTTCTATATCTTCATGAGGAATATCAATTTCTTCGCAATTTCTTCACGATCAAAGTCTTCAAGAAAAGAACAAAGTCTTCACCCAAAGACATTCATTTTTATGGGTCGATATTCCTCAGATAACTTAAACTCCTCAATGACTTATAGAGCTTGTGTACACTCACAAACATATTAGTTCCTTAACCTATAATTCTTCAAACCACCAAAATCACTAAGGGCACTAGATCCACTTACAATCTCCCCATTTTTGGTGGTTGATGACAATTAGGTTAAGTTTTTAATGGGATAATAATATGGAATGTAAGTACAGAGTTTGAGGAATTTGAAATCAAGATACAAAGAAACTCCCCATGAAGATGTGCATATTTTGAGGAATTTTCTTTGCACGGCAGATGCACATAGATGATTTACATCATAGAGATCTCCCCCTGTATCTTGCAATTCCTGCATGCATTTGAGATATAGTATGAGGAATTGAAAATGCATGATGAAAAATGGTGTCTGACGAATTTTAGCAGGTCTGCATTAATAGACTTTGAGAAATAAGCATGCGAAAAACGTTCAAAAGAGTGAGAACACCATTGGGCTTAAGTTACAACTCATTACATCAAAAACTTAAGAAGAGCCAAGAGTTTGTAACTTAATAGAGTTTATATGCCCATAGTGAATCCCGCTTGAAGACTAACTCTAAGATTTTTTTCCCTTTGTCATCAAGTGACAAAAGGGACAAAGCTGAGGACTAACGCCCTTGAAGAAATTCACTTCTTTTTCGATGAAGAGGCGTGAGCATCCTTATTGACAGGCTTCTTCCTTGGGCCAGTTGCAGTGTCCTCTGGTTCTTCATCTGATTCTGTAGTGCGAAATGAAGAAAATGAGCTGTTCTCCAAGTCAGGAACTGGAATAGGCTTGAATTTCTTCTTTGGAGGCCACGACCAGTCAAAGTCTTGAGTAAATTTCAATTCCTCAAGTTCATTGGGAGTCTTCAGATGAGCCAACGTGGCCCAAGTGCGATCAAATACATCATGAAGGGAACAGTGATTTTTCTTCACTTCATTTTGAGTCTCACTAAGAGTTTTCACAATGGCACCAAACTGGCATTTCACCCACTTGTGATTGTGATCGACTTTTTGGTGAAGACTGAGAAGAAGCTCTCTCTTAGTCATCACTGTTGGAGCAGTTGGGCTTGGAGGGTCTTGAGTAGCAGTGTCATCATATGAGGAATATGAATCATCCTTGCAAAATTGGCCATCTAGGGGCCGATTTCCTTCATCGATCACAAACTTGCCTTTGCCTTCAACAGGTTCAAAAGATGACTTGACGACTTTGATCGGTGGCAGATATCCGAGGTAATTCTGAAAGTCAGCTTGATAGTTGATGCATGATCTGTTCCTGATGAATCTCATGATCCAAGGCGCATAAATCTTCAACTCATATGGTGACAAAGCATTGTGAGCCAAAGTCCTCAAGAAGAAATCATGAAGAATCATAGGGATGCCATGCATGACGTTGAACATGATATTCTTCATGATGCCTACGGCGTTTTCTTCATTGTCATGCCTTTTGATAGGTGCGATGGCATAGGACAAGATCCTGTACACGGTTCTGGGCTCATACTTCAAATCCTGCACCAGAAATCGAGTCCTTGGAGGTTGTCCCTTCGCCAAAGGCTTCATGAGGACTTCCATGATCTTGTTGGGCAGTTCTCGTTCATCATACATTTTGACTGCGTCCTCTGAGGGAATTGATATTGGGAGAGCTCGAAGCAACTCAGTGGCTGGAGCGTTGTAATGCGTGTGCTGAGTCATCCAATCCAATACCCATGTGGTGATGTCTTTTGGGTCGCCTGAGATATGCAGTGTGGCATAAAATTGAAGAATTATGTCCGTGTTCCAATCACTGATATCTATGGAGAAAGGCAGTAACCCAACTTCATGAAGAACATTGAGGACTGGGGAGAATGTGAGTGTGAAGAAATGTCTTCTTTCTTCCACAGAGCACAGAGGCATAGTAGTTGAGCTGATTTCTTGCCCAAAACTTTCTGTGTCTGATGCAAAGCTTGTCATACGGATTCTCTCCTGTGAAGTACTGACGTTCCTCATAGAATGCTTCCTTTCGAAACTTAGGCCTCTTGGTGAAGGGCTGATGAGGCTTTGGTTGAAGATTATGCTCTTGAGGATTAGAGGCCACCACAATTGGAGTTCCTCGATTCACCACAACAATTGCAGTCTCAACATTTGGAGCAGGAGCATTTTCTTCATTTTGAGGAACTTGCTTATTTGAGGAGGCAGTTTCAGATTTTGATGCTCCATTTTCTTCAGCTAATGCAGCTAATTCTTGTGCTGATTCCTCACGAATGCTCTTTTCATTAGGGCTAGTGAGAATGTCAGTGGAAGCTGCAGTTTGAGGGATTTGAGCTGTCCTTGATGAGTTTGGATGAGTCTCTTACCAGAACTCATCATGGATCACAGGTGTGGTGCATCCAATTTCTTCATTACCCTCCTTTTCTTTAGTAGTCATCGGAGGTGTATTGATGTGAGGAATATCATCAATTTGTATTTCCTCATCCACCGGTGTGGATGCACAAGAGCGAGTGTCTTCCATTTCTTCATCCTCTTCGGGAATGAGATAGTCCTCACCAAAAGGAATAATCATGTACGATGGTGCTACATTGACAGGAGCAGCATCCACCTGGGCTGATGAAGATTCTGAAGGCATAATCTTCAGACGTTTGGCTTCTAAGGGTTCTCAAGCCATTGAAGCTTTACTCTTTTTAGCTTCTTTTTCAGCCGCTTTGGTTTTCTTCATGTCTGATGCAAACAGAGTCACTTTCGTCACCTTTGAGGATTTTGGTGAAGGAGCAATTTCATCAGGCACTGGTTCATCAGTGTCAGGCATGGGAGATTCTTCAGCTAGAATATTCTGAGGAATTTCTTCTCCAGCTGGTTTTTCAGTTTCATCTTCCTCAGTCAGCTTGGCTGAGGGTTTGTCTTCTGCTTTGGAGCGGTAGCTCTAATATTGTATTCATCAACTACAACAGTTGCAGCTCTAATATTGACCGCTTTACAATCAGCCTGAAGACTTGTATACTTGTCCATGAGGGTTTTGAGTTCAGCCTGAGTTGAAACGAGTATTTCAGGCGACAAGTTGAGGAGATTCTGCTTCATGAATTTCTCCTTTTTGACTTTAGCAGCACTGGCTTGCTTGGCTTGCTGTTCCTTCTGTTTAGTTTCATTGATGAAAGTAGCAACCATATGGCTTACACCAGGAGGAAGCTTCAAATCATCAATCTGTGTGTTTGGATCTTCATACCAGAGGTCAATGAAGTCCAAAAATACCTTCGGGTCCATTGCAAGAGGAATGGAACTGTCAGAGGCTCGTGCAACTCGTTTTTGTTTGTTTCTGATAATGGCTTGGAGTGTTTCATCATCAAATTCTTCACTTCCTTCTAATGCAGAAGGAATGTTGACGATTTTGCTAGGACTGGGTCTGGTACCTCTACCAGGAGTCATCTTAGTCTTCAAAAGACTTGGTGAAGACTTTGAAGCAGAGCTAGTAGCAGATGGCACAGAGGAACTAGGTTGTTCAGATTGAATCTGACTGAGCTGCTTTTGTGAAGGAGGTGAAGACTGTTTTGCAGTTCAGGACTTTTTGAGGAAATTGCCCATTTGACGCAGCAGTTGAAGCTTCTGGTTTCTTCAGCAGAGCCTTCTTCTGAGGAATTGCAGCAGCAGAGGCCTCAACAGCTGAAGAAGTGGCAGCAGTGGCTGCAGCAGTGGAGTCCTCCTTGAATTTCATCACATCAGCTTTTGCCTTTTTCTGCAACTTAGACAATTATTTGTCTTTCTCATGAGGGTAATCCTCCATAGTGGCTACACTTGAGGGATGAGCGGCTTGTTGATCTCCCTGTGGTGGCCTTTTGCAAGGTGGCTTGAGAGCAAACTTCTTGGCATATTTTGGAATTACATATCCATACTCTTTCCACTCTTTTGCCCACTTGCGCTCAATCTTGTGAAGCCTTATTTTGCGCTTCCCCATGGTATGTTTACCATGTATTTCCTCATCAGGTGTACAATAATCAACATAGATTTCTTCAGGTATTTCAAAGGTTACATTCTGTTCCAGCTTCTTTCCACCTTTCAGTTTTTGGTCTTCTTTCATTTTCTTCAGCCGAGGTTTTTGCTCAGCAATTTGAATTATTGATGATTCTAAAGACACAAGTAAGGTTTCTTCAAGAAATGCTGGTAATGAGTTAAGTTGATGAGAACCTAGAGATTCATCAGCTGACATTTTGTACATGTGAACACAGTATAGGTGCGAAGAATTTTGAAAATGTCATATGTGTTCTCAGATTTGAGGAAATTGATTTTTTTAAAGTTGAGGAATTTGACTAAGCATTATGATGTTTGGTTCCAGAGTTGTGTAGATTTGAAAATTTACACAATTGAGGAATCTCGTGAAGAATTTTAATGACTTAGTGAAATTCATCAAGTGTTCTAGGCATGAGTGTGCAAGGCTGAGGAAATTTCCGAGGAAAAAATGATTTCATGAATCTAGAGTGAAATAAGAGATCAACACGGGCAGTAAAATAAGATTTTATTTACCCTATGCGAAGAACACGATGAACTGAGGCAGTAAAAAGAAGAAGTTCTTCGGTTCAGATCTTCACTTCCCTAACTTGGCGACTGAAAACAGCTACAGCGGTGGCGGAGGAGGATATTTCGCAGTCGACTTGAGTCCGGCGAGGGTGAGGGCGAGGCAGTGAAGCTCTTCCTCACCGACGGCGAAGATGTTAGCGGCGGCACTAGGGTTCGAGCTCGAGCGGAGAATACGAGAGGGAAAGAAGAGTTTTGACTGAGTGGGTAAGGTGCTATTTATAGCTCAGGTGAAAAATTGTTTGGACCGAAACTTTCAGACCCGAACTGCCCTTGCTCCTTCGTCTCCGCTTGACACGTGGTGCCCACGATTGAAGCGATGAAGATCATGGTTATCAGAACGTGAGTAGTGGGTGTGGTTACTGTTGTAACGTTTTAAAAATTTGAATTTTGAGGATTTCGTTACAAAGTCCTCAGCTGACTAGGATTCAGTGAGGATTTTGAAGAAGTGTCAAATAGAACGCATATGAAGAATTGAGAATAGACTCGGTTGAGCTTAGCAGAGAGGGGAGTCGGCTCCGATCACATTCACTTAGATGAAATATCAAATTGAAGACTAAGCTATAACTGAATGTTGTTGAGGACATTGAAAGCTCATTATATATATATATATATATATATATATATATATATATATATATATATATATATATATTCACATGAAAATCATCAAAAAGTTTTTAATAATTTGAAGATTTCGAAAATTTGAGGATTTTCTGACAAAGTCTCAGATGGAAGAATTTCAACTTTGAAGAAAAACTAGCTTGAAGAATTTCAAAGTTGGGTGGTAGCGTGACCCATCGTATAAGAATGATGATTTCAGGCGCTGCATACAATTGTCGTAGGGCCCTAAGAACCAAATTCTTCATTGATTTCTTCACACTTAGAGTGATTTTCTTCATTGGTTGAGGAAAATCGTTACTTTGTGTGTTGCACATCTAAGTCATCAATTTTGCATAAGTGTTAGGATGTGTGCAAGTTTACAAGTCATTCAAAGATTCTAGGATATTTAGCTCACACCGCAACTTGCAAAACCATATCTCATCCAAGGGATTTTTGAAAATACCTGCTAGTTGATCATCAGTCTTCACATGGTCGATGATGATAGTGCCCTTGAGGACATGATCACGAAGAAAATGATGACGAATCTAGATGTGGTTGGTCTTCGAGTGTTGTAATGGGTTGTAGGCGATCTTGATTGCACTCTCATTGTCGCAGTAGAGAGGCACATTCTTCATGTTGATGTCGTAGTCTGTGAGGGTTTCCTTCATCCATAGCAGTTGAGCACAGCAATATCTAGTAGCAATGTACTCAGCTTCGGCAGTGGAGATTGATACACAATTCTGCTTCTTTGAGGACCAGCAAACTAATAATCTTCCAAGGAAATGCCATGTGCGCATGTGCGTGATGTTAACTTGAGATCCACACGGTCAATAGCATAATCAGAATCAGAATATCCAACGAGGTGAAGATTTGAGCCCTTGGGGTACCATAATCATAGTGTTGGTGTGTGAGCTAAGTATCAAAGAATGTGTTTCACCGCCTTATGGTGTGATTCCTTCGGTTTTGCTTGAAAACGAGCACACATGCAAACACTAAGCATAATATCTGTCCTAGATGCACATAGGTACAATAAAGAGCTAATCATAGAGTGATATACCTGCTGATCGAAATCTTTACCATTTTTATTAGTGCAGAGCTGGCCGTTGGTAGGCATAGAAATCTTGACGCCTTTGCATTCATGCATGTTGAATTTCCTCAGAACATCCTTGAGGTATTTCACCTGAGATATGAAGATGCCATTGCATACCTAGGAAGAATTTCGGCTCCCCCATCATAGACATCTGATATTCTTCACTCATCATGTAGGCAAATTCATCACTATAACGTTTGTCAGTACAATCATCGACATATATTTGGAACACAAATAGTTCATTGTCAAAGGATTTTGTGAAAAGAGTAGGATCAAGTGAACGAGGTTTGAAGCCATTCTTCATGAGGAATTCCTTCAATGTATCATACCACGCCCGACGGGCTTGCTTGAGTCCATAGACTGCCTTTTTGAGTCTAAAGATTTTTTTCTCGATGCTTCGGATCTTAAAAACCTGGAGGCTAAGCAACATATACTTCTTCCTCGAGCTTACCATTGAGTAATGCGCTTTTCACATCCATTTGATATAGATTAATATTGTGATGATTAGCATAAGCAAGTAATATTAGAATAGCTTCAAGTCTAGCAACAGGTGCAAAAGTTTCATCAAAGTCAATTCCTTCAACCAGTGTGTAGCCTTGGAATACAAGCCATGCCTTATTCGTCACTACCTGAGTATCCTCATCTTGCTTGTTTTGGTAGATCCACTTGGTGCCAATGGTATTGTGCTTGAGGGGATCTGCTTATTTGACGAGTTCCCACACGCCATTTAGCTTGAACTGAAGAAGTTCATCTTGCATGGCTTGAATCCACTCAGGTTCCATGAAGGCTTCAACAACTTTTGAGGGTTCTGTGATAGACACAAACGAGGAATGCCCACAAAAGTTAACTAAATGTGAAGCTTTTGAGCGAGTGAGAGGACCTGGCGCATTGATGTCATCAAGGATTTTGTCAAGTTCTACTTCATTTGCAATTCTCAGATGAGCTGGTTGATGAATTTGGTTGGGCTGAGGAATTTGATCTATAGTATTTTCCTAAGTTGCACCAGTTTGAATTTCCTCAGTGTTGGGGACGACTTATTCAACAATGGGTTGTTCCTTAGTAGGAATGATATCTTCAGTTGCCTTGAGCTCGATGGCTTCCTTAGGAGGTAATTTATCTGGCACAAGAGGCAGTTGCTCTCTTTGCGAGCCAATAGTTTCATCAAACTGCACATCTACAGTTTCAACAACCTTGTTATGATAGGTGTTGAAGACTCTGTAGGTGTGGGAGTTCTTTCCGTAACCAAGCATAAAACCCTCATGTGCTTTAGGTGCAAACTTTGAGCTATGGTGAGGATCTCTAATCCAGCATTTGCACCAAAGACTTTGAAATAACTTACATTGGGTTTCTTGTCAGTGAGGAGTTCATATGAGGTTTTCTTGAGGAATTTGTGAAGATATACCCGGTTGATGATGTGGCAAGAAGTGTTGATTGCTTCAGGGCAGAAATGACGACGGCTCTGATATTCTTCAAGCATAGTCCATGCCATTTCAACCAGAATCTTGTTTTTGCGTTCAATGACACCATTCTGTTGAGGAGAATAAGGAGCAGATAATTCGTGAGTAATACCAAGTTCATCAAGACCAGTGTTTTTGAATTCTTTCCCATTATCACTTCTGATGTGTTTGATCTTGACGCCGAAGTTCGTCGAGGCCCTTAAGGAAAATCGTTTGAAGACTTCCTCCACTTCAGTTTTATGCAGAATGATGTGTACCTAGGTATAGCGAGAATAGTCATCAACGATGACAAAGACATATAAAGATGCTGCATTGGTCAAAGTAGCATAATGAGTAGGTCCAAACATATCCATGTGAAGCAATTCAAACAGACGAGTAGTAGTCATGATAGTCTTCGAAGGGTGTTTAGATGTGGTTATTTTTCCAGATTCACAAGCACCACAGAGATGGTCCTTGAGGAATGTGACAGATTCAATGCCAATGACATGCTTCTTCTTCACCAGCGTGAGAAAATTCCTCATGCCTGCATGACCCAGACATCGATGCCATAGGCAGCCTTTAGAGGGTTTTGCTAGTAAGCATGTGGCTAGTTGAGGACATCTGGAAAAATTAACAATGTACAAATCTACGCTCACAAAGCCTTCGAAGACTTTGGATTTGTCAGATTCCATGATGACTCCACATCTGTATTTTCCAAAGATGACAATCATATCAAGATCACAAAGCATTGAGACTGACATGAGGTAAAACCCAAGCAATTCGACAAGCATGACTTTGTCCATGTGCCTGTCCTTGGAGATAGCCACTTTGCCATGGCCCAATACCTTATTTTTAGCTTTGTCAGCGTAGGTAATTTGCTTTAGTGGTTATGGAGTCAGTGGCATATTCGTCAACAAGATTTTATCACCAGTCATGTGATTAGTGGAACCCATGTCAAGAACCCATTCTGTATAATTGGGGTTGTCATCCTGCAAATGAATTACTACACCTTACCATCTCATATGCTTTAGATTTGAAGAATATGATATCAACTTCATCAGATAAGAATTTCATTATAAATAGTAAATTTGAAGACATGTGAAATGTTATCATTTCATCAATTTTAGCTTGCGCCCAATCAAGCCACTTCCACACGTCTCTAGCAAATTCTTTAGATGATGACTTTCATCTGGAGACCTGACCTGCAGAAGTGATTAGTTCAATTTCTTGACCACCCACATCTGAAGGGGGTGATGTTTGCTGTGTACCCCTCGCAATTGTGCCAGAAATACTCCTACTACGGCACGTTGGTATTCCCTCGAAGCGGAAATGGTGATGTAGCACAGTGACGGTAAGTATTTCCCTTAGTTTGAGAACCAAGGTATCAATCTGGCGGAAGAGTATCTCACTAACCTACACAACCACAAAAGCTTGCACCCAACGCTATGAAGGGGTTGTCAATCACTTATAGATTGTTTCCCAAGTGAGAATTGCAAGTAACAAAGTAACAAAGCAAAGTAAAAGCAGAGTTGTAAACGATGGATGTAAATAGACCCGGGGGCCGTAGTGTTTACTAGTGGCTTCTCTCATGAAAGCAAGTAGACGGTGGGTGAACAAATTACTCCCGAGCAATTGATAGAACTGTGCAGAGTTGTGACGATATCTATGCAATGATTATTCCTATAGGCATCACGTCCGATACAAGTAGACCGATACTTTCTGCATCTACTACTATTACTCCACACATCGACCGCTATCCAGCATGCATCTAGTGTATTAAGTCCATAAGAACAGATTAACGCCTTAAGCAAGATGACATGATGTAGAGGGATAATCTCAAACCAATGATAAAACCCCATCTTTTTACCCTTGATGGCAACTGCTTGATCTGTGCCTTGCTACCCCTACTGTCACTGGGAAAGGTCACCACATGGCAGAACCCAAAACCAAGCACTTCTCCCATTGCAAGAATCATAGATCTAGTTGACCAAACAAAACCCAAGACTCGGAGAGACTTACAAGGATATCAAATCATGCATATAAGAAATCAGCAAAGACTCAAATATATATCACAGATAATCTGATCACAAGTCCACAGTTCATCGGATCTCGACAAACACACCGCCAAAGAAGATTACATCGGATAGATCTCCATGAAGATCATGGAGAACTTTGTATTGAAGATCCAGGAGAGAGAAGAAGCCATCTAGCTACTAACTACAGACCCGTAGGTCTAAAGTGAACTACTCACGAGTCATTGGAGGGGCGATGATGATGATGAAGAAGCCCTCCACCTCGAAAGTCCCCTCCGGCAGGGCGCCGGGAAGGGTCTCCAGATTAGATATCGCGGAAACGGAAGCTTGCGGCGGCGGAAAAGTATTTTCGAGGCTCCCCTGATTTTTGCGGAATATTTGGGAATATATAGGCGCAAAACCGAGGTCAGGAGGCGGCGAGGGAAGCCACAAGCTTGCCCACTGCCTGCTCCCCCTGGTGGCGTAGTGGGCCCTTTTGGGCTCCCTCGGACCCACCTGGTCTGACCCAAAGTCTCCCTAGACTTCTTCGTTCAGGAAAAAATCATTTCGGGGTTTTTCTTCCATTTGGACTCCGTTCCAAAATCAGATCTGAAAAGAGTCAAAAACACGAAAAAACAGGAACTGGCACTTGGCACTGAATCAATAAGTTAGTCCCCAAAAAGATATAAAAAGGTATATAAAACATACAAAGAAGACAAGATAATAGCGTGAAATCATCAAAAAATTTAGATACGTTTGAGACGTATCAAGCATCCCCAAGCTTAACTCCTGCTCGTCCTCGAGTAGGGAAGTGATAAAAATGAATTTTTGATGCTTTCATGCTACCTAGCATAGGTGTCCTTTGTAATTCCTCTTATGTGACGTGAATGTTCAGATCCATTAGATTCAAAACAATAGTTTGCTATTGACGTGGAAACAATAATAATTCAAGCAAACTAGCAAAGTAATCATGAACTTTCAAAATAGCAAGGCCAAAAGAAAGTTATCCCTACAAAAGCATATAGTCTGGCTATGCTCTATCATCATTGCACAACGAATTTAAATCATGCACAACCCCGGTATTGGCCAAGTAATTGTTTCACACCTTTACTTTCTCAAACATTTTCAACTCTCACGAAATACATGAGCGTGAGCCATGGTTATAACACTATATATGGTGTGGAGTATGGTGGAGGTTGCAAGACAAAAAGGAGAAGATAGTCACATTAACTAGGCATAGCAATGAGTTGTGGAGATGCTCATCAATAGATATCAATGTGAGTGAGTAGGGACTGCCATACAAATGATGCACTAGAGCTACAAGTAAGTGAAAGCTCTAAAAGAAAACTAGTGGGTGTGCATCCAACTTGCTTGCTCACGAAGACCTAAGGCAATTTTTGAGGAAGCCTATCATTGGAATATACAAGCCAAGTTATATAATGAGAATTTCGCACTAGCTATATGGTGGTGACAAAACGAGAGACTCTCAATCATGAAGATCATGGTGCTCAAAATGCACAAGTGTGGAAAAAGTGGTAGCATTGTCCCTTCTCTCTTTTTCTCTCATTTTTTATTTTGGTGGGCTGTTTGGCCTCTTTTTTATGGGCTTCTTTGGCCTCTTTTATTTCCTCACATGGGACAATACTCCAATAATGATGATCATCACACTTTCAACTCAAAACTTAGAGCAATTATAACTCTATATGGAATGCCTTTGGTAGTGTACCGTGGCAACGATCTAGCATGGCATAGTCATCAATGGAAATATCATGCTAGCTATCTTACGATCATGCAAAGGCAAGTACACGTGGTGGCACATGTCATGGTGGTAGTTTCATGGCAATATATCTCGGAATGACTTTGAAAAAGCCATAGTAGGTAGGTATGGTGGTTGTCTTGAGGGAGGCTAATGGTGGGTTTTGTGCACCGGCGAAAGTTGCACGACACTAGAAGATAGTGATGGTGGAAGGTGAAAGTGCATCTAAACCATGGACTCAACATTAGTCATGAAGAACTCATATACTTGTTGCAAAAGTTTTATTACTAATCGAAACAAAGCATTCAACGCATACTCCTAGGGGAAGGGTTGGTAGGTATAAACCATCGCGCGATCCCGACCGCCACGCAAAGGATGACAATCAATATACTAATCATGCTCAGATTTCATCACATAGCGGTTCACCATACATGCATGCTACGGGAATCACTAACTTCAACACAAGTATTTATAGATCCACAACACCTTACTAGCATGACTTCAATATTACCATAACCACAACTCAAAAATAATTGAGATGAATCAAACTTCTCCAACTAATCAATGCACACGAAGGAGGAAGTTTTTGTATCCCTTTGGATAACTAACCCTTTGGAGACTACTTTCACAGCATAGATCAACTACCAAGCCACACACCGCTGCGCTCTAAAAGATATAAGTGAAGCACATAGAGCAAAAGTATCTAGCTCAAAAGATATAAGTGAAGCACATGTGAGCTGAATTGTCTACCAAAAGATCTAAGTGAAGCTCGACAAAATCACGGTGTGTGCATGTCTCTCTCTCTAGGTGTGCAGCAAGGATGATTGTGACACAACAAAAATAAAAGACTCCTACGATACAAGACGCTCCAAGCAAAAACACATAACATGTGGTGAATAAAAATATAGCCCCAAGTAACGGTACCGATGGATTGAACACGAGAGAGGGGATGCCTTCCCGGGGCATCCCCAAACTTAGGCTTTTACGACATCCTTGAATCTATTGGGGTGGCTTGGGCATCCCCAATAATGAGCTCTTGCCACTCTTTATCTTTTTGTCCATAAGAACTTCACCCAAAACTTGAAAACTTCACAACACAAAACTTAAACAGAAACTCGTGATAACATTAGTACAAGCAAGCAAACCACCACTTCCTTACGTACTGTAGCAAACTTAAATTCTACTTGTGCTGATGTTGGGTTACTGTACTTTCAATCTTCCATGGCTAATACCCCCGATACTATCCATAGTTTCATCAAAATAAGCAACCAACACAAAAAAACAGAATCTGTTAACAGCAGAACAGTCTGTAGCAATCTGTATGTTTCGTATACCTGTGATACTTCAAAAATTCTGGACAATTATGACAGTCTGAAGAATTTGCGTAGCAATCAGCAGCAAAAAGAATCAACTCAAAAGCTCTTACAGACAAAAAATGAAAATTCTTTTCGTGAGCAGAACGTTTGTCTTTCCCAGCATGACCAAACGATCATCCTCAAGACTAATCATAACGGTTTTGCTTGGCACAAACGCAAAAAGAAACACAAAAAACACAATCATAACATAATTATGAAAGTGTGAAAAACACAAAACAGAAAGAAAAAATGATATATTCGTTGGGTTGCCTCCCAACAAGCTCTTTTGTTTAACGCCCTTAGCTAGGCATTCAATGAGGCTCTCACAAAAGACAAGAATTGAAGCACAACGAGAGAATCATAAAGCATGTGAAAATCACATCTAAGTCTAACATACTTCCGATGCATAGGCATTTTATAGGAAAACAGATTGTCAAGACAACCAATAGTTGCCATATGCAAGGAAGAAGAAAGGGACAATAGCAATCTCCACATAACGAGATGTAATTTGGTAACATGAAAGTTTCTACCACAATATTTTCCTCTCTCAAAGCAATTACATGTGGGATCATATTCGAATTCAACAATGTAACTATCACAAAGGATATTCTTCATGATCCACATGCATCCAAAGTTGACGCTCTTCAAAAACAGTGGGATTATCATCAAATAAAGTCATGACTTCTCCAATCCCACTTCCAATATTATTGCAGATATCATATTCATCATGGGGTTTGAACAAATTTTCAAGATCATAAGAAAGATCATCACCCCAATCATGATTATTGCAACAAGTAGTGGTCAAAGAAAAACTAGCATCCCCAAGCTTAGGGTTTTGCATATTTTTAGCATGATTGTCACTAATAGAATTTATAGTGAAACCATTGCAATCATGCTTTTCATCCAAGGAGCCCTCGTGAATCACTTCATGAATTTCTTCCTCACAATTTTCAGATTCACGCATCTCACGCAAAACTCCAAATAAATAGGAGATTTCCCTCAAATCAATAGCAATTTGTTCCATACGAGTTGGTCTCTTAAAGAGACTAGCAAGTGGATGAGGATCCATATCACTAGATTTTCAGCAAGCGAAGATGCAAGCATATTGAGGGCACATGGCACACAAGCGAGCAGAAAGCAAGCGAGAGAAAAGGGTGAATGAAAAAGGCAAAGGAGAAAACGACAAAGGCGAAAGGCGAATGAAAACGGAAAATGTGAAGTGGGGGAGAGGAAAACGAGAGGCAACTGGCAACAAAAGTAAATGCAAGAGAAGAGTTTGTGAGACCTACTTGGATAGATCTTGATTTCTCTTCCCCGGCAACGGCGCCAGAAATAGGCATGTTGTCGGGAGAATATTCTTCACGATCCTCCTCGGCAAGCGATCCTCTTCCCCGACAACGGCGCCAGAAATACTTCTGATGTTTGCTGTGTACCCCTGGCAATTGTGCCAGAAATACTCCTACTACGGCACATTGGTATTCCCTCGAAGCGGAAAGGGTGATGTAGCACAGCGACGGTAAGTATTTCCCTCAGTTTCAGAACCAAGGTATCAATCCGGCGGAAGAGTATCTCACTAACCTGCACAAACACAAAAGCTTGCACCCAACGCTATGAAGGGGTTGTCAATCCCTTATAGATTGTTTGCCAAGTGAGAACTGAAAGTAACAAAGTAACAAATCAAAGTAAAAGCGGAGTTGTAAACGATGGATGTGAATAGACCCGGGGGTCGTCGTGTTTACTAGTGGCTTCTCTCGTGAAAGAAAGTAGACGATGGGTGAGCAAATTCCTCATGCCTGCATGACCCAGACATTGATGCCATAGGCAGCCTTCAGAGGGTTTTGCTAGTAAGCATGTGGCTAGTTGAGCACATGTGGAAAAATTAACAATGTACAAATCTCCGCTCACAAAGCCTTCGAAAACTTTGGATTTGTCAAATTCCATGATTACTCCACATCTGTATTTTCCAAAGATGACAATCATATCAAGATCTCAAAGCATTGAGACTGACATGAGGTTAAACGCAAGCAATTTGACAAGCATGACTTTGTCCATGTGCCTGTCCTTGGAGATAGCCACTTTGCCATGGCCCAATACCTTGTTTTTACCTTTGTCAACGTAAGTGATTTGCTTCAGTGGTTATGGAGTCAGTGGCATATTCATCAACAAGCTTTTATCACCAGTCATGTGATTAAGTGGAACCACTGTCAAGAACCCATTCTGTATGCTTGGGGTTGTCATCCTGCAAATCAATTAGTACACCTTGGCATCTCATATGCTTTAGATTTGAAGAATATGATATCAACTTCATCAGATAAGAATTTCATTATAAACAGTAAATTTGAAGACGTGTGAAATGTTATCATTTCATCAATTTTAGCTTGCGCCCAATCAAGCCATTTCCACACGTCTCCAGCAAATTCTTCAGATGATGGCTTTCATCTGGAGACCTGACCTGCAGAAGTGATTAGTTCAATTTCTTCACCACCCACATCTGAAGGGGGGTGATGTTTGCTGTGTACCGCTGGCAATTGTGCCAGAAATACTCCTACTACGGCACGTTGGTATTCCCTCTAAGCGGAAAAGGTGATGTAGCACAGCGACGCTAAGTATTTCCCTCAGTTTGAGAACCAAGGTATCGATCCGGCGGAAGAGTATCTCACCAACCTGCACAAACACAAAAGCTTGCACCCAACGCTATGAAGGGGTTGTCAATCACTTATAGATTGTTTGCCAAGTGAGAACTGAAAGTAACAAAGTAACAAAGCAAAGTAAAAGCAGAGTTGTAAACGATGGATGTCAATAGACCCGGGGGCCGTAGTGTTTACTAGTGGCTTCTCTCATGAAAGCAAGTAGATGGTGGGTGAACAAATTACTGCCGAGCAATTGATAGAACTGTGCAGAGTTGTGACGATATCTATGCAATGATTATTCCTATAGGCATCACGTCCGAAACAAGTAGACCGATACTTTCTGCATCAACTACTATTACTCCACACATCGACCGCTATCCAGCATGCATCTAGTGTATTAAGTCCATAAGAACAGAGTAACGCCTTAAGCAAGATGACATGATGTAGAGGGATAATCTCAAACCAATGATAAAAACCCCATCTTTTTACCCTTCATGGCAACTGCTTGATGTGTGCCTTGCTGCCCCTACTGTCACTGGGAAAGGTCACCACATGGCAGAACCCAAAACCAAGGACTTCTCCCATTGCAAGAATCATAAATCTAGTTGGCCAAACAAAACCCAAGACTCGGAGAGACTTACAAGGATATCAAATCATGCATATAAGAAATCAGCAAAGACTCAAATATATATCACAGATAATCTGATCACAAGTCCACAATTCATCGGATCTCAACAAACACACCGCCAAAGAAGATTACATCGGATAGATCTCCATGAATATCATGGAGAACTTTGTATTAAAGATCCAAGAGAGAGAGAAGAAGCCATCTAGCTACTAACTACGGACCCGTAGGTCTGAAGTGAACTACTCAAGAGTCATTGGAGGGGCGATGATGATGACGAAGAAGCCCTCCACCTCCAAAGTCCCCTCCGGCAGGGCGCCGGGAAGGTTCTCCAGATGAGATCTCGCGGAAACGGAAGCTTGCGGTGGCGGAAAAGTATTTTCGAGGCTCCCCTGATTTTTTGCGGAATATTTGGGAATATATAGGCGCAAAACCTAGGTCAGGAGGCGGCCTGGGAAGCCACAAGCCTGGTGGCGGAGTGGGCCCTTGTGGGCTCCCTGGGGCCCACCTGGCCTGGCCCACAGTCTCCCTAGACTTCTTCCGTTCGGGAAAAAATCATTTCGGGGTATTTGTTCCGTTTGGATTTCGTTCCAAAATCATATGTAAAAAGAGTCAAAAACACGGAAAAACAGGAACTGACACTTGGCACTGAATCAATAAGTTAGTCCCCAAAAAGATATAAAAAGGTACATAAAACATACAAAGAAGACAACATAACAGCATGAAACCATCAAAAATTATAGATACATTTGACACGTATCAGGGGGCAAAGAGTACATCATCCTGCGAACACCATATGAGAATGGAGGCATTGAGGCTCATGCACTTCTTTTTACAGTAGGGGGATACAATACTCAAATGAATAGGCAGAGAAGTTCTTTGAGGATTTATGAACATAATGATTTGAGGAATAACACTCATATTCATATCCCTTGTAATTTCCCTGCATATCAGAAGCACTAGCATGAGTACGAGCATAGTATTGACCATTTGAGGATTTTGATCCTCGTGCAGACTTTGGTCCACCTGAGGAATTTGATCTGGGGTTCCGGTTCTTCACACGTGGTTTCATGAGGACATTCACCTGAAGATTTTCCAAGCAACTTTTGGGGACCTACATTTTTTTCAGGGGTGGTCCATTCCTGCAGTTAGTTCCAACATATCGTGCAAATACTTCACCACACTGATTTTTGAACAATTTATAGTTTTAGTCAAATGACTCATCACAGGAATAGGATATTTCACATGCAAAGCCTATTAGAGTGGATGGATCGACGTGGGGGCCTTTAGCAGCAACCCATGATGTTTCGGGGTACTGCTCAGGTTTCTAGTATGATCTATCGGCATTCAATTTCCTCTCAAAGGCAATGCCTTATTTCCTAGGGTTCCTGTTTAGAATATGCTTTTTGAGCACATCGCAAAGGGATTGATGCCCTTTGAGACTTTTGTATATGCCTGTCACCTACAATTCCTTCAACCCTGCATTTTCATGAGTAGCATTTGTGGTTTCCTCAAGTGAAGAATTTGATACCATAGGAACAGTTGCAGAATTTGTAGCGATAGAAGCATTTGATGATTCTGGTTAAGAATTAGCAGTTTCATGCTCAATGCATTTCAAACATGGTGGAATCAATTCAACCTCAGCGGCACTGATCTGTTGAGCAAGCAATGAATCATTTTCCATTCGAAGATCATCATGAGACATTTTCAACTTCTCAAGATCAAGCTTCCTTTGAACAAATTCATAGGAAAGTTTGTCATGATCAGCCAAGAGTGTGCCATAACGATCTTGAATATTATCAAATTTGGACTGAAGACTTTTCACATCTTTAGTGAGGACTTGAGTACGATTCATTTCGTCATTCAACAGATCATCGCTTCTGTCTAGCAGTTTTTAAAGCTTTCTAATGGCACTTTGTTGTTTGGTTGCAATGTTGGCAAGTTTATAGTAACTGGGTTTTTGATAATTATCAGGTTCACAATCACTAGAATCAGAGGAGGAAGTATGGTTTGGTACCTTTGAACCTTTTACCATGAAGCAATAGGTTGGAGCGAAGTCATCAGCATATTCATCAGTGTAGATAGTGTTGTCGTTTTCTTCATGGTTGAAGATTGACTTGTTGACGAATGTGGTAGCCACTGCAAGACTTGCCACACCAGACTCTGAATCCTCTTCAGAACCTTCCTCTTCATCAAATTCCTCAGATTCTTCTTCAGAATCCATTTCATTGCCAATGAGTGCCCGAGCCTTTCTGAAACTGGTCTTCTTGTGCTATGAGGACTTTGAGGATGAGGATTTTGAAGATTTCTTCTTTTTCTTCTAGTCATCATAACTTTCATCCTTGTATTTCTTCTTCCTTGATTCTTTCACCCAACGAAGACAATCAACAATGTAGTGACCGGATTTCTTACATTTGTGGCATGTTCTTTTCTCGTAGGCCTTAGATGAAGATTCTGATTTCCTCATATCTCTTCTTGATGATTTACCAAACTGGTCATGCTTTGTGAACTTATGGAATTTCCTCACGAGCATTGCAAACTCCTATCCAAGTTCTTCAAGATCACCAATGCTACAATCCGAGTCTTCTTCTTCAAACGAGGAAATATCCTTAGCCTTCAGCGCACGAGGTCATGACTAGTATGGTCCATACAGATCTCTCTTTTCTTCTTGTTGGAATTCATGAGTATTGAGTCTCGCGAGTATATCAACAGGATCAAGCATTTTGTAGTCTCTTCATTCTTGAATCATCACAACCAATGTGTCAAATGATGGATCAAGAGATCTTAGCTGTTTCTTCAAAACTTCATGGTCAGTGATGTCTCTAGCTCCTAGTGCTCGCAGTTCATTTGAGATGTCAGTGAGGTGATCAAAGGTATCTTGGCAGCTTTCATTGTCAAGCCTCTTGAAGCGATTGAAGAGATTGTGAAGAACATCAACACGAGAGTCACGTTGTGTTGAGACTCCCTCATTGACTTGGGACAGCCTATCCCAGATAAGCTTAGCTATGCCCAAAGCACTCACTCTGCCGTACTGACCTTTGCTTAGATGGCTACAGATGATATTCTTCGCTTGCGAGTCAAGTTGCTTGAACTTCTTCACATCAGTGGCAGAGATAGTAGCAGTGATCGAGGGAACATCATCTTCCACAATATACCAGAGATCATTGTCAATAGCTTGAAGATGCATTTGCATCTTGGTCTTCTAGTAGGGAAAATCCTTTCCTACAAAGGTAGGACATCCTGCAGTAACCTTCATCATACCTGCCATCGACATAACTAAAACTCTAGGTGGTTAAACCAAAATCACACAGAACAAGGGAGTACCTCACTCTGATGCCAATTGAAAGTGTGTTATATCGACTAGAGGGGGTGTGAATAGGCAATTTTTAGAATTTCATCACTGAGGAAATTCCTTGTGATGAAAGTCCTCAATGATGAACTAAGTGCATCGGCAATAGCGCAAGATCATGAGTGCAAAACGACTACAACAAAGTACACAACGAATTTTATGAGATTCGGTTTGCACAGATCGCAAGTACACAGTAAGAAGGTGAAGATTAACTCAAGTGAAGAATTTGAGGTTGAGGAAATTCAGAGAAAGTGTTCACACAAATTCTTCAAACATCACAGATGAAAGTCTTCAACATACAATGAGGAAATGAAAGATTTGAAGAATAAAACCCGTAGCTCGATGAAGACAGTTCTTGATGACCCAGTTCTAAGTGATGTGACAGTTGTATGTCTGATTCGGAGCGGCTTGGTAATGAAACCAAAAGGACACACAGTCCCAGGACACACAGTCCCTCCCGTATTCTCCTTGAGCTAATGACACCCAGTCCTCGCCCAACACTCGTGGTAAGTCTTCACGGGAGAATTCCAAACCCTCACAAACTCGGTCACTCGGCGATCCACAATTGACTGCTGGATGCTCTAGACCATGACGCCTAACTCTGCGGAGGATGCACAGTCCTCAAAGGTAACATGCTTGAGTTCCACACAGGAACAACTTCTTCAGTGATGCTCAATCACTTGGTTTTTGGTTTGGGGTTTGTTGTTTCGGGTGTTTCCTCACTTGATGATTTTCTATCGAAGACTCTGAGGAGTTGGGTTGCTCTAAATGAAAAGTGTCAGTTTCTCTCGGAGCAGCCAACCAGCTAGTGGCTGTGGGGGGCGGCTATTTATATCCTGGGAGCATCACGACATGATTTTATATAAATGCCCTTGAATAATGTGATCGTTGGATGGATAAGATTAGTGAGGTGGCGTGTGGCGCGACAACTGTCCGAACTTTCAACTATGAAAGTCCTAATGTCTCTCATATTCCTGACTTTGAGTCTTTGGTAGATTTAGGCTTGGGTTGAGCATCATGAGGAAAATCATTCCGTAATTTTACCTCGACCCCCTTTAACAGCACGGTGTTATTATGACTCAAGAGTAAAGAAAATGAAACAGAAAGAGTAAATCTTCATGCTTCAAAGTCTTTAGACTGTTTTCTTCAGGACACACCGAATACCCCATCTTCAATATCTTCATGAGGAATATCAATTTCTTTGCAATTTCTTCGCGATCAAAGTCTTCAAGAAAACACCCAAGTCTTCATCCGAAGACATTCATTTTTAGGGTTCCATATTCATCAGATAACTTAAACTCCTCAACGAGTTATATAGCATGTGTACACTCACAAACATATTAGTTCCTTAACCTACAAGTCTTCGAACCACGAAATCACTAAGAGGAACTAGATGCACTTACACAAACTTATACGAAATACTTCTTCCATCTAGAGTTACTTGTCATCAAAATAAAAATATGTATTTAGATTTAAAATACATTCAGATACGTTTATTTCTAGGACAAGTAATTTTGAATGGAGGGAGTAGTTATTTAATGTGCCAAACAAAACTTAAATTTTTGTCTTGTTGCCCCAAAACTAGACTACAAAAAAGACAACCGGCTAATCCGGCCCATCCATGATTTTTCAGGCACGACTTGGCTAAGTAGATGCATGCAACACATTTAATTAGTATGATTTTGTTTTTCTCCTAACGCTATTAGATTGTTTAGCTATTTATTGGGTGCGTCTGACCCATCAAGATGAGATATATACGATTTATTACGTTACGCTACACATAATAGAATATTATTTCATTATTATTGTTGAACTCAAGACTTAGAGCATCTTCAATAGCTTTGTCTATGTGAACGTCTACGTTTTTATGGCATGACCCCTTTTGGAATCCAACAACTTGTTTATATGATCGTCCAATCATGCACATCTTCTAAATCGACCTCAATAATGTACACGCATGGACAATATGAAGACATCGTCCAAACTCAACTGCAACCACGATTTCTCCCTTTTCCAAGCGACGGCCCACCGGTTATGATCCCTGTATGTTGACATTCTGATGCAAAACTTGACGTGTATATGAGATAATATTATTAGACCATTGTCCATATGAATATACAAACATCCAAATATACACATGATATTGGAGATGCTCTTAGAACGGTTATACTGATGCTTTTCATCTCGTTAAACTTATCGTCTTCTCTAGATTAAAAAAATTTGCGATTTTTTTCTTTGGAACGGGGTGTGTAATATATTGTTGGAAACTTCTTGACACCTAGATTACATGTAATATAAGACTTTTTTTGCAAAATGCTCATGATTTAAGAGCAGTTTTGAAGATTTTTTTAAAAAATTTCGAGTATAGAAAGTTTTCCCGAATTACTCAAGGTTTATATTTGAATTCGTATACGGCAAAATTTGGTTTGAACGTGATTTTTTAAAATTTGTCGAAGTGGGGCAAATAATATACTGTTGGAAAGTGCTTGACAATGTGATGACAACTCGAGTTGAACATTTTCTGAAATTCTTAAATGTTTAAGAGTAATTTGAAATATGGTTTGAGTAGTTATGTTGTTTTTCCGTCCCAAAAAACATGCTTGTCGAAATAGATCACGGGATCTGATTTTCCACTAGACACGCAATCACTGCAATGGAAATAGAGTTGGTGATGCGTGTAGTCGATCAATCGAGTACTCTACTCCTCCTGTAACCGATCCCCCATGAGTAGTGATCTCCCACGAAAAAATCCTCGCGGATCCGTCGAACTGTTCGTCCAAGCACCGCCGACGCGATACCTCCAAGGTACCCACATGTACGAGGGCAGCATCGGGCAGCGGACTGCTAGGTCCGATCGCACGACTTGGTGGCATGGGGAGTGGCGGTCTCTGTCGAAGAAAGAAAAAGGAGCAACCCTAAAAGGTGCGCCCACTCCCCTTCATATAGACCTCTGAGGTGGGCTCAACACTTGAGGCCGATGATGAGTCTAGTACCATTTTCCATTCAGATCCAATCTGAATGGGATGTAATCCCTTAAGTGTGCAACCCTATAGGTTCACGTGCATATGGACATGACCCGCTTCGATAGTTGGCAGCGACTCCTAGCAAAACAGACCAACTCCCATGTGCGTGCAAAGTCGTTAGATGAACCTCGACAATGTGTCATATACAACATTCCTTTTGCCTCATGATATTGTTGTCGAGCGCAAGGCGAGTACTTCTCACCCTTGTGGCAGCTTGACATCTCTTCTCGAAACCGTGATGCAGATTCCCGAACCGGGTTATCACTTGGCCCATGTTGCATGTCCATACTTTTTGAATCTGATCACTCGAGAGGGTCCAAATAATATCTCTCCTTACGGAGGGGAAAATACTATATTGGTCAACTATGTATCGCGGAATGTCTCACGACTCAACCGAAAGCTACGTTTGTAACTACGAGTGACAGAGTAGCGTTTGATAGACCCTAAGTGAGTCAATCCTCATCCCAAGAACATGCGAGGACTTCAGGTCTAGAACATGGCATATACATTGTACATGAGATTAACAGATGACAATATCTCGCAGTGTCTCAAAGTGGGTCTATCCGACTCAGTGAGGTTAGTCCCCGAGTCCATACTATCAATTTAGCATCTCTATGTACATGACTTGTGAAACATAGTCATCAACTGAATCGTATACTAGAAATGTATATGTGTTCGCACAACCTTAACAACTAGGGACTATTAGAACAATCATCATACAATATATAGTCTCACAAATAAGTGACTACTTATTGATACATATCATTGATGGTGTTCAAGGACAATACAAAATACTCATGAATACATAGGAAATGAAATCATCACATGATTGCCTCTAGGGCATATCTCCAATAGTTTTCCACTTGCAATACAGTCAATCATCTAGACATCGTATGCCCATGGACCTCAAGAGCAGCTCATGCTACGACCGTGGGAGATGCTTTGTTAATGGATCAGAAATTTTTGCATCCGTGTGTATCTTGAATATGTTTACATCACCTCTCTCGACAATGTCGCAGATAAGGTTAAAACGCTTGAGTATGTGTTGAGTTTTATGATGGTTCCGTGGTTCCTTGACCTCCGCGATAGCACCACTATTATCACAATAGTGCTCCAACAGATTAGACAATTCCTAAATCACTATTCACTCCAAGACCAAAAAAAAATTCTTCACCCAAACACCTTATTTTGCAGCTTCATAAGCCACAATTTACTCATCCTCCATTATAGAGTTAGTTACCGTATCTTGCTTGGAGCTCCTCGAGCTTACTGCTCCTTCATTCAGAATGAACAGAAACCCAGACTGTGATCAACTATCATCCCTATCGGTTTGGAAACTGGCATCAGTGTCACTCTTTACAACAAACTTATCCTCACCTCCCGAATCTAGGAACATATCCTTTGTCCTTCTCAAGTATTTAAGGATGTTATTTACCGCTGTCCAGTGAATCTCACGTGGATCAGCCTGATATCTGCCCACTACGCTTGAAGTAAGCTAACATTGGGACGAGTACATACCATAAGATACATGATGGACCCGATAGTCGAAGCATATGCAATCCCATCCATGTGTCTTCTCTCATCAGGAATCAAGGGACTCTAAGTCTTGCTAAGACTAATGCCATGCGACATGAGCAAGAACCCTTTCTTGCTATCTTGCATGTTGAACTGCTTCAACACCTTCTCTATATACATACTTTGGCTTAATACAATAAGACTTCTCGATTTATCTTTATAGATCTTGATTCCCAGAATATAAGCTGCTTCTCCAATGCTTTCACTGAAAAACTATTTTTCATTGAGTCCTGGACTAATTCAAGCATTTGAACATCATTTCCAATCAACAATATATCATCCACATACAGGATCAAAAATGCAACAAAGCGTCTAGTGACCTTCTTGAATTAACAATGATCATAGTCATTCTTAATGAAACCAAGCTCTTTGACTGCTTCATTAAAACAAATGTTCCAATTCTGAGATGCTTGCCTCAATCCATAAATGGATCTCTAAAGCTTGCATACCATGCCAACATTCTTTAGATCGACAAAACCCTTGGGTTATGTCATATATACGCCCCCACTTAAATTTGCATTAAAGAAAGCCATTTTGACATCCATATGCCGTATCTGATAGTCGAAATATGCAGCTATAGCAAGAATGATCCAAATTGATTTAGTCATCCCTACTGATGAATAAGTCTCAACGTAGTCCAATCCTTGAACTTGTCGATAAACTTCAGCGGCAAGTCGAGGCTTATGGACTGTAGCGTTTCCGTCCATATAAGTTTTCTTCTTAAAGATCCATTTGCACTCAATGTCTAGAACGCCATATGGCGGATGAACCAAGTTCCAAACTTGATTATAATCCATGGACTTAAATTCTGATCTCATGGCCTTAAGCCTTATCTCAGAATCAGGGCTCACCATTTATCTTCCGCATACGTGATAGGATCGTTGTTCTCCAAGAAGAACACATTGCAGTCATGCATATTGCGCAACCTTTCTGACCTGCGTGGAACTAGCGCCGATTCCACTACGGATTCACTGACCAACTCCGGTCTGATTGAATCTCCTGATGGAACATTCTTGTGTGGTTCTCGAGCAGTAAACATTTTGCCCTCTTCGCGGTTGTAGAAAATAACCCAAGGGTCCGCTCGGATATCCCATGGATATGCACTTCTCCGACATGGGTGTGAGCTTGTCTGACTGGAGTCGCTAGATATATCCTTCACAACCCCAAATCTTTCGAAATGACAAACTATGACTCTTTGTAGTCCTTATCTCATATGGTGTATTATCTACGGATTTTGATGGTTTCCTGTTTAGTGTGAAAGTTGTAGTTTCTAGAGCATATCCTAAAAATGGCAAGGGTAAATCCGACTAACTCATCATCGATTGGACCAGGTCTAACAAAGTCCGATTCCTTCGTCCCGACACACCATTTCTCTGTGGCATACGTGGAGGAGTGAGCTGTGGAACTAGTCCATGGCTCTTCAAATGATCATCAAACTCCTCGCTCGTATACTCACCGCCACGATCAGATTGTAGAAACTTGATTGTCTTGGCGAGTTGTTTTTCCACTTCATTCTGTAACTCCTTGAACTTTTCAAAAGTTTCTGACTTGTGCCTCATCAAGTAGACATTTCCATATCTAATAAAGTCATCGGTAAAGGTCACAAAGTATCGGAAACCACCTCTAGTTGTCGTGCTCATTGGTCCACATACATCACTATGTATAAGTTGCAATAGCCTAGTCGCCCTCTCACAACTCTTTTCACAAACAGAGTCTTAGTCATCTTGCCAAGTAGGATGGACTCGCATGTCTCAAATGATTGAAAATCAAATGAAGTTAGAATTCCATCATCATGGAGCTTCTTCATGCGCTTTTTACTATTGTGTCCTAGTCGACAATGCCAGAGGTAAGTCGGACTTATCTCATTAGGCTTATACGTGTTGACATTTATGTTACAGACCGATTCACCTTCAATTTCTAATATAAATAACCCGTTCACAATAGGTGCAAAGTCATAAAACATTTTATTCAAGTTAATAGAAAAAGCATTATCCTTAATACTGAATTCATAACCTTGCCTCAGCAAACATGAGGACAAAAAAATGTTTCGACTTAATGTAGGAACATAATAATAATAATTATCAAGTTCCATTACAAATCCTGAAAGTAAATTGAGTTGCATGGTGCCGACGGCTAATGCAACAACTATTGCTTTATTCACGACACGTCTGTCAACTTCTCCTCTTGCAACATTCAGTGAGCTTCTTTTCCATGCCGTGCATATGGTAGTTCCAGATGAACTTCTTGTAGCCGGCCGGAAGAGAACCCAAAATTGTATCTGTGGATAATTCGTCCCCATGTGGAAAACCTAACAATCCAAAGCTTGCTTGTATCCGATCATCTCGATCACATGCATGCCCAATGGATCACCCTATTTTAGCTTACAATCCATCAAGGATCGCCAGACGTTGAACCTTTCGGTCCTTGCCTACATCAGAAACATGCTCTTGTGGTACTCAATTATATCGAAAGCCTTAATGTTTGCTCTTGTGGTACTCAATTATATCGCCAGACAAGTGATCTCGTTTGATTCCTCAACACGTTTCTGGTGGGCATTCCTGGCCGTGGCATTAGCATTCTCAGCACGTTCCTCTGGAAGGGGTTCCTCTAGAACATATTCCTTTTTACCATGCCTTAGAACAATTCTCAGATTTCTATACGAGGTGGTGGAGTTTATTCCATTTCGTTTATCCTTTTCCAAGATTGATTTCAATGAAAAACTAGGTTGAGAAGGTGGTGCCATTGATCTACAACACAAATATTGAAAACACTAGGACATGTATTCATGAAGAGTAATTCAAATTAAACATTTTAGTGAGAACATTACTGTCGGGGCTCTCAGACTAGGGGTCCCAAGGCCCGCCTGCTTGCGTTCCAGGGTCTGTTGCGTGTTGCGGGCCTTGGGACGCTCCCTATCGAGGCTCGGGGATTCAACCGTTGTGAAGACCCCTCCTCGCGAGGGGCTGATCACGGGGTCCCTCACTGGAATGTTTCCCACGAGGCTTACGAGAGGGAGGCACCTCCTGACGCTCCCCTCCCGAGGAGCGGACTTGCCAAGGGCGGCCTCGTCCAACCTCCCGACATGGATGACGTGAGCTACACTTCGCGGTGCTAGGTTCGGTGCCAGCGGGCACGGATAGAGAGGGTTTCTTGTGGTGTTAACGGAGCCAAGCCAGCTGCGGGTTCCCAAAGTAATGCCCCAAAAGTTTCCTGATTGGTGCTAGAGGCCTAAGGCTGGGGGCTCGGTAGGACGAAGGTCACCCCCGAGCCCATCTGTGCGCCACGAAGATGAGCTTTTGCAGGCAAAGACCGCCTTTGTCAGGGCGCCGTGTAGTCCTGTCCCCTTACGGAATGGCTGTTTTGGCTGCCCTTCCCGCCAATTGTGTTTTCGGGAAGAAGACCAAGGCTAGTATAAAAGAGAGACCCGACGTCCGGCGAGGGGGATCCAAGGCTTAGAGTGTTGTACTAGGTCAAGAACCCACCATTGTACATTTCATCCACATCGGGAAATCTATCCAAGTAGGAGTAGGGTTTTACACCACAAGGTGGCACGAACCTGGGTAAACTGCCTTGTGCCCTAGCTCGCCTTCATTAGCTCACGCCGCGGGAGAGTCGCCATGAGGTTGACAGATAGAACAGGGTTGGAGAGTGAGTGCACCTCAGAGTTTGAACCTTCTCGCGGGTCTGCGGAGCCCGTAATCCGACATTTGGCGTGCGAGGTAGGGGTGCGCAACAGCTCTTCAGCTCCAATTTTTCTCCGAGCTTTACCAACCCCATGGTCGATGCTTGCCTTGTGCATGCTGAACGGGTCGTGGTGACTGCGCTTGTAGGCCCTGGCATCCGCCGTCACTCAGCCGGGGCTGGGACCGTGGCCACCGACCCTCTAGCCCGCGAGCAACAACCCTCGTTCGTGCACTCTTCCATGCAGATGGAAGGACGCACTGCCACGGCCTCCTCCTCCCATGCCCGTTTGGAGCATGTGAACGTGCAGGCGGTGCTTATCATGGCCCCCAAGCTACTCCGCTACTATCCGGCGGACGCCGGCTACGACGCGTGGCTGGCCCTCATCACCCAGCTCGTCACCGCTATCAGGGAAGCCAAGCGCCCTCTCGTTCGCTCCTCCCCCTCAGTCCCACAGCAAAGAGCGGGCTCACAGGGCACCGCTGCCTCATCTCTTGCACAGTGACTAGGCCGAGCCCAGGTGTAGCGCACTCCAGGGAAACCCGCCTAACGAACCGCCACCACGCACCCAGAAAGATGGAGATAGCTGTTAGATCCTCCTCGGAGAGGCACCGCAAGACACACGCGCGATCCTCGAGAAGCAGGGCTAGCACCTCGACAGGGTCGTCCAGGATGTCGCTGCGGCCGGGAGCTAGAACTGGGCCGCTCTCGTGCATGGCAACCACACAGGCACCATGGGTTTTCGGGTCTTCACCCGCGAACTGCATAGAGTGGCTTGGTCGGCCAAGTTCAAGCCCGACCTGCCCCTGCGCTATGACGGCTCCCTCAACCGCGTAGAGTTCCTCCAGCTCTACGCCCTGAGCGTCAAAGTGGCGGGCGGCAATGGCAAGGTCATGGCGAACTGGCTCCCGATGGTGCTCAACGATAGCGCCCGACCTTGACTCCTGAACCTGCACGAGGGCTCGATCTCCTCATGGAGAGCCTTCTGTGAGATTTTCGCTGCCAACTTCAAGGGCACGCACGACCACCCCCTCTTCGTCAACAACCCGTGCCTCGTGAAGCAGTGTCCTAGCAAGACCCTGTGCAAGTACATCCAAAGGTTCAGCCAGGTGCACAACAAGATCCTGTGCGCCACAGACGAAGCGGTCATCATGGCATTCACCAATGGCGTCAAGGACCTCAAGATGTGCGAGAAGCTCGCTGTCAATGACACCCTGAGCACGGCCATGTAGCTATTCAACTTGGACGACAAGTGCGCCAAGGAGGAACAGGTCCGTATGTTCGCCAGGGACAACCCTGACGACGCACCCGAAGACACCTAGGCCAAGGCCAAGGAGGTCAAGCGTAAGGGGCATGCCGTGCTTGGGGCTGAGCTCGAGTAGAAGCGCGACCGCAAGTGAAGCATGCCCGAGAAGGAGTGTCCCCCGTAATACATCTACCACGACATGCACAATCACAACACCGAAGACTGCCAGGAGCTCAGGGTCGTCCAGGATGAGCGAGTTGGCCGGTGCCCGGAACACAACGATCATGACGCTGGTCGTGGCGGCGGAAGATGGGAAGGCCGCAACAGCAACCGTCACCGGGGATGGTACGAGCAGCCTCGCGACAATGTTTGGCGTGACGAGCCTCGCGAGATGCGACCTCACGACAACATGGAGCTCCCCCACTACCTCCCTGCCTCCAAGGAGGAACGAGGACAACCAACATGATGAGGAGGTCGGTCTCTACAACGAGCCTTGCACGGTGGCCTGCATCCTCGGCGAGGACCACACCCCCTCATTGAACCTCCAGCTCAAGCAGCTCTCCCGCGAGGTGAATGTCATCCTCCTGAAGCCGGGAGCTGCGAAGCCCTCAGGTGGTCCCAATACGCCATCACTTTGGACGCCGAGGACAACCTGAAGTCTGTGGCCGTCACGGGCACGCTCCCCATGATGTGCACACCCACCATCAACAATATGGCAGTCACCAAGACCCTAATCAATGGGGGTGCAGGCCTTAACGTGCTCCCTGTCGAAATCTTCAACACGCTCTAGGTGCCCTATGACCAATTGATGTCGACCAGGTCGTTCTCGGGGATGACCAGTGGCACCACCATCCCGTTGGGGCAAGTCTACCTCCCAGTTACCTTTGACATGGATGAGAACTATCTCACCAAACACATAGACTCCGACGAGGCGCATATCGGGCTCCTGTACAACGCCATCCCATGATACCCGATGTTGGCCAAGTTCATGGCCGTGACCCACCATGGCTACAATGTCCTCAAGATGCTGGGCTGTAGTGGCACCATCATCGTCGAGGTTCACAAGAGGGAGGCGCCTCCTGACGCTCCCCATCCCTAGGAGAGGACTTATCGAGGGCGGCCTGCCGAGGCCGTGTGGTCCAACCTCCCCACATGGATGACATGAGCTACACTACATGACGCGAGGGTCGGTGCCACGGGCATGGACAAAGAGGGTTTCCTATTTAGTGTTAAGGGAGCCAATCAAGCTACGGGTTCCCAAAGCAACCCCAAAGGTTTCCGATCGGTGCTAGAGGCCTCTGGCTGGGGGCTCAGCAGGACGGAGGCCACCCCCGAGCCCACCTGCGTGTCATGAAGAAGAGATTTTGTAAGACTGCCTTCATCAAGGCAAGCCATAGTGCCATCCCATTTCAAAATGGCCATTGTGGTTGACCTTGCTGCCAATTGTGTTTTCAGGGAAGAGGACCAAGGCTAGTATAAAAGAGAGGCCCGACCATAGTGGAGGGGGATCCAAGGCTCAGAGTGTTGTACTAGGGCAAGAACCCACCTTTGTACCTTTCTTCCACCTCGAGCAATTTATCCAAGCAGGAGTATCGTTTACACCACAAGTTGGCCCGGACCTTGGTAAAGTGACGTGTGTCCTAGCTCGCCTTCCTTAGCTCACGTCTAGAGAGAGTCGTCGTGAGGTAGAAAAATAGAACAGGGTTGGAGAGCAAGCGCACCCCATAGGCCGAACCTTCTCTCGGGTGTGCGAAGCCCGGAATCCAACAATTACTCCCACTTAAACCAATATCCCTCCGTTGGTTCTTAGCGATCCAAGATCCAAGATCCACATGTCAACTAGTGAGATTTTGTATCACCTCTAATCAACACTTGCCAATCATACCTCTATACGACTCTTGTTTCTTGGGGGACATATCGTGTCATGCGAACTCTTATTCCTCAAGGCCCAAAACTATTTTGATAGCCACGACGACTTAACCAATGCTTCACTCGTAAGTGTCCGACACAAACACATCATGTTAAGGAGAATTAGTAGAACCCTAATTTTATAGGCCCACCACTAAAAATACTTAACATGTGATGGTGTAGCAACTGGCGAGGCCATTTACTTGATATTCTTTGAGTGATTACCCTACTTAAAACATCTATCATGCAAAAGAAGGGCACATAAAAGGAATAAACTTTCGCACATAGTTTATATATGTGTGATATGGTATAGCCCCTTTCTTAACGCATGGTGCATGGTTGCCCTTGTGGTGATATCCATCTTCACACCATGATGTCAACCACCAGGTGGTACATAATATACTATGCTATTACAAAGTAATAGCTATGAGAGTAAATAACATTACAAGGCCTCTTATGTTGACATGCGGGTGATTAATACAATAATGGGACAACCATAGGGCTCTAGCAGGTTGCCGCACTCAAGACACAAGTTCCACGGTTCAGGACCTTGGATAGGGGGTCCCGAACTGTGGACCTTGGATTGATGTGTTGCAGGAAGAAGGGGGAGACAGCGGTTTACCCATGTTTGGGCCCTCCTATGAAGGTAATACCCTACATCCTACTCAATTGTATTGATGAAGATGATTACAGAGTAGATCTACCTCGCGATCGTATATGCTAAACCCTAGAAGATTAATCCTCCTCCACACGGATAAAGGTCTCTGGTTTATATAGACACCAGGGACCCTAGGGTTTACAAGTTACTGACTATTATCGGGAATAGATGAACCAATCTAGTCTTTTTAAGCTTGGAGCACACGCCAATCGGTGCCTTCGTTCCTTCGTATGAAGTCTTCAACTATCCGGACTCTGATGATCCAGTCCATGGGCCAGAGCCCCGAGGACCCCTTAATCCAGGATTGCCTCAGTAGCCCCCGGACTAGCCATCCACGCCATTGTGTATAGTCTTCGGGAGCTTTCACACGTCTGGTAGTCGGCTTGAAAGGAAAATTCGTCCTCTGTTTTGCAATATGAAGAACTAGTGTTCGGCGAATCCATGAATATCGAAGCGTCACGGGACCCATAACTTTCTATCCTGCCACTAAATTTTAATAACCTATTGAGCACCGTGTATCTTAAAGTAGGCACGCGCCCCAATGATTCAAAGGAACTCTCTCTTACAGACATGGGGGAGGTGACTTTTCTTATAAATAAGTACGGGCCCAGGTCCAAGGCCTTATCACCATTCGCTCCCCCACAAGCCCAGCCAAGGAAACGCTAGAATCCTAGCACTTAGCTCCACAGATGGTTCCTCCTCTCGTCCCTTCGCCTCCAACCGGGCGACTCGGCCAGTTGCTCCGTCTCCCAGCTTCGGTTGCGAGACCTTCAAATCCAAGGGCATCTTCCTTCTTCTGATCTTGCACCCACGCGCGTCATCCTAACCACCTACAACGGCGAGGTCCTCACAGAAAAATCCCCCACTTTGCAAAGAGGCGAAACGGTTTGCTTCACTTCTTTCCTACTGCGTGGGAATAGTTTTCCCATCCATCCATTTTTGAGAGGTCCGTTGGAGTTTTTTGGGTTGCAGCTCCATAATGTATCCCCGGGTTCCATCCTAGACATCTTAGGCTTCGTATCCCTGTGTGAGATGTTCCTAGGCTGTGAACCTCATTTTGATTTGTGGGGAAAGTACTTCTGCATTGTTCCCTGGACCTACGGAACCTCCATCCGGGAAGTAGGCGGGGCCGAGGTGTGGCGTATAGCAGCCACCGGATACCCAGTCGGTACACCGAATGAGGGAACGATGAATATGTTGGGGAACGTCGCATGGGAAACAAAAAATTTCCTACGCGCACGAAGACCTATCATGGTGATGTCCATCTACGAGAGGGGATATTCGATCTACGTACCCTTGTAGATCGCACAGCAGAAGCGTTAGTGAACGCGGTTGATGTAGTGGAACATCCTCACGTCCCTCGATCCGCCCCGCGAACCATCCCACGAACCGTCCCGCGATCCGTCCCACGATCCGCTCCGATCTAGTGCCGAACGGACGGCACCTCCGCGTTCAGCAGACGTACAGCTCGACGATGATCTCGGCCTTCTTGATCCAGCAAGAGAGACGGAGAGGTAGATGAGTTCTCCGGCAGCGTGACGGCGCTCCGGAGGTTGGTGGTGATCTAATCTCAGCACGGCTCCGCCCGAGCTCCGCAAAAACGCGATCTAGAGGTAAACCTATGGAGGTATGTGGTCGGGCTGCCGTGGCAAAGTTGTCTCAAATCAGCCCTAAAACCTCCGTATATATAGAGGGATGAGGGGGAGCCTTGCCTTGGGGTCCAAGGACCCCCAAGGGGGTCGGCCGAGCCAAGGGGGGTGTCCTCCCCTTCCAAACCGAATCCAACTAGGTTTGGAAGGAGGAGTCCTTCCCCTTTTCCCCACCTCCTCTTTTTTTCCTTTTCTCTTTGATTTTCTTCCTATGGCGCATAGGGCCTTCTTGGTCTGTCCCACCAGCCCACTAAGGGCTGGTGCGCCACCCCAAGGCCTATGGGCTTCTCCGGGGTGGGTTGCCCCCCCCCCCCCCGGTGAACACCCGGAACCCATTCGTCATTCCCGGTACATTCCCGGTAACTCTGAAAACCTTCCGGTAATCAAATGAGATCATCCTATATATCAATCTTCGTTTCCGGACCATTCCGGAAACCCTCGTGACGTCCGTTATCTCATCCGGGACTCCGAACAACATTCGGTAACCAACCATATAACTCAAATACGCATAAAACAACGTCGAACCTTAAGTGTGCAGACCCTGCGGGTTCGAGAACTATGTAGACATGACCCGAGTGACTCCTCGGTCAATATCCAATAGCGGGACCTGGATGCCCATATTGGATCCCACATATTCTACGAAGATCTTATCGTTTGAACCTCAGTGCCAAGGATTAATATAATCCCGTATGTCATTCCCTTTGTCCTTCGGTATGTTACTTGCCCGAGATTCGATCGTCAGTATCCGCATACCTATTTCAATCTCGTTTACCGACAAGTCTCTTTACTCGTTCCGTAATACAAGATCCCGCAACTTACACTAAGTCACATTGCTTGCAAGGCTTGTGTGTGATGTTGTATTACCGAGTGGGCCCCGAGATACCTCTCCGTCACACGGAGTGACGAATCCCAGTCTCGATCCATACTAACTCAACGAACACCTTCGGAGATACCTGTAGAGCATGTTTATAGTCACCCAGTTACGTTGCGACGTTTGATACATACAAAGCATTGCTCCGGTGTCAGTGAGTTATATGATCTCATGGTCATAGGAACAAATACTTGACACCCAGAAAACAGTAGCAACAAAATGACATGATCAACATGCTACGTCTATTAGTTTTGGTCTAGTCCATCAGATGATTCTCCAAATGATGTGATCCAGTTATCAAGTGACAACACTTGCCTATGGTTAGGAAACCTTGACCATCTTTGATCAACGAGCTAGTCAACTAGAGGCTTACTAGGGACAGTGTTTTGTCTATGTATCCACACATGCACTGTGTTTCCAATCAATACAATTATAGCATGGATAATAAACGATTATCATGAACAAAGAAATATAATAATAACTAATTTATTATTGCCACTAGGGCATATTTCCAACAGAATGGTCTTTGGAGTGGTTCTACATTGACGATGTCCTTCTATTGGAGGCAGTTCGGCGGGGCCTTCCCGAGTACTCAACGGCTCCTTTGAAGAAGCGATTATGCTAGCGTCCGAAGAGTAAGTATGTAGAAGAGAGCTCGGATATGAGGCGCCTAGCCGCCATGGTAAAAATACTAGCTAACAGTGGTCTGACCATCGTACAAGTGATGGATACTGTAATCACCAGGTGCGTTGAACCGCTTTCGCAGCGCACACATCCTTTATGGGATTACTGTGGGATAGATGACTTGATGTGTTGCAAGCGGCAAGGACCGGACACCCGTGACGACTTAGCTGCCATTCTGGCTGATTTTTTCAACAGGGAAAAGGAAGATTTCGCCCATCTCGCCTTTCGGTAAGGCTTCGCGTTGTACAACCCTGTCCCGTGGGTAAGTACAGACACATCCGAAATTACCTTTGTTCGATCGTGCTACTGATAAACATAAACCCCTTGATCCATTGCTTGTAGGATTGGAGGAGGTGGATCAAAACAATGATATGCCCTACTCCCTAGCCCGAAAACTATGCTCGAGACGATGACCCTCGATTCCCCGAAGATCCAAAAATCTCCATTATCTTCAAGGATGGGGTATTTTACCAGGAGAGCCTCGACGGACAATTAGTGGCCCTTCTGGCCGATAACCCAAGGTCTCTCCCAGCTTCGGCAAGCAAGCCAAAGGTGGCCACTCATCGCGGGACTGCTCCAAAATATCATCGGAGCACACGTCGGACAGCATCCCGCGTTCCTCCGGCCGAGGTTGCGTTAACTGAGTAACAAGTTCCCGAACAGGAGGTGGCAGGCAGTACTGCGCCCGTCCCTCCAACCAGGTAATTATATCCACCAATTTCCTTTACAATAACAGCAGCTTCCTTGGTGTACTTACCATACCTTTTGCCGATAATTGTAGAAAACGAGCATGAACCTCCTCGCCCGGAAATGGGGTCGAGGTATTGGAAAGCCAGCCCAACCCACGATATTCGGCCAACGTGGGGGCTCCGAACACCTGCCCGATGCCCGGTCCCGCCGATGACGTTTGGGCGACAAACTCTGAAATCAAAAGTGTTCTGAATCATCGGCATCGCAAGGAGTCATTACGACACCCTATCTTCTCCGAGCAGCAGTTCAATGCTCTGAATTCGGCCGATGCCTATCTTGGCGCTGCGCTGAACAACCTCAAAGAAGTAGTTTTGCAGATGTCAGCCCAACTATATGTATTTATTGCTCCTTTGGTAATTTGAACCGAAGTTCAGGTCTAGTAGCCCACGAGCCTTAATTTGGTCGGAACGGTCGAGTTAAGGCTTGACCTACCCGTTGATTTTTCTTTCCCATGCTTTGAAGCAGAGCTCGAGGATGTAAAGAAGTTTATCAGGCAAGCTCATGGTAAGGGTAATTTGGTTGATGATGTGGTGAATTACATAAGACCACTTACTCATCAGAGGAGTTTTTGATATAGCATGCGAATCCATAAACCATATGCATAGGGATCTAAACTCAGCTCGTGATTCTCAAAGGTACACTGAACCCCACCTTGAAGCTAGTCATCATGTATTAACAAGATGTCGCGAAGAAAACAACCAACTCATTGAGGAGAAGAAAAATCAGGCCGAGGAGATTGAATCATTAAAATCTCAACTGTCACAGAGCAACAAAGAGAAGCAACATTTAAAGAGGAGTATATATTGTAAAAAATCCCTGACCTGTTTGTTTGATAAATCACCATATGATGACGGTATACTAAAAGACTTACGTTGTTTATTTTGCCTTAAAAGGTCTCTTGATCGGGCATCCTATGACAGAAGTTGATTCCGTCACGTAGAATATGCTACAAGAGGTTTCCACTGTCCATGAGCGTGCTCGAAAACCCATGCGGAATATGATCTGAGCTATATGGACGGACCAGACTCCGCCGCAGGGGATGGTTGAACTGTCCGAACTTTTCAAAAGAGCCCGGAGCCATTTCGAGCTGTGGAAGATTTTAGCCTGCCGAGAAGCAGATCGGGAACAGTGGTCCAAGGTGAAGACCCACTTCACCCGTATTAATCCCGAGCACATGGCCCAAGTTCCTCCAGCATTCCTTCATGGCACGAAGATACCTCTACATCTGGTGTACGACTAAGTAATGCCAGCTGCCCGACTATCACAGAAAGACTATGCTCTGGACACTATCATAGATGATCTTGACCAACCAAGGGTGTAACCATGTGTAATTTTTATATTTTGTGTGCCAAGACACTTCCCATCAAATTTGTAATGTTTGTCATAACCGGGCATGGGCTTCTGCCTCCCCTTTTGTAATGAACCTGGGAGTTTTTCGTACTTTGTACCCAATGACACGTGGAATTATTTTCGAAAAATGAGGCAATCCCTCCATATGGTATGAACAGACAAAGACAGTATGAGGGGATTATGTTGTATTACGATGAAGCGCAAGAAACATCTTTCGGGAAAAATAGTTCCTTTGTGGGTTCCTTTTTCCGTGTTGCGACATAGCATGTAGGATTTTATTATGTTTTTTTGATTAACTCGGGTGTGCGATGGTGAGTACTGCCGATCATTTGACCTCGTTCGCTACCGACCAAGTTGTATATTAAGGATGCTAGCTTTTGGCTTCACCAGTCTCAGGTACGAATCCAGGCGACCCGACCGTATCAATCACAGAGGTGGTCCCTTTACTCTCGAGCCGAATAGATCTAGAAGGTATAGAGTAAGCACAGGAGTGAGGCAACCCATCTTCGCAAATATCTTAAGTTAAATTGATGCATACCATGGAACGAATTTACTTTAAGTCGAGGTTTATACACGACATGTATGTTTAAACATATCCGTTTGCTTCGTTACGAAGCCCCGAGGTGTTATGCTGGAATATTTGAATTTACATGAGTATTCGGAAAAAAATAGTGTTCGGTTAAGCCAAACTCACGTGGGGGTAATCTAGGAAGATACTGCAAATAAAGAAGAAACAAAAATGTTTGAAAAAGGAAAGGAAAGGAAGAGAAAAGATGCTGGCCTAGCCATAGAAATGCCGAAGGCGAGCCGCGTCCCATGGGTTTAGCTCCAGGCGATTATCTCCTGGATTGTGCAGACGGTAAGTTCCTCCCATCAGCACTACTTTGATAATGAAGGGCCCTTCCCATTATGTGTGAAGTTTATGCTTCTGTTTTCTGGGAGGCGAAGCACTAGTTCGCCCGCATTGTACGCCTTGGCCCGAACTTCTCTGCTTTGATAGGGCCGAGCTTGCTTCTGGTAATATGTTGATAGGGCCCGAGCTATGTCATGCTCGCCTTCTAAGGCGTCCAAATTGTCCTGCCAATCTAGCTCGGCTTCCTTTTCCTCGTACATACCCACGCGGGGTGCGTCGTGGATGATACAACAGGGAAGGACCGCTTCAGCCCCGTATACCATAAAAAATGGCGTGTATCATGTGGAACGGTTCGGGGTGGTGTGCAAGCCCCATAGTACGGAATCGAGTTCCTCCACCCAATGTCAGTCGGTTTCTGTAAGAGAGCGTACCAGACATGGTTTAATACCACTCATAATGAGTCCATTAGCTTGTTCGACCTGGCCATTGGTTTTTGGATGGTAAGCTGAGGCGTAATTGAGCTTGATGCCCAGATTTGCACACCAATCCTTCACCTTCTGGGTGGTGAAATTGGATCCATTGTCGGTTATTATGCTCTGCGGGACACCATAACAGTGCACGACACCAGATATAAAATCAATGACTGGTTTGGCCTTGGTGGAACTAATCGGCTTTGCGTCGATCCACTTGGTGAATTTATCGACCATTACCAGGAGATATTTCTTTTTCGTGGTCCCCCTTTCAAGTGGGCCGACCATATCCAGACCTCAGACTCCAAAGGGAAAGGTAATCCGGATCGTCCGAAGGACTATGGGAGGCATGTGGCTTTGTTTCGCGAACAATTGGCATCCCGTGCATCGTTGAACAAGTGCGTGGGCGTCTTCTCGAGCTGTGGGCCAGAAAAAACCATCTCAGAAAGCCTTGTTGACCAAGGCCCGGGATGCTGCATGATGGCCGCCCATGCTGGAGTGTACTTCAGCCAAGAATTGTTTCCTTTCTTCTTGGGATATGCACCGCTGAAGTATTTCGGTGGTGCTCTTTTTATATAGCTCTCTAATACGTCTCAAACGAATCTATAATTTTTGATGGTTTCATGCTGTTATCTTGTCATCTTTGGATGTTTTATGCACCTTTTATATCTTTTTTGGGACTAACTTATTAATTCAGTGCCAAGTGCCAGTTCCTGTTTTTCTGTGTTTTTGTCTCTTTTCAGATCTGATTTTGGAACGGAGTCCAAACGGAATAAAATCCCCGAAATGATTTTTCCCGAACAGAAGAAGATCTTGCGGCCTGTGGGCCAAGCCACGAGGGCTGCAGGGAGCCCACAAGCCCCCACTCCGCCACCAGGGGGAGGCGGCGGTGGTAGGGCTTGTGGCCTCCCTGAGCGCCCCCTGACCTAGATCTTTGGCCTATATATTCCCTAAAATACAGCATAAAATCAGGGGATCCACGAAAATACTTCTCCGCCGCCGCAAGCTTCCGTTTCCATGAGATCTCATCTGGAGACCCTTCCGAGTGTTGTGCCAGAGGGGACTTTGGAGTTGGAGGGCTTCATCATCATCATCATCGCCCCTCCAATGACTCGTGAGTAGTTCACTTAAGACCTACCGGTCCGTAGTTAGTAGCTAGATGGCTTCTTCTCTCTCTTGGATCTTCAATACAAAGTTCTCCATGATCTTCATGGAGATCTATCCGATGTAATCTTCTTTGGCGGTGTGTTTGTCGAGATCCGATGAATTGTGGATTTGTGATCAGATTATCTATGATATATATTTGAGTCTTTGCTAATTCCTTATATGCATGATTTGATATCCTTGTAAGTCTCTCCGAGTCTTGGGTTTTGTTTGGCCAACTAGATCTATGATTCTTGCAATGCGAGAAGTGCTTGGTTTTGGTTCTTACCATGTGGTTACCTTTCCCAATGACAGTAGGGGCAGCAAGGCACACATTGAGTAGTTGCCATCAAGGGTAACAAGATGGGCTCTGTCGTTGATATGAGATTGCCCATCTACATCATGTCATCTTGCTTAAGGCGTTACTCTGTTCTTTTGGACTTAATGCATGCTGGATAGCGGTCGACGTGTGGAGTAATAGTAGTAGATGCACAAAGTATCGGTCTACTTATTTTGGACGTGATGCCTATAGATATAATCATTGCCATAGATATCGTCATGACTTTCCGCAGTTTTATCAATTGCTCGACAGTAATTTGCTCACCCACCATCTACTTGCTTTCATGAGAGAAGCCACTAGTAAACACTACGACCCTCGGGTCTATTCACATCTATCGTTTACACCTCCACTTTTACTTTTCTTTGTTACTTTGTTGCTTTCAGTTCTCACTTGGCGAACAATCTATAAGGGATTGACAAACCCTTCATAGTGTTGGGAGCAGGTTCTTTGTGTTTGTGCAGGCTCTTGTGATACTCCTTCACTGGATCGATACCTTGGTTCTCAAATTGAGGGAAATACTTACCATCGCTGCGCTACATCACCCTTTCCGCTTCGAGGGAACACCAACGCAAGGCTCCAAGGCCACGGGGGAATTCCTTTGCATATTTTCCTAGGAAGTCCCTTAAGGCGTAGCCGTAGCAGAAGGATTCCTGGTGCCGTCGACACACCTATTTCTGGCACCATTGGAAGGTATTTTGTTGCAGCAGCACAGCCGACATCAGAAGTATTTCTGGCGCCGTTGCCGGGGAAGGAGAGATCTATCCAAGTAGGTCTCACAAACTCATCTCATGCATTTCCTTTTTTGCGAGTTGCCTCTCATTTTCCTCTCCCCCACTTCACATTTACCGTTTTCATTTGCCTTTCTCCTTTGCTGTTTTCTTTTGCCTTTTGCCTTTTTCCGTTCGCCCTTCTTCCGCTCGCTTTCTGTTTGCTTGTGTTACCATGCGCCTTCTATTGATATGGATCCTCATCCACTAGCTAATCTCTTTAAGAGACCCACTTATGTGGAACGAATTGGTAGTGAGTTGAGTGCACTTGACTATCTTTATGGAGTTTTTCTTGAGATGCGTGAATCTGAAAATCGTGATGAAGAAATTCATGAAGTGATTCACGAGGGCTCCTTGGATGAAAAGCATGATTGCAATGGTTTCACTATAAATTCTATTAGTGATAATCATGCTAAAAATATGCAAAACCCTAAGCTTGGGGATGCTAGTCTTGCTATGTCCACTACTTATTGCAATAATCATGATTGGGGTGATGATCTTTCTTATTATCTTGAAAATTTGTTTAAACCTCATGATGAATATGATATTTGCAATGATATTGAAAGTGGGTTTGGAGAAGTCATGACTTTAGTTGATGATAATCCCACTATTTTTGAAGAGTGTCAACTTTGCAAACATGTGGATCATGAAAAGAATATCCTATGGGATAGCTATATTGTTGAATTTGAATATGATCCCGCATGTAATTGCTATGAGAGAGGAAAATATTTTGGTAGAAACTTTCATGTTACCAAATTACCTCTCGTTATGTTGAGATTGCTATTGTCTCTTTCTTCTTCCTTACATTATGTAACTATTGGTTGTCTTGCCAATTTGTTTCCCTATAAAATGCCTATGCATAGGAAGTATGTTAGACTTAGATGTGATTTTCACATGCTTGAGGATGCTCTCGTTATGCTTCAATTCTTGTCTTTTGTGAGAGCATCATTGAATGCCTAGCTAAGGGCGTTAAACAATAGCGCTTGTTGGGAGGCAACCCAACGAATCTATCCTTTTTCTTTCTGTTTTGTGTTTTCCATACATTCATAATTCTGTTATGATTGTGTTTTTAGTGTTTCTTTTTGCGTTTGTGCCAAGCAAAACCGTTATGATTAGTCTTGGGGATGATCGTTTGGTCATGCTAGAAAAGTCGGAAACTTTCTTCTCATGAAAAGAATTTTCATTTTGTTTCTGTAAGAACTTTTGAGTTGATTCATTTTGCTGCTGATTTCTACACAAATTCTTCAGACTGTCGTAATGTTTCAGAATTTTTGATGTACCAGAAGTATACGAAATATACAGTTTGCTACAGACTGGTCTGCTGTTAACAAATTCTGTTTTTGTTGTGTTGGTTGCTTATTTTGATGAAACTATGGATAGTATCGGGGGGTATTAGCCATGGAAGAATGAAAATACAGTAACCCAACATCAGCATAACTAGAATTTAAGTTTGCTACAGTACCTAAGGAAGTGGTGGTTTGCTTTCTCATACTAATGTTATCACGAGTTTCTGTTTAAGTTTGGTGTTGTGAAGTTTTCAAGTTTTGGGTGAAGTTCTTGTGGACAAAGAGATAAAGAGTGGCAAGCGCTCAAGCTTGGGGATGCCCAAGGAACCCCAAGAGGTTCAAGGATGTCGTAAAAGCCTAAGCTTGGGGATGCCCCGGGAAGGCATCCCCTCTCTCGTTTTCAATCCATCGGTAACGTTACCTGGGGCTATATTTTTATTCACCACATGTTATGTGTTTTTGCTTAGAGCGTCTTGTATCGTAGGAGTCTTTTATTTTTGTTGTGTCACAATCATCCTTGCTGCACACCTAGAGAGAGAGACATGCACTCACCGTTATTTTGTCGAGCTTCACTTATATCTTTTTGTAGACAATTCAGCTCACATGTGCTTCACTTATATCTTTTGAGCTAGATACTTTTGCTCTATGTGCTTCACTTATATATTTTAGAGCACAACGAAGCGTGGCTTGGTAGTTGATCTATGCTTTGAAAGTAGTCTCAAAAGGGGTAGTTATCCAAAGGGATACGAAAACTTCCACCTTCATGTGCATTGAATAGTTACAGAAGTTTGATTCATCTCAATTAGTTTTGAGTTGTGGTTTTGGTAGTATTGAAGTTATGCTAGTAAGGTGTTGTGGATCTAGAAATACTTGTGTTGAAGTTAGTGATTCCCGTAGCATGCACGTATGGTGAACCACTATGTGATGAAATCTGAGCATGATTAGTCTATTGATTGTCATCCTTTGCGTGGCGGTCGGGATCGCGCGACGGTTTATACCTACCAACCCTTCCCCTAGGAGTATGCATTGAATGCTTTGTTTCAATTACTAATAAAACTTTTGCAACAAGTATATGAGTTCTTCATGACTAATGTTGAGTCCATGGTTTAGATGCACTGTCACCTTCCACCATCACTATCTTCTTAGTGACGTGCAACTTTCGCCGGTGCACAAAACCCACCATTAGCCTCCCTCAAAACAGCCACCATACCTACCTACTATGGCTTTTTCAAAGTCATTCCGAGATATATTGCCATGCAACTACCACCATGACATGTGCCACCACATCTACATTGCCATTGCATGATCGTAAGATAGCTAGCATGATGTTTCCATTAATGTCTATGCCATGCTAGATCATTGCCACGGTACACTACCGAAGGCATTCCATATAGAGTCATTGTTGCTCTAAGTTTTGAGTTGAAAGTGTTATGACCATCATTAATGGAGCATTGTCCCATGTTAGGAAATAAAAGAGGCCAAAGAAGCCCAGCAAAATAATAATAAAAAAAAGAGGCCAAAGAGCCCACAAAAAAATGAGAGAAAAAGAGAGAAGGGACAATGCTACCACTTTTTCCACACTTGTGCATATTAAGCACCATGATCTTCAGGATTGAGATTCTCTTGTTTTGTCACCACCATATAGCTAGTGGGAAATTTTCATTATATAACTTGTCTTGTATATTCCAATGATAGGCTTCCTCAAAATTGCCTTAGGTCTTCGTGAGCAAGCAAGTTGGATGCACACCCACTAGTTTGCTTTAAGAGCTTTCACATACTCGTAGCTCTAGTGCATCATTTGTATGGCAATCCCTACTCAATCACATTGATATCTATTGATGGGCATCTCCATAGCTCATTGATATGCCTAGTTAATGTGACTATCTTGTCCTTGTTGGTCTTGCAACCTCCACCACACTCCACACCACTTATAGTGCTAAAACCATGGCTCACGCTCATGTATTGCGTGAGAGTTGAAAAGGTTTGAGAAAGTAAAGGTGTGAAACAATTACTTGGCCAATACCGGGGTTTTGCATGATTTAAATTCGTTGTGCAATGATGATAGAGCACAGCCAGACTATATGCTTTTGTAGGGATAACTTTCTTTTGGCCTTGTTATTTTCATAGTTCATGATTACCTTGCTAGTTTGCTTGAATTATTATTGTTTCCACGTCAATAGCAAACTATTGTTTTGAATCTAATGGATCTGAACATTCACATCACATAAGAGGAGTTACAAAGGACATCTATGCTAGGTAGCATGAAGGCATCAAAAATTCATTCTTTATCACTTCCCTACTCGAGGACGAGCAGGAGTTAAGCTTGGGGATGCTTGATACGTCTCAAACGTATCTATAATTTTTGATGGTTTCACGTTGTTATCTTGTCATCTTTGGATGTTTTATGCACCTTTTATATCTTTTTTGGGACTAACTTATTAATTCAGTGCCAAGTGTCAGTTCCTGTTTTTTCTATGTTTTTGTCTCTTTTCAGATCTGATTTTGGAACAGAGTCCAAACGGAATAAAATCCCCAAAATGATTTTTCCCGAACAGAAGAAGATCACGGGGCTGTGGGCCAAGCCACGAGGGCTGCAGGGAGTCCACAAGCCCCCACTCCGCCACCAGGGGGAGGCGGCGGTGGCAGGGCTTGTGGCCTCCCTGAGCGCCCCCTGACCTAGATCTTTGGCCTATATATTCCCTAAAATAAAGCAAAAAATCAGGGGATCTATGAAAATACTTTTCCGCTGCCGCAAGCTTCCGTTTCTGCGAGATCTCATCTGGAGACCCTTCCCGGTGCCGTGCCGGAGGGGACTTTGGAGTTGGAGGGCTTCTTCATCATCATCATCGCCCCTCCAATGACTCGTGAGTAGTTCACTTCAGACCTACGGGTCCGTAGTTAGTAGCTAGATGGCTTCTTCTCTCTCTTGGATCTTCAATACAAAGTTCTCCATGATCTTCATGGAGATCTATCCGATGTAATCTTCTTTGGCGGTGTGTTTGTCGAGATCCTATGAATTGTGGATTTGTGATCAGATTATCTATGATATATATTTGAGTCTTTGCTGATTTCTTATATGCATGATTTGATATCCTTGTAAGTCTCTCCGAGTCTTGGGTTTTGATTGGCAACTAGATCTATGATTCTTGCAATGGGAGAAATGCTTGGTTTTGGGTTCTTACCATGTGGTGACCTTTCCTAGTGACAGTAGGGGCAGCAAGGCACACATTGAGTAGTTGCCAACAAGGGTAACAAGATGGGCTCTGTCGTTGATATGAGATTGTCCATCTACATCATGTCATCTTGTTTAAGGTGTTACTCTGTTCTTTTGGACTTAATACACTAGATGCATGCTGGATAGCGGTCGACGTGTGGAGTAATAGTAGTAGATGCAGAAAGTATCGGTCTACTTGTTTTGGACGTGATGCCTATAGATATAATCATTGCCATAGATATCGTCACGACTTTGCGCGGTTCTATCAATTGCTCGACAGTAATTTGTTCACCCACCGTCTACTTGCTTTCATGAGAGAAGGCACTAGTAAACACTACGGCCCCCGGGTGTATTCACATCTATCGTTTACACCTCTGCTTTTACCATGCTTTGTTACTTTGGTGCTTTCAGTTCTCAATTCGCGAACAATCTATAAGGGATTAACAACCCCTTCATAGCGTTGGGAGCAGGTTCTTTGTGTTTGTGCAGGCTCTTGTGATACTCCTTCACTGGATCGATACCTTGGTTCTCAAAATGAGGGAAATACTTACCATGGCTGCGCTACATCACCCTTTCCGCTTCGAGGGAACACCAATGCAAGGCTCCAAGGCCATGCGGGAAATCCTTTGCATATTTCCCTAGGATGTCCCTTAAGGCTTAGCCATAGCAGAAGGATTCCTGGTGCCGTCGACACACCTATTTCTGGCGCCGTTGGAAGGTCTTTTGTTGCAGTAGCACAACCGACATGGACCTTATAGGCTTTAGATCGGCGAATAATGGTCCGTGCCTCAGTTCGATCCTCAAGGAGCTCTTTGCATAATAGGTAGGGAAGGAATGGTTCAGTCCATGAAGCGATTATCGCCATGACCTCATGTGCTGAGGATGTTTCCTCAATAGAAGGCCCACCGATGACTTGATCGTCTTGATGGGCTATGGAGGCAGGATGGTTAGCTCCATAGTGTCAGTTGTTTTGCTCCTCGACTCGTCCTGCCACACCATGGATGGCTTAAAGAGCTGTTCCAGGTATATGTTGTTGGGGGACGGGGTCGTGTGCCGCACCTAAACAGGCGAGAACGTTCGTGGCTATATTGTTATCCCTTGAGACATGATGGAATTCCAGCCCCTTGAATTGTGCTGATATCTTGAGGACGGCGTCTCTGTATGCTACCATCTTCGGGATTTTGGCATCGAATTCGCCGTTAATTTGTGATATGGCGAGCATGGAGTCTCCTCGTACCTCAAGCCGTTGTATGCCCATTGAGACCGCCATCCGAAGTCCATGCAATAGGGCTTCGTATTTGGCTGCGTTATTGGAGTCGGCGTACATAATGTTTAGCATGTAACGCACATTGTCTACGGTAGGAGATGTCGGGATTACTCCGTCTCCTAGACCGTCCAGGGTTTTGGATCTGTCGAAGTACATGATCCAATGAGCATAGGTGATGTATTCTTTGGGGAGTTCGACCTCTGTCCATTCCGCAACAAAGTCGGCCAGCACTTGAGACTTGATAGGTCTCCATGGCTTATAAGTGATCTCAAACGGCCCACTTGGCAATATGTCCAGTGGTATCCTTGTTGTTGATTATATCGTTAAGGGGTACTTCCGATGTCACCGTGACTGTGCACTCCTGAAAGTAGTATCTCAGTTTGCGCGACGCCGTGAACAATATGTTAGCAATTTTCTGGTAGTGTGGGTATTTGGTCTTGCATGGGGTAAGCACCTCGAATACGTAGTAGACACATCTTTGTACTCGTAACTGGTGACCCTCAGCTTCTTGTTCTATGACGAGGACCATGCTGACCACCTGGTTAGTGGATGCGATGTATAGCAGCATCGGTTCCCCTCGATAAGGCGTGGCGAGTATAGTGTTACTGGCCAGCAGCATTTTGATTTCATCCAAAGCCGTCGTGGCCTCCTCGTTCCATTGTAAGTTTTTTGTCTTCTTTAGCAACCTGTAGAGCGGGAGTGCCTTCTCACTAAGGCGAGAGATGAACCGGCTTAAAGCCGCCATGCAGCCTGCCGATCTTTGGACGTGCGGTAGCTCTGTAGGGATAGGGAGTTCAGACATTGCTCGAATTCTGGATGGATTGGCCTCGATTCCGCATTGCAACACAATAAACCCAAGGAGTTTGTCGGCTGGGACTCCGAAGATGCATTTTTCCGGATTAAGCCTTATGGCGTATGCCCGTAAGCTAGTACATGTTTCTCTTGGATCATCGACTAGTTGAATGACGTGGCGGGTCTTGACGACTACATCGTCCATGTATGCCTCCAAAATTTTGCCAATTTGTATTTCCAAACATGTCTGGATCATGCGCTGGTAAGTGGCCCCTGCATTTTTTAACCCTAAGGGCATTGTGTTAAAGCAAAACGACCCGTATGGGGTTATGAAGGCAGTTGCCGCATGATCGGATTCCTTCATCTTGATCTGATGGTATCCGCAGTAGGCATGAAGGAGGCACAAGGAGTCGTGTCCGGTTGTTGCATCAATGATCTGATCTATTTGGGGTAATGGAAAGGGGTCATTTGGGCATGCTTTGTTAAGGTCTTTAAAATCGACACATAGCCGCGAGGATTTATCCTTCTTTGGTACCCTGACCAAATTTGCCAGCCATTCAGGGTGTTTGATGTCCCTCATGAATCCGGCCTCCAATAACTTGGCCAGTTCTTCCCCCATGGCTTGATTCTTAGGTTCAGAAAATCTTCACAGGGTTTGCTTGCCCGGCTTAAAGCCTGCTATTATGTTTAGGCTATGTTCGGCCAGTCCCTGGGGATCCTTGGTATATCTGAAGGATGCCATGCAAATATATCCCAGTTCTCTCATAGGAAGGCGTGCAATGCTTCGTCTACTGCGGGTTCCATGTGGGATCCAATGGATGTGAGTTTATTGGGGTCCATTGGATGTACGTGGAATTTGATAATTTCGTCCGTCGGCTTGAAAGACGTAGATTTTGGTCGCTTGCTGAGGATTACATTATCTTTGTCCACCATGGCCTGTAGGGCTGTTAGTTCTTTTGCGGCCAGGGTTTCAGCCAATACCTCCAAGGCTAGGGATGCCGTCTTATTTTCAGCCAGAGCGCCCTGTGAGGATCAATTTCTAAAATGATTATACCATTTAGCCCTGGCATTTTTAGCTTCATATATCTATAGTGTGGTATGGCCTGGAATCTTGTGAAGGCCTCCCATCCTAGTAGGGTGTGGTAGCCACTGTGGAATGGCGTGATGTGGAACAGTAGCTCATCGGATCGGTAGTTTTCGGGGGTACTGAAGACGACGTCGAGTGTAATGCATCCCATGCAGCGTGCTTCTTTGCCGGGGATTATGCCTCGAACGGTGGTTGAGCTTTGCCTGATCCGACATCGACCGAACTACATTTGATCCAGTGTGTCCTCATAAATGAGGTTAAGGCCGCTGCCTCCGTCCATGAGTACTTTGCTCAGTCTGAAGCCGTCTACGACGGGGTTCAGAACCGGGGTGGCAGGTGCCCGACCTGTGTTCGTTACCGGCTTGTCATCTAGGTCAAAGGTGTTAGGTGTGTTTGACTAGGGGTTTGCCCCCACCACATGGTTGATTTGATTGAGCTCTCAAAAGGCTCTCTTTCTCTGGTTTGTCAAGGAGAATATTTCATAGATCATTAGGATCTCCACACTATTGGTCGGTAGTGCCCCATGCCCTTTATGTCTTGAGGTTTGGTGGATTACTTCCCCACTTTCCGAGATTGCCGGATAACCCAATAGGCTTGAAGGTTGTGTGTGGAAAGTGGGTCCGATAGGACAAAGTGTACGGGGCATGGCTTGTCTAGTAGTGTGTCGAGGGGCTTGCCCCTTGATTTTGACTTATTTCTCTTTTCCGCATGGTCGGAGGTAGCTTGTCCCATAAACGGAGGTGACTGATTCATCCCAATTCCCCTACCATGATCGGTGTAATTGGGCTCGATGGACATCTTTTGCATTTTCCATGTGCTCTCCTTGGCACAATATTTGAGTAGCAGGTTCGACAGTTCCACGAAGATTTGAACCCGACGATGTGCTAAGGTGTTGAGAATGGCCTCGTCCTAACAATATGCCGGGAGGCACGTATTATCTCATGGTCGCTGCTTCCTTCCTTCTTTTGAGGGAGGAGGAACCTCGCCCAAAAGTGGTGCACTGACTCACCCGATCTTTGAGGGACCATGGACGGGTTGGAATGGACCTTGCACTTGAGGGATGTCGAGGTTGGGTGGCGGGTGGGCTTAATTTTGGATTCCCATTGATTGTGCCCTTGAGGGTTCGATTGTCGTGTCCTTGATGGGGTTGTATTCCAAACAAGTCATCGGCCTTGAATTGTTACCGGAGCTTGAAGGAAGCTCCGGGTTGTGGAGTTTGTTTGCGTAATCAGTGACTGGGATGAGTACCACTCTTAGTTCCGATGATTGGTATGAGGAGGCCTTGAAGGCGTTCGACAGTACTCAGCAGATGCATGATGGGCGGGAGGTGGATTTCCCTGTCGTTGGGTCTGATCCTGATCCGATCATAGATTGTGCCCTCACCGTTAGTCATGGCCAGGACTTGGATCTGGTTGAGTAAACCGTGCAGTGTTGAGGTTTCATCGGCGGTTGCGCCGTTTGTGTGCTCGTGGGACACTAGTGGCCCTTATCACTCGGTGGTATGTGAGATCCCCTTTGGGGAGAGCTCAGCTAAGGCGAGTGAGGACGCCCCGAGCCTGTCAGGCCTTAAGGCTGGATCAAGGACGAGTTTTGTCTCGATTATTGGATCACGACCTCAGAGGACAAAACATTGAGGTCCGCGTGCTCCTTCTGTGGAACGAAAAACCTTGTTAACGCAAGGTCTCCCCACGGGTCGGCGATGAACGCTAGGCTCCCGAACTTGACTTTCTGACTCAGGGGGGAGGGTTCTGATCTGACCAAGGTGGCCGGCCAGATCCGTGTGCAGAATGATGCTTCCGAACGCGAAGATTTTTCCAGGACGAACAAATACCTATTATGGAGCTCCTCGCTGATCACCAGACGTGCCATCAAACCTTTTGGTGATCGTAGAGTGGAACTCTCAATGAAAGCACCAATGTTGGTGTCAAAACCGGCAGATCTCGGGTAGGGGTCCCGAACTGTGGACCTTGGATCGATGGGTTGCACGAAGAAGGGTGAGACAACGGTTTACCTAGGTTTGGTCCCTCCTATGGAGGTAATACCCTACGTCCCACTCAGTTGTATTGATGAATATGATTACAGAGTTGATCTACCTCGAGATCGTATATGCTAATCCCAAGTTGATTCAGCCTCCTCCACACGGATAGAGGTCTCTGGTTTATATAGACACGAGGGACTCGGGAATAGATGAGTCGACCTAGCATTCCTAAGCTTGGAGAACAGGCCAATCCTCGGTACCTTCCTTCCTTTTTATGAAGTCAGCAACTATCTGTACTCGGATGATCCGGTCCATGGGTTGGCGCCCCAAGGACTCCTTTATCCAGGACTCCCTCAACCGCTCTAATAGATTTCAACATTAGGGAAATCACATTTCCTCGGTGTCGATCTTTCTTTTGGTTTGATCAATCTCATTGATCTTCATGTGCTACATATGGGTTTACATTCCACTGGCTACCCCGATGGTGAAAACCAACCAGTAGGGGCATGATGTCTACTATGCAAATTTATTCTTATAGACGTTGTTTGGCCTCCAAGTGCAGAGTTTTGTAGGAAATCAGTAAATTTCCCTCCAGTGGATGACCTAAGATTTATCAATCCATGGGAGGTGTAGCATGTGTATGGTCTCTCTCAAGAAACCAGCAATCTAATACAAAAAATCTCTTGTGCCCCCAACACAACCAATCCAATGGATAATTGTATAGGTGCACTAGTTCGGCGAAGAGATGGTGATATGAGTGTAGTATGAATGGTAGATGTAGGTTGTTGTAATTTGAAAATATAAAAACAGAAATGTAGCAGGTGGAAATTGTGAGCAAAATATTATATAAATGCTTGGTAATAAGGCCTAGGGTTTATACTTTTACAAGTGCAATCTCTCAAAAATGCTAACATAATAGAATCATAGGGTCATCCCTCAATGTGCGACTGTCGGAAATGGGCCTCCGCAGACCTAGAAAGGTTCGAACACCGGGGTCTGCTCACTCTCCTGCCCTGCTCTTCCTCTCAATATCTCGGTGACTCTACGGTGGATAAAGCTAAGGAAGATGAACAATAAAACATAAATAGTTTACCCACGTTGAGGCCACCTTGAAGTGTAAAACCCTACTCCTGCTTGTCTGGATTGCTCGAGATGGAAGACGAGTACAAAGGGGAGTTCTTGCCCTAATCGAGTTGGTGGATATCCCACTATGAAGGCCGTACCTCCTTCTTATACTAGCCTTGGTCCTCTTCCCCCCAAAAACAGACACTTGGTGGGAAGGGTTGCCACAACAACCATTTTGAAAGGGGACAGGAAAACAACCTATCCCGACAAAGGTGGTCTTCACCTACTAAAGCTCTACGCCATGATGCATTGGTGGGCTCGGGGGTGACCTCCGTCCTGCTGAGCCCCCAGCTTTGGACCTCTTGCACCAAGTAGGAACCGTTGGGGGTTGCTTTGCGAACCCGCTGGCCGGCTCCGCTCCCTTGACACCAAAGGGGAAAACACCCTATCCATGCTTGCTAGCACCGACCCTGCCTGCGTCCTACGTGGCTCATGTCACCCACATGAGGATGTGGGACCGTGTTACCCAGTGGGCCACCCTTAGTTAGTCCGCTCCACGCGTTCCCTGGGGGCTCCGTCATGAGGCGGCTTGACGATACGGACCACAGGGGGAAATGGCTCATACGCCTCCAACGTATCTATAATTTTTTTGGTTCCATGCTATTATCTTGTCAAACTTTGGATTTTTTGTATGCCTTTTATATATTTTTGGGACTAACCTATTAACTCAGTGCCAAGTGATAGTTCCTGTTTTTTCGTGTTTTTGACCCTTTTCAGAGGAGGATTTTAAACAGTGTCCAAACGGAATAAAACTTCCGAAAAGATTTTTTCCAGAACAGAAGATACGCACGGGACGTGAGAACCAAGGCAGGGGCCACCAGGGGACCCCACAATCCCTCTAGGCACGACCAGGGGGCCCGCGCCTAGTAGGCTTGTGGACCCCCTGTGGCTCGTCTGCCCTACCTCTTCCGCCTATAAATTCCTGAAATTCCAAAATGCGATAGAGATCCACGAAAATACATTTCCGCCGCCGCAAGCTTCTATCTCCGCAAGATCCCATCTGCGGCACGTTCTGGTGCCCTGCCGGAGGGGGTTTCGGATAAGGAGGGCTTCTTCATCAACACCATGACCTCTCTGATTATGCGTGAGTAGTTCACCATAGACCTTCGGGTCCATAGCTAGTAGCTAGATGGCTTCTTCTCTCTCTTGGAACTTCAATACAAAGTTCTCCATGATCTTCATGGAGATCTATCCGATGTAATCTTCTTTTGCGGTGTGTTTGTCGAGATCCGAGGAATTATGGATTTATGATCAGATTATCTATGAATCTTATTTGAGTTTCTTCTGATCTATTATATGCATGATTTCATATCCTTGTAATTCTCATCGAGTTGTGTGTTTTGTTTGGCCAACTTTATCTATGATTCTTGTAATGGGAGAAGTGCTTGGTTTTGGGTTGATACCGTGCGGTGACCTCTCCCAGTGACAGAAGGGGCAGCGAGGCATGCATCGTGTTGTTGCCATCAAGGGTAAAAAGATGGGGTTTACATCATTGGTTTGAGTTTATCCCTCTACATCATGTCATCATGCTTAAGGCGTTACTCTGTTTGTCATGAACTCAATACACTAGATGCATGCTGGATAGCAGTCGATGTGTGGAGTAATACTAGTAGATGCAGAAAGTATCGGTCTACTTGTCTCGGACGTGATGCCTATATGTATGATCATTGCCTTAGATATCGTCATGACTTTGCGCAGTTCTATCAATTGCTCGACAGTAATTTGTTCACCCACCGTATTATTTGCTATTTTGAGAGTAGCCTCTAATGAACACTATGACCCCCGGGTCTACTTCACATCATATTTTCAGCCTTACTCTTTTACTTCGTTGCACTTTCTGCCTTCAGATCTCACTTTGCAATCAATCTTGAAGGGATTGACAACCCCTTTATAGCGTTGGGTGCAAACTCGTTTGTGTTTGCGCAGGTACTCTGGACACTTGGCGCGATTCTCCTACTGGATTGTTACCTTGGTTCTCAAACTAAGGGAAATACTTACTACTCCTGTGCTGAATCACCCTTTCCTCTTCAAGGGAAAAACCAAGGCAAGCTCAAGAGGCAGCAATGGCCTGAAGGGGAACTCCGCTGGTCCGTGGCAACCTTTGATGATATGTACCTTGCGAGGAGGGGCCCTCATGACGGTCAGATTCCTGGGCCTTGGGAAGAAGCACACCCGAGCCCACGACGCGCATTGTGCCCTGGGCCATAGGTATGCGGGCCTCGATAGCCCTAGTCCCAAGGCCTCGACAGTAGCCCTCAAGCCCGCGATGTGCACGACCCGGCCAATCGGAGGGCGAAAGGGTGTGGGCTCTCACCGCCTGTAAGCCAGGCCAAACGCGTGGTACGCGATGGGGCTCGGGGCACCCTGCCTTTCCACAACGCTTTGGCATGTGCCCCGGCTGACATAAGGTGGCCACATGGGGTGGACCCTTCTGTAGGATCCTAAGTATGTCTACAGGGGGGTGATTAGACTACTTGAAAAAAATAGCCTTTTCCCAATTTTAGTTGTGGGCCAGTTTTAGCAATTATGACTAGTCAAGTTCACCCTACACATGCATATCTAAGAGTATAGCAGCGGAAAGTAAAGAAATGGAAATGTTATGTAGAGGGTAGGGAAGGAAGATCAAAGGCAAATGTTGACACGATGATTTCTGGCATGGTTCCGATAGGTGGTGCTATCATACGTACACGTTAGTCGAGACTTCAACCCACGGAGGGTAACGACTGTGAGAGTCCACGGAGGGCTCCGCGCACACAAGGGTTCCACGAAGAAGCGGCCTTGTCTATTCCTCCACGGCTTACATCCACACATGACTAGCCACACTCATGGTAGATCTCCTTGACCTTACAAACTTCTTGGTTCAACTCCACAACACGAATTAGGAGGCTCCCAAGTGTCACCTAACCAATCTAGGAGGCACCACCCTCGAAAAGGTAATAGATGTGGTAGAATGATGAACCTCTTGCTCGTGTGCTTCAAAAGATAGTTTCCTCAACACTCAATCACTCTCTCACATATTTGGCATGTGCAGGAGAGATTGATTTTTTGGAAAGAAACTTGGGGAGGTTAGAGATCAAGTTTCAAATGGTTGGATTGGAATCTGGTGATGTCAACAAATGAGTAGGAGGCTCTCTCTTAGAAAAGTGGATATAGCAAGTGGGTTTATTTTCTGAGTGCTTCCTCTATGAATGAGAGGAGGTGGAGGGGTATATATAGGCATCCCCAAAATCCAACCGTTACAACGTTATTGCCCAACTGGGTTACACCAAAATTAATCTCGGTGGTACCGGGTTGCACCAAAATTTGGCAACTTTTGAATTCTTGGTGAGACCGATATATCAATCTCGGTGGTACTCATACGATGATCTAGAGAAGTTTCCAAATCTCGGTGAGATCGATTCCAATCCCGGAAATTCCGATTCTTGGAATTTTCTCACAGTTGATCACATCCTTTCGGTGGCACCAATGTGAAACTTGGTTGTACCGAGAGATTAGGGTTTGGCAAAGGATTTATCTGGTGGAGAATTGGTAGGGCCAAGTGGAAAAGTTGGTGGCACCTATTTTGCTAGTTTGGCTTGGGACAGAGATATTTGTGGGAGTATGAGTGAATATTTTTGGTGACTATTTTTAAGCACTTGAGAAACTAATTCATCATACTATCTCACCCCCTTCTAATAGTATTGGCTTTCCTATGGGCTGAAAGGTGATTTCTCACAAATGTAAATGTAGAGTCCTCTTGTTTGAAGCTTGAGCCAATCCTATTCCTTTCCTTGCACCAAGGGGTTTATCCTCACAATCCTTTGGACAATGCATCTTTGAACTTTTCTGAAAAACACTTGGATAAGATCATTAGCTCAATGATACATATATTGTGATCAATCTCCCCCTTTTTCTTAATTGATCACAACATATAGATCAAACTTTCGACAAAAGATACAATCAATAATTTTCATCGACGCTGTGAGAAGTACGTGAAAAGCAAGGGTTCCCCCTAAATTTCTGCATTATTTTAATTTGCGTTTGAATGCAAATGCACGATCGATTATGATCATGGGTCACTCTTCCATCTCAAATACAAATTGGTGGTGCGCATACAAATATGAATGAATAGTAATGCACATAACACCAAACAAATAAGTGAATGATCATCATGTAGATAGCTCAAAGGTATAACATAGTATCATCAACAATCAAAGTGTATGATCAAACACGAAAGATTAAATCATCCACAAGATCAAAAATTTTGAAAAACCAAAAGAGAGCAAATAAAATGCAAAGCTCTCTATCTCTCTCTAAGCGTTAATTGATCTATACACTTTTCGACCTTTGGCAACAAGTTACCAAAAAGTTCAAAGGTCTAGAACTAACTATCTCTCTTGGCTCGATCTCCTCAGGTGGCAGTCGATGGAGTTGACAAAAGAGCATCGGCGAAGGCTTCTGCGGATTTCCCTCGAGCTGGAGGTGTAGATAGTAGAGGTGCAGGAGCGGAAGCTGAAGGTGCTGAGGCTTGAGCTGATGAAGTTGATCTTGCTTCCGGAACTGGTACAGTTGCTGACCTAGTCTGGGTCGTGAACTGAGTAGTCGTAGGAAGAGCCGACTCTTCATCATCACTGCTGGAATGGGGAATCTGCATAGAATCAACTTCATGCTGGAGCTGCTGAATATTGATAGTCAACCCCGTCACCTTAATATCCATGTCATGTAATTTTGTTTCCACAATCCTCTCAAGGCTCTTATGGTTCAACAAGATCTAAAAAAAACTTCTCCATCCATTGGATGGTGCTGACAAGAAAATACATCTTGTCCTCTTTGATCGTGAGCGTGTACTTGGTGCCGGAGCATCTCTAGCTGCCTCTGCTGCCTCTGCTGCTTCACGTGGTGAAGCTGATCTCAAATGGTTGGTGTCCATCACAACTTCATTATCCTCGAAATATGGGTGAAGTCACAAGTGTCGATGATGATGTTTATATGCATGCTTGCCAATCTTGGCATTGATGAGCTTCTGAATATAAGGTGCATATCCACAAGATCTCTTCAGATCTGTAGCAGTCCTCCTGACAGTCTCTACTATCAAGTCCATCACTCGGAACCAGGTGTGGGTGTATAGATAGTGGAGCATGTTAATGGAATAACCTCTGATCATCTTGGTGTGTCTCATAATTGTGTCCGTAGTAGGTATTCCTGCTTGCAAAAAATAGGCACAACCAAACTTATGTGTCCACACATACTGATGGGGCCCTGAATTGTACATGTTTGACATGGAGTTATGATTCATCTTGAGTTTTGAGTACACATCCTAATGTCCTGCTTGTGCCTTTGGGCCACCAATGATAGTGGCCAGTCATCCACGGTAGACTCATACTGGTGACCTTCTGTCATCCAAAATATCCTTCCATTAGGATAAAAAAGATCAGTTGAATAGAATTGCATGATCACCTCATCGTTCTAGGCAGTCATCTATGTGCCACAAAATCTTTAATATCAACTAGCCTAAAGTTTTCTCTCACATGAGGAAAGTAGTTCTCATTGGCCTTGATATATATTCCCAATCAACATATCGCATGTCATTGACTGCATGCTCTTGTTAAGCAACACTGTCTCATAGAAATCTTGTTGCTCCTTAGCGTGAAAGCAAGGATCAGCACTCCCGATAGCATATGGATGTGCAGACATCCACAGCCTCAAACCTTGATCCCTTCCATTCTTCATATCCTCAGCAATGGGATGAACAACATTGTGCAATGGCATATTAGATCTCAGTTCCATCAGCAATGGTGCTTCTCCTTTTTACGCTGCAGCAAACTCTCTAGATGCAGAGCCTTTGTTCTTCTCTGCTGCAGGAATGTCCTTGGTTGTCCTCTTGGGAGCTACAGCTTATTAAGAGCTGAAGGCTTATGTGCAGACTTCTTTGGCATAGCATCATCCATAAACTTCTTCTTCTTAGGAGGAGGGGTATCAGATGTAATATCTTCCTCCTCTTCCTCAACAGCTTCTGCTCGGTCCTCATACATAGAAGTTGTTCTTCCAACAACATGCACTACTCTTTTCCTGGTTCTTTTCTGACCTAGCTTCTTAGCAAACCTGGAAAAAGGGGCTCCAAGTGAGATCTTCAATCCTCTCCGAGTGGCCTCTGGAGCTCTCACATCACAAGGTCTGGCATACTCCTTCCTCACAGTCTTCCTGACTATGGTCTTCTCCTTCTGGTTGTGAGCAGAAATAGCGTCTCTTATAAAATCAACATCTTCTTCATCTGAATTTAGCTTCTTCATCGACCTGGTAGCAGCCTTGGGAAATCCATGGGAGCTAGGTGTTCCTGGGTCAAAAGCTATCCTCTCTGGACTAGTGCTTGATTCCATGTCAGCACTAGGCTCACTGAAGTTGTTCTGACTATCCTTGGATCCCGACATACTGACAAATATCCAAGAAAACAAGGAGACCGTGTAAAAGGATTTAGAAGAGCTGGAAAAGATTAGCATCATAAAAATCATAAGTTTTGCAAAGATTTGAAATCTAAAAAATTAGGTTTAGCATTCAGCAAAAAGGGATTTCGGTTCCACCGAGTCAACAAATTTGGAGCCACCATTACTGACATTCTCCTAAACAGAAACTTGGCAACCCTTTTCGGTTTCACCAAAAAGTGAAACTCGGTTTCACAGAGAATGTACTCAGTAGACCTAAAGTAAAATTGGTAAGACCGAGTTTTCCGAATCGGGGACACCGACATTGGGTTTGTGGATGGCTAACCCTAAGTTCTTCGGCGTTCTTTAATCTATAGGAAGTATCTTCTGGATAGATTTTGCAATCGTGGTCATAATTCATCAAAGCCTATTTGCGCATGAATCAGAGATGGGAGTGCAAACAGGGGTCGTATCCATACCCTGGCTTGGTGACGGACACGCTAGAACTACAACGATGGTGAAGATTTCCATCGACGGTGAAGACTCCACTGGCCAGGGTGCACGGGAGAGTCAAGGGGATGTCATGATGACTAGGGCTCGGCAGCGAGGAGGTGCGGGAGGCAAGGTTTGAAGATGTATTTCAAACATCGAGTTCCATAGATTATATATCCTCTGGCGGTCTGTGCACCAAGTTGGAATATTTGGTGCCACCAAGTTCCATAACTGTGAGCAGAAAGTGAAACACGGTGAGGCCGAAAATAACATATCGGTGGTACCGAGATAAGAAATCCTGATCAACCCAAGGCTTCGGTGGGACCAAATTTTTGAGATTGGTCACACTGAGTTGCTTTTGGGAGGCTTTGGAAGTCAACCCTTGTCGAGAAGGATCTCCGAGTGTTCCCGACACAGAGTGTCCCTAAAGTATTTGCTCAAATTTGGCGATGTAGCATGAATAGTATTTGAGACGAGAAAGCATAAATAGCTAGAGAGAGGTACTTAGGCATTCTTGTATATCCAATTGTCCAAACATATTAGAAAGCCAAATAGCAACAATTGGATATCCTTCAGTGAGAAACATATGCATACCAACATGCTCACACAAAAAGATGTCAAAACACTTGGTGAACATGCACAAACACTCTTGTATCTAGTAAGCACTTTGGCGATGACGAAGTCATCTATATATGAGTATATTTACTTAGCAGCCAAGCAATAATACTTGATCATATGTTATATTCATCGATTAAGCACAAGTGGGGTTACCACTTTTACATAAAGCTTTCAATGTGTTCACATCTTTAAGAGATGCTTATACTCAAGCCTTAGAGTTAGGGATGAAAATGGAGTGGAAACTTTCCACTTTTCTGGAGGAAAAATGAAAACGGAGAGGAAATATGAATGCCGAAATGGAAATTTGAAAAACAGAAATGGAAATGGAAATTTTAATGCGAAAACGGAAACAAAAACGGAATAGTGTTTTCCGATGGAACATATGTGGAAATGGAACTTTTCGTTTCCGTGAATATGGAATTTCCCATTTTTACTATAGGCCTACGACTGCTTTGTAGCCCAATTATCAAATAACACACAATGACACAATGAGCATAATGGATCATATAACGCCCAACTTATACTACCATATATGTACTCAGCTAGACCCTATACACAATTGTCATGTACTAATACAATACTAGGATATGTTGCTAACATAATCAAGTTATTTCATAGACATGTTAGCAATTCATTAATTCTTGTTGTTGTCTGTATTACTCTATGATTCAAGGGGTTTTAAAGTTCTAGTCAACGCCCACTTCTATTTCTGTATCCGCTTTCTATTCGCTCCGTGTCTGTTTTCGGTAGTATCTGTTTCCGTATTCATTTTCGGGGTTTCTGTATTCGTTTCCACTTTTACAAAACAATATGAAAACAAATGTGATAGCACTCAGTTTCATCCGTTTCCGCTCCATTTTCATCCCTAGTTAGAGTAAAGATCCCCTTGATATGACATCCCCCCTAATAGGGGTAAACTAACCTTGGGTTTTGTCATAGAAGACTTCAAGTAGGTGTCATAGTGGTGGATGCTCATTGTTGATGAAGATCATTTTCAGTTGGGAGCAATCCTTGTTGTTTATTACTCTTCTCACCTACACGGGTTAGCCCCAAAGCAAAAGGAACATATGCAAGAATATCTATGGACATGGAATGAAATGCATGTGATATGATGTCCGAAGATACATTAATTACCCTGTCCCTTGCTTACCTATGATGGAATGCGTGACTCCTTGAACTAATGCATATGGTTGGAGTTGATTGCATATAGTTCTTGCCAAAATGAATAAGAGTGAATTTCATTGGCAGAGTGTCCCCTTAATAACACTTCTAGTTCTTCCTCTTAGGGACCCACTTCAACTCGATGGGTATCCTTGGAGTTGTAGTAGCACTAGATGAAGTGGTACTAGTAGTGTCCTTGGGAATCCACTTGACTCGGCTTGGGGTTCTTCCTTAAGTGAGTCAATCTCCTCCTGAAGGTTGGCCTTTCCCTTGTGGTGTTGTGGTAGAAGGTCATCTTGAGATATTGTTCTCTTGGGGAGAGTAGGATCATACTTCTTCTTTTGTGGAATAAACATCAGGATGGGATATTGAACTTCTTCCCATTCAGCTTCATTGTCATTGAAGTAGCCAATACTTTGCTTCTTCCGATGTCCTCCTTGCTTGCACACAGTTTCCTCGAATTGCTTACTTTCGGCAAGACTCTTGAAGACACCTCTCTGTATAGTTCCTATGGACAAATCATTTTCTTGCTCAAGTGTAAACTTGGCTAAGAGAAACATTAGTGGAATCAAGAGAGCTACTAGTAACAACATTATTTAATTTAGCTTTACCATTGTTGTTACTAGATGAAGAAACTTTCTTGCCTTTCTTACCAGTGTTCTTAGGTTTGCCTAGATAAGAGGAACTCTTCTTCCAAAGACCAGAATTGATTGCTTTTAGAAACTCATGCTCTTGCTCTAAATTTAGCTTCTCGAAGCGTAGCTTCCGATGACTTCTTGCAAGCTCTCTATGATCTCCTAGAGTAGTTTCGTGAGCTATCTTAAGAGTGTTTAATTTATTAATTAGTCGTTCAATCTCTTTCTTATCATCATCATTCGACTTCTCTTGATTAGCCTGATTATTATCAAGTTCATTTTCAATGTTAACACTAGTCTTATCAAAGAGCAAGTCATCTTCTCCTAACAAGTCATCCTCATCACTATCAAAGTCACAATACTCGGGGTGTGATACCTTGGGTCCTTTTGCCATGAAGCAGTTTCCAATCCCTTCATTTGGTGAATCAAATATGTTGTAGGAGTTGGAGTAAACGAATGGAAGACCGGCAACACCTTCATCTTGACTATAGTCACAGTCAGAGTGGTAGCTTCTCTCGGATTAGTTGTCACACTCGGAGCCGGAAACCCATTCACCAACATGAGCTTGATGTCTTCTTCTTGCATTGCTCTTGGTGTACTTGTCCTTCTTCTCTGATTCCTTGCCTCTCGAGGAGTGTATTCGTTCATAACAATCTTCTCTACCCGTTCTCTCTCTGTGATGTGACTCATCTCTTGAGATTCTTCTTCTAGGTGACTCTTCTCTTCATTTGTGGGGAGCCAAGCACTCATTGGAATAGTCCGGGCTTTCCGCAATTGCAGCAGTTTCTGTCATGACTAGAGGAATGCTTCTCATCATATCTTGAGCTTGGGCTTTTCTCTTTTCTCTTCTCTACCCGTTCTCTCTTTGCATGTACTCTATTCATTGGTTACAAGGTTGTCATTTGAAGTAGCGGGAGCATCACTTGAAGCTTTGTAAGGTACGCTAGACTTGTTCTGCAACTCATCTTTGACCTTTAATGACATTTCATGAGCAACAATCCTTCCAATGACTTCACTTGGCTTGAGATCCGTCTAGTTTGGCACCATTTGGATCAATGTGCACATGGTGTCGTATCTTCTGTCCAAGGCTCTAAGTTTCTTCTTGATGATGAATTTGTTGGTCATCTCTTTGCTTCCTAAGACGACAATCTTCTTTTTGATGAGAGCTAGCCTAGAGTACATCTCAGCGACTCCTTCACCATCCTTCTTCTTGAACTTTTCAAGATGACTTTAAAGCACGTCCAACTTAGATTCCCTGACAGAATTAGTACCTTCGTGCATATCAATCGAAGTATCCCAAATTTCCTTTGCATTCTCAAGCAGGCACATTTTTTTGAATTCTTCAGGGCACAAGCAGTTGAACAGGATGTCACACACTTGAGCATTGTATTGCAACATCTTCAATTCTTCTGTTGTCGCATCACGATCCGGTTCTCTTCCTTCTTCGAAAAAAAAACACCTTGCACACCAACAAGAACAACAACCCAAACGGCAAGATTATGACCAAGAATATCCATTTTCATCTTATTCTTCCACTAGCAAAGTTTGTACCATCAAAATATCAACCTCTACGGTGAAAATTACCCTCACTAGATGCTATACCCTCCTAGGTTGTGAAACCAATCAATGGAGACCAAAGCTATGATACCATTCGTAGGATCCTAATTACGTCTAGAGGGGGGGATTAGTCTACTTGATAAAATAAAAACTTAGCCTTTTCGAAATTTTAGTTGTGAGCCAATTTTAGCAATTATGACTAGTCATGTTCATCCTACACATGCATATCTAAGAGTATAGCACCAGAAAGTAAAGACATGCAAATATTATGTGGAGGGTAGGGAAGGAAGATCAAACGCAAATGTTGACATGATGATTTTTGGCGTGGTTCCGATAGGTGGTTCTATCATACGTCCAAGTTAGTCGAGATTTCAGCCCACGGAGGGTAACGACTACGAGAGTCCACGGAGGGCTCCACCCACAAGGGTTCCACGAAGAAGCGGCCTTGTATATTCCACCATGGCTTACGTCCAAACAGGACTAGCATCACTCGTGGTAGATCTTCATGAAGTAGCCGATCTCCTTGCCCTTACACACTTCTTGGTTCAACTCCAGAACACGAAGTAGGTGGATCCCAAGTGACACCTAAACAATCTAGGAGGCACCACCCTCCAAAAAGTAATAGATGTGGTAGAACAATGAATTCCTTTCTCTTGTGATTCAAAAGATAGTATACTCAATCACTTTCTCACAGATTTGGCATGGGTAGGAGAGATTGATTTTGCGGAAAGCAACCTAGGTAGGCTAGAGATAAAGTTTCAAATGGTTGGATTAGAATCTCTTGATCTCAACACATTAGTAGACAACTCTCTCTTAGAATAATGGATCTGGCAACTGGGTGCCTGTATAGTGTGCTTCCTCTATGAATGAGCGGAGGTGGTTGTGAGGGGGGTATATAGACATCCCCCGAATCGAGTTGTTACAACATTATGGCCCAACTCGGTGACACCAAAATGAATCTCGATGTTACCGAGTTGCACTAAATGTGGTAACTTTTCAATTCTCGGTGATACCGATATATGAATCTTTGTGGTATCGATACGATGACCTAGAGCAGTTTCCAAATCTCAGTGAGACCGATTCCAATCTAGAAAATTCAAATTCTTGGAATTTTCTCAACAGAAAGTTTGTCATATCGTTTCGGTGGCACTCATGTGAAACTTAGTTGTACAGAGAGATTAGGGTTTGGCAAAGGAACTGTTTGGTGGAAAACTGGTAGGGCCGAGTGGAAAAGTTGGTGGCTTCGATTTTGCTGGTTTGGCTTGGGATAGAGATATTTGTGGGAGAATGAGTGAATATTTTTGGGGGCTATTTCCAAGCAGTTGAGCAGCCAATTCATCATAATACCTCATCCCCTTTTAATAGTATTGGCTTTCCTATGGACACAAAGGTGATTTCTCACAAATGTAAATGTAGAGTCCTCTTGCTTGAAGCTTGAGCCAATCCTATTACTTTCCTTGTATCAAGGGGTTTTTCCTCACAATCCTTTGGTCAATGAATCTTTGAACTTTTCTGAAATATTATTGGATAAGATCATTAGCTCAATGATGCATATGTTGTGATTAATTACCAAAACCACCTTAGGTATAAATTGTGCTTTCACCGTCATTACTCACCTTCTTGCCACACCCATCTTTCTGCATCTTCTTCCTCTACGCAAGGCGGCGTCAGATCCAATCTCCAAGGATGTCAACTCCTTGCTCCTCTCGCGGCTCCAGCCCATGGATGGCGCTCGTTGACAAGAAAGGAAAGTCCGCGGTGTGATAGCCTTGCTTATTACGGATGATAGAGTACTCATATCAATACTAAATTCCTTCTTTTCCGGGATCCCATTCGATTAGAACTCCTAGGTTAAGCGTGCTCGGCTTGGAGTAGTTATAGGATGGGTGACCGAACGGGAAGTTCATCCCGTGTGCGCATGAATGAGGACAAAATGTGCAGAAAAGACTAGTATTGATATGTGGGGCCAGTCTAGATCCTGCCAGGAGTAAGGACCGCCAGCGGGTGTGTCTGGGGTGTTACAAGTTGGTATCATAGCCGACCCTCGCGGTTACACGGATGTTTGCGGACAGCTGTGCGGTCATGTTGTTAATGACGTTTTTGTCGGATTTCGGGCTCCACAAAACCCTAAAGATTCGAACTCAGGGGCGTGTACGAAGATCTCCCTTGGGCTCGCTTCACCTAACTCGCTACTCATCGGGGATGGAAAGGAACTCACTCGATGGCGAGAAACACACAAAATACGGCAGTTTACCCAGGTTCAGGCGGCTGGGAAGCATAATACCCTACTCCTGCTTTATTGGATTGCCTCTCGTGGAGGTTGGTGGATGAACTAGTACAATGTTCGAGGGCCTCCAGAGGCTAGGTGGCCTCTGTGTGTTGCCAGTGGGCAAATGAATGAATCGGATCTCCCTCTACGAAGCAACCTATCCTCTATATATAGTGGCGGCCCCGGTCCTCTTCCCTTATCGTTTGGCCGGGAAGGGATCCCATGATGGCCAATTTTGAAGGGGGAGAGGAGAACATGCTCCCTTGCCCAAAGGTGGTCTTCGCCTGCCAATGCTGCAAGGACGGGTCCAGGGGTGACGTTTGTCCTCCTCGAGGGCGGCGATGGCTTTGTTAATGACGTTTGTGTCGGATTTCGGGCTCCACAAAACCCTAAAGATTCGAACTCCGGGGTGTGTACGAAGAACTCCCTTGGGCTCGCCTCACCTAACTCGCTACTCATTGGGGACGGAAAAGAACTCACTCGATGGTGAGAAAGACACAAAATACGGCAGTTTACCGAGGTTCGGGCGGCTGGGAAGCATAACACCCTGGTCCTGCTTTATTGGATTGCCTCTCGTGGAGGTTGGTGGATGAACTAGTACATTTTTCGAGGCCTCCAGAGGCTAGGTGGCCTGTGTGTGGTGCCAGTGGGCAAATGAATGAATCGGATCTCCCTCTACGAAGCAACATATCCTTTATATATAGTGGCGGCCCCGGTCCTCTTCCCTTATCGTTTGGGCGGGAAGGGATCCCACAATGGCCAATTTTGAAGGGGGACAGGAGAACATGCTCCCTTGCCCAAAGGTGGTCTTCGCCTGCCAATGCTGAAAGGACGGGTCCAGGGGTGACGTTTGTCCTGCTGGAGGGCGGCGATGGCTTTGTTGCACGAGAAAGAAACCTTTGGAATATGCTTTGGGAACCCCGATACGTCTTTGACCCTTTGCACTAAAGGGGAAACTGTTCCGCCCTGCTGTGTGCCACTCGCCTGTCCTTCCTACACGTCATCCTTGACTCATGAGGCCGGGCCTTGCCTCGGAATATCCACCACTCTGGAGGGGTTCTGAGGAGGCTCCCCGCGGGTCTTGATGTCGTTCCTCTTCGCGAGGCTTGGCCCCTCGCGAGGGCCTTGCCTTGAGGGGTATCACGCTCAATCGTGCTTGCTTAATGAAGTGGGCCAGCCCTGGGCCACACGGAGGCAGGTCTGGGTACCCCCATTCCTAGAACGCCGACAGTATCCCCGAGGCCCACGGCTGATGTCAACTGTTCTTCCCCTTTGCAAGAGCACCATAAGAATGTTGTTAGCACTCTCCGACAATCAAAACTAGAAGAATGTTGTTGACGCCCACAAGCACATGGGATCATAATAGTTGTCGAGGGTAGAGTATTCGACCCAAATTTGTTGATTCACACGACTGGAGGGGAGAGAATACTCTCAAGTATTAGCAGTTGAATTGTTAGATTCAACCACACCTGAAAGATTAGTATCTGCAAGGAAAGTAGTAACAGCAAAGTAGCAAGTAACGACAGTGGCAAGCAACATCAGTAGTGACAGCGGTAGCAAGTAGCAACAGTAGCAAGCGACAGTAGTAGCAACAGTAGCAGCAGCAGAGAAAGACAAGTAACAGCAGTAGCAACAGTAGTAGCAGCAGCAGCCAAGACAAGTAACAGCAGTAGGAACAGTAGCAGCAGCAACAGAGCAAGACAAGTAACAGCAGCAGTAGGACAAACTCGTAGGCAATGGGTCGGTGATTTGTTTGGATGATATTCATCATGCAACAGTTATAACACGGAGAGATATGTGGCTACCTCCCGTTCGTCAATGTGATGTAGGCATGCATTCCATGTGTCGTCATACGTGCTTAGGGAAAAGAACTTGCATTACATCTATTGTCCATACCTCCCGTGGGAGTGGGGTCCAAAAGGAAACTACGGGATATTAAGGTTCTCCTTTTAATAAAGAACCGGACCAACGCATTAGCACTTGGTGAACACATGAACTCCTCAAACTATGGATTACTCACGAACGACGAAGAGCTTCATGGACTTGGAGAGGGAAGAAGTTTGATGATGACAATGGAAACAATTTCCCCTCTCCGGAACCCAAGACGGACTCTAGATCTGCCCTCTAGATGAAGAACAGGTTGTGGCGGCGCCTCCGTATCGTAAACGCGACGAAAACTTCTCTTTTTATTTTTTCTGGAACGAAAGGGGACTTATAGACCTGAGGTTGGGGGCGGAAGAGCCGTGTGGGCCCCACAAGCCTACCCACCGCCACCACGGGGGTGGTGGCGGAGCCAGGGCTTGTGGCCCACTGGCCCACCCCCTAAGGTGGAACTTGGCGGAGATATTTTTTATATTTTCGAAAACAGCTCCCCGTAAATTTTCAAGACGTTTGGAGAACTTTGATTTCTGCACAAAAATAACACCAAGGCAATTCTGCTGAAAACAGCGTCAGTCCAGGATAGTGCCATTCAAATCATGCAAATTAGAGTCCAAAACAAGGCCAAAAGAGTATGGAAAAGTAGATATGATGGAGACGTATCAACTCCCCCAAGCTTAAAACCTTGCTTGTGCTCAAGAAACTCAGTTGACAAACTGAGAGAGAAAGAAAAACTTTGACAAACTCTGTTTGATCTTGTTGTTGCAACTATGTCTAACTCATAACCAGAATTTCAGCAAGATCACAAGTTAACCACATAAGCAAATGACACAAAGGTCTCACGGTAAACTAATATCAATGGCATAATCAGTTAACGAGCAAATAATAATAAGTTTCAAATACGAACACTTCAATCAAAACAAGCATGAAGCAATATGAATAGGTGGTATCTCGCTAGCTCTTTCTCAGACCGCAAAACATAAATGCAGAGCACTTTCGAAGATCAAGGGCTGACTAAACATTGTAATTCATAGTAACGAAGATCCAGTCATAGTCATACTCAATATCAATCAAAAGCAAAGCATAAAAATGACAGAGGTGCTCTCTAATTGGTGCTTATATAAGAGGAGGATGACTCAACAGGAAAATAAATAGCCAGACCCTTCGCAGAGGGAAGCATTGATTTGGAGCGGTGCCAGAGCTCATGCTTTGAAAACAAAGATAATAATTTTGGGTGGCATGCTTTCATTGTCAACGCAATGACAAAGAGTTCTCAATATCTTCCATGCTACCCATGCTATAGGCGGTTCCCAAACAGAAAAGTAAAGTTTTAACTCCCCCACCAGCAATCAATCACACTCCATGGCTAGCCGAATCCTCGGGTACCGTCCATACTAACATCAATTCGGGGGGAGTCTTGTTTTACAGTTATGTTTTCGATGTAAGCGTGGTACTGGGCATTCCAATTACCGGCCCATTTCTCGTGAATGACAGTGAATAAACACATGTCGAGGATAACACTCCTAGCATGGAAGATACCAATAGCCCCCTGTCACCACATGAGCCGTTCGGGCATGCAAATCAGATTATTTCTTGAAGGTTTAGAGAATGGCACATTTACTTGGAACGGCAGGTAGATACCGCAAGTAGGTAGGTATGGTGGACTCTCATGGAAAAACTTTTGGGTTTATGGAAGTGGATGCACAAGCAGTATTCCGCTCAGTACAAGTGAAGGCTAGCAAAAGACTGGGAAGCGACCAACTAGAGAGCGACACCAGTCATCAAGATGCAATGAGTTTGACTAACATTGAATGCAAGCATGAACAGGATATAAATCACCATGAACATGAACATCATAGAGGCTATGTTGATTTTGTTTCAACTACATTCATGAACATGCGCCAAGTCAAGCCACTTGAAACATTCAAAGGAGAATACCATCCTATCATACTACATCATAGTCATCTCAAAATCTATGTTGGCAATCAAGACAAACCATTATAAGCTCTCAGCTAAATAAGCATGGCATCAGAAACTATGATCTCTAAGTTATCATTGCAAACATGGTTCTCTCACAATAAAGCTAAATCTGGGTCGACAAGCTAGTCATATTTACAAAAAACATAATAGATAGAGTTCATACCAGATTTTCAGTCTCTATCACTTCACCATATATCATCATTGTTGCCTTTCATTTGCACGATCGAACGATGAAAATGATAATAAGCGCATTGGACTAAGCTGAATCTGCAGGCAAACACAAAGGAGGAGACAAACTAATATGGCTCTTTGAAAGCTAAACAGGTAAGCATGTAAGAACCAATAAACATTGTAAACAATATCTTCTACCTTGACACAAAGAAAAAGAAAACTATTTACACTGGAAAGCTCCCAACAAGCAAAAGAAGAAAGAAAAATCTTTTTGGATTTTCTCAAAAGGACACAAAACAAGAAAACAAGAAAATGAAAATAAACTAGCATGGATAGTACAGTGGAAAAGTGTAAACACCGGCTAACAAAGTGAAAGCATAAGCATGAATGTAAAGTCGGTGAGAACATGTACTCCCTCGAGCTTAGGCTTTTGGCCTAGCTTGGTCTGATCCCAAGGTGGGAAATAACCAGCTCCAGGATACTCCGGAGCACACTGTGGATGCCACTGCTGTGTGAGCTCCTCTGGCTCCCACTGATAAACTGGCGTCTGGTACTCGACTGGCGGCTCGGGCACGGGCGCCTGTGGTTGGGCCAAGCCCCAATATACGTAGATGTCCGCGCGCATAATAGTGTACCTGCCTCCATGAAGATCGAACAAAGAAGGAGCAGGCAAAGTAATAGTCTCTCGAGTACCCTGACTAAATACCAGGTTATAAATCATCCGTCTACTAGCATCTCTATCCAGAAAATCATGGCGAACCATGCTGCCATAATCCAGATATCTCTCAGGGAGAAGCATCTCTCCTTCCTCTCCCAGTCTAATGGGTATCTCAAAGTTTCTGGCAAGAAGGGTAGCATAGATACCTCCATGGACGACTCCTTTAGAACGGTTCAGGTTCAACCGTTGAACTACTATAGCGCCCAAGCTGTAAATCTTATCGTTATAAAGGCCTTCGTGCAAAACCGCAAGGTATGAAGAACTAAGTGATCCAGCCTCCCCACGGTCAATCAAACATTTTCTCGCAAATAGTGAGAAGTAGCGAAGCACAGGAAAATGTATGCTAGCAATTCTAGCGCGAGACACTCCTCTCTCCTCTCCAACAGCAATAGAACCAATGAAATCCTCCAAGTCCCGTGGACGAGGATCACGGATATCCCCAACATAAGGTAATTTTCGTACATTGCAAAAATCCTGCAGCGTCATGCACTGGGGGACATCGTATATCATGAACTCAACCATGGGATGATTCTTCCTCGGATAAAAGTTGAAGCTTTGAATGAAAATATTAGTGAGGAGGTGTTATGGGCACTTATCTTCAACGAACGCAGTGAGACATGCGTTCTCCACCAAGTAATAAAAGTCTTCATAAAGTCCGGCGGCGCGCAAAAATTCATCACTTGGCCACTCGCATGCTCGATCTTCTGTGACTCGAGGGACTGCGTACTTGGGGTGGTTCTTGTCATCCTCCTTGGGGTCACGGCTTGAAGGGCCTCTCAAGAACCTCCTCATCTTTTCCTTTTTCTAGCTCTAAAAAATTCTGAATTTTTTTAGAGACTTCGAAAGAAAAGTTAATAAGGATTAATCCAACTTGTAGCAACTACTCCTACTAGTGCCTAGAGACCGTATCATGCGCTAAAACTACATGGGACCAGCTAAAATCAACTTTTCAAGCTCAAGAACAGGGTCACGAAGGTAGCAAGAATTCGCGAAGGATAAAGCACTAGAGCAAAAACTAATTGGACCAATGGAGGAGTCACTTACCAAGCAGTAATTTCCCCAAAACATTTCGGAGAATGGTGCTGTGAGCAAGGAGATCGAAAATCACAGCCAAATGAGCAAGAACACGGGTTTGAGCTGCGAAACAATTTTTTCTGGAGGTGGAAGAAGAGGCTGAGAGCTGGAATGAGTGGAGGGGGTGCCTGTGGGCCCCACAAGCTTGCACCCCGCCACCAGGGGGGTAGGTGGCGGTGGCAGGGCTTGTGGCCCACTGGTCTGGCCCCTAGGCCAACTCTCAGGCCCAGAAATTTTCAAAAAATCCAGAAAAAATCATACTAAATTTTCAGGACCATCGTGGAACTTTTATTTTCGAGGTATTTTTCTCCGGGACGCTAAAACAGAAAACAGGAAAAACTAAACTAATTCAATCATTTCTCTACTAAGCAAAAGAAAATGAAAGCTCAAAACAGAGGTATGTGACTCTTTGATTCATCCATCTCATGGTCATCGAAAGAAATCCGTCAATGGGGTTGATCAAGTCCTCATGACAAAACCTTCTCGAATCTCAAGAGAGAACGGAGAATTTTCTTATAGCCACTAAGTCACCTCAATGGGGATATATATCTCCCCAACAAGCAAATCATACTTCATCTTGACACGAGGAATAGGGCATTCAAAGCTCCCAATAAGAATCGATGAAGTCTTTTCGATAGCATTGATGCAATGTACTTGATATCATTTCTTCGGAAAGTGCACTTTGTGCTCATTACCGTTGACGTGGAAAGTGACATTGCCTTTGTTGCAATCTATAACAGCTCCTGTAGTGTTTAAAAAGGGTCTTCCGAGGATGACAACCATGGCATCGTCCTCGGGAATATCCAAGATGACAAAGTCTGTTAAGATAGTGGTGTTAGCAACCACAACAGGCACATCCTCGCAAATGTCGATAGGGAAAGCAGTTGATTTGTCGGCCATTTGCACAGAAATTTTAGTGGGTGTCAACTTATCCAATTCAAGTCTACGATAAAGAGAGAGAGGCATAACACTAACACCAGCTCTAAGGTCACATAAGGCAGTTCTTACGTAGTTTCCTTTAATAGAGCAAGGTATAGTGGGCACTCCGGGATCACCAAGTTTCTTAGGAGTTGCACCTTTAAAAGTGTAGTTGGCAAGCATGGTGGAGATCTCAAGATCTGGTATCTTCCGTTTATTAGTCACGATATCTTTCATGTACTTGGCATAAGGAGACATCTTGAGCATATCAATTAACCGCATCTGTAGAAAGATGGGTCTTATCATCTCAACGAAGCGCTCAAAATCCTCATCATCATTTTTCTTGGATGGCTTAGCAGTAAAGGGCATAGGTCTCTGAACCCATGGCTCTCTTTCTTTACCATGCTTCCTAGCAGTGAAGTCATTTTTATCGTATCTCTTAGGTTGTGAGTTATCAGGATTAACAGAAGGTTCAATCTCCACATCCTCATCATTGCTAGGTTGAGCATTATTATGAACATCACTGTCCATATTGTCACCAGGTTCATGTTCATCACCAGATTGTGTTTCTGCATCAGACGCAGAAATATCATTAGGTTCTTCCGGTGTGACAGTATTTGGTGAACTGGCATGCATGCTTCTATCATCCTTCTTCTTCTCCTTAGGATGACTGGGTATATCAGCATTGTTTCCTTGAGAATCTTGATCAATTCTCTTAGGATGACCTTGAGGATACAAAGGTTCCTGAGTCATTTTGCCTCCTCTAGTAATGACTCTAACAGAGTTGTCATTTAATTCATTGAGCAAGTCATTCTGAGCTTTAAGTACTTGTTCTACCTGAGTAGTAATCATAGAGGCATGTTTACTCAGAAGCTTCAGATCATTGACATTTCTGTCTACACAAGCACTTAAATGGCTAAGCATACGAGTACTTTGTTCCAAATGTCTGCTAAGATAATCATTGAAACTCTGTTGTTTGGCAACAAAGTTGTCAAATTCATCAAAGCATAGGCTAGCAGGTTTATCAAAAGGAATATCACTCTCATCAAACCTACGCAGAGAATTCAATTCTACTACCTGTATCGGGTTATCGAGACCATGGATCTCTTCGATAGGTGGTAGATCTTTGACATCTTCAGATCTAATGCCTTTCTCTTGCATAGATTTCTTGGCTTCTAGCATATCTTCAGGACTGAGGAATAGAATACCTCTTTTCTTCGGAGTTGGCTTAGGAGGTGGTTCGGGAATAGTCCAAGCATTATCGTTGATCAAGATGTTATTCAGTAGAGTCTCAGCTTGTTCTACAATTTGTTCCCTAAAAACACAACTGACACAACTATCTAGGTGGTCTCTAGAGGCATCAGTAAGTCAGTTATAGAGGATATCAAGTATCTCGTTCTTCTTAAGAGGGTGATCAGGCAAAGCATTTTGTAGCTGGACAAGCCTCCCCCAAGCTTGTGGAAGACTCTCTTGGAGTTGAGCAAAGTTGTATATTTCCTGCAAGGCAGCTTGCTTCTTATGGGCAGGGAAATATTTCTCACAAAAGTAATAGACCATCTCCTGGGGACTACGCACACATCCAGGAGCAAGAGAGGTGAACCAGGCTTTAGCATCATCCTTTAGAGAGAAAGGAAACAACTTAAGGATATAGTAGTGGCAGACATTCTCCTCATTAGTGAAAAGGTTGGCTATATCGTGTAGTTTGGCAAGATGGGCTACGACCGTCTCAGACTCATATCCGTGAAAAGGATCAGATTCGACTAGAGACATTATCTCAGGATCGACAGAGAATTCATAATCCTTATCGGTGATAAAGATAGGTGAAGTGGCAAACTTCGGGTCATATTTCATCCTAGCTTCCCGAGATTTTTCCTTCCACTTGAGAAGTAATTTCTCAGCGTCATAGGCATCCTTACGCGCAAGAAAATCCTCAACTATCTCTCCCTCCATAACGTAACCCTCAGGTATATCAGGCACTTCGTATCTAGGAGAGCTAGATCTAGCAGGAGGAAAAGCAGGTTCTATCTCAATAGTGGCGGCAGTATCAGAAGCATCACGAGCATTGGCAGTAACTCTAGCAATATGAGCATCAAGGAACACCCCTAGTGGAACATCAGGCAAAGCAGTATCTCTAGCAGTATCAAGCATAGCATCATCAGGCAAAATACCATCTCTAGCATCATCAGGCAAAGCAGTATCAAGGATAGCATCTCTAGCAGTATCAGGCATAGCATCATGCATAGTATCAAGCATAGTATCCTCAGGCATAGTATCAAGCATAGCATCTCTAGCAGTAGTATCACAAGCATCATCAAGCAGAGGCGACATATCAAGATTTCTAGCAGGAGGTGATGTCACAAACTTACTCATAACTGAAGGTGAATCAAATGCAGAGCTAGATGGAAATTCCTTACCTCCCCTCGTAGTTGAGGGAAAGACTTTGGTCTTCGGATCCTTCAGATTCTTCATAGTGATCAGCAGATATAAATCCCAAGTGACTCAGAGAATATAGCAATACCTCCCCGGCAACGGCGCCAGAAAAAATGCTTGATGTCAACTGTTCTTCCCCTTTGCAACGGCACCAGAAGAATGCTGTTAGCACTCTCCGGCAATCGAAACTAGAAGAATGTTGTTGACGACCCACAAGCGCATGGGATCGTAGCAGTTTTCGAGGGTAGAGTATTCGACCCAAATTTGTTGATTCGCACGACGAGAGGTGAGAGAATACTCTCAAGTATTAACAGTTGAATTGTCAGATTCAACCACACCGGAATGATTAGTATCTGCAAGCAAAGTAGTAACAGCAAAGTAGCGAGTAACGGCAGTGGCAAGGAACAGCAGTAGTGACAGCGGTAGCAAGTAGCAAAAGTAGCAAGCGATAGTAGTAGCAACAGTAGCAGCAGCAGCAGAGCAAGACAAGTAACATCAGTAGCAACAGTAGTAGCAGCAGCAGACCAAGACAAGTAACAGCAGTAGGAACAGTAGTAGCAGCAGCAGAGCAAGAGAAGTAACAGCAGCAGTAGGACAAACTCGTAGGCAATGGGTCGGTGATTTGTTTGGATGATATTCATCATGAAACACGGAGAGATATGTGGCTAGCTCCCGTTCGTCAATGTGATGTAGGCATGCATTCTGTGTGTTGTCATACGTGCTTAGGGAAAATAACTTGCATGGCATCTATTGTGCATCCCTCCCGTGGCAGCGGGGTCCAAAAGGAAACTACGGGATATTAAGGTTCTCCATTTAACAAAGAACCGGACCAACGCGTTAGCAATTTGTGAACACATGAACTTCTCAAACTATGGTCATCACCGGGAGTGGTTCCGGTTATTGTGACTCCAGGGTTGCCGAATCATAACACATAGTAGGTAACTACAAGTTGCAAGATCGGATCTAAAACACACATATATTGGTGACAACATAATAATTTCAGATCTGAAATCATGGCACTCGGGCCCTAGTGACAAGCATTAAGCATAGCAAAGTAGTAGAAACATTAATCTCAGAACATGGTGGATACTAGGGATCAATCCCCATCAAAACTAACTCGATTACATGATAGATCTCATCCTACTCATCACCGCCCAGCGAGCCTACGAATAGATTACTCATGAACAATGAAGAGCTTCATGGAATTGGAGAGGGAAGAAGTTTGATGATGACGATGGCGATGATTTGCTCTCTCCGGAGCCCAAGACGGACTCCAGATCTGCCCTCCAGATGAAGAACAGGTGGTGGCGGCACCTCCGTATCGTAAACGTGATGAAAACTTCTCTTTTTATTTTTTCTCGGACGAAAGGGGACTTATAGACCTGAGGTTGGGGGCGGCAGAGCCGTGTGGGCCCCACAAGCCTGCCCACCGCCACCAGGGGTGGTGGCGGAGCGAGGGCTTGTGGCCCACTGGGCCACCCCCTGAGGTGGAACTTGGCGCAGATGTTTTTTATATTTTCCAAAACTGCTCCCCGTAAATTTTCAGGACGTTTGGAGAAGTTTGATTTTTGCACAAAAATAACACCAAGGCAATTCTGCTAAAAACAACGTCAATCCAGGTTAGTTCCATTCAAATCATGCAAATTAGAGTCCAAAACAAGGGCAAAAGAGTTTGGAAAAGTAGATACGATGGAGACGTATCAAGGGCGCACTCGGGTTGGCTTCTGGGCGAAGCCTTGAGGTCGGCCTAAAGCGTCGCGGGCCCTTAACACCTGTGGGCCTGGTCTGGCGCGCGTCACGAGGCTGATGTAGGGTTTCCCTTGCCTTTTTTCTCCGCTCGGGTTATCAGGAGTCTGACTCGTCGCGTAGGTCCATTATTGCTTTCCCTTCTCCCACACTCGCTCTTCCTCCTCGGTCTCCAACTCCAACCGGCGTCTCCCAGATCCAGCGCCCAGCCGCTTCCTTGCTAGTTCAGCGATGGCACCCGCCGGCAAGCAGAAGCCAGAGGCGCAAGGTCATGCCCCGGCTCCTTCGCTCTTAGAGTGTGCCCTCTCCAAGAATGTGGATATCGCCCCCGTGCTTGCATGGACTGCGGCCGAATCCAACGAGCATGGGGGGACCCTGATCTGGCCTGGCGCCATAGAGAAGCGGCCCGCGTTGAACCTGGTATACCCCTTCTTCCTCCATAGCGTCATCGTCAGGATGGTGCCTCATTTCTCCTCATTCTTCACCGCCATCCTGAATCACTAGGGATCCAGACCCTTCATCTCCAACCAACTCCCACTTGCTTCAGTTCGTCTTTGCTTTCTACTGCGAGGCCTTCATAGGCGTGCGGCCTTCAGTATCCCTCTTCCGCCATTTCTTCAGCCTACACCTGCACGACGACGCCCATTTTTCGGCATGTGTCTCCTTTGTAGCGGCCCAGAGCGACAATTTGCTCCTAAAGGGCGGGAAGAAGGTGGAGAACTTCCGGCATTGTTGGGTTCTCATGAGCCTCAAGGACGCCAACCCTCGGTTGGAGGAGCCGAATGGGCGGTCGGAGAATACTTTCGCGTGGAGCTCAGCGAAGTTCTCCGACCCTTGGGCCGTGCCCATCCTAGAGCGCTTCTCCCATGACATTAGCACTAGGAGGCTGACCGGTTGGATGATAGTGAAGGAATTCTTGGCGCAGTGCATGGCGCCCGTTCAGGCCGATTCCAGAGCCCTATGGGACTACCGGGCTGGTGACGATGATCTCAGGCTTCTGTCCTAGGACCTCCTCACTTAGAAGTTGAACAGGGTCGTAGCGATCTTGCTGGGCGGTGACCCTGGTGACCTACCCGAGGCTCTGGGTCCACTGTACCACCTTGACAACTTGGCCGATCGGATTGACGCGCTGCCTGTCTTCGATGAGTGGGGGATCTTCCTGGCCGAGGGCTCTGGTCCGGTGGAGGTATCGTCGGATGACACCTCCAGCAGGGAAGCCTCCGAGAAGACCGTCGCAGATTGCCCCGTGAATTCACTCCCCTGTTGCATTCATCCTTCTGCACGAGCTTGAAGATGATCATGCCACCGGCGAGGTCTCCGTGGCGATCTCCTCACGCCCGATCAGGAACTCCACGGAACCCACGTCGGCCCCGCGTGCTACACGGTCGGCGTGTGTGCTCGCCCCCAGAAGTGAGAGGCTGGGTCATCCTTGGCGCATCCCGCCTCTACGGGCGGAAAGCCTAAGGCGACGGACTCGCCCCCTCCATGGGGGGCCCTGTTGCTCCCGCCGTCGTGGGGGCGGAGAAGAAGAAGAGATGGATCAACATCGAAGAGTAAGTTACCAGTCTTGGCACACGTTGCCCATCCGTCATCCACGCTTGGCTAATTCCCTTTTTTGCCTGATGTCCACGGGCGTCGTCTCGCCGGGGGCAAAGAGGAAGAGGACGGGCGTCAAGCCGAAGGTGGCTCCTGACGCACCGCCGGCCCTCCCTGACATGTCACTGCCACCTGATGGAGAGGGGGAGGCTCGCCTAGCGACCTCTCAGGCCTTGGTCATCGTGCCCCCGAGCACCCGAAGCGTCCTGAGGCGGTCGGGACGACGCCGTTGCCCGAGGGGCAGGCTAATGAGGGCCCTCATCCCGCTGATGCGTCAATGCTCGCTACTTCCGGGCAACCTTCAGAGCCCCGTGTCCTTCATGACGATGCCTCCCTAATGGCATCGCCCACAATAGCGCTAGGGGCTTCTCAGGAGGAGATCCTGAATACTTCGGTATTCACCCAGGGCGTCTTGGACGAGGCCTTCCACTCTGGGCAAGGTCACGGTCACGATGGCGAATGTCGCAAAGGAGCTCAAGGCCGCTCGCGCCGAGTGCGAGGAGGCGATGGAAGGTGCCGCTGCGGCCGCCAAACGCTGCGAAGGGGCGGAGGCTCGCCGGAAGGCCCTTCAAGAAGAATAAGCCAAGTTAGCCGAGCAACATCGCCTGCGGGAGGAAGAACTCATGGCCCGCGAGGCCAAGCTCGCCGCCTGGGAAGAAGAGCTATTCCAGGAGGTAAATCTCCTGGGCACGAAGCAGACGCGCTTGGACGAGCAGGAGAAGGAGGTCGCCTCGAGAAAGACCCTTCTTGATGCCAAGGGGGAAGCCATCGCCGTGGATGAGCGGAGGAAGGCCGCGGAGCTGGTAAGATTCCGTGATGTTGAGCTCAGGCTTCGCATGGTGTTCCGCACTGTAACGACTAAGATGCGGCCCTTTCCTTATTTGGGGGCATGGCCTCAAAAGGGAAAGAGGCGCATCTACGCGTTTCGCAAGCGAGGTAATCATAACAATACATTAACTGCAAGAGTGACAAGTAGGGCATACACTTGCTATCTGATAAGGTACCTAGTCATACCGTCATACAACCACACATTATTACGAACATGGAAAGGTCCAGCTACGGACAAGATAAACAGGAAAAGCTATGATACCCCGCATGTTGTCCCCACAATCACGACCACGGCCTCTAGTCCTCCGAATAAGTCACGTACAACCTCCCCCTATCCTCATCGAACTCCCACTTCAGCTGGCTATCGTCGGGAGCTTCTGCATTAGGGGTACCTGTACCTGTGGGGGTTTGAAGTAATCCGTGAGCCACGAGTACTAAGCAATCCTATGACCTTGGTATCGAGTCTAACTGAGTTAAATGGGTGAGGAAGGTTAAATGTATGAGTTTGCAGCAACCTAAGCTTATATGGTGGCTATATTACGATGAACAGAGTTATCATATGGTGGCCTATGAAAGACGGTAGAAGACTAGGTTGATCACTAAGTGATCCTGAACACCTACTTACGTCAATAATAACCCCACCGTGTTCTCGATCAGAGAAGGAGCTCTGAAGGAGATAGTGAAAGTTACGCACTCAGTTGGCAGTTTTATTTGAATTACTTTAAGTTGTCTAGAACTGGATGTTAACGAAATATCCATGTTTTCCACATAACCGCGGGCATGGCTTTCCGAAAGATTAAACCCTGCAGGGGTGCTCCAACTAGTCCATCACAAACTACCACAGGCCGCATAGTAATCCTCTACCACTAAACTCGTTATGTCGTCGGATTCCTAAGAGGAAAATATCAACTATGAGAAGACCCAAAGTCTCACCGGAATCCCAATGCGCAAGATATATCGCTAAGGTAAGACAAATCTAGCAAGACCGCCCGATGTGTCGATGAACCTGATAAGAGTCGCGTATCTCAGTCTTAGGACATGGCGGATGAGTGACACTACAAGTTAAACCAAACCTCGAGTTGCCCTGCGGTGGCCCTATAGTCAACCCATTTTGGACCAACACTCAAGAGGAGCACTGGCCCGGGTTGTTGATTAATTCCTTGGGGTAGCTATTCCCTATGCTTTTATTATTAAGTTGTTACCAGATTAACATCAAAGTTGGGTCCTGCTAGACAAGTCTTATCACTATACGATTTATCAAGGGGGGGCCCATAATCACCCCGAATGGTTAATAGCGCTCAGCTATTGAATAAAACATCGGTAGACGAAACTAAGGCGGCAACAACGGAAAAAATCACCCGGCAAAAGGCTAGGCCTTCCGCTATTTACCAAGTATATAGGTGCATTAATTAAATAGCAGATAATATGATGATATCAAGTTGCCCATGTTATCACATGGACCAGCTGGCACATGCAACTAGCAACGCTATCAATTAGTGGTTGAGTAAGCCTACTTAGCCAAACAATATTTGCTAGGAGGGGAGGTGTTTGAGGTTTCATGGCAAAGTTTGATGGCCTATATATCATGTGGTAGGCAGCGGAGATGTAAGGAAGGAAACATAACAGTAATCATAACAAAGCTAGAAACGGTGTCAAGGTCATGATCATCTTGCATGTGATTTCTTCAGACGGGAACTGTTCTTGTTCTTCCTGCACGAACTCTCCGCACTCCTCCTACACTACTGAAATCCAGAAATTTGCCGTCTGCCAAGGCGGACGACAAAGGGGGCAACCATGGACGGCAAAGGCTTTGCCGTCTGCCCCCTCATGGCAAAGTAGACGGTAAAAAAAAATCCGGTGAAGAGGCTCTTTGCCGTCTGCCTTCACAAAGCGGATGGCAAAGAATCTTTGCCATGAGGGGGCAGACGGCAAAATAAATGGGACGACATATATTGCAACGTCCCCGTTAAGTGTTAACGGCAGGCCTCCTCTCTTTGCCGTCTGCCATACCCTCTTTGCCATGAGGGGGCTGAAGGCAAAGAGGGGAGAGAGAGAGGGGCAGATTCCCCCTTTGCCGTCTGCCTTCCCCCCTTTGCCATGAGGGGGCAGACGGCAAAGAGGGGAGAGAGAGGGGGTAGATTCCCCCTTTGCCGTCTGCCTTCCCACCTTTGCCATGAGGGGGCAGACGGCAAAGAGGGGAGACAGAGGGGGCAGAATCCCCCTTTGCCATGTGCCTCCGCCCCTTTGCCATGTGGGGGCAGACGGCAAAGAGGGGAGAGAGAGGGGGTAGATTCCCCCTTTGCCATGTGCCTTGCCCCCTTTGCCATGTGGGGGCAGACGGCAAAGAGGGGAGAGAGAGGGGGTAGATTCCCCCTTTGCCATGTGCCTTCCCCCCTTTGCCATGTGGGGGCTGACGGCAAAGGGGGAGAGAGAGGGGGCAGATTCCCCCTTTGCCATGTGCCTTCCCCCCTTTGCCATGTGTTGGCAGACGCCAAAGAGGGGAACCAGCCCCTTTTTTATTTATTTTTTGTTATATCCAGCATTTTTAACAATAATCAGAATATATATATATATATTTGACATAAATAAATTTCTTTCCGTACTCATAACCATATTAAAATAACTCTCATCCATAGTGCATACATATTATGCAAGTTACATCCGTACCAAACCATATATTACACCAGTTTCATCCACGTGCATACAAAGTTTCATATATTCATATACTACAATAGTTTCAATACAACCCATGGTACAAGAAATCAGCTTCAAGCATTCCATCAACCAAGCTTCCCGTGAAGTGAAGGTAATCTGCAAAATGACAAATAAGAAAGTTAGAAAAATAATACTAGATGAAGTAGTGTATATATAGGTTATTTCGGATAAAAATTAGCTAAGTCTAGACCATTTAGGAGCTAACTAAGCTAATTATGTCATTTAGGTGGAACCCTAGCTAACTATAGGAGAAGAGAAAGAGAAGAAGAAGTAAAAGAAGGAGGAGGAGGAGGAGGAGAAGGAGAAGGAAGAGGAGAAGAAGAAGAAAAAGGAGGAGGAGGAGGAGGAGGAGGAGGAGAAGGAGAAGGAAGAGGAGAAGAAGAAGAAGGAGAAGAACGAGAAGAAGAAGGAGAAGAAGGAGAAGAAGAAGGAGAAGGAGCGGGAGCTCCTTCTCCTTCTTCTTCTCCTTCTTCTCCTTCTTCTTATCGTTCTTCTCCTTCTTCTTCTTATCCCTTTTTCCTCTTCCTTCCTTTCATTTTCCTTTTTTTCTCTTCTTGTCCCCTTCTTCGGGCTAAATTGGCTAAGAATGCCTTTTTGAAGCTAATTATGTCATTTCGAGGATAATTATCTAAGTACAGGTCATTTCTTCCTTAAATAGGCCATTTTGGAGCTAACTAAGCTAATTATGTCATTTCGTAGGATAATTAGCCAATTTAGCCTTTCTTGGAGGAGTGTAAGCTACGTACAAGAAGAGATAGAGAAGAAGAAGTAAAATAAGGAGGAGGAGGAGGTGGAGGAGAAGAAGAAGGAAGAGGAGAAGAAGAAGAAAAGAAGAAGGACAAGGAGAAGAAGAAGGAGAAGGAGAAGGAGGAAGAAGGAGGAAGAAGGAGAAGGAGGAGCTCCTTCTCCTTCTCCTTATTCTTCCCCTTCTTCTCCTTCTTCTTCTCCTCCTCCCTCTCCTCCTTCTTCTTCTCCTCATTTTTCCTCTTCCTTCCTTTCATTTTTCCACTTTTTCTCTTCTTGTTCCCTTCTTCGGGCTAAATTGGCTAAGAATGCCTTTTTGGAGCTAATTATGTCATTTCGAGGATAATTAGCTAAGTATAGGTCATTTCTTATTAAATAGGCCATTTTAGAGCTAACTACGCTAATTATGTCATTTCGTAGGATAATTAGCCAATTTAGCCTTTCTTGGATGAGTCTAAGCTACGTAGAAGAAGAGATAGAGAAGAAGAAGTAAAATAAGGAGGAGGAGGAGGAGGATGAGAAGAAGAAGGAAGAGGAGAAGAAGACGAAAAGAAGAAGGAGAAGGAGAAGAAGAAGGAGAAGGAGAAGAAGAAGGAGAAGGAGAAGGAGGAAGAAGGAGGAAGAAGAAGGAGAAGGAGGAGCTCCTTCTCCTTCTCCTTCTTCTTCTCCTTCTTCTCCTTCTTCTTCTCCTCCTCCCTCTCCTCCTTCTTCTTCTCCTCATTTTTCCTCTTCCTTCCTTTCATTTTTCCTCTTTTTCTCTTCTTGTCCCCTTCTTCGGGCTAAATTGGCTGAGAATGCCTTTTTGGAGCTAATTATGTTATTTCGAGGATAATTAGCTAAGTATTGGTCATTTCTTATTAAATAGGCCATTTTGGAGCTAACTAAGCTAATTATGTCATTTCGTAGGATAATTAGCCAATTTAGCCTTTCTTGGAGGAGTCTAAGCTACGTGGAAGAAGAGATAGAGAAGAAGAAGTAAAATAAGGAGGAGGAGGAGGAGGAGGAGGAGAAGAAGAAGGAAGAGGAGACCAAGAAGAAAAGAAGAAGGAGAAGGAGAAGAAGAAGGAGAAGGAGAAGGAGGAAGAAGGAGGAAGAAGAAGGAGAAGGAGGAGCTCCTTCTCCTTCTCCTTCTTCTTATCCTCCTCCCTCTCCTCCTTCTTCTTCTCCTCATTTTTCCTCTTCCTTCATTTCATTTTTCCTCTTTTTCTCTTCTTGTCCCCTTCTTCGGTCTAAATTGGCTAAGAATGCCTTTTTGGAGCTAATTATGTCATTTCGAGGATAATTAGCTAAGTATAGGTCATTTCTTATTAAATAGGCCATTTTGGAGCTAACTACGCTAATTATGTCATTTCGTAGGATAATTAGCCAATTTAGCCTTTCTTGGATGAGTCTAAGCTACGTAGAACAAGAGATAGAGAATAAGTAAAATAAAGAGGAGGAGGAGGAGGAGGCGAAGAAGGAAGAGGAGAAGAAGAAGAAAAGAAGAAGGAGAAGGAGAAGAAGAAGGAGAAGGAGAAGGAGGAAGAAGAAGGAGAAGGAGGAGCTCCTTCTCCTTCTCCTTCTTCTTCTCCTTCTTCTCCTTCTTCTTCTCCTCCTCCCTCTCCTCCTTCTTCTTCTCCTCATTTTTCCTCTTCCTTCCTTTCATTTTTCATCTTTTTCTCTTCTTGTCCCCTTCTTCGGGCTAAATTGGCTAAGAATGCCTTTTTGGAGCTAATTATGTCATTTCGAGGATAATTAGCTAAGTATAGGTCATTTCTTATTAAATAGGCCATTTTGGAGCTAACTAAGCTAATTATGTCATTTCGTAGGATAATTAGCCAATTTAGCCTTTCTTGGAGGAGTCTAAGCTACGTAGAAGAAGAGATAGAGAAGAAGAAGTAAAATAAGGAGGAGGAGGAGGAGGAGGAGAAGAAGAAGGAAGAGGAGAAGAAGAAGAAAAGAAGAAGGAGAAGGAGAAGGAGAAGGAGGAAGAAGGAGGAAGAAGAAGGAGAAGGAGGAGCTCCTTCTCCTTCTCCTTCTTCTTCTCCTCCTCCCTCTCCTCCTTCTTCTCCTCATTTTTCCTCTTCCTTCCTTTCATTTTTCCTCTTTTTCTCTTCTTGTCCCCTTCTTCGGGCTAAATTGGCTAAGAATGCCTTTTTGGAGCTAATTATGTTATTTCGAGGATAATTAGCTAAGTATAGGTCATTTCTTATTAAATAGGCCATTTTGGAGCTAACTAAGCTAATTATGTCATTTCGTAGGATAATTAGCCAATTTAGCCTTTCTTGGAGGAGTCTAAGCTACGTAGAAGAAGAGATAGAGAAGAAGAAGTAAAATAAGGAGGAGGAGGAGGAGGAGGAGAAGAAGAAGGAAGAGGAGACCAAGAAGAAAAGAAGAAGGAGAAGGAGAAGAAGAAGGAGAAGGAGAAGGAGGAAGAAGGAGGAAGAAGAAGGAGAAGGAGGAGCTCCTTCTCCTTCTCCTTCTTCTTATCCTCCTCCCTCTCCTCCTTCTTCTTCTCCTCATTTTTCCTCTTCCTTCATTTCATTTTTCCTCTTTTTCTCTTCTTGTCCCCTTCTTCGGTCTAAATTGGCTAAGAATGCCTTTTTGGAGCTAATTATGTCATTTCGAGGATAATTAGCTAAGTATAGGTCATTTCTTATTAAATAGGCCATTTTGGAGCTAACTACGCTAATTATGTCATTTCGTAGGATAATTAGCCAATTTAGCCTTTCTTGGATGAGTCTAAGCTACGTAGAACAAGAGATAGAGAATAAGTAAAATAAAGAGGAGGAGGAGAAGAAGGAAGAGGAGAAGAAGAAGAAAAGAAGAAGGAGAAGGAGAAGAAGAAGGAGAAGGAGAAGGAGGAAGAAGAAGGAGAAGGAGGAGCTCCTTCTCCTTCTCCTTCTTCTTCTCCTTCTTCTCCTTCTTCTTCTCCTCCTCCCTCTCCTCCTTCTTCTTCTCCTCATTTTTCCTCTTCCTTCCTTTCATTTTTCATCTTTTTCTCTTCTTGTCCCCTTCTTCGGGCTAAATTGGCTAAGAATGCCTTTTTGGAGCTAATTATGTCATTTCGAGGATAATTAGCTAAGTATAGGTCATTTCTTATTAAATAGGCCATTTTGGAGCTAACTAAGCTAATTATGTCATTTCGTAGGATAATTAGCCAATTTAGCCTTTCTTGGAGGAGTCTAAGCTACGTAGAAGAAGAGATAGAGAAGAAGAAGTAAAATAAGGAGGAGGAGGAGGAGGAGAAGAAGAAGAAGGAAGAGGAGAAGAAGAAGAAAAGAAGAAGGAGGAGGAGAAGGAGAAGGAGAAGGAGGAAGAAGGAGGAAGAAGAAGGAGAAGGAGGAGCTCCTTCTCCTTCTCCTTCTTCTTCTCCTCCTCCCTCTCCTCCTTCTTCTTCTCCTCATTTTTCCTCTTCCTTCCTTTCATTTTTCCTCTTTTTCTCTTCTTGTCCCCTTCTTCGGGCTAAATTGGCTAAGAATGCCTTTTTGGAGCTAATTATGTCATTTCGAGGATAATTAGGTAAGTATAGGTCATTTCTTATTAAATAGGCCATTTTGGAGCTAACTACGCTAATTATGTCATTTCGTAGGATAATTAGCCAATTTAGCCTTTCTTGGATGAGTCTAAGCTACGTAGAACAAGAGATAGAGAGGAAGAAGTAAAATAAGGAGGAGGGGGAGGAGGAGGAGAAGAAGAAGGAAGAGGAGAAGAAAAAGAAAAGAAGAAGGAGAAGGAGAAGAAGAAGGAGAAGGAGAAGGAGGAAGAAGGAGGAAGAAGAAGGAGAAGGAGGAGCTCCTTCTCCTTCTCCTTCTTCTTCTCCTTCTTCTCATTCTTCTTCTCCTCCTCCCTCTCCTCCTTCTTCTTCTCCTCATTTTTCCTCTTCCTTCCTTTCATTTTTCCTCTTTTTCTCTTCTTGTCCCCTTCTTCGGGCTAAATTGGCTAAGAATGCCTTTTTGGAGCTAATTATGTCATTTTGAGGATAATTAGCTAAGTATAGGTCATTTCTTATTAAATAGGCCATTTTGGAGCTAACTAAGCTAATTATGTCATTTCGTAGGATAATTAGCCAATTTAGCCTTTCTTGGAGGAGTCTAAGCTACGTAGAAGAAGAGATAGATAAGAAGAAGTAAAATAAGGAGGAGGAGGAGGAGGAGGAGAAGAAGAAGGAAGAGGAGAAGAAGAAGAAAAGAAGAAGGAGAAGGAGAAGAAGAAGGAGGAAGAAGGCCATTTTGGAGCTAAGTATAGGTCATTTTTTATTAAATAGGCCATTTTGGAGCTAACTAAGCTAATTATGTCATTAGATGGAAGTCTAGCTATTTTGGAGCTAACTAAGCTAATTATGTCATTAGATGGAAGTCTAGCTATTTTTTATTAAAACACTAGAAATAACATACCTAAGTTAGGGTGAAGCACGGTGGCTCTGGCTTGTTTCACCTGGAGAAGGCTACCCTGGAGAAGGCTCGACTGTAGAAGGGTCGTGCGATGCGTTTCGGGACATATTCTGCACCAAACGTCGTTTGCAATGTGTAGTTAGCATGAGGACACTCTTAAGATCACTCCACTGAAATGAAACTCACCGTCCCCGCCACGTTAATGACTGGCATCGGCGGAGGGACTTGGCCGTTCTTCTCGCACATAGACTGTACATTTGGTTTCTACAGGTCAAACTTTTTATTTATTAATGAAACGGATATTCAAATGCAAGATTTTAAATAACATGAAGAAGAAACTTACCACGAAGAGCTCGTATATGGCCCTGGTAGACGCTTCATTCCGTGCCCTCTCCGCCTCCACCAATGCAGTCGTCCTCTCCTCCAGCTCCCTAATTTCCTTATCCTTCTCCGCCATAGCCGCCTGCATTGCCGCTCTCTCTTTCTGAATATACGGCCGCACTTCTGTTAGGTTGGTGAAGATATACAATGAAATGGTCCGCCATTCTTCGACATCCAACGATTTCCCTTTCGAAGCACCAGATGGTGCGAGCTTACCTTTGAATAGGCTGAGGTTGGATCGAACTTTTTCTTGATCGCCATTATTGTACCGAGGCTTCGGGTTATGCAAATGATGATTTTTGGCTTCGTAGTGTGCTGTCACGAAGTTTGCCGCCTCCTCAGTAATGAATGCCTCGGCCATCGATGCTTCAATTCTACGTTTATTTTTACACTTAGCTCGAAGCGTCTTCTGCATCCTCTCAGTTGAGTAGCACCATCGATTTAGAACGGGCCCCCCCATTCTTGCCTCGGTTGGGAGATGCAAAATCAAATGTTGCATTGGATTAAAGAAGCCCGGTGGAAAGATCTTTTCTAATTTGCAGATCAACTCCGGCGCCAACTCTTCCATTTCATCTAGCACACCAGGCGATAGTTCTTTCGCACAAAGAGAACGGAAGAAATAGCTCAGCTCTGCCAGTACTAGCCATTCATCCTCAGGGATAAAGCCACGCAACATCACCGGCATTACCCGCTCAATCCATATGTGCCAATCATGACTCTTGAGCCCAAATATTTTCAATTTCTCAAGACTCGCTCCCCTCTTAAGATTCGCAGCATACCCATCGGGGAACATCTACCGCATTTTCACCCACAATAGCATTTCCCTCATAGCTGGCCTTTCAAGATTGAACGATGCTTTTGGCTTCGCTATGCTTTGCTTTCCTTTCCGTTGTCGCAAGTTTTGCAACGGTCTATCACATAGAGCCTCCAGGTCGATTCTAGCCTTAGGATTATCTTTTGACTTCCCCTCTATGCCGAACAATGTACCAAAAATGGCCTCCGCAATATTCTTTTCAGTGTGCATCACGTCAATGTTGTGTGGGCAAAGGAGGTCTTTGAAGTAAGGGAGATCCCATAAGCATGACTTGTGAGTCCAGGCGTGTTCCGTATTATACCCTTTGAAGTATCCTGGACGCAAAGGATCAGGCTCAAGAGCGTTTAACTGATCAAGGGTCTGTTGGCCTGTCAACGCAGCTGGTGCAGTGTTTTTGACAACTCTACCTTTGATGAAATTCTTCTTGTCTTTTCTGAACTTATGGTCAGGATCCAGGAATTGTCTATGCATGTCGAAGCAAGAATACTTGCGACCAGCCTGCAGCCAACGGAACTGAAGAGCTGCCTTGCATGTGGTGCACGGGAACCTTCCATGCACACACCAGCCAGCGAATAGCGCAAACGCCGGATAATCATGCGTCGAGTACATGTACCACACATGCATTTTGAAATTTGTTTTGGTAGCCGCGTCGTAGGTCTAGATCCCATTATCCCAGGCTTCTTGCAACTCATCCTTAAGCGGCTGCATGTACACATTCATATTCTTCCCCGGATAGTTGGGCCCTGGAATTATCAACGTCAGGAAAATGTTCTTTCTTTTATTAATCTCTCCGGGTGGCAAATTTAGTGGAATGACAAATACAGGCCAACAACTGTATTGTGTTGCCGTCATACCATACACATTGAACCCATCCGTGCTGATGGCAACTCTAGGTTGCCTTGGATCTTCCGATTTATCCTTATGTAATGCATTGAAGTGCCTCCACGCAAAACCATCTGAAGTGTGTACCAGCATCTTGTTCCCATCCGCATCTAGTTCGGTTCTTTTGCCCAATTTGTGCCACGTCATCTGTCTGGCCGTCTCTTCGACCATGAAAAGACGTTGAAGTCTTGGTATGATTGGCAGATATCGAAGAACACTAATGGGGATTTTGGTCTGATTCTTCTCACCGATGCCGTTGTCTACCACAATATACCTTGAAGAATTGCAAATGGGGCAATAGTTCAAGGCCGCATACTCAAGCCTAAATAAGGCACATCCATTCTCACAGGCATGTATCTTCTCATAGTGCATCTTAAGTACACGGAGGATTTTCTCTGACTGGTACAGGTTTGCAGGCAGTACATGGCCTTTGGGTAGAAAGCGTCCAAATATCGTCATCATCGCGTCGTAGCATTCTCTGCCTAGGTTGAATTGAGCCTTCAGAGCCATTACTTGCGCGATGGCATCGAGCTGACAAAGCTCAGTCTGCTCGTGGAGAGGACGTTTTGAAGACTCCAGCATTTCATAGAAGGCCTTTGCAGATTCCTCCATCTCATCGTCCGAATCACGAGCATCATCAAAGTCTTGCACCATGTCTTCAATCCCGGTACCATGCTCGTCGGTGCGACGACGAATCACCTCAGCTCTAGCACGTTGGTCAGACTCACCATGAAAAGTCCACACCGTACAATTAGGCGTAAAACCCCACTTCTGCAGGTGTTTACCCATTTCAAACTCTGTCTGCTTTTTCCAGTCGTCGCAGTTGGGACAGGGGCACCATGTTTTATGCTGGCCATTTGCAAATGCGGCTCTCACAAACCCCCTGGTTTTTGTTAACCATTCATGGGTCATGTCTTTCTGACTAGGGTGACCAGTGTACATCCAAGCACGATCACTCATGTTGCCTAGCTACCTATGGGGTCACAAGAAATAAATATATAATTCATCATCTATATTCATACGCTAATCAAGTTTGTCAGTTTTATTACGTCCATGCAACCTACACGCTAATAGGTAAAGATAGGTCCTAATCCCACCCGAGTATGTGTAGACTGGGTTCGTTTTCCCATGCTCTGCTCCAGATGCGACGCAGAATTTCGACAGCACCTCCCCGCTGTTCTCCTGATACACGTCTCGGCAATAAGCAGAGAGGACGTGTACCCGGAGAACAACAGGGGAGGCAATGACGAAATTCCGCATCAGATCCGGAGCACAGCATACGGGAAAAGAAACCCAATCTACACATACTCGGGCTGTCCATGGATAATGTTGAACAATTCGAAAGGATGGCGGTTATAAATATGCAAAGAAATGCATATTTATAGATGTCGCCCTTTCGAATGGGAGACGCATACTGGTCACGCATACTCTTGATTGAAGAAACCTATAGCTAGCAAGTTTCATCGGCACGAAGACCGGGACAGAGCAAATTAAGGGGGTAGGAGGAGAAGTCATTTGTGCTCACCAACAACGCAAGGGCGGAGCTCGTCCAACGCACGTGGAGGTCGTCGAACAACTGCACATTGAAATTCACCCGATCAATACAAATATGATGTTTTTATAATTAATATAACTATATGACCTAACTCATAACTATGTGGGCAGTGTCATCGGGGGTCGAAGGTCACTGGCGCCGGGGATTGGGGTCTTTTCGGTCAACAAGAGGCCGAAGAGGTGTCGGGGCTCGGGGGTTGGGGGTCAGTGCCGTCGGGGATCGGGGGTCGAGGGTGAGTGTTGTCGGGGGTCGGGGGTCGGGGGTCGAGGGTGTGTGGCGTCGGGCGTCGGGGGTCGGGGGTCAGTGGCGTCCGGGGTCGGGGAAGGGGGTCGGGGGTCGAGTGTTAGTGTTGTCGGGGGTCGGGGGTCGGGGGTCGAGGGTCAGTGGCGTCGGGCGTCGGGGGTCGGTGGTCAGTGGCGTCGGGGGTCGGGGTAGGGGTCGGGGGTCGAGGGTGAGTGTTGTCGGGGGTCGAGGGTCGGGGGTCGAGGGTCAGTGGCGTCGGGCGTTGGGGATCGGGGGTCAGTGGCGTCGGGGGTCGGGGTCGGGGGTCGGGGGTCGAGGGTGAGTGTTGTCGGGGGTTGAGGGTCACTAGCGTCGGGGGTTGGGGACTTTTCGGTCAACAAGAGGCCAAAGAGGTGTCCGGGCTCGGGAGTAGGGGGTCAGTGGCGTCACGGTCGGGGTAGGGGGTCGGGGGTCGAGGGTTAGTGGCGTCGGGGGTCAGGGGTCAGTGGCGTCGGGGGTCGGGGGGTCGGGTGTTCGCGTACTACGGCATCTCCTCCAACTTCATCAGCTACCTGACCGGCCCGCTCGGGGAGAGCACGGCCGCCGCCTCCGCCGTCAACGCCTGGTCCGGCGCCGCGTCCATGTTTCAAAATTTCATTGTTTTGTCCGGTGGAAGCACACACACCACAACATAGTGCTTCCCACGTCGCTGTGCTCATGAATCAACTGGACCGGGTCGATCTTTTTTTGGGAGGGTACCGGGTCGGTCTTCGAAGATAGAATAACGTGCTCAACCCTAAACCTTTTTCTTTTCTATTGACACCACTTTTTTCTTGAAACACATCATCGGTACTCCCGAGTCAAAAAAAATATTGTTTTTTAGCCATTCCGATGAAGAGGTACTATGAGAACACATGTGTGACACAGAACACATCGGCGTTTTCAAACTACAAATACCATTAAATAGAAACAAAACCAAAAAAACACATCATGCTTGACAACTAATGTTATCATCCTCGTGTCATTAATTTTACCATAAACAATTAGCATATATAGTATAACCTAACAAACTAATTACCACAAACTAATTACCATGAACCTAAAAATGACAAAAGAGAAAAAAACAAAAAAACAGAAATAAATTTACCTATCTTGGAAGGGCGGTGCAGGGAGGAGGGGCGGCGCAGGGAGGAGGCGCAGGGAGGACGGGTGCCGCAGGGAGGAGGGGCGGCGCTGGAGGGGCGGTGTAGGAGGGGCGGCGCCGGGAGGGGCAGGCGACAGGGGAGTGGGCGGCGCACGGAGGAGGGGCGGCGCGGGGCAGGCGGCGGCGCGGGGCAGGGAGGAGGAGCGGCGCGGGGCAGGCGGCGGCGCGGGGCAGGGAGGAGGAGCGGCGCGGGGCAGGCGGCGGTGCGGGGCAGGCGGCGGCGCGGGGCAGGCGACGGCGCGGGGCGGGGACGAGGAGCGGCGCGGGGCAGGGAGGAGGAGCGGCGCGGGGCAGGCGGCGGCGCGGTGCAGGCGTCGGCGCGGGGCAGCGGCGGCGCGGGACGTCGGTAGGTGGCGGGGGTTGGAGGGGGGCTACGTGGGTACGGTTGGAAGGGGGCTACGTGGGAACGGTTGGAAGGGGGGCGGGGGTGCGCGTGGACGTGGCTAGGCTGCCGGCCCTTTGCTGTCCGCCGCGCTCCTAGGCTGACGGCAAAGGCCCCCAAGGCCGACGGCAAAGGTCCCGGGGGGGAGGCACCGGGTGGGTGGTTGGGTTGGTGGGCCGCCGACACCTTTGCCGTCCGCTGCGCTCCCAGGCGGACGGCAAAGGGCCCCAAGCAGACGGCAAAGAGGAGGGGTGTGTGGGGTGACGTTTCAGCCGTTGTGTGGCGGGGCTTTGCCGTTTGCCTCCCTTTGCCGTCCGCTTAGGGCTTCTTTGCCGTCGGCCAGCGAACGGCAAAGAAGTGGCCGACGGCAAAATAATCTTTTTCCATCTGCCACCTCTTTGCCGTCAGCACTGTGGCAGCTGACGGCAAAGAGTACCTTTGCCATGTGTGAGCTGACGGCAAAGGCCAAGCAGACGGCAAATTTCTGGATTCCAGTAGTGCTACATGTTTCTGGCCCCGGTAACTGCCCAAAAGAAACAACATCTAATAAACACCAGCAACAAATGATGCAACAGACAATATGAGGCATGCATGCACTGCTCCAAACAAGCACATAAAATAGCCCTACACTCATAAATCTATTGCCACCTCACCACAAGGGGATTTTTACTGAGATGCCCAAAACGAGAAACTAACAACGCCATTGGATTCACTCGGATTTTCTACCCCAAATCCATATATCACACTGCCACCTTTGCATCTAGAAAAACATCACAAACAAGAAAATGAATCTGACATAGAATCAAACCACAACAGTAATTCAAGAACAGGAACTGGTCTTGAGAAAACCCAAATTTGGCAAGTCTAGATTTGGACATTTCCAGAAATGGAAACATGCCACTTTTAGTACCGGGAATATGCACAACAAAAATAATGATTACCGGGAGAATATAATGAGGAGGGGGTCCCACCTGGTAGTGGCCCCTCACTGTATGACATGTGGGACCAGGGATCCAGTGTCATACACGCACACACACACACACATCTGCACACACACTAGCCACACACACTGCTACACCACAGGCACAACAGATCCACATACACATCAACACACAACCACACTAGATCCTGCTCAGCTACAGATAGGAAACAATAAAAACAGGGTGAGTGGGATTCGAACCCTGGACCTCATCCACGCATATCTACCTCTGTGCCACTGCGCTGCAGCGCTGCTACTGAACATATAGGGGTTCAACTAACATGTAAGGTATTTCTACAACAACCTAGTGCACGAAGAAGAAAAACAGAGAAATAAAAAATGGGGTGTGCAGGGTCCATGACCTACTGGTCATTGCACATGGGGATGGATCGGTTCCACTGGGCTAGGAGGGGGGATCGAACCAAACGGGCTTTTGCCTCGAAAATCTAACCGCACATGCTTATTCTACCACGAAACTCCCTGCACGTGAAACTACTGCGCGCTGCCACTGCCGAGGCTGCTTCTGCTACTCGAGTAGAAGCCGCTGCACCTGCCTGGCCGCACTACTGGGGTGTGGCATGCAGTACTTACGTGAGCCGAGCCCCTACAACACCGAAGCAGCTGCAACTACTGCTACCACCAAAGCTCTGCTAAGCAACACACAGAACAGCGTCACCTGAACAGGGGACGATGGCTACGCGCACTCCGGTGCCTAAACGACCAACAAGCCACCGCGCGAGGCATGTTAGCACGTGGGGATTCCATTCCTATGGCTAACCCACTTGGAGGAAGCCCACTACGACACGACGGGGATGCCGTACCGGGCCAAGCCGAGATCGACGCCAGCGACGAACACACTCTGAAGGAGAACCTATGCACGGGGGAAGGAAGTGGAGGAGGTTGGCGCTCACCCTGGGGGTCTCCGAGACGAGCTCGGCTGCAAAGAAGAGGAAGAAGGGGCGCGGTGGCCTGCGATGACCCGCTGCTCCGCTCTCGCAATGCCGACGTGGAGGAGATGCGAGGGAGGGGAAGCAGCCTTGCTAACGTGGGGAATGGAATGGGGATGCCTCCTGCATCCTCGTTCCCATCCTGGCCTCCACGGGGAGCTACCGGCGACGACGGGAAATGCCGACGACGACGGCGGACTCTCTCTGAATACTACTGAAACCTCTTTGCTTTCTCGGGATCTCACGCAGCAGAGGGAAACGAAGGAGGGGAAAAGAGGTGGCGGAGGGGAGAGGGAACCCTAGGAAGGCACGCACGCCGAGGGGGCATAATAGGCGACGGGGCTGACGGCCTCGACGTCCGTGAGCCACGGCGACACTCTCTCTCTCACGCACAACTCACGGAAGGCTGAGAGGTGGAGAAACGGCGCCAGGAAATGAGAGGGAGATGGACTGCGCTAGAGCGAAAGGGGAGATGGGCCTTACAGTGAAACTGGGCCAACTCTCTCTCTCTATTGAAAAGAAATAAACACATGCATATACTTTTCAAAAACAACCCGTTTGAAAAGAAATAAAACCAGGACAGGGAAGGGGGTTATAGGAAGGTAAAATATCTTTTGGAAAACACAATGAGCCCCCTATTTATAAAAATAGGTGGGGCAATTTTTGACCAAAGCAAAATACATTGGTTTTAGTAGATATTGGCCCTGTTTTAAATATAAAAACAAAGGAAGAATAATTCAAATAGGTGAGTGTGTTCACCCATAAATATTTAAATTGTTTTTCAAAGATGGTGAACATTTTTAATGGGCCAAACATAAACTTCAAATCTGCCTCAAGTTAGAAAGGAGAAAGGTTTTTTTGGTCCATGGAGCAACTAAGATTTTGAAGGTTCCTTGTTGCACCCACACCACACTCCACAAGAACATCCAAGACACATGCAACCACATCACCAGGGTGGTACAACACCAACAACAAGACTAAGAAAAAGGAACAAGCAAGATATGCATCTTGCATGTGATGCACATGAAATGATAAACCATACTCCAGTCCATAACATTGCCTCAAGATGGTTGCCACATATGGAAAAGCTTACAAAAGGGGAAAGAGAGTACTTGGGCTGTTACAACTATCCAACACTGCAAGAGGATCTCGAACCGAGATCTAGGACTGGAAGAACTCTGGAAATTCGGAACGGAGGTGATCCTCGCGCTCCCAACTGCCTCTTTGTCGAAATGATGTGACCACTGCACTTTGAGAAACTTGATTGACTTATTGCGGGTCTTGCGCTCAGTCACTTCAAGAACTACAAGTGGATGCTCATGGTAGGATAGGTCAGGCTGGAGGTTGATATCCTGGAGATCAACTATGCGCTCGAGAGTCTTGAAGCATCTCCGGAGCTGAGAGACATGAAACACGTCATGGACATTTGAGAAGTTGGAAGGAAGCTCTAACTGATATGCAAGATCGCCTCTCTTGCCAACAATTCTGAAAGGACCAACAAAACGAGGAGCAAGCTTCCCTTCTATGCCGAAGCGCTGAGTGCCCTTCATGTGAGAGACTTTGAGATACACGAAATCATCGAGCTGAAAAGTCATGTCATGATGCTTGCTATCGTAGTAACTCTTCTGACGGGACTGCGCTGCTTTGAGATTATCCTGAATGACACGACACATTTCTTCTGCTTCAGCAATCATGTCATTCCCAAGAATCTAATGCTCACTAGTCTCTGACCAATTGAGCAGGGTACGATACTTCCTGCCATAAAGAATATCGAAGGGAGCCTTGCCTGAGCTTGCCTGATAGCTCTTGTTGCATGAGAACTCGGCAAATGGTAGGCAATCTTCCCAGTTCATGCCAAACGAAATCACACAGGCTCTTAGCATATCCTCGAGGACCTGATTGACTCTCTCAACTTGCCCAGTTGTCTGAGGATGGAAAGTTGTACTGAACCGAATCTTAGTACCCATCACAGACTAAAATGAATCCCAGAACTTGGAAGTAAATATGCTTTCGCGATCCGAAGATACCAGCATTGGAACACCATGCAATGATACTATCATTGACGTATACAACTCTGGAATCTGAGCTGCCGAGATAGACTCCTTGACTGGAAGGAAATGAGCGACTTTGCTCAACTTGTTGATGACGATGAAGATAGCATCGTTGCCTTTCTTGGACTTCGGAAACCCAGTGACGAAATCCTTCTCAACATGATCAAATTTCCACTCGGGTATGGGCAAGGGATGCAAAAGACCTGCTGGACGTTGATGCTCTGCTTTCACTTTGCGATAAACATCACACTCGTTAATGAACTGAGCAATCTCACGCTTCATGTGAGTCCACCAGAAGGTCTGCTTCAGATCCTGATACATTTTGGAACTTCCTGGATGTATCGAGAGAAGGGAATTATGGGCTTCTTCCATGATAACCTTCTCGAGCTCCCCTTTCGGAACAACAAGGCGATCCCCGACGAACAAGGTATCTCTGTCATCAACACGGAAGCACTTATATTTGGGAATGCTCTTTGCCAAGCCAATCTTAACTTTCTTCACCATCACATCAAGAAGTTGAGCTTGTCGGACTTGGTCTTCCTAGGTAGGAGAAATCTAGAGATTAGCAACAAATCCCTCAGGTACTAACTGAAGGTTGAGCTTCCTGAAAGATTCACAAAGATCAGGCTGGTGAGGCTTCAGAATGAGACTGTTGCAGTAAGCCTTTCTACTCAAAGCATATGCAATGACATTAGCTTTGCCTAGAGTGTAGTCAACGCTCGGATTGTAATCTTGGATCGTTTCCACCCATAGAGTTTGCCGAAGATTGAGACTAGGTTGGGTGAAGATGTATTTGAGACTCTTGTTATCGGTGTAGACCTCAACTTATCTACCCAAAAAGAGATGTCTCCAAGTCATTAGAGCATGTACCACTGCCACCAACTCAAGATCATGAGTGGGGTAATTCTTCTCACTTGGCTTCAACTGCCTCGAGGTATAAGCTACCACTTTCTTCTCTTGCATCAGAACTGCACCAAGACCTTGGAGAGAGGCATCACATAACACTTGATAAGACTTGGAATGATCAGGAGGAGTCTAGACTGGAGTAGAAGTGAGCTTCTCTTTCAGTGTGTCGAAGGCCAACTGACACTGTGGAGACCAGACAAACTTCACACTCTTCTGAAGAAGGCTAGAGAGAGGCTTAGCAACCTTGGAGAAATTCTCAACGAATATTCTGCAATAGCTTGCGAGCCCGAGAAAGCTTCGAAGTTGCTTCACATTCTGAGGACGTTCCCACTCAATAATGGCCTGCACCTTTGATGGATCAACTTTGATGCCCTCGACAGAGATGATGTGCCCAAGGAACACAACTTCCTTCAACTAGAACTCACATTTGGAAAACTTAGCATAGAACTTATGCTCTCTTAGCTTATCAAGCACAAGCCGGAGATGTTCTTCATGTTCTTCCTTAGTTTCAGAAAAAACCGGAATGTCATCAAGATACAACAAGACAAATTCATTCTTGAATGTGAGAAGATATAATTTATCATCCGACACAAGGTCGGTGGAGCATTGGCGAGACCGAAAGACATCACTATGTACTCATACGAGCCAAAGCTTGTCCTGAAGGCAGTCTTGGGAATGTCCTCATCACGAATGCGAATCTGATGATAGCCCATCCCGAGATCAAGTTTCGAGAAGATCTTAGCCCCTTTCAATTTCTCGAACAACTCATTGATGTTGGGAAGTGGATACTTGTTTCTGATCGTCTTCTTATTCAATGGACAGTAATCGGCACAGAGTCGGTTCGTGCCATCCTTCTTCTTGACAAAAATAACTCCACAACCCCAAGGAGATGAGCTTGGTCTGATCAGACCAAGATGCTCGTGCTCATTAAGGTGCTTCTTCAGCTCTTTTAGCTCTTCTGGACCCAGTTTATACGGCTGCTAGGACCCTGGTTCAGTACCCAGTTCAAGCTCAATTACGAACTAAACTTCCCGATGCGGAGGCATTCCAGGGAGATCTTCCGGATAGACTTCTTCATACTCGCAGACCACTAGGACTTTAGAAATTGGAGAGATCTCACCCTTCTCATTCAAGGAAAACAAATGAATCGTGTCATTACGCACCGCGAACATAATCACGTCCTCTGAATGATGAGTTAGCTTGACTTCTTTAGCTTGACAATCAATATATGTCTTGTTCATAGCCAGCCAATCCATCCCAAGGATCAGATCAATATCAGACTTGCCAAGGACAATTGGAGAAGCCGCAAAGGAATAGTCACCCATCTTGACAGAGACATCGGGAAAAAACCAACGAGAACTCATGAGTATCCCTGGAGAAACAACATCTAAAGCCTTAGGCAACTCTTCATGATGCAAATCATGCTTTGCTGCAAACGGATAAGATATGAAAGAATGTGATGCACCAAAATCAAACAAGACCTTTACAGGAAAATCATTAACCAAGAGATTACCCATTATCATGTCTGAGGAGTTCTCTCCTTCTACTGCATTCACCATATTGACTCGCGCAGGAGGAGGGGGAGGAAGACATTGTTGAGTGGTGCACTTCGTGGAGTAGTGACCCTTGTGCCCACACATGTGACAAGTCACATCTGATAGCGGACGAAATTGCACTTGAGGATTCCCTTGCTTCTGCTGCTGAAACGTCTGCTGGAAAGCTGGGTTGGGTGGGTGGGAAGAACCACGACCCCGTGACTGCTTGAACTGCTGAATCTCCCGAGGAGGAGGAGACACCCAATATTTCTGCTGCTGCTGGACCACGTGAGTTGAGGGCAAGGAATTGGAATCTCTGAAACGCTTCCTTGAATTCTCCACTTTGAGGAAAGCTGCTTCAGCCCTGAGAGCCAAGTTGTAGAACTTATCGAACACATCAGGATCGTGCAAGGCAAGGGCCAACTGCAAGTCTTCCTTCAAACCACCTCTGAACTGATAAATCTTGCTCTTTTGATCTGGGATGTCCTGTTTAGCATACCGAGCCAGCTCATGAAACTCGATGTTGTACTTGTACACAGAAGATCCTCCCTGCTTCAAGCGTCTGAACTTCTCACGCATCTCTTCCACAAAGCTAGACGAAATATAGTGGGACCTAAAATCTTTGCCGAAAATCATCCCAGCTGATCAGTCTGCCGCCCCTGGAGTCCCTCAAATGTTGCCACCATTCTGCTGCTTGTCCCTTGAGCTGAAACATTGCAAGCTTGACAAAGTCCTCTGGTCGCACATTACTGCACTCAAAGTGTTTGTTCATGTCACAAATCCAGTCCTCAACGTTGAATGGCTGGTCACAAGACATGAAGGACTTCGACTGGTTTGCCAGGAATTGATTTAGAGTTGCAAACTGATGACCATCATGATTGAAATTGCCCTGCTGCTGATTGTTCCTCTTCTGCAATAGCTGAAGTAATATCTGGGTGTTAGCATTTGTTGCAGCCATCACCGCTTGCCATGCCTCTGGAGGAGGAGGCTGCGGCGGAGGAGGCAGAGGAGGCGGTGGAGGAGGATCAACACCCTCACAACCCGGATTCTGGCAAGTTGGTGGAGCCATCCTGAAGACGGACAACAAATTAGACCAAAGATTAACATTCAAGGTAAAGCTGAATCAATAGACAGAAATATCAAAACAAGAATACTTAGCAATTGCATTAGAACAATAATTAGTAAGAATGCTTCCTCAAAGTAACTGCCAACAACATCTGATTAAAGGCCAGTCGCATACCAAGTCTGAGCTAGGATTGCTCGGAACAAATGTATGACAAAGATTCCATTCGATATCTTTGTGGATACGATCGCACGGGCTCGAGCTTATAGTAGCCATCATGTACAAGGAAGTGCACATGACATATGAAGTGTCCCAGAATCGTAGCAAGCTACAAGGACTCTTAAGACACAACGAGTACCGCTGTAAGACGACCATGAACAAACGGACCCACTGAATGTCCGATCCCAACCTCACATCATGCATCTGTTGGAACATTGTCCTATAAGTAACTACCTGATTTCCCACGTACGAACTCCCGAAATTACTGGTCATGCAATCTGGTCCAGGGATAGAAGGATTAATATATCACTCAACTCCTATTCTAACCCGTCCAGTGTATCACATCCATCAACACATAACCATAATCTCGGAACTTAATCTATCAGAGACCCTCATAATCACAACGATACTAAGTGTGGCGATACATCCGGAACTATCTGCACCAGTACTGCGGAAGCCGGCCTCCTCTCGTCACTACTAGTATTGAAGCAATTTCGAACATCCTCCGACCCAAGATACTAAGAAATCCGAATGATAGTGATGTGCTCAAGAATCTCCTTGAGCTCAACTCCCTAGAAAAAATCAAGTCAGACAGGATGCACGAAGACAGAACACCGTCACATCGACATCATATAGATTCCAAAAATATCCGCGTGATCCTAAATTTTTTTTGAGCGAGAAGAGGAGTAGAATTAAGATTTCCTAAGTCGTGAACCTCACTAGAGCATAGAAGAGGAGAAAAAAGAAACCTACTCTTTGATATAACTAAGACTCAAAATAGTTTTTGCTAGACTCGACTCAACCATGTTCGATCACACAAAGGCTCCTATGGTCGTAAGGCTCTAATTACCAACTTGTAACGACTAAGATGCGGCCCTTTCCTTATTTGGGGGCGAGGCCTCAAAAGGGAAAGAGGCGCATCTATGCGTTTCGCAAGCGACATAATCATAACAATACAATAACTGAAAGAATGACAAGTAGGGCATAGACTTGACATATGATAAGGTACATAGTCATACCGTCATACATCCACACATTATTACGAACATGGAAAGGTCCAGCTACGGACAAGATAAACAGGAAAAGCTATGATATCCCGGATGCTGGCCCCATGATCACGACCACGACCTCTAGTCCTCCGGATAAGCCACGTACAGCCTGCCGCTATCCTCATCAAACTCCCATTTCAGTTGGCTATCATCAGGAGCTCCTGCATCTGTGGGTGTTTGTAGTAATCGGTGAGCCACGAGGACTCAACAATCCTATGACCTTGGTATCGAGTCTAATAGAGTTAAATGGGTGAGGAAGGTTAAGTGTATGAGTTTGCAGCAACCTAAGCTTATATGGTGGCTATCTTACGATGAACAGAGTTATCATATGGTGGCCTACGCAAAACGGTCGAAGACTAGGTTGATCACTAAGTGCTCCTGAACACCTACTTACGTCAATGATAACCCCACCGTGTTCTCGATCAGAGAAGGGGCTCTGAAGGAGATAGTCACGGTTACGCACTCAGTTGGCAGTTTTATTTGAATTACTTTAAGTTGTCTAGAAATGGATATTAACAAAATATCCATGTTTGCCACATAACTGCGGGCACGGCTTTCCGAAAGATTAAACCCTGCAGGGGTGCTCCAACTAGTCCATCACAAATTACCACATGCCACATAGTAATCCTATACCACGACACTTGTGATCTTGTCGGATTCCATAGAGGAAAACCTCAACTCTGAGAAGACCCATAGTATCACCGGGATCCCAATGCGCAAGATATATCGCTAAGATAAGACAAATCCAGCATGACTGCCCGACGTGTCGACGACCCTGATAAGAGCCCACTACTAGGAAAAACCTTATAGGTAGGAGCATATTAGTAGCAATGGAAAGTAGCAAGCGCTGCTGCTACTTAGCAGTAGCGCTAGACGCGACACAACGTTGTTGCTAATGTCCTTAGCAGTAGCGCTGGCCTTATATTTTGCGCTACTGATAAACAGGGACCAACGAGGCCACCCGCAGTAGCTATAGTAGCAGCGTCGCTCCCAATCCAACGTTACTACTAAGGTCCATAGCAGTAGCACTGCGTTGCATCCAGTGCTACTGCTAAAAGGGGCCCAACGAGGTAACCGACGGTATCTTTAGTAGCAGCCCCGGCATGGTAAAAGCGCAACTGCTATGTTGAGTTAACACCCCACGCCGTGCCTAAAAATTTCCTAACTCTCCCCCACTCCCCCACCCCTCCCTCCTCAATCTCAAGCCGTCGTCGCCTCCCTAGCCGCCGTCGTCGTCGTCGTTGTCGCCGCCTCCCTCGCCGGCGTCGTCATCGTCATCGCTGCCGCCTCCCTCGCCGTCGCCACCGCCCCCTCCCCTCCCTCTCTCGTAAGCCCCCTTCCCCTCCCGCTCCGGTAAGCTCCCTCCCCATATTGCTCCGGTAAGCCCCCACCCCCCTCCAGGCGCCGTCGTCCCCCTCCCCTCCTGCTCTAGGCACCCCAAGGCTGCTGCCATTTTGATTTTAGGCCATCAGTTCAAGATGTCATCTTCAGATGCATGTTAATAAGAAAATCAAGATAGGTTTGTTGAAGATCTTTTGATGGGTTAACTAGAAAGAAGGTAAAAAATCCTATGGTTCACACTTGAATATTATGTAAAGAATGTGAAATAAATCATTCTTGTTTGTAAATTTCACGTAAGTAGGCACATTAGGTTTGAATTAGACAACCAATGGTTTCAAACAACTTATTTAAACTTTGGAGAGGAAAAAGGGCACATACATATTTCACCAACCTACAAATATCATCCTTTTGTTGGTGTTAATGCATAAAACAGTAGTGAGTTTCTTACTTTTGCTTGCTAAGTTGTGCTAAGTTTTGCCGGAATGTCCGAGTGGCCTATGTTTTGCTGGAATGTTGATTCATTTCTGTTCCGATAAATTTCAGGCGATCCATATGTCCACTATTTAGCAAAGTTCATGTCGAAAATTTCCGTGAATTTCATCATGACTAGTGCTAGAAACTAGGACATATGGATTGCTTGGGAATTGCCGAAAGGGGTAATGAATCAACATTCCGACCAAATGTAGGTACCTTTTTATTATTCATGCTTCTGTTTATATATAGATGTTCAATTCTTTCGATATAGTGCCACGGTTGTTATTTACACATTTACAAACATGTTCCATGGATTATAAGTTAAATTACCACATTAAAGCAGGAAATGTCTGACGATGAATATTGGGAGTGTGAATATTGCGGCGACTGTCGGGTTATGTGCGGCACGCGTCACCTCCGAGACGATAGGTTCTTCAACATGAAGCTTGACAAGAATGGAGATATGTTCCTCCCTTGCCATGCAATAAGATATGTGTTGGAGAGGCTCGGTTTCGAAGACCACGAGAGAATGGAGACAAGGAGCGCTAACCTGAGGACTATACATGGTCACACATTTGTTATCAAAGTATTTAATTCAGTTTTTCACACAGAATTTGGGTGTCCAAATTGGGAAGATATTTGCAAGGCATATGGATTTCGGGAGGGTATGGAAATAACCTACGATCTTCGTCCTGAAGATAATATGCGAGGCAACATCGACATTTGAGTGGTTGTCGATATGCTTCCTGTTTTTACCTCCATGTGAGTTCCTCAACCATATTTGTCAAGTAATTTTCATTCTATATTTAGAAATAGTTGGTGTTCATCCATATACTAAATTTGTTAAATTATAATTTACAACTTATTGCGTTTCTTCGAGTGAATTACAGAAATTAATTGACACGACACACTACATGTGTGGATCACATCTAACTTGGGAGGAGAAGGATGTTCTTTTCTACTTTCTAGTTGGTGTTCTGGTTTCTAGGGATAACTTCCCGTATAATTTGGGAATTGGCCCAAATTATACATTTTACATGCCACTAGTGCATAGGTTGAGGTCGGATGATATTTGCCGAAATATCTTGGTAAGAGTTTCCTAATTAAGTACGCTCTACTATTGCATAAATGGTGTCGATTACATTGCTAACTAGGTTATTATTATGTTCTTCAACAACAACTGCCACATGATGTAGTGCCTCTGTTGATGCACCCAGAAGGTCATATGAAAATTAAAAGCCCGTTGGGGGCTGAGTTCGATGCTCCATACTCGAGTAACCGCAAATCAAAATAAAAAAAGGCTCCAAATTGAAGCATGGAGAGAAATAAAGAAGGATCACAAGCCACAAGTTGTAGACCGTTGGATCTCTGTGCTTCATCATGGAGACATAGGTGTTATTCTGTTTTATGCCATTATGCCTAGGAGCGAGGACTAGGTCTTATGAGAGACAAGTTATTCTGGTTTATATTAACTTGACATGATCGATTAGGATGCATGCATATGATGACTATTATGATGTTTTTCTGTTTTACTTTTATGTGTATCATATGATAACTTGGTATATGATTAAGATGATGATGAGTTGTTAGATGAGTACGTAAGATGATGATGAGTTATATGACATGATACTCCCTCCATCCTGAAATTCTTGTCTTAGCTTTGTCTAGAAATGGATGTATCGGAATACTAAATTTGAGTAGATACATTTGTATCTAAACAAATATAAGACAAGAATTTCGGGACGGAGGAAGTACTTTATGTGTATTATGTGATGCAAATTATGCATGTTTATTATGATATAATGGAACCACTGTATAGAGCATGCCCAAATACGTAGGGGGGACATAAATACAATGCGAATTAAATATTAAAAGCAGGAATATTAGATGTAGCGCTGGAATATTAACTGTAGCGCTGGCTTAGCAGTACCGCTCTATTTATACCAGCGCTACTGCTAACGTAGATACCAGTAGCGCTTTCAATACAGCTCTACTGCTAAGATTTAGTTGTAGCGCGTTAGCAGTAGCGCTGGCCCCAACGGTACTAGTAAGGGTAAAAACAACGCTACTATTAGGGTTTTCCCTAGTAGTGGTCGTGTATCTCAGTCTCAGGACACGACGGATGAGTCACACTACGAGTTAAACCAAACCTCGAGTTGCCTCGCGGTGGCCCCATAGTGTGCCCAGTTTGGACCAACACTCATGAGGAGCACTGGCCCGAGTTGTTGATTAATTCCTTGGGTTAGCTATTCCGTATGCTTTTATTATTAAATTGTTACCAGATTAACACCAAAGTTGGGTCCTACCAGACAAGTCTTATCACTATACGATTTATCGAGGGGGTCCCCATAACAACCCCGAACGTGTTAGGAGCGCTCACCTATGGAATAAAACACCAGTAGCCGAAACTAAGGAAGAAACAACGGAGCAAATCACCCGGCAAAAGGCTAGGCCTGCCGCTATTTACCAAGTATATAGGTGCATTAATTAAATAGCATATAATATGATGATATCAAGTTGCCCATGTTATCACATGGACCAGCTGGCACCTGCAACTAGCAACGCTATCAATTAATGGTTGAGCAAGCCTACTTAGCCAAAGAATATTTGCTAGGAGGGGAGGTGTTTGATGTTTCATGGCAAAGTTTGACAGCCTATATATCATGTCGTAGGCAGCGGAGATGTAACAAAGGAAACGTAACACTAAGCATAACAAAGCTAGAAACGGTGTCAAGGTCTTGATCATCTTGCCTGTGATTTCTTTAGACGAGAACTGCTATTGTTTTCCTGCACGAACTCTCCGGACTCCTCGTACTCATTTACAGCCCCGGTAACAATCCGAAAGAAACAACATCTAATAAACACCAGCAACAAATGATGTAACAGACAATATGAGGCATGCATGCACTGCTCCAAACAAGCATATAAAATAGCCCTACAATAATAAATCTATTGCCACCTCACCACAAGAGGATTTTAACCGAGATGCGCAAAACTAGAAACTAACAACACCATTATATTCACTGGGATTTTCTACCCCAAATCCATATATGACACTGCCACCTTTGCATCTGAAAAGACATCACCAACAAGAAAAGGAATCTGACATAGAATCAAACCACAACAATAATTCAAGAACATGAATTGTTCTTGAGCCAACCCAAATTTGGCAAGTCCAGATTTGGACATTTCCAGAAATGGAAACATGCCATTTTTAGCACCAGGAATATTCACAATGAAAATAATGATTACAGGGAGACTATAATGAGGATGGGGGTCCCACCTGGTAGTGGCCCCTCACTGTATGACATACTATAATGAGGATGGGGGTCCCACCAGGTAGTGGCCCCTCACTGTATGACATGTGGAACCATGGGCCCACTGTCACACACACACACACATTACCCACCCACACTGCTACACCACAAGCACTACAGATCCACATACACATCACACACACAACCACACTATATCCTGCTCAGCTACAGATAGGAAAAAAATAAAAACAGGATGAGTGGCAACCGAACTTTGGTACTCATCCATGCATATCGACCTCGCTGCCACTGCGCTGCTACTGAACATCTAGGGGTTCAACTTGTATGTAAGGGAATTCTACAGCAACCTAGTGTACGAAGAAGAAAAAGAGAGAAATAAAAAATTCGAGGTGTGCATGGGTTCGAAAGATAGGTCATTGCACATCGCGGATGGATCGGTTGCCACTCGGCTAGGAGGGGGGATCTAACCAAACCGGCTTCTGCCTGACAAATCTAATCGCACAGGTCTGATCTACCACGAGGCTCCCTGAACATGCAACTACTGGGCGCTGCCACTGCCGAGGCTGCTTCTGCTACTCGAGAAGAAGCCGCTGCACCTGCCTGGCCGCACTACTGGGGTGTGGCATGCTGCACTTACCTCAGTCGAGCCCCTACAACACCCAAGCGGCTGCAACTACTACTACCACCGAAGCTCTGCTAAGCAACAGACAGAATAGCGTCACCTGAACAGCGGAGGACGGTGATGCGCACTCCGGTGCCTAAACGACCAACAAGCCACAGCGCGAGGCATGCGGGCACGTGGGGGTTCCATTCCCGTGGCTAACCCTCTTAGACCAAAAAATGGAACCCCGTCCCTCCGGCGATCACCGTAGACAAGACTCGAGCACGAGGAACGCAGCGGCCAAGCTCCCCCGGTGATCGAAAACCTTCCTGGTGCGCCCTCGCATGTTCCTTCCAGTCTCTCGTGGTGTCAGCTCTTTCTCCCCTCATGTAGTGGCTCGAACCAGATAAGAAGGAGGCGAGGAGGAAGACGATCACAGACTCGGCGAGGTGATTTTTCCCGGCGCTTGAACGCGTGTCTATTGAGCACGAACTCAAGTACACACTCCGCGCAGTTACAACGATCACCACGGTGCTCCTTATACCCGGGTGACACCACCCCACGACTCGCTCGCAGCTTGCCCACCACACCACCCGGTTCGGCCCGCTCGGCGCGCGCTCCCGCGCGCTCTCTGTGCCGAGCCCTCAACAAACCCGGCGTGATCACCGCGTCTCCCCGCTCGCCTGGCTACTATGTCACCCAAGACATGCACGCACGCACGCACGCACTCCCGTGGTCCCGACGCACCACACACATCTGGTGCGCGCCCATACACGCACCGGACATGTGAAGCGCGCCGCCGCGGCTTATTACACCCAACATTCTCCCCCTAAGACGCGGCTCAGAGGAGCCTGGGCTCGTCGTCGGCGATCTCCCCCAGCAGAGCTTGCTCCTGCGCCGCCGGTTTCTCCCGCCTCGGGCACTCCCTTTTGAAGTGGCCGCGCTCGTTGCAGGGATAGCAACGCCTGCGGTGATTCCCTCGAGCACCCGACGCCTCGCTTCTGCCGTCGTCGTCGTCATCCCTCGCACCGCCTCGTCGGCGCTCCCGTGCACGCCACTGTGACATAGTCAGCATCAACTGATCGCCGCCACGGTCGCCGCCGTCCTGTCCATGATGCCGCAGCCTCTCGTCGAACGCCTTAAGCCGCCCAAGTGCGTCCTCGAAGGGCATCGTCGACATGTCACAGAACTGCTCGATCCCTGCCACCGCCGCGTACAGGCGGTCCGGCACGGCGTCGAGGAGCTTCTTGACCATAGCAGCGTCGTCTAGGGTAGATCCAAGCTCCGCGTAGCGCGCCGCCATCCCGCCGATCTTCCCTGCGAACATGTCCAGCGACTCGTCGGCGTCCATGCGCAGCCACTCGAAATCTCCTCGGAGTGTAGCCAGCCGTGCCGCCCGCACGCGATCAGCTCCGACGAATCTCGAGTTGAGGCTACTCCAGATCTCCGCCGCGGTCTTCTTTGCCGCCATGTGCAGCAGCAGGTCGTTGGAGAGTGCCCGCAGCAGGTAGGCGCGTGCCAGCTTGTCTTTCTTCACGATCACCGTCGACGTCGCTTCCTCCGGTGGCACAACCGCCTCCCAGAGCCCAGCAGCGTCGAGGTCAGCCTCCAGCTTGATCACCCAGGTGGTGTAGTTCTCCCCCGTAAGCATAGGGACCGACGTCGACATCATTGTCCCCGACCTGCCGGAGTACGGGACCAACGCCATGGTCGTCGAGCTCCCCGGTTACACGTGGCTCTGATACCAAATATTAGACCAAAAAATGGAACCCCGTCCCTCCGGCGATCACCGTAGACAAGACTCGAGCACGAGGAACGCAGCGTCCGAGCTCCCCCGGTGATCGAACACCTTCCTGGTGCGCCCGCGCGTGTTCCTTCCAGCCTCTCGTGGTGTCAGCTCTCTCTCCCCTGGTGCAATGGCTCGAACCAGACAAGAAGGAGGCGGGGAGGAAGACGATCAGAGACTCGGCGACGTGGTTCTTCCCGGTGCTCGAATGCCTGTCTATTGAGCACGAACTCAAGTACATACTCTGCACCGTTACAACGATCACCATGGTGCGCCTTATACCAGGGTGACACCACCCCACGACTCGCTCGCAGCTTGCCCACCATGCCAGCCGGTTCGGCCTGTTCGGCGCGCGCGCACGATGCGCTCCCACGCGCTCTCTGCGCCGAGCCCTCAACAAACCCCGCGTAATTACCGCGTCTACCCCGCTCGTCTGGCTACCATGTCACCGAAGTCACGCACGCACGCACTCCCACGTTCCCGACGCACCACACACATCTGGTGCGCGCCCATACATGCACCGGACATGTGCAGCGCGCCGCCGCGGCTTATTACAACCAACAAACCAACCTGGAGGAAGCCCACGACGGCGGCGCGACGGGGCTTCCATACCGGGCCAAGCTGAGATCGATGCTGGCGATGAACACGCGCTGAAGGAGAACCTATGCGTGAGGGAAGGAAGAGGAGGAGGTTGGTGCTCACCCTGGGAGTCTTGGAGACGAGCTCGGCTGCCGAGAAGAGGATGAAGGGGCGGGGCTGACTGCGACGACCCGTTGCTCGGCTCCAGCGATGATGAGGTGGAGGAGACGCCAGGGAGGGGGAGCAGCCCTGCTAGTGATGGGAATGGAACGGGAATGCCTCGTGCATCCTTATTCCCATCCTGACCTCCACGGGGAGCTACCGGCGACGAGGGCGGACTCTCTATGAATCCTACTGAAACCTCTCTGCTCTCTCTGGATCTCACCTAGCAAAGGGAAACGAATGAGGGGAAAAGAGGTGGCAGCGGGGAGAAGGAACCCTAGGAAGGCACACACACCGAGGGGGCTTAATAGGCGATGGGGCTGATGGCCTCGACGTCCGTGAGCCATGGCAACGCTCTCTCTCTCTCTCTCACTCACCACTGACAGAAAAGCAGACATGGGGAGAAACGGCGTCAAGGAGAAGAAATGAGAGGGAGACAGGCTGCGCTAGAGGGAAAGGGGAGATGGGCGTAACAGTGAAACTGGCCCAACTCTCTCTCTCTGGTGCTAAAAAAACAAAGAACATGCATATCCTTTTCAAAAACAACCCATTTGAAAAGAAATAAAACCAGGATAGGAAAGGTGGTTATGGGAAGGTAAAATATCTTTTGGAAAACAAAATGAGCCCCCTATTTATAAAAATAGGTGGGGCAATTTTTGAGCAAAGAAGAATACATCGGTTTTAATAGGTATTGGCCCTGTTTTAAATATAAAAACAAAGGAAGAATAATTCAAATAGGTGAGTGTTGTCACCCACAAATAATTAAATAGTTTTTCAAAGATGTTGCACATTTTTAATGGGCCAAACAGAAACTTAAAATCTGCCTCAAGTTAGGAAGGAGAGAGGGGTTTATTTGGTCCATGGTGCAACTAAGATTTTGAAGGTTCCTTGTTGCACCCACACCACACTCCACAAGAACATCCAAGACACACGCAACCACATCACCAGGGTGGCACAACACCAAGAACAAAACTAAGCAAAAGGAACAACCAAGATATGCATGATGCATGAGACGCACATGAAATGATAAACCATACTCCACTTCATAATATTGCCTCAACATGGTTGCAACATATGGAAAAGATTACGAAATGGGAAAGAAGCACTTGGGCTGTTACATGCACCCTCTCCCGGGACGGGTTTGTCGAGCCTCTGGCCACCCGAGAGAGTGGCTTCACCGCGCTCGAGGCGGAGCTCGTCATGGCGTTGGAGGACGCCGTCGTCCGGGTGGACAAGATCTTGGACAACGAGTGTCGCAACCTCTTCTTTGAGGCTGCGACACGCATCTTCAGTCGCCTTCAACTTCGCGAGCGAGGATTCGACTTTGGCTCCGTGATCCTGTCGGTCCCCACTAAGGCCCACCATAGATCTACGAAGGCGGTGAAGGGTCCCGTGGAGGCATTGGTGAGGTGGTTCGCCCGCGTCGCAACTCCTTCATCTCCGGACGCTGCTGAAGCCGAGGACGAGGAAGACAACGCTCCTGACACCGACGATAAGCCCCGTGAAGATGGAACTACTGTTGGCGGTGTCTCCTCCTGATTTCTTCACCCTGTTTTTTCCCTGCAATGCACATCATGCCTCATGGAGGCGTCAAACTTATTTGCGTTTTCAAGGACTTATTAAGGCTTGTAATAACCGGCTGACTGCTTGAATGGTTTCTTCGCCTCGTTTATTTAATGTTTTCTGTGATACTCTGCATCAGCAGGGCCCGCCCCGCACGTACCTCGACTGCTAGTAAACTGATCGGAAACCAGGACGGCCCAAAGGGGGGAGGGGCTACGAGCACAGTTAGGCGCTTGAGTCGCGATGCTCACGGGGCCCTCTTGATGTGCGAGCAACCCTCATGAGGGGAACGCGACGAGGATTTTGAAACTTGAGAACACTTTAAGCACTCTGCGTCGGCAGGGCCCGCCCCGCGCGTACCTCCGTCGCGATTGGACCGACCGGAAACCAGGACGGCCCAAACGGGGAAGGGGCTATGAGCATAGTTACGCCCCTGAGTCGCGATGCTCAGGAGTCCCCCTTGACGTGCGAGTGACTCCAATGTCCCTCGTAAGAATACGACACTTTGAGAACCCCTTCAGCGCTCTACGTCGGCAGGGCCCGCCCCGCGTGTACCTCTGTCGCAATTGGACCGATCGGAAACCAGGACGGCCCAAAGGGGGAGGGGCTACGAGCACTGTTAAGGCTCCTGGGTCGCGATGCTCAGGAGTCCCACTGAGACGTACGAGTGACTCTAGCATTCTCCCTGAGAGATTTTAAGTGGTTTGTTGAGCGCACTAGGCTCTACGTCGGCAGGGCCCGCCCCACGCATACCTCCACCGCCGTTGAACTGACCAGAAACCAGGATGGCCCAAGAGTGATCGGGCTACGGGCGCAGTTAGGGCCCTGAGTCGTGAAGCTCAGGGGTACCCCTTGACGTGCGAGCGGCTCCGTACCTCCGGCTGTGTGTCCCCGGCACTAGCCGTGGCCATAGTGGTAGGCGGACTGGGTTGGTTTCCTCGCCAACTGCGGGCTTAGTCATTGGTGGACTTTGTTGATTTCCTGGCCAGTTGTGGGCTTAGTCATTGGTGGACTGAGTTGATTGCCTCTGTCTTCTCCCAGCGCGGAGCGTAGGGCTGGGTGTATACAACCTCGGCTCGTTATTACGTGAGAGTGTCATGGTGGGGTGTATCTGGGAGGTTGCAAGGACGCTTTGGCCTCGCGAGTGTCCCTACCCCCGAGTCATTGGTGGACTAAGCTTCTCCCCAGCGCGGAGGATAGGGCTGCCACTAGGCCTGGGATGGACCCCTCCGCGTCCTCGGGGGGCCCTGGGCGTATACAACCTCGGAACGTTATTACATGAGAGTGTCACGGTGGGGGTGTATCTCGGACGTTGCGAGGATGCTTTGGCCTCGCGAGTGTCCCTACCCCCGAGTCATTTGTGGACTGAGCTTCTCCCCAGCGCGGAGCATAGGGCTTCCACTAGGCGTGGGATGGACCCATCCGCGTCCTCGGGGGGCATCCTATTCGTCACAGGCGATGGTGATGACGCATCCGCTCCCTGGCATCTTGAGGATGTTGTAGCCGTGGTGGGTCACTGCCATGAACTTGGCAAGAGTCGGGTACCCAAGGATCGCGTTGTACGGTAGGTGGATGTGCGTGATGTCAAAGACGATGATCTGTGTGGTAGTTCTTGCGCTCGCCGAAGGTGACTAGCATATGGACTTGCCCCGTAGGCATGATGGACCCCTCTGTAAGTCGTGAGAAGGGCTTGGTGGGCATGAGCTATTCATACGGCATCTATAGTTTCTCGAAGGTCCCAACTGAGAGGGAGTTGAACCCCGCTCCATTGTTGATAAGGGTCTTGGTGACAAGGACATTGCTGATGGTCGAGGTGCACATCATGGGGAGTTTGCCGGCCATGAACGAGCACCTGAGCTGATCACTTGGGTTGAAGGTGATGGTGGTTTGGGACCAGTTGAGGGGGCGCATTGCTTCGGCCTTTGGGAGAGCGGCATTCACCTCCCGAGCGAACTGCTTGAAAGAATGGTTGGAGGCCGGGGTCTGGGCGCCACCCAGGATGGAGGCCACCGCCCTAATCTCCTGGAAGCCCCCAACCCCATCATCCTGCCTGTCTTCGTCCCTCCTTCTGAGTGGCGGAGGTAGCAGAGGCATCCCAGCCTGAGGCACCAGCGGTCGTCCCGAGCCTAGTCAGGCCAACGTTCCTCCTGAGGCTGGCCGCGCCAACGGTCTTCATGAGGCTGTTCACGCCACCCCTGACGCGGCTCCCAGTCGTCCTAACAGCCTCCACTGCGACCACCGCCGCGCAGGGGGCCTCCATCTCCCCGTCCAGGGCGCCGACTGAAGTGCTCGAGACGGACCAATCAGAGCTATTGGCACTCGGAAGTATCATGGCCGGTGGTGCCATGGAAGACACACATTGCCCTCCTCCTGACGGTCGCTCTCCCCTTCGGCTGTACTTCGTCTCAGGCTTGGCTGCGAGCACCGCAGGAGCCTTGCGCTTTGCCTCCTTGGCCTTAGTCTTCTTCTCTTCTCGTTTGGTCGCCTGAGGCCCGAGGAGTGACATGCGACCTTATTCAGCCCTGGTGCACTTGTTTGCCAAGTTAAACATCTCCAGGGCAGTGCTCATTTCATCACTCATGGCGAGCTCCTCCTTCATCTTGAGGTCGGTGACTCCGTCGCAGAAGGCCGAGATGACGGCCTCGTCCGACGCCTTGGGGATCTTGAGGTGCATGACCGTGAAGCATTGTACGAACTTGTGCACATTCTCCCCTTCCTGCTGCTTGATGCGCCGCAGGTCGTTCACGGTGGGAGCGCGGTCACGGGTGCCCTAGAAGTTGGGCGAAGCGTTCGCGCGGGCCATCCTAAGAGGTGATTGACGCCTTTGGGAGGTTGAGGGGACAAGAGAGCGTGCCGTCCTTGAGCGCCATGGGGAACCAGCATGCCATGACCTTGTCGCCTCCACTTGCCGCCTTGATGCTCAGCGTGTAGAGTTGTAGTAAGTCGGCTGATACGTCTCAAACGTATCTATAATTTTTTGATGGTTTCACGCTGTTATCTTGTCAACTTTGGATGTCTTGTTTACCTTTTATATCTTTTTTGGGACTAACTTATTAATTCAGTGCCAAGTGCCAGTTCCTGTTTTTTGTGTGTTTTTGACTCTTTTCAGATCTGATTTTGGAATGGAGTCCAAATGGAATAAAATCCCTGAAATATTTTTTTCCAGAACGGAAGAAGATCGGGAGGCTTGAGGGCCAAGCAAGTGGGCCCACAAGGGACCAACAAGCCCTGTTGCCGCGACCAGGGGGGAGGCCGCGACAACCAAGCTTGTGGCCCCGCTAGCGCTCCCCTGCCCTAGATGTTTGGCCTATAAATTCCCTAAAAATCCAGAAAAAATCAGGGCATCCACGAAAACACTTTTCCGCCGCCGCAAGCTTCCGTTTCCACGACATCTCATGTGGAGACCCTTCCCAGTGCCCTGCCGGAGGGGACTTTGGAGTTGGAGAGCTTCTTCATCAACATCATCACCCCTCCAATGACTCGTGAGTAGTTCACTTCGGACCTACGGGTCCGTAGTTAGTATCTAGATGGCTTCTTCTCTCTCTTGGAACTTCAACACAAAGTTCTCCATGATCTTCATGGAGATCTATCCGATGTAATCCTCTTTGGAGGTGTGATTGTCGAGATCCGATGAATTGTAGATTTGTGATCATATTATCTATGATATATATTTGAGTCTTTGCTGATTTCTTATATGCATGATTTGATATCCTTGTAAGTCTCTCCGAGTCTTGGGTTTTGTTTGGCCAACTAGATCTATGATTCTTGCAATGGGAGAAGTGCTTGGTTTTGAGTTCATACCGTGTGGTGACCTTTCCCAGTGACAGAAGGGGAAGCAAGGCACGCATCATGTTGTTTCCATCAAGGGTAACAAGATGGGCTTTACCGTAGATATGAGATTGTCCATATACATCATGTCATCTTTCTTAAGGCGTTACTCTGTTCTTTTGGACTTAATACACTAGATGCATGCTGGATATCGGTCGACGTGCGGAGTCATAGTAGTAGATGCAGAAAGTATCGGTCTACTTGTTTTGGACGTGATGCCTATAGATATAATAATTTCCATAGATAACGTCACAACTTTGCGCGGTTCTATCAATTTCTCGACGGTAATTCGTTCACCCACCGTCTACTTGCTTTCATGGGAGAAGCCACCAGTGAACACTACGGCCCCCGGGTCTATTCACACTTATTGTTTCCACTTTCGCTTTTACTTTGCTTGTTTACTTTGTTGCTTTCAGTTCTCACTTGGCAAACAAGTCTTTAAGGGATTGACAACCCCTTCATAGCGTTGGGTGCAAGCTCTTTGTGTTTGTGTAGGTACTTGTGATATTCCTTCACTGGATCGATACCTTGGTTCTCAAAACTGAGGGAAATACTTACCGCCAATGTGCTACATCACCCTTTCTGCTTCGAGGGAACACTAACGCAAGGCTCCAAGGCCATGGGGGAATCCTTTGCATATTTGCAAAGGAAGTCCCTAAAGGCGTAGCCGTAGCAGAAGGATTCCTGGTGCCGTTTCTGAGGAGTATCAAGAAAAGAATAGTCTCCCATCAGCACGCTTGTTTCTGGCGCCGTTGGAAGGTCTTTTGTTGCAGTAGCAGAAGTATTTCTGGCGCCGTTGCCGGGGAAGGAGAGATCTATCCAAGTAGGTCTCACAAACTCATCTCTTGCATTTACTTTTTTGCCAGTTGCCTCTCGTTTTACTCTCCCCCACTTCACATTTGCCATTTTCATTTGCCTTTGTCCTTTGCCTTTCTCCTTTGCCTTTTCTTTTGCCTTTTTGCCATTTTCCTTTGCCGGTTTTCTTACTTTCTTGTGTGCTTGTTTGTTTTTTGAAGTCATCATGGCTGAAAACACAAAACTTTGCGACTTCTCGAGTACCAATAATAATGATTTTATTAGTACTCCGATTGCTCCCGCCACTAGTGCGGAATCGTATGAAATCAACGCAGCTTTGCTGAATCTTGTTAGGAAAGAGCAATTCTCTGGCCTTCCTAGTGAAGATGCCGCATCCCATCTCAATATCTTCATTGAGCTTTGCGATATGCAAAAGCAAAGAGATGTGGATAATCACGTGATTAAGTTGAAGCTTTTTTTCCTTTCTCGTTGCGAGATCGCGCAAAAACTTTGTTTTCTTCTTTGCCTAAAAATACTATCGATTCTTGGGATAAGTGCAAAGATGCTTACATATCCAAGTTTTTTCCGCCGGCTAATATTATCTCCTTACGTAACGATATCATGAATTTCAAGCAACTTGATCATGAACACGTTGCACAATCTTGGGAGAGGATGAAGTTAATGATTAGAAATTGTCCCGCTCATGGCTTGAGTTTGTGGATGATTATACAAATCTTTTACGCTGGTTTGAATTTTTCTTCTTGCAATATCTTGGACTCCGCCTCAGGTGGAACGTTCAAGGAAATCACGTTAGGAGACGCTACAAAACTCCTAGACAATATCATGACCAACTACTCTTAGTGGCACACTGAAAGGTCACCTGCTAGCAAAAAGGTACACGCTATAGAAGAAATTAACTCGCTTAGTGCTAAGATGGACGAGTTGATGAATTTGGTTGCTAGTAGAAATGCTCCTTTATATCCTAATGGCATGCCACTATCTTCCTTGATTGAGAGTAGCAACGCTAGTTTGGACGTTAATTTTGTTGGTTGGAACAATTTTGGCAACAACAATGCTTTTAGAGGAAACTATGTTCCTAGGCCTTTTCCTAGTAACTCTAACAATTATGGCAATTCCTACAACAACGCTTATGGAAATCATAACAAATTACCCTCTGATTTAGAGAGTAATATCAAAGAGTTCATCAACTCTCAAAAGATTTTCAATGCGTCCATGGAGGAAAAACTACTCAAAATTGACAATTTGGCTAAGAGCTTTGATAGGATGTCTTGTGATATTGATGCTTTGGAAGATAGATGTGCTCCTCCCAAGGTCAACTTGGATTAAACTTTGAAAGCTATGCGTGTCTCCATGAATGAGAGCAAAGAAAGAACCGCCCAAATTCGCGCTAGGCATGAATGGTTTAAAGCGGTGCGTTCTAGTGATGCAAATCACGAAGATCTTAAAGTGCTTGGTGTGACTCCTCTTGAATCTTTGTTTTCGCGTGTCAAACCTATTGTTGAAGGGGTTGGATATGAATCCACTTTGGTTGAAAAATGCCCCAATGATTCGGAGTCCACCTATCTTGATGATAAAGGTGTGGAGAGTGGAGTAGAAAAAATCAAAATGTTGGGTAGTAATGAAACACCCACTTTGGATTTCAAGGAATTCAATTACGATAGTTGCTCCTTGTTTGAACGCATTTCTTTGATGCAATCCATTGCAAACTCTCCACATGCTTATAGCCAAAGCAAAGCCTTTACCGTGCATATCGTAGATGCTATGATGAAATCTCTTGAAGAGAATCTCGAACTAGAAGTCTCTATACCTAGAAAACTTCATGATGAGTGGGAACCTACTATCAAAATCAAGATCGAAAACTATGAGTTCGATGCTTTGTGTGATTTGGGTGCTAGTGTTTCCGCGATTCCAAAGTCTTTATGTGATATTCTTGGTTTTCATGAGATTTAAGAGTGTTCTCTTAATTTGCATCTTGCGGATTCTACTGTCAAGAAACCCATGGGAAGGATCGATGATGTTCTTATTGTTGCAAATAAGAACTATGTACCCGTGGATTTCATTGTACTTGACATAGATTACAATCCTTCATGTCCCATTATTCTTGGTAGACCTTTCCTAAGGACTATTGGTGCTATCATCGATATGAAGGAAGGGAATATTAGATTTGAATTTCCCCTAAAGAAGGGCATGGAGCATTTTCCTAGAAAGAAAATAAGATTGCCTTATGAATCTATGATGAGGGCTACTTATGGTTTGAGCACCAAGGATGACTATACGTGATCCCATCACCTTATGCCTAGCTAAGGGCGTTAAACAATAGCGCTTCTTGGGAGGCAACCCAACGAATCTATCCTTTTTTCTGTTTTGTGTTTTCCACACTTTCATAATTCTGTTATTATTGTGTTTTTTGTGTTTCTTTTTGCGTTTGTGCCAAGCAAAACCGCTATGATTAGTCTTGGGGATGATCGTTTGGTCATGCTGGAAAAGACAGAAACTTTCTGCTCACGAAAAGAATTTTCATGTTTTTTCTGTAAGAGCTTTTGAGTTGATTCTTTTTGCTTCTGATTGCTACGAAAATTCTTCAGAATGTAGTAAGTTTTCAGAATTCTTGAAGTACCAAATTATACGAAGTATACAGATTGCTACAGACTGGTCTGCTGTTAACAGATTCTGTTTTTGTTGTGTTGGTTGCTTATTTCGATGAAACTATGGATAGTATCGGGGGGTATTAGCCATGGAAGATTGAAAATACAGTAACCCAACATCAACATATGTAGAATTTAACTTTGCTACAGTACCTAAGGAAGTGGTGGTTTGCTTTCTTACACTAATGTTTTCACGAGTTTCTGTTTAAGTTTCGTGTTGTGAAGTTTTCAAGTTTTGGGTGAAGTTCTTATGGACAAAAAGATAAAGAGTGGCAAGAGCTCAAGCTTTGGGATGCCCAAGGAACCCCAAGATGATTCAAGGATGCCATAAAAGCCTAAGCTTGGGGATGCCCCGGGAAGGCATCCCCTCTTTCGTCTTCAATCCATCGGTAACGTTACTTGGAGCTATATTTTTATTCACCACATGTTATGTGTTTGGCTTGGAGCGTCTTGTATTGTAGGAGTCTTTTATATTTGTTGTGTCACAATCATCCTTGCTGCACACCTAGAGAGATACATGCACTCACCATGATTTTGTCGAGCTTCACTCATATCCTTTGGTTAGACAATTCAGCTCACATGTGTTTCACTTATATCTTTTGAGCTAGTTGCTTTTGCTCTATGTGCTTCACTTATATCTTTTGGAGCACGGCGGTGCGTGGCTTGGTAGTTGATCTATGCTATGAAAGTACTCTCAAAAGGGGTAGTTATCCAAAGGAATACAAAAACTTCCACCTTCATGTGCATTGAATAGTTAGAGAAGTTTGATTCATCTCAACTAGTTTTGAGTTGTGGTTATGGTAATATTGAAGGTATATTAGTAAGTTGTTGTGGATCTAGAAATACTTGTGTTGAAGTTAGTGATTCCCGTAGCATGCACGTCTGGTGAACAGCTATGTGATGAAGTCTGAGCATGATTAGTCTATTGACTGTCATCCTTGGTGTGGCGGTCGGGATCGCGCGATGGTTTATACCTACCAACCCTTCCCCTAGGAGTATGCGTTGAATGCTTTGTTTCGATTACTACTAAATTTTTTGCAACAAGTATATGAGTTCTTCATGACTAATGTTGAGTCCATGGTTTAGATGCACTTTCACCTTCCACCATCACTATCTTCTTAGTGCCGTGCAACTTTCGCCGGTGCACTAAACCCACCATTACCCTCCCTCAAAACAGCCACCATACCTACCTACTATGGCTTTTCAAAGTCATTCCGAGATATATTTCCATGCAACTATCACCATGACATGTGCCACCACGTCTACATTGCCATTGCATGATCGTAAGATAGCTAGCATGATGTTTCCATTAATGTCTATGCCATGCTAGATCATTATCACGGTACACTACCGAAGGCATTCCATATAGAGTCATCGTTACTCTAAGTTTTGAGTTGTAAGTGTGATGATCATCATTGATGGAGCATTGTCCCATGTGAGGAAATAAAAGAGGCCAAAGATGCCCACCAAAATAAAATAAAATGAAATAAAAAAAGAGGCCAAAGAGCCCATCCGAAAAAATAAAAATGAGAGAAAAAGAGAGAAGGGACAATGCTACTATCTTTCCACACTTGTGCATATTAAGCACCATGATCTTCATGATTGAGAGTCTCTCGTTTCGTCACCACCATATAGCTAGTGGGAAATTTTCATTATATAACTTGCTTGTATATTCCAATGATAGGCTTCCTCAAATTTGCCTTAGGTCTTCGTGAGCAAGCAAGTTGGATGCACACCCACTAGTTTTCTTTAAGAGCTTTCATATACTCTTAGCTCTAGTGCATCATTTGTATGGCAATGCCTACTCATTCACATTGATATCTATTGATGAGCATCTCCATAGCTCATTGGTGTGCCTAGTTAATGTGACCATCTTCTCCTTGTTTGTCTTGCAACCTCCACCACACTCCACACCACTTATAGTGCTAAAACCATGGCTCACGCTCATGTATTGCATGAGAGTTGAAAAGGTTTGAGAAAGTAAAGGTGTGAAAACAATTACTTGTCCAATACCGGGGGTGTGCATGATTTAAATTCGTTGTGCAATGATGATAGAGCATAGCTAGACTATATTATTTTGTAGGGATAACTTTCTTTTGGCCTTGTTATTTTGAAAGTTCATGATTACCTGGCTAGTTTGCTTGAATTACTATTGTTTCCACGTCAATAGCAAACTATTGTTTTGAAACTAATGGATCCGAACATTCACGTCACATAAGAGGAGTTACAAAGGACATCTATGCTAGGTAGCATGAAAGCATCAAAAATTCATTCTTTATCACTTCCCTACTCGAGGACGAGCAGGAGTTAAGCTTGGGGATGCTTGATACGTCTCAAACGTATCTATAATTTTTGATGGTTTCACGCTGTTATCTTGTCAACTTTGGATGTTTTGTCTACCTTTTATATCTTTTTTGGGACTAACTTATTAATTCAGTGCCAAGTGCCAGTTCCTGTTTTTTCTCTGTGTTTTGACTCTTTTCAGATCTGATTTTGGAACGGAGTCCAAAGGGAATAAAATCCCCGAAATAAATTTTTCCAGAACGAAAGAAGATCGGGAGTCTTGAGGGCGAAGAAATGGGCCCACAGGGGGCCCATAAGCCCTGTTGCTGTGGCCAGGGGGGAGGCCGCGGCAACCAAGCTTGTGGCCCCCTGGCGCTCCCTTGCCCTAGGTCTTTGGCCTATAAATTCCCTAAAAATCCAGAAAAAATCAGGGCATCCATGAAAACACTTTTCCGCCGCCGCAAGCTTCCGTTTCCGCGAGATCTCATCTGGTGACCCTTCCCAGTGCCCTGCCGGAGGGGACTTTGGAGTTGGAGGGCTTCTTCATCAACATCACCGCCCCTCCAATGACTCGTGAGTAGTTCACTTCAGACCTAGGTGTCCGTAGTTAGTAGCTAGATGGCTTCTTCTCTCTCTTGGATCTTCAATACAAAGTTCTCCATGATCTTCATGGAGATCTATCCAATGTAATCCTCTTTGGCGGTGTGTTTGTCGAGATCCGATGAATTGTGGATTTGTGACCAGATTATTTATGATATATATTTGAGTCTTTGCTGATTTCTTATATACATGATTTGATATCCTTGTAAGTCTCTCTGAGTCTTGGGTTTTGTTTGGCCAACTAGATCTATGATTCTTGCAATGGGAGAAGTGCTTGGTTTTGGGTGCATACCGTGTGGTGACCTTTCCCAGTGACAGAAGGGGCAGCAAGGCACGCATCGTGTTGTTGCCATCAAAGGTAACAAGATGGGCTTTATCGTAGCTATGAGATTGTCCATCTACATCATGTCATCTTGCTTAAGGCGTTACTCTGTTCGTTTGGACTTAATACACTAGATGCATGCTGGATAGCGGTCGACATGTGGAGTAATAGTAGTAGATGCAAAAAGTATTGGTCTACTTGTTTTGGACATGATGCCTATAGATATAATCATTGCCATAGATAACGTCACGACTTTGCGCGGTTCTATCAATTGCTCGACAGTAATTCGTTCACCCACCGTCTACTTTCTTTCATGAGAGAAGCCACTAGTGAACACTACGGCCCCCGGGTCTATTAACACCTATCGTTTCCACTTTCGCTTTTACTTTGCTTGTTTACTTTGTTGCTTTCAGTTCTCACTTGGCAAACAAATCTATAAGGGATTGACAACCCCTTCATAGCGGTGGGTGCAAGCTCTTTGTGTTTGTTCACATACTTGTGATATTCCTTCACTTGATCGATACCTTGGTTCTCAAAACTGAGGGAAATACTTACCGCCGCTGTGCTACATCACCCTTTCCGCTTTGAGGAAACACCAACGCAAGGCTTCAAGGCCACGGGGGAATCCTTTGTATATTTGCCAAGGAAGTCCCTAAAGGCGTAGCCGTAGCAGAAGGATTCCTGGTGCCGTTGCTCAAGAGTATCAAGACAAGAATAGTCTCCCGTCAGCACGCTTGTTTCTGGCGCCGTTGGAAGGTCTTTTGTTACAGTAGCATCGGCCGGGTCCAGGGTGCCGTCATAGCGTGGGGGTAGGTCAGGTTTGAACTTGCAGGGCCACATGGTTTGGTAGAGCATAGGGGCGATGGCAAGGCACCCTACCGGCCCGACGGGTGTAGAAGGCACGGGGCGACCTGGTCCTGGTGCTCCTTTGGGTCTGCTTCGAGCGGGCCACGCTCGCGGCGTGGGACCTGTAGCGCCAGGAACGCGCACGCGTCGGCGCACGGCGGAGGAACCACCTGACAACTTGCTTCATCTCTCGGACACGCCCTGGGTTCGCGAGGCCGGTCGCAGGGATGCGCTTCTTGCCTAGGCTCGGGGTTCGTGCCACGCCACGGAGGTGGGGCTGGCGCATCTTGCTCCTCGTCGTACGCCAGGGACGGTTGGGGTCGAAGCAAGAACGAGAACGCAGGGGAGTCACCGGCAGCGGTGACAAGCTCTTCGATGCGCTGGAGCTAGTCGTTGTGGTGGTCAGAGGCGGGCCGGTAGCAGAGCAGCTCGGTGGCCATGGCAAGCGCGCGTCGGCCATGCAGCATCTCCGGCCGGGCGCGTGAGACCGACTCGGAAACCTGGACGAGTGGCGGTGCGACCGTCGGCCTGCTCGGTAGCCGGTTGGGCGGAACCTTGCTGTTACTGAGCATCGAGGCCCGTGGCGGCGTTCACCACGGGCGAGGGTGACCGGCGGGGCCTGCGGGTGCCGTCTGTACAATGCGAGTGCCGCGGTGTTCGGCCCAAGCCCAGCGAGCGTTGGCCATCGGAGCGGCGAAGCTTGGCGAAGGCGGAGCTTGGAGGAAATATTGACACGGCCCCTACATGGCGCGCCCACTGTAAGATTTCGGGCTCCGCAAAACCCTAAAGATTCGAACTCAGGGGCGTGTACGAAGATCTCCCTTGGGCTCGCCTCACCTAACTCGCTACTCATCGGGGATGGCAAAGAACTCACTCGATGGCGAGAAAGACATAGAACACGGTAGTTTACCTAGGTTCGGGCCGCTGGGAAGCGTAATACCCTACTCCTGATTTAGTGGATTGCCTCTCGTGGAGGTTGGTGGATGAACTAGTACAGTGTTCGAGTGCCTCCGAAGGCTAGGTGGCCTATGTGTGGTGCCAGTGGGCAAATGAATGAATCGGATCCCCCTCTATGAAGCAACCTATCCTCTATATATAGTGGCGGCCTCGGTCCTCTTCCCTTATTGTTCGGGTGGGAAGGGATCCCACGATGGCCAATTTCGAAGGGGAATAGGAGAACATGCTGCCTTGCCCAAAGCTGGTCTTCGCCTGCAAAGTGGATCCCAGCGCTGTAGGGACGCGTCGAGGGGTTACGTCTGCGTGCTGGCGGGTGGCGATGGCTTTGTTGCACCAGAAGGGAAACCTTTGAAAGATGCCTTTGGTCTGAGGAGGCTCCCCACGGGTCTTGATGCCATTCCTCGTCGCGAGGCTTGGCCCCTCGTGAGGTCCTTGCCTTGAGGGGTATCATGCCCAATCGTGCTTGCTTGATGAAGTGGTGCAGCCCTGGGCATAGGCAGACAGTTTGCGACCCAACGTGGCACACGACATGGCACCTGTACTAGACTGGATGCACAGACGTTTGTGCCAAGAGGGTACGCTCCTGTGGCCCGACGAGGACGTCAGTTCCTCTGATTGGTGGTGCATGTGATAGCCTGGCTTATTAGGGATGATAGGCTACTCATATAAATAAGGAATTCCTTCTTTTCCGGGATCCCATTCGAACAGAACTCCCAGGTTAAGTGTGCTCGGCTTCGAGTAGTTCTAGGATGGGTGACCTACCGCGCATGAGTGAGGCCAAAGTGCGCAGAAAAGACTATTATTGATATGTGGGCCAGTCTAGATCCTACCAGGAGTAACGACTGCCGGTGGGTGTGTCCGAGGCATTTGTCACACCCTGTTTTTACCTTATTTCAACTGTAGTCTCTTCAAAACCTGAGTTTATTACAACTTTTTAAGCAAGTGCTATGAGTGCCACTATTGCCATTGTTTGTGTGTACGCTTGAGTGAGTGGATCCAAAAACAATATTTTTATAACATGATATTTCCAAAAAGATCCTTGTCCCTTTTTTGACTATTTGAAAACCTTGCTTTGGGTTTGCACTGCAAGTCTCTCACTCCAAGGGTGTGCCTTCGCCCAAAAATTGTATTCTGATTTTGGTACTACTATAACTCTCCAAAATCAAAAAAAAATATTGTATAAAACATTTTTCTGTTTTATTTGTATGTCCTTTTCTAAGACCAGAAATGATATTTCTAAATGGAAAATTATTTTTCTGCCTTAGAAAAATCTAAGAAAATTTGGAGATACTAAGAGGACATATATTTTCCATACATAATATTTTTAACCCCTATTTATGTTCAAAATATTTGACCAGATCCTTGAAAACCTATTCTATCTGTTTTGACCTTTTGAAATATTTCCAAATGAAATATTTTCAATAAATTCTCAGAAAATTCTAGCATGCTTCCCAAGCTATATTTGGTGGTCATGCCAAGTTTCAACTCATTCCAAGATGGTTTGGTTCCCAAATATTCCTAAAACCTTCCATGTCCAGAATCATGTTGTAGCAACTCTACATAGCAAAGTTTGTCCATATGGTCTAGAACTTTGGAGGAGTGCTCAACACCCCAAATGAGGAGACCGTGCCAAAAATTGTATTTGTGGGGATTAATTTACCCACATTCTATTTTAAAAGGACAGAATTGCCCATTTGGGGGTGATTTAAAGTTTGCACTGCCAAACTTGTCCAATGGAGCTCAAATTTGGTGGAGCATCCTACTTTTGCATAAAACCAAATCTTCTTAACTTTCAGAATCAGTGGTGAAGGTTAACTACCCCAAACACATATCAAACACCTTCTGCCAGTATGGTCAAACAACACTTAACAACCTCTACACCCACTCCCTTCCCACTAAACTCTTAGTGCAAGATGCCCGCACCACTCCTCAACTGCAGAGAGTGCCCCTCTCTAGTTCCAAGCAGGTAAGCCAAAATCCCCAATTTAGTATCTGATTCAAGGCTGACAGCTTCTCTCCAAGCACTTCCTTTGACCCGCAGTGAGACCCTTGGCTCCCAAGCGGCTAAGGGGCATCTAAGCCAAACCCCGGACACGCTACACAAGGCCAAAGCACCCCACAGCGTGCCAGCATGCCGTGGCATGCCAAATATGTGCTATGGGCGTGCTACAGGGCACTCCTGAGGCAAAGGAGGCCAGCCCCTACCGGTTCCCACCTCCCCTCGGTGTCCCTCCGCGTCTCCGACAAACCTCCTAACTCGGGGCAGCCCCAAGGCCCCTTCTCCCCCTTTGTGCTGACCTGGGCGACGCGTGCCCGCACGCGCCAGATTTGGCCAGAAGTGTGTGGCCCCGCACCACGCTCGCACTAAGCCTCCTCTCTCTCACGTTGAGTCTCTGTGGTTTCAAACCACGTCCGCAAAACCGTGGTATCGACCCCAAGCCCTCTCTCCCTCTCCTGCAACCGCCGTGAAACCATCAGCGCTCCCCCGCTCGATGCGCCGTTGCTAGCGTGTAAATAGACCCTCCCCCTTCACTCCACCACCTCACACCACTCCTCCAGACCCTCAATCGAGTCCCTAGCCACTCCATTCGAGCAGAGAGAGCTCCGGTGCTCGAGATCGACCGAGGCCCCACCGCTTCGGACCTCCGTCGATCTCGGGCTACAGGCAAGCTCTTGCGCCCCTCTCACCTGCTTCATGACAGTAGAGAGCTCAGCAAGCGTCGCCACCTCTTCCCCGACCATTTCCCTGCCCGTAGCACCCAACTCCACCACCACTTGTATCACCTCCGCTGCGACCACCTCGTCGCTGGTGACCCAGGGCCTCCCCGTCGTTTATTCGACCACCAGCGAGTAGGTTATGATGCCACGGTGCCATTCCTGCCGACACCTGGCCACGAGGGCGTCGGAATCGCCGCCGGCATGCCTCCCCTCCCGTATGTCTAGAGGAGTAAGACTACCCCGACAGGCATGCCCCACCTGTCTTTGTCGAGCCTCTCCCCCTCTCTCCTCTCTCTGCCGCTGACCACACGGGCCCGCGCGTCAGGTTCAAACGTGACAGTGTGCGCACACCTCCGCTGTTGGCTGGCTATCTGGCCGGTTGGCCAGTTGGGCCGGCCGAGCCACTAGCCGAGCCAGGCCAAGGTTAAGCCCTTTTCCTTTTTTCTTTTTATTTTGATTGTAAATAATTTTTGTAAAGTTAAATATTTAATCAAATTTAAATATTTTCCCACCATAATTCTTCCAAAAATGTGTAGAATTTATTAGCGCTGTTGCACTATTTTTTGTAAAAAAAATTATACATGGCTTTTATTAAAATGCCTAGTTTAAATATTTTAGCATGTGTTATTTAGGTTTCAAAAATACCTTTTTAGATCAAAACCAGAGACAAACATTTTTAAAACTATAATAAATATTTATCAGAATAGATTAACATTTTTAAAGTGAGTCCATGCTCTGGTTTTGAATGAGCTTCTTATTTTGTTACTGTTATTACAATGATAGATTCCGCGTTCGACGAAGGACTTGGACCCGAAGACCCCGAAGACCCCGGATACCTAGCTGATCAAGGCAAGCAGCCATTTGACCATGTCTCAGAAATATTTCTTTGCATGATACCATGGTTACTCTATCCCCATGCATATAGTTAGGATTTATCGGTGCACCCCAGCTTGGTGTTTCCGATAGCTCCTCTGGAGCACTTGCATTTGAGCATGACCTTACCATCTACGAGGGTCCAGCTGATAATATGTTCACAACTAGACAGTAGTACTACGCATAGAAAGAGCATGTGCATGATGATGGTAACACAAAGTTGATATCAAAGGTTTTACGAAAACCCCGTCGGGTGCCACAAATGCCCGAGGGTGATGATGAGTTAGGTGGCCAGTTGTGAAGAAGTGGTGCGCCGGGATATATTTTGTGTGAGCGGTTTGAGAAATGGGATTAGATTTATGATCTGTCGATTATCCCAACCTTACATGTACGACCACGATACCCCTTTATGGGATGGGGATTTGTTGATTACTTTGGTTGGTGCTAGCAAAGAGCCACATTACTAGTGGCGAGAGTGATATGTGGTCACTCTCGTGACGGAGTCATACCAGGTAGGTCGACTATGTCGTCTTTATATGTTCCGGGCACACTGTTGGTACCTGCATGGATGATATGGTCTAGAGTCGGTGCTCGTAAGATGTACATCATGTGGGATGGGTACCAATCGAGGTAACTCTTTGTCTAGTATCGTAAAGGGAAAGGCAATGATCGGGTACTTACCTCAGGTATGTTATATACCGCGAGTCATGGATGACACGGATGTTTCCCAGATCTCGTGGGTACATCATACGATCTCTGCAGAGTGTACAACTATTCGAATAGCCGTCTCCACGGTCAAGGACAATTGGGTAATCCTGCATAAACTACGTCCAGTCATTTCCACATAAACCAAGTGTGTGTGTGTGTGTGTGTGTGTGTGTGTGTGTGTGTGTGTTTAAAGGTGTTATCTCAGACATATGATATGACAAGTTTGTTGACTTGGCATATAGGGTGAACCTGTGGTGTTCAATCCTCAACAGATATGTTGATATTTGTGACCTATTCTTAAGATTATCTTCTAGCTTATGATGCATATCCATACAAATACTTGACCATGTTCATTTTTGATAAAAACTTGTTTTCCGCAAAGGCTGCATATTACTTTATTATCGTACCAACTTCATTATCCATATCATGGGCTATTTGCGAGTACATTCAAAGTACTCACTGGCTTGCCACTGGTTATGTTATTGACTAGACATGGAGGAACCGGAGTTTGGAGTAGAATTCGTCGTCGGAAACGGACACGCGAACTAGGACGCTTCCCAGTCAGAATGCGTGTTGGTGAAGGCTGATGCCATGGGCTCCCATTTATTACCAAGATTTCTACTAGTAGATGTAGTGTGATTGGCCGTATAGGCCCTACCTATGTGAGACTTGACCATGGTGGTCGTTTATTATATCGAACAGTATATTTGGATGTAAGACTCTTAATATTCAGTATATGTCTGTTCGGTGAGCATTGATCTCTGGGATCACTGAGCATGTTCATTCGGCGCTCTCGACTCGTACGTTGGGGTCCCCACAGAGCTGGTATCAGAGCCATCCTTTCTGTAGGAAGCCTTTGGTAGTATGAACGATAGCTGAGACGATCAGCACACTCAGGACTTACACTTGAGATTTTCTACACCCTACTACCATTTCATACCACCCACAAATTTCTAATCCTCTCCTAAAAACCTGGTAGATGTCCGTCGTACATGAGACGCTTCTGGAAACTGGCTTTCCCTTGCTATTGGGAGACAGCCTGGAGAAGTCTCAAGTACGCCGCACACCCATTTTCCTCTACCACAAGCACTGGGTCAGCGTCGACATAAAGGAATATCATGTAGACTTGATAGTGAAGGCAAACGACTCCCCAACTAGTTTGTTCTTTGAAGGACCATAGATGGAGAACCTAGTGTTAGTAGTGGAGACCGCAGCGCGTGAGGCGATCGTGCATCTCCGTGATGTCCTTGCCGAGATGGCCAACGAGCCGGCTACACGTCACCTGCCTTTTGTTAAGGACGGGTTTGACGGGAGCTGGACGATCAACCCATACTCAGAGGACGGGAAGCCACTCAATTTTCAGATCTACTACAACCTCTCCGCTGACACCCTAACTCATCTTCTGATCAAGGAATCTGTGACGCTTCGCCAAGAACTACACCAAGTCAAGGACCTACTTCGCCTGGAAAATATGAAGACCCGCAAGGTCAACAAGGAAGGAGCACCCGGAGGGTAGTCTCCCGTTTCCTTCCGAGGAGGAATACCACCGCTCCAGGCCACTCCTATACAGAGTTGCTGTTTGAGTGCGGAAGAATATACTCAACTCCTTACCGCTTCACAAACAAAGTGATGTCGTGATGGACCACTGTGAGGACCGGATTTTTGAGGATTTTAATTTGCCTTCAAAATGGCCCTTGTGTATTCCAGCCCCAGGAATACTGTTAGCTGGTGCACGAATCCTTGATACATATGTACAAGAAAAAAACTTGAAGTACAAGACCGAGGTGGTCCATAGAGTACATCAAAAGGTTTCTAATGGTTGATGGCGGAAGCGGTTTGGAGGTCTCGAGCTCTATGGGACTCCATTTCCCACAGGAACGGCTGACCTTGATTATTCCTATCTCACGCGGCTACTGTCTTCGGTGCCTAGGTTCCGGGTTTATCACCAAGCTCCTCCTCTCCAAGCACGCAATCTGACTAAGACAACAGCCAGGGACAAGCCAGTTAGTACTTTGAATTTACTCGCAAACATCATGAAACAAACATAATTTGGCAGGGTTACTTATAATAATGCCACAATACTTCGTCAACCCAGAAGTACTTCTCAAGTACTAGCAATGAAAATAAAATCATACTCATAAATTAATAAGCAATCAATAAGAGTAAAAGTAAGAGATGTAATATAAAACATGCCTCCGTCGGGCGTCTGAGCGACACCACATACACAGCTTGAATAAAATAATAAAGAGCATGCCACAGTCGCGCGTCTCAGCGACACCACATAAAGGGCTTATATGAAATAATAAACATGCCGCAGTCGGGCGTCTCAGTGACACCACATAAAGGGCGTATATGAAATAATAAGCATGCAGCAGTCGGGCGTCTCAGCGACACCACATAAAGGGCTTATATGAAATAATAAACATGTCACAGTCGGGCGTCTCAGTGACACCACATAAAGGGCTTATATGAAATAATAATAAATAAAGAATATCCAAGAGGTAGAACCGTTCTAGGGATATTCAACATTACTAATCATAGGGGATTAGTCCATAGAAAATAATATTAATAATCGTCCACCATATTTCCTGATTAGTCTCATACTTCTTTAACTACCTCCGAAGACCGACACTCAGACCGACACTTGACTAGTGAACCAGCCGTCCTTGACCATGGACATGGATACTCGAATAGCTTTGACTCTGCAGAGGGTGTACTCTTTACCCAAAACCCACGGGTTTCAATAGTCACTCGGACTAATCCCGGATATGGTATTTCAGAAGTAAACACTCAGAACCAGCACACACGAATTTTTCCATCGCGAAGACTTGACTCACAGGACTACGCTGCCATGGAGAAGTCATAAGACGGGGAGGCTCCAACTTCGACTAGAATGGGATCAAATTTATACCGTGCGCTACAAGGTAAAGGCCTTTCCCTCTCGGTCCTAGACCGAAAACAGCCATGCCCCTGTCAGGATGACTGGATTTAGTCCAGTGCCCCGGATGCCTTCATCCCGGCCTCTCTACTTGGTGTGTACCTAGTAATAGGTTTACCTCCTACTAAACCATATTCCTTTTCAGGAAGACTTGTGGTAGCACAATGGGTTAAGGTGACGTACTGACAAGATGCGATCTACGGTCGACTCGGGAGGTTTAGATATTACCTGTATGATTAGCACATTCAAAATGCAGCCAGAGTCACTACCTGACGTACCCTAACATGCCTTGTTGACCATTCTCGTCCCACGAGATGCCTATCCCACGATCGTATCTGCACAAGACACCGACTCTTACCGAATCCCATCCAGTAGACATGTGTGGTAGGAAGGTGGGACTGATGTCCCATGCATCTCAAATGTAACAACTTTACTTTCAAATCATGAAGCCACAAGAATGATTGTCACATAAAATAACACCACAAGTTTAGCATAACCATAAAGTAATTCTCATCAAGCAAACCACACACAACCAAGATAGATGTAGGTTCAGAATGCTTGCCTTCCAAGTGTAGAGATGTAGGGTTCACTCTAAAACTTTTGCAAGTTTTTGCTCCTCTCTCCATGACATTTTTTTGAAAATATTCTAATTAACACAAAATATAAAAAAGCACAGAAAGTTGTATTAGAAATTTTTGAAATAAATACTAAAATAAACTAGACAGAATTTGAAAGAGGTGAGAAAAAGAATCAACTTATATGGACTTTTGTTTTATAAGATGTGGCCAGTCAAAGTTGGGTCAAGAATCTGTTTTAAAAACAAACAGAAAAGAAAACGTTGATGCTCAAAAGGCGCTTTCACAAAGGGGATATGTACCAGGCTGTCTACGCCTTCCCGAGGGGGAAGTGCACTTACGTGAGTGCATGGCCGAGGGAATTGGGCCACTCATCGACAGATTGGACCCATCTGTCGGGTCTTCCTTTTTCCTCCCACGCATCCTGACATTGAGCAGGGACCTCACTCCGTGGAAATTGTCGGCGACTCGGTGCATCTCAGGCGACGCTCGGGTTATGCATCTGATCAGAGAGATGATGTACACCCATTTTTGGGAATGTTGCGGAGCTCGAGAGAGAGCGACCCTTCGTCCACGACGGAGGAAGCTTCGGGTCCGATGAGGTGTGAGCAAGGGGAGCTCTTGCCGCGTTCCGAGGGGTGGGGTAGCTCCAGGAGGTTCAGGATGGATCGATTGTGGGCTCAGGTGGGGCTAGATTGCTTCGGCTCCGCCGAATTCGACCGGAGCACAACGGCGGTTGAAACCACCGGAGCTAGAGAAGAAGACGCCTTCCGACCCGATTGGAGCTAGGGGAACCTTGCTACGACTGCTAGAGTGCTTGCTGGCTACTATGCGGCTCCGGGGGCTCCTTATATAGCCTGAGTTGTTGGTGCGTCGGTGGAGATGGATAAGAACGGCGGCGACATTTCTGACGATGGCAGAAAGCAGCTGAGGGTGGAAGCAGTGCCTCTGATGCTGCGTGCTCTAGCAGATAGGGTCTTTCGTCAATCCAGGGACGACCTGTCACGCTGTAGTAGCTTGGTTGATGCTGCCGTGGCCGAGATTCGCGGCGGACGACGGCAACCAGCGAGGGCATATGCGATTGTTGTAGAGCTCCTGGAGGTTGCCCCATGATACTCGTGAGAGGGAGGGGTCAGGGGTGCCTCTTTGAGCGAGCTACGGTCAGATGGGGAGGGGCGAGATGGGATGTGGCGGCTCGGTAGCGGTGGCTGCAAAACTCGTGCTCTGGAGCACGCTCTTGGCAAGCCCCCATGTGCTCGACACAATGCCAGAGCATGCCTTGGCTATGGATTGGAACCCAAATATCCAGATCCATATCTAGGGGTGGGACACGGTTATAGGACATGCTAGTTTGGTCCGGGGGTTAACTTCACCATGCAAACAAAATGGCTTGTCAAATCTGGCCAGGGACACCATGTGTTTGACAAAATGCCAAGGGTATCTAGAGATGTTTTCTATCCACCAAATCTTCCACATAGGGGTATCCTTGGATGAAACCAATGATGGCATAGCTAGATTTGGCAAGATAAAAAATTCCTAGTGCAACATTAGCAAAAGTCCATTTCTGGACAGAAACAAAGGGATGATACAACAGGGTTTTGTAGGGTCTACTACAAGCACAAAAATTTCCAAAGGCATTGGAAAAGAAAATAATATGGTTGCAGTGCAAACTGCAAATCTGGTCCAGAATAGAATATAAGTAGTGCTCAAAAATTTAAAAATACCAATATATGTTTTTGCATAAAACTCATTTATATGAACTCCTTGACCACTACAATTTTTTGTAGAATTTTTTAAGAATGAAACCTAGGGGTTGTAGTACAAAACACCAACTTGGTCAAGAATAGAAAAGAAGATAATGAGTATAATTTTTCCAAAACACTCACCTAGATTATTGCATAAAAGTGATCCAAAAACATATGAGGTTATTATCAAGTTTTTCTGAAACTCTTAAAAGAAGTTATAAGGTGGTTGTAGTTGAAATTAGTCCTTTTAAAGTATTTAGAGGTAAATTTTTGAATACATGAACCCTAAAGAATATTTATAAAAATGCCTCATTTAATTTGTAAATAATAAGAAGAATATTTGAGGCAGCACTCGAATCAATAATGTCTCTTAGAAACTCCTACTTGAGTAAGAAATTCTTTAAAAAAATAAAACAAGGAAGGGGTCTGAGAACAACAGAAAATCCAAGATAAATTTCTTAAATCACCAAGGCCAATTTTAAGTAAATTAAATCAATGCCCAACATTTTGGGGTGTTACAAACTCTGCCCCCTTAAGAAAATCTTGTCCTCGAGATTTGTTAGGGACGTTGCAAAATATAAACTCTTACCACACTGCAGTATCTACACGAAAATAATTACTCCATGAGGTTATAGTAACAACTGTAATTTGTGCAACTGTGGTGGTACAGATGGCTATGTTTGGGGAGAAAGAGGTGTTGCTACAGATGGCTATGACAAAATTTTCGAAAAAAGAAAAATTCCAATTTACGAATTTGTGCTTGTCGTACCCGAGTGCATAGTGTTCTCTCTCACTCACAGGTGGGCCCAGGGACCACTGTTGGTCTCTTCTTCTTCCTCCGGCTCTCTTCTCTCCTCTCTCTCTCTCTCGCGCGCGCTTTTTGCTGCTTTCTCCATGCATGGTGTCTAGCTCGTAGGCGTCTAGAGCCGTACCGTGTTAGTGCGCGGCGCGCTAGCTGCCGGCGCAGCGTGCACTCACGTCGCGGGCCAGCGCTTTGTCGGCACTGCAGGTGGATTCGTTTCCGAACACCGGTGATCAAGCGACGAATGGCACTGGTGGACTGCGTCCATCGCGCACCAACCTCGGGCTATAAAATGAATGCGTTGCTCCCTCCTCTACCTCAAACTTGGCCTCACTCTTCCTGCTTCCTCCTCCTCTTCCTCTCTGTTTGCAGGAGCTCGAAGCGAGGCTCCAATGGTGGTCGAGCACCTGGGGTGGATGATAGTCCTACTTGCTGGAATAACAACGTCGTTGACCGGATTCTCAATGCTCCTATGCGTGATGATCCAGGATGATCGTCATGATGCTACTGCTCGGGTGGCGTCTCTCCGCATTGGTGGTGAAGAAGAAGGCTAGGCACGCACAAAAATGCAGGGGTGGCTGCCAGCGTTGTGGTAATACTTTTGCAAAAATAAAATACTCAAAGTGTATTCTTTTTGGAGAAACTATGGTGTTAGAGAGGCAATTAGCTAGGGTTCTGTGTGTGCGGTTCTGCTCTTAGTGCATTGGCAGAGCGCGTGTGGTTGTGAGCTGATTGGCATGCAAATAAAATCTTGTTGAAAAATATTTTTGTTGTAGTAGTTGTATTAAGAAAATTAATCATGCAAGTGTCATCCCAAGAAAAGCAATGCAAGGCAAAAATTCACAGCGATCACACAACTAAAATAAAACACGTGCATGTAGTAATATACAAGGCAAGGTACAACCATCGCATTAAACAATCATAACTATACTAGCAGATACATCAAGGCGTTTATGGAACACGCAAAAGAAAAATCTAACAATCATGAGGGAATATTCCTGGCAGTGGAATATCGACTTCGTCTTGAGCGGTGAGCGGTTGGAGGACTCGCAAAACGCGTCCTGCTGGGTCTATCCTCAGGGGTTCGCCAATGGTGATTTGATTGTTTTGGATGGCGAGGCTCTGGAGAAAATCCATCACGTGTTGTGTCAAGTGCTCTTGAGCGACGACATATTGCACGAGCCTGATCAACACGTGGTCTCTCTCTGAACGGGTTCCCGGAAAAGACGCTGCTCCTCCGGAGACTACACGGCTCGGAAAATAACAGTACCCTCTTTCACTGGCATATGTACTACATATTGAAGACGAGTAACCGCTTCGTAGGAAGCAACCTCTATGGTCATTTCCAGGGTAGGCATAGATTTTCCGCTGAAGCAGACTTCTGTGGGGTCTTTCGTTAGGGTCCACTGGGAAAATGTTCACAACTGCCCAATATTTCGAGGTAGTGGAAGTGATATTCAATTTGAACAGCTCGTACCGAGGTGGAAGGGGAGAACCCATGGTACTATGGGTAAAATCCCACAATACTTCAACAAAATTGCCCGGAGTTGCATCCGGAGTTTCGAGGTAACTCCCTTGAGCTAGCATGACAAAAGGTTGTGAATGTAGTGCACAAGGTGAGGGATGCTGGAAAGATCACTTGGTTACTCTTATATAGGCGGGGTTGGGACACAAGCCGTAGGTTGGGTTGGCCTCAGGAGTTGGGTTTGCCCTAACGTTGTTTGGTCAAGGCCACATATAATAGTCCATGAAATGTGACATATTACTGTGGTGGTCGGTTGGGAATCGACTTCCCGTGGCTTCATCCAACTATAGCTATGCAGCCGAAAAGCATACACAGATGATTATCTATGGTGCTTATAAAAATAATGGTACAAAAATAGCTTGCCCATTTATTTTATGATAATACCAGCTCATACATTACACGCAAGAGAATTCTAAAGCAGGGTTATGGCTTAGTCTAATTCGTTTACATCTAGTTGAGCGGGTCTTGCGGACATCGAGTTTGTTGGAGCTACGGTGTCACGGTTTCTCGGGGAAGGATGTGGAGCTACAAGGTTGGGGTAGCGGTGGTATCCATTGCGGGGTGTTGTGGCTACCGTTTTGTTGGAGGGAATCCCCAGAATGCGATGAAGATCCTCAGGGGAGATAGGCGCCTCATTCGGGTCAGCAGCTCGGACAGACCTCTGGGGCTCAATCGGTCTCCCAAACAGAACTACCGGGTTGATGCCGTCGGGCTCCACTTCTCTCCTCCTTGTGTCAAAACGGGCCAACTCTTCACGAGCTGCAAGCAGGTCGAGGGTGACCTGAGCGTATAGTGCTTCTTGCGCTCTCAGGTAGCGCACAAGGTGCAACAGGGTGGGGTCGGTCTCATGGTCTCCGCTGGCCACTTGGATTGGCCTACCATAACCTTCCCGGCTAGGGTAGTAGTAGAACAAGCGACCGTTAACTCCTGGCGATAGGTTGCAGAGTTAAACTATTGCCTCTCGAGCTGCGAGCTGGATGGCTTCAGGCTCGTAGGAAGTTGTCCTTCCAGTGAACCAATGGGGACGCACTAGGGTGACACTCATGCCATAGATGTGTACCGTGGCCCAGAAGTGACGAATGGCATCACTCGTGCGCTCTGGGTATACAACATACTCAGGAGGCTCTTCCATGGCGAAGGCACGATGGGACAGGTTGGCTAGGATGGCTACAAAACCTCCATGGTCCGCAGCAGTGGTCTCATTGTTGACAATGGGGCCTGGAATCTTGAGGTGGTAGTGATTGTGATGTGCTATTCTCTACAATCGTTCCCTTTATAGAGAAGGAAAACAGATTCTTCTCTTGCAAGATTGCGAGAAAGGACAAATTGGTGATGGGTCACGTGCGTGTGGCCACATGGCTAGTCTGATAGGTTGGGCATCGATTTGCCTAAAGGTGTTGGCGAACACTATTCGGGCTACTGGTTTGGGCATGCTTGACTAGGTGGTTTCCAAGGTTTACTGACCAAGCTAAGACAGGATTAGCCAATGGTCAGCCTGGCTGTGATACCAAGGTTGTCATGACCGGATTTTCGAGGATTTTAATTTTCCTTCCAAATGGCCCTTGTGCATTGCCCCAGGAATAATGTTAGCTAGTGCACGAATCCTTGATACATATGTCCAAGCAAAAATACAAACTTGAAGTACAAGACCTAGGTGCTCCATAGAGTACATCAAAAGGTTACTAATGGTTGATGGTGGAAGCGGTTCGCGGGTCTCCAGCGTCTATGGGACTTCATTTCCCACAGGAACAGCTGACTTGGATAATTCCTATCTCACGCGGCTGCTTTCTTCGGTGCCTAGGTTCCGGGTTTATGGCTAAGCTCATCCTCTCCAAGCACGCAATCTTGCCAAGACAATAGCCAGGGACAAGCCAGGGCTTATATGAAATAATAAACATGCTGTAGTCGGGCGTCTCAGCGACACAAAATAATGGGCTTATATGAAATAATAATATATAAAGAATATCCAGGAGGTAGAACCGTCCCAGGGATATTCAACATTCATAATCATAGGGTATTAGTCCATAGAAAATAATGTTAATAACGTCCACCATATTTCCTGATTAGTCTCATACTTCTTTAACTACCTCCGAAGACCGACACTCAAACCAACACTTGACTAGTCAACTAGTCGGCCTTGACCGTGGACATGGCTACTCGAATAGTTTTGACTCTGTAGTGGGTGTACTCTTTACCCACAACCCAAGCGTTTCAATAGTCACTCGGACTAATCACACGTATGGTATTTCAGAAGTAAACACTCAGAACCAGCACACACCATTTTTTCCACCGCAAAGACCTGACTCAGAGGACTACGCTGCCATGGAAAAGTCATAAGACAGGGTGGCTCCAACCTCGACTAGCATGGGAGCAAATTTATACCGCGCACTACAAGGGAAAGGCCTTTCCATCTCGGCCCTAGACCGAAAACAACCATGCCCCCGGACCGGACGACTGAATTTCATCGAGTGTCCTAGATACCTTCATCCTGGCCTCTCTACTTGATGTGTATGTGGTAATAGGTTTACCTCCTACTAAACCATCTTCCTTTTTAGGAAGACCTGTGGTAGCACAATGGGTTAAGGTGACGTACCGAGAAGACTCGATCTATGTTCAACTCGGGAGGTTTAGATATTACCTGTATGATTAGCACATTCAAAATGCAGCCAGAGTCACTACCTGACGTACCCTAACATGCCTGGTTGACCACTCTTGTCCCATGAGATTTCAGTCCCACGGTCGTGTCTCCACAAGACACCAACTCTTACCAAATACCATCCGGTAGAGATGTGTGGTAAGAAGGTGTGACTGCTGTCCCATGCATATCAAATGTAACAACTTTACTTTCAAATCACGAAGCCACAAGCATGATTGTCACATAAAATAACACCACATGTTTAGCATAACCATAAAGTAATTCTCATCAAGAAACCCACACACAACCAAGGTAGATGTAGGTTCACAATGCTTGCCTTCCAAGTGTAGAGAGGTAGGGTTCACTTTAAAAAATTTGCAAGTTTTTGTTCCTCTCTCCATGACCTATTTTTGAAAATATTCTAATTAGCACACAATATAAAAACATTACATAAAGTTGTCTTAGCGAATTTTCAAATAAATACAAAAATAAACTAGACATAATTTGAAAGAGGGGAGAAAAAGGATCAACTTAATCGGAGTTTTATTTTAAAAGATGTGGCCAGTCAAAGTTGGGTCAAGAATCAGTTTTAAAAACAAATAGAAAAGAAAACGTTTCAGCTCAAAAGACGCTTTCGCGAAGGGGATACGTACCAGGCTGTCTACGCCTTCCCGAGGGGGAAGTGCACTTACGCGAGTGAGCGGCAGAGAGAATTGGGCCACTCACTGACAGATGGGACCTATTTGTTTCGTGTTCCTTCTTCCTCCCGCGCACGCTGGCAGTGAGCAGGGAGCTCACTCCGGCGGCAATTGTCGGTGACTCGGTGCATCTCAAGTGACGCTCCCGCTATGCATCTGATCAGAAGGACGATCTGCACCCATTTTTTGGACTTGGGGACGCGGGAGAGCTCAAGAGGGAGCAGCCCTTCCTCCACGGGGGAGGAAGCTTCAGGTCCGACGAGGTGTGAGCAAGGGGGAGCTCTAGGTGCGTTCCGAGGAGTGGGGTGGCTCCAGGAGGTTGAGGATGGATCGATGGTGGGCTCAGGTGGGGCTAGAGGGCTTCGGCTTGGCCGAATTCGACCATAGCACAACGGCAGTTGAAACCACCGAAGCTGGAGAAGACGATGCCTTCGGGGTCGATTGGAGCTAGGGGAACCTTGCTACGGCTGCTAGAGTGCTTGCTGGCTACTATGCGGCTCCCGGGGCTCCTTATATAGCCGGAGGTGTCAGTGGAGATGGATAAGAACGGTGACGACATATGTGACAATGGCAGAAGGTAGCTGAGGGTGACAGTAGTGCCTCTGCTGCTGCCTGCTCTAGTAGACCGCGTCTTCCGTCGATCCAGGGGCGAGGTGTCGCGCTGTTGTAGCTTGCTTGACGCTGCCATGGTCGAGATTCACGTTAGACTACGGCAACCAGCTAGGGCGTATACCGGTGCTGTACAGCTCTAGGTGGTTTCCGCGTGATACTCGTGAGAGGCACGGGTCGGGGGGTGCCTCTTCGAGCGAACTAGGGTCACACAGGCAGGGGCTAGATGGGATGCGGCGGCTCGGTTGCGCTGGCTGCAGAATGCGCGCTCTGGAGCATGCTCTTCGCATGCCCGCCATGTGCTCGACACAATGCAAGAGCATGCTAGGGCCATGGGTTGGAACCCAAAGTCTCCAGATCCATATCTAGGGATGGGACATGGTTATAGGACATGCTAGTTTGGTCGTGGGGTTAACTTCAACATACAAGCAAAAAAGACTTGTCAAATCTGATGAGGGACATGACGTGTTTGACAAAATGCCAAGGGCATCTAGAGATGTTTTCTAGCCACCAAAACTTCCACATAGGCGAATCCTTGGATGCAACCAATGATGGCATAGCTAGATTTGCCAACACAAAAACTTCCTAGTGCAACGTTATCAAAAGTCCATTTCTGGACATAAACAAAGTGATGATACAACAGGGTCTTAAACAGAATAGATGGGTCTGAAATCTAGTACTTCAAGGTTTTGTAGGGTCTACTATAAGCACAAAAATTTCTGAAGGCATTGGAAAAGAAAATAATATGGCTGTAGTGCAAATTGCAAATCTGGTCTAGAATAGAATATAAGAAGTAGTGCTCAAAATTTTCAAAATACCAATATATGTTTTTCCATAAAACTCATTTATATGAACCCCTTGACCACTACGATTTTTTGTAGAATTTTTGAAGACTGAAACCTAGGGGTTGTAGTACAAAATACCAACTTGAAGCGGAACAGAAAAGTAGATAATAAGTATAATTTTTCCAAAACACTCAGCTAGGTTATTTCATAAAAGTGATCCAAAAACATATGAGGTTATTATCAAGTTTTTGTGAAACTTTTAAGAGAAGTTATCACGTGGTTGTACTTGAAATTAGGCCTTTTAAAGTATTTAGAGGTAAAAAAATTTAAACATGAACCCTAAGGAATATTTATAAAAATGCATCATTTAATTTGGAAATAATAAGAAGTATATTTGAGGCAGCACTCAAATCAATAATATGTGTGAGGAACTCCTACTTGAGAAAGAAATCCTTTTATAAAATAAAACAAGGAAGGGGTCTCTTCCTTGCAGAGAGCATGACCGTGGCTCAGTTCCTCCAAGCTCTCCGAGAGGAACGTCAAGCCAACAATGCCGCCATCCAGCAGTTGGCTCAAGTCTTAGTAAAGAATCCACCGCAAAACAGAAATGGCAACGGTCGCTCCACTCTGTCTGAGTTTATGAGGACTACGCCTCCCATATTCATGGAGACAACTGAACCTCTGGATGCCGATGATTCAATCCGCACCATTGAAGACCTCCTCGCGCTGGTTAAATGCACCAACGACCGCAAGGAAGTCCTTTATGCTTCTCACTATCTCAGAGGCACGGCCAGGGCTTGGTGGGACGGGTTCCAATTTATGCGCGAAGGACATGCTATCTCTTGGACTATCATCAAGGAAGAATTATGCGCCTATCACATTTGCCCCTGGAATGATGACCATTATGAAGCGGAAATTCAGAGCTCTCACGCAAGGCAGCGAGACAGTCAAGGAGTACCTGTAGAAGTTTAACTTTTTGTCAAGCTATGCACCAGAAGACGTCAACACTGAAGTCACGGAACGCTTCATGGAAGGACTTCAACAGTCTCTTTAGTATAAACGTGTTGTCTGTGAATGCTGGACCTTCTGCGATCTGGTAAACAAGGCCATCATGCTGGAGGATAAGCGTCGTGCGATGGATGAAACCCGCAAGCGTAAGCTGATGGACAATGGAGGTTCCAGTAACCAGAAGGCACGTCCGTGGCAATCCGCCCCGACAAAACCTAGCTGTTAGCAACGACAGTACAAGGCGCCAATGTTCCGCCAGAACTATCGGCCCCACCAGCATGCCAACCCCAAGCCAGCGATCAATCCGCCCAACAACAGTGGGGTCAAGCCCAACATTCCAGGGAAGGTTACCTGCTTTGGATGTGGTCGGGCTGGGCACTACTCCAGGCAGTGCCCCAACAAGAAGCCCGATGCACCGCAAGCCAATGCGCCTAATCCAGGACAAGGTCAGGGAGCACCAAGCAGGAACGAGGCTCCCCGCAAACAGCAGTACCACATCAGGGGACCCGTGAATCACATCTCCACGGAAGAAGCCCAGGAGGACCCGGACTGCATTCTGGGTACGTTCCTTGTCAACTCCACCCCAGCAATAGTATTGTTTGCTTCTGGTGCTTCACATTCGTTTGTCACCCAAAAGTTTGCGGAAAAATGTGGTTTGAGGCATACCCTCCTTAATGGACAAATGGGAGTACATACCCCGGGAGGAGTGCTAGGGACCAACCTAGGATCAAGAGGACTTGGGATCAACATCAATGGGATAAGCTTCATAGAAGATCTCATCATCCTTAAGTCGCAAGGCTTGGACGTGATCCTTGGTATGGATTGGTTGGCTAGGCACCAAAGCATACTAGACTGTGCCAAGTGACCAAGGGGTCAAAGTCAAGTATGTCCCTGAACCTATCTCCACTGAAGTTCATCGGGTTAATTGCCTCTCGGAAGAAGAGTTGGACCGAGTACGAGTAGTTTGCAAATACCCGGACGTCTTTCATGATGAGCTCCCTGGGTTGCCTCCTGACCGAGACATCGAGTTCGTCATAGAGATCATGCCTGTATCAAGGCCTATCTATAAGAAGCCCTATAGGATGGGATCCGAAGAGCTAGCAGAGTTGAAGAACCAGTTGGATGAGCAACTCTGGAAGGGATTCATCCGTCCGAGTGCATCACCTTGGGGGTCACCTGTTCTATTCATGTCCAAGAAGGATGGGACTATCAGCCTCTACGTCGATTACCGTTCCCTCAATGAAGTCACGATAAAGAACACGTATGGACTCTCCAAGATTGAAGACATATTTGACCAGTTAAATGGTGCCAAGGTATTTTCCAAGATCGACCTCAGATCTGGATATTACCAACTGAAGATCCGACCCGCGGACATACCTAAGACGACATTCATGACCCGGTACAGTCTATACGAGTGCACAGTCATGTCGTTTGGGTTGTCCAATGCCCCAACATACTTCATGTACCTCATGAACAAATTCTTCATGGAATACTTGGATAAGTTTGTTGCCGTCTTCATCGATGACATATTAATCTTCTGCAAGTCCGAAGATGAACATGAGCAACACTTGAGGCTAGTATTGGAAAAACTTCGAGAGCACCAACTTTATGTCAAGTTTAGTAAATAAAATTCTGGCTGCACGAAGTTGGATTATTAGGTCATACCATGACGGCAAACGGATTGGCAGTCGATCCTTCCAAGATTACCACGGTAACCAACTCGGAGTTGCCAATCGATGTGAAGGAAGTCAGAAGCTTCCTCGGACTTGCGGGATACTACTGCAAGTTCGTGGAAGGCTTATCCCGCATCGCCCGGCCAATGACTCGGCTCCTGAAGGAGGGCAAGAAGTTCAAATGGACGCCGGAGTGTCAAGAAAGCTTCCACGAACTGAAGAAGAGGTTGAACACCACCCCGCTACTAGCTACTCCAGATATCAATAAGGAGTTCATGATCGGGCTCGGTGGTGTCCTAATGCAAGACGGCAGGGTCATGGTTTACCTGTCACGGCAACAACACCAGCATGAGGAGAACTACACCACTCATGACCTCGAGTTGCCAGCAGTAGTGCATGCCCTAAAGACATGGCGACATTACCTTCTGGGGAAGCGATGTGAAATATACACCGACCACCAGAGTCTGAAGTATATTTTTACTCAAAGGTAGTTGAAATGAGGCAATGAAGATGGTTGGAATTGATCAAAGACTATGACCTCAGCATTCAATACCACCTCGGTAAGGCCAATGTGGTGGCCTATGCCTTGATCCAGAAGGCCTGAACCTTGAATGCTATAATCAAGGAAAGGCTACACGCCCTATATGACGAGATGGAGAGCTTCGGGATGGAGCTGGTTGAACCAGGATTCCTAGCTAACCTCGAAGTCAAACCCACTCTGGCAGCCGACATCAAAGAGGACCACAAGGGACACAAGAGCATTGAAGGCAACAAGAAGAAGATCCAGGAAGGCAAGGTTCCAAAATTCTTAGTGGATGAACAAGGAGTTCTGTGGTTTCGGAAACGTTTATGCGTACCCAACGAGGCTGAACTAAAGAATTTAATCTTGTCAGAAACCCAAGATGTATCAAGACCTCAGGGAAAGATTCTCGCGGCATGTCATGAAGAAGGAAATAACTTCCTATATCGCCAATTGCGATGTGTGCCAGCGTGTCGAGGCTAAGCACCAGTGACCTGTTGGGCTGCTCCAACCTCTCCAGGTGCCCAAATGGAAGTGGGACCGAGTCGGTATGGACTTCCTCACCGGTCTACCTAGGTCCAGCTTAGGCCATGACTCCATATGGGTCATTACCGACCATGTGACCAAGCTCTCTCACTTCATTCCAGTCAGCACCACTTAAGGTGGTGACAAGCTGGATAGTCTGTACATTGAACGTATTGTGATCCTCCATGGAGTTCCCAAGGAAACTATATCCGACCGAGGCACGCAGTTCACCTCGACATTCTGGAAGAAGTTCCAAGAAGCTCTGTGAACCAAGCTCTCTTTCAGCACCGCCTTCCATCCGCAGACGGGCGGACAAACAGAGCGAGTGGATCAGATACTTGCTACTATGCTCTACGCTTGTGTCTTAGCACATGGGACCAAATGGGGAGACTGTCTGCCATTCACTAAGTTCTCATACAACAATAGCTATCAGTCCAGTCTCCACGTGGCCCCATTTGAAGTGCTATACGAACGTAAGTGCCGCACCCCGCTCAACTAGTCCCAAACTTGTGAAGAATTGATTTTCGGGCCAAACGTTCTTCATGAAGCATAAGACAAGGTACAACTTGTCAGGAAACACGTGAAAGCAGCCAAGTCGCTACAGAAGAGCTATGTGGATTCTCACCACAGAGAAGTGGAGTTCAACCCCGGAGACTAGGTGTACCTTCGTGTCACACCTCTCCACGGAACTAAGCGATTCCACGCCAAGGGGAAACTTGCTCCCAGGTTCATTGGACCTTTTAAGTTCACGGCAATGCGTGGAGAAGTTTCTTACTGATGACCCACAAGTATAGGGGATCAATCGTAGTCCTTTTGATAAGTAAGAGTGTCGAACCCAACGAGGAGCAGAAGGATCTGACAAGTGGTTTTCAGCAAGGTAAAATCTGCAAGCACTGAAATTGTCGGTAACGAGTGATTGTGTGGTGAGATGATTTGTAGCAAGCAACAAGTAACAAAAGTAGCAACAGTGCAGCAAAGTGACCCAATCCCTTTTGTAGCAAGGGACAAGCCTGGACAAAGTCTTATAGGAGGAAAAACGCTCCCAAGGACACACGGGAATTTCTGTCATGCTAGTTTTCGTTATGTTCATATGATTCGCGTTCGTTACTTTGATTGTTTGATATGTGCGTGGACCGGCACTTGGGTGCTGACCTTACTTGTAGAAGCATCCAACTTATGATTAACCCCTCTCGCAAGCATCCGCAACTACAAAAGAAGAATTAAGACAAAGTCTAACCATACCATTAAACTAGTGGATCCAAATCAGCCCCTTACGAAGCAACGCATAAACTAGGGTTTAAGCGTCTGTCACTCTAGCAACCCATCATCTACTTACTACTTCCCAATGCCTTCCTCTAGGCCCAAATAATGGTGAAGTGTTATGTAGTCGACGTTCACATAACAACACTAGAGGAAAAACAGCATACACCACATCAAAATATCGAACGAATACCAAATTCACATGACTACTATTAGCATGACTTATCCCATGTCCTGAGGAACAAAAGTAACTACTCACAAAGCATAATCATATTCATGACCAGAGAGGTAATGAGTAGCATCAAGGATCTGAACATAAACTCTTCCACCAAGTAATCCAACTAGCATCAACTACGAAGAGTAATTAACACTACTATCAACCTTACAAGTACCAATCGGAGTCGCGAGACGCAGATTGGTTACAAGAGATGAACTAGGGTTTGGAGATGAGATGGTGCTGATGAAGATGTTGATGGTGACGAGTCCCCTCTGATGAGAGGAGTGTTGGTGAGGACGATGGCGACGATTTCCCCCTCCGGGAGGGAAGTTTCCCCGACAGGATCGTCCTGCCGGAGCTCTAGATTGGTTCTGCTCAAGTTCCGCCTCGTGGTGGCGGCGAATCCACGAAAAAGCCTCTCTCTGATTTTTTTTCCATAGGAAACCCTTCATATAGCAAAAGAGGGGGGCCAAAGGGCCAGCTGGGTGCCCAGAAGCCCCCTAGGCGTGGCCAGGGGGGTGGCCGCACCTAGCAGGCTTGTGGCCACCTACTGGCGCCCCTCTGGCGCTTCTTCAGCCCAATATTTTTTATAAATCCAGAAAAAAATCATCGTTGATTTTTACGGCGTTTGGAGTTGGGCAGAATAGGTATCTCAAACTTGCTCCAATTTCAGGCCAGAATTCCAACTGTCGGCATTCTCCCTCTTCAAGTAAACCTTGCAAAATAAGAGAGAAAAGGCATAAGTATTGTACCGTGAAGTGAAATAACATCCCAAGAAGAGATAAATGGACGTAACAACTCCCCCAAGCTTAGACCTCGCTTGTCCTCAAGCGAAACCCTAGCTCAATAAATATGTCCACATATTTAGGGAGAGAGGTGTCGACAAAACAAGATACGAACATGCAGGCATCATGATCATGATTAGAACAGCAATACCAACATATGATCTCTCATGCTAAAGTGAAAATTTCTTCACAAAGTAAAGCATGGATCAAGAACCTTACCGAGAAGTAACAACTGAGAGCCTTTAATCATTGAAGAAATTTCAATTTATCACAACATCAGAAAGAGTCAAATAAGAGCTTGTAAAGCAAATCCACATACTCAATCATCCTTTGGTTCTCTACAATTGCTACAACTCACGTGGTACTCATGAGATCAAAGTTTCAGCAGGATACAGAGAAAGATAGGGGCTTATAGTTTTGCTCCCAACTGCTTACCTCAAGGGTAATGTCAACAATAATAGTTCATGAATACTTACTTCCAAGTTGACATATGAATATAGATCTTTCCCTAGCATATGACGTTAGCCAAGAAAAAGCCGAAATAAGGAATTGGTGTAGATCACCATGACACTTTTAGGGACAAAAAGTAAAGGTACAAGATAGGCCCTTCGCAGAGGGAAGCAGAGGTTGTCATGCGCTTTTGAGGTTTGGATGCGTTTCCTCTTAGTGCGGAGGAACGTCACTTTATAGTGCCTCCTGTGATAAAGAACTTTATTATGCAGTCGGTCGCTTTTATGTCTTCCTCATCATAGGTTCGTACAAAGCTTATTTTCCAGACACTAATAGATCATACATATTAGAGAGAAATTTTTATTGCTTGCACCGATGACAACTTACTTGAGGGATCTTATTCAATCCATAGGTAGGTATGGTGGACTCTCATGGCAAAACTGGGTTGAAGGTTTGTGGATGCACAAGTAGTATGTCTACTTGGTGCGGGATTTTTGGCAAATATGAGGTGGAAGCAATCGTCACATGCTAAGGGACCTCTAGTCATATAACATTGTTCGGAACCAAGCAAACACAATTCATTATGTTATCTTCCTTGTCCAATATCTACTTCTAGGCATGTCATAGTTTAGTGAGTGTTCACAATCATAGATGGTGTCAGAGATGATGTATTTATATGTGAACCTCTCCTTCTTTATCACTTCCTATTAATTGCAACAATGACCAAGGTCTACGTTTGTCTACCCTCAACAAGTTTCAATTATCATTCTTTTTATATGTGAAGCCATCACTTCCCATAAGATCATTACATGATCTTTCATGCTTTTGTTCTTTTCTCAATCTTTTGATCATGGCAAGAGGCAAAGCCCTTTCAACTAAGACACTCTTTATTATAAGGCTCACGAGCTCGAATACATCGGGGGTGACACAAAGCAAAACTCAAGACTAAAACGCTAAGACCTTTATTCTACTAGAGAAAGAGAAAACTGAATAGGAACAAACTAAAACAAAGGTAAAGGTAAAAGATGTGATGGTGATACGATACCGGGGCAACTCCCCCAAGCTTGGCACAAGCCAAGGGGATTGCCCATACCCATGCTCAGTTGTCTTCCTTTGGAGGTGATGGTGGTGGATTTGTTGCAGATGTCTTGAGCTTGTTTAATTTCCACTTGAGCAAAAAATTCTGCTCCCTCAGATCATCATTTTCCTCTGCAAGCTTCAACGCCCTTTGGCATAATTCCTGCTTACTCTCCTGCAAGAAACGAGAAGGGATAAACAAAGCCTTAGGCTTCTTCCTTGAGTCAGGGAGGCTCGACTTCTTGAATTCCACATGCGTGTGTCCAGGTTGAGGTAGAGGATCCTCCTCTTCATCGGAACTTGTTTGTTCCTTCCCCTTGGGATCATAATCTTCTTCCTCATCAGTGGTCTAGCCATATGGATCCAAATCCCCATAGACCATGGGGTCAGCAAGGAAATCTGCCACATAGCTCTCCCCCTCTGAATCTTGACAAGAAATCTTGCCCTAAATTTGCGACAGAAAACAGGCTCGAAACGAAAACAGAGGAAATCTGCGTGATATAGGGATCAAACCTCATGGGACAATGTATAACGATTTTTTCCGAGCAGAAGGAGTACTCCGAACTAAAAGGGAGTCCGGGAGGCGCACGAGGTGGCCACAAGCCCCCCAGGCGCGGCCAGGGGGTGGGCCCGCGCCTGGCAGGCTTGTCGCCTCCTCGCATGATTTCCGGACTACTTCCAATATTTCTATTTTTTCAAAAATTCCAAAACGGAGAAAACTTCCTACTGGAAAAGTTTTGGAGTCTGTTTTCTTACCGAATCACATACCTCTTAATTTTCGGAGTCTGAAACAGGCTGATAAATAGCCCTTAGGTATTCTTCCGGAGTTATGGTATTGATGATATTGGTTTGAACATTTATGGGAGTACCTGAGATATAATGCTTGATTCTCTGCCCATTTACAACTCTCGGACAATTACCTTCCGTGTTGTTGATCTTGATAGCACCGGATCCATATACTTCCTCAACAATATAGGGACCTTCCCATTTAGAGAGAAGCTTGCGTGCAAAGAATCTTAAACGAGAATTACATAGCAAGACAAAATCACCTATATTGAACTCACGCTTTTGTATCCTCTTATCATTCCACCTCTTAACCTTTTCTTTGAACAACTTGGCATTCTCATATGCCTAAGTTCTCCATTCATCAAGTGAGCTAATGTCAAATAACCTCTTCTCACCAGCAAGTTTGAAATCAAAGTTGAGCTCTTTGATTGCCCAATAAGCTTGATGCTCTAGCTCAAGAGGTAAATGACATGCTTTACCATACACCATTTTGTATGGAGACATGCCCATGGGATTCTTATAGGAAGTTCTATAAGCCCGCAGTGCATCATCGAACTTCTTAGACCAATTCTTTCTAGACCTGTTGACAGTCTTTTGCAGAATTAGTTTAATCTCTCTATTGCTTAGCTCTACTTGACCACTGGACTGAGGGTGATAGGGAGACGCAATTCTATGGTTGACATCGTACTTAGCAAGCATTTTACAGAAAGCACCATGAATGAAACGTGAACCACTATCGGTCATTAGATATCTAGGGACTCCAAATCTAGGGAAAATAACTTCTTTAAGCATCCTGATAGAGGTGTTGTGATCAACACTACTAGTGGGGATAGCTTCTACCCACTTAGTGACGTAATCAACAGCAACTAGGATATGAGTATACCGATTAGATTTTGGAAAAGGTCCCGTATAATCAAAGCCCCAAACATCAAATGATTCAATGACAAGTGAATAGTTCCTAGGCATTTCCTGACGTTTACCGACAATACCTACTCTTTGACATTCGTCACAAGACAAGACAAATTTACGGGCATCCTTAAAGAGAGTGGGCCAATAGAAACCTCATTGCAATACCATGTGTGCAGTTCTATCTCCCGCATGGTGTCCTCCGTAGGCCTCGAAGTGACACTTCTATAGGATCTGTCCATGTTCATGTTCAGGTACACAACGTCTAATAACACCATCTACTCCTTCCTTATCAAGGTGAGGTTCATCCCAAAAGTAATGTCTCAAGTCAAAGAAGAATTTCTTGTTTTGCTGGTATGTGAAGCTAGGTGGTATATATTTGGCAACGATATAGTTTGCATAATCAGCATACCACGGTGCACTACATGAGGCATTGATGACATTCAATTGCTCATCAGGAAAGCTATCATCAATAGGTTGTGGGTCATCAAGAACGTTCTCCAACCTAGACAAGTTATCTGGTACTGGGTTATCAGCACCCTTCCTATCGAGAACGTGCAAATCAAATTCTTGTAGCAAGAGAACCCATCTAATAAGTCTAGGTTTAGTGTCTTTCTTCTCCATTAAGTACTTAATAGCAGCATGATCAGTGTGAATAGTGACTTTGGAATCCTCTATGTAAGACCTGAACTTTTCACATGCAAACACGACTGCTAAAAATTCCTTTTCCGTAGTGGCATAGTTTCTTTGGGCACTCTCTAGAGTTTTACTAGCATAGTGAATAACATTCAACTTCTTGTCAACTCTTTGCCCTAGGACAGCACCAATAGCATAATTGCTAGCATCACACATGATTTCAAAAGGCAAGTTCCAATCAGGTGGTTGAACAATAGCTGCAGTTATCAAAGCCTTCTTAAGTATTTCGAAGTCTTCCTCACAATCATCGTCAAAAACAAAAGGAATTTCCTTTTGCAAGAGATTGGTAAGAGGCCTAGAAATCTTAGAGAAGTCTTTAATGAACCTTCTATAGAAACCAGCATGACCAAGGAAACTTCTTATACCTTCGATATCTGTGGTGTATGGCATTTTCTCGATTGCATCAACCTTAGCCTTATCAACTTCAATACCTCTTTCAGAAATTTTATGTCCTAAGACGATGCCTTCATTAACCATAAAGTGGCACTTCTCCCAATTCAAGACAAGATTGGTGTATTTACATCTCTTTAAGACTCAATCAAGGATGCTGAGGCAATCAGCAAAGGAAGACCCATAAACAGAGAAGTCATCCATGAAAACCTCAACAATCTTTTCACAAAAGTCAGAGAATATAGCCATCACACATCTTCGAAAGGTGGCTGGTGCATTACATAAGCCAAAAGGCATACGTATATAAGCAAAGGTACCGAAAGGGCAGGTGAAAGTGGTTTTATCCTCATCAGATTGTGCAACTCGTGTTTGGGAGAAACCAGAATAACCGTCTAAAAAGTAGAAGTGTGTGTGTTTAGACACTCTTTCTAGTATTTGGTCGATAAAAGGCAAAGGGTAATGATCTTTCCTAGTGGCTTTATTCAATTTCCTAAAATCGATCACCATCCTATATTCAGTAATAATCCTCTGTGGGATCAATTCATCCTTATCATTAGGGACAATGGTAATGCCTCCCTTCTTAGGAACGCAATGCACCGGACTCACCCAATCACTATGGGCAACAGGATAGATAATACCTGCTTCCAGGAGCTTTAGTATTTCTTTTCTTACTACCTCTTTCATCTTAGGATCTAGTCTCCTTTGATGATCAAAAACTAGTTTGGAATCAGGATCAGTTTTAATCTTGTGCTGTCATAGAGTGGGACTAATGCCCTTAAGATCATTAAGAGTATATCCAATAGCAGCACAGTGCTTCCTTAGAGTTTTTAGTAATTTCTTTTCTTCATGCTCTGAGAGGCTAGAACTAATTATGACAAGATATATCTCTTTTTCATCAAGATAAGCATACTTAAGAGTATTAGGCAACTGTTTAAGCTCGAACATAGGATCACCCTTTGGTGGGGGCGGATCCCCAAGCATTTCAACAGGCAAATTATTCTTAAGGATAGGATATTGTTCTAAGACAACTCTATCTATTTCATCCCTTTCATCGATATGCATATCATTTTCATGCTCAAGCAAGTATTGCTCTAAGGGATCAGTAGGAGGCACGACAATAGAAGCTAAGGCAATAGTTTCATCCTTACTAGGCAACTCTTTTTCATGAGGTTGTCTACCAAACTTGGAGAAATTGAACTCATGTGACACACCTTCAAAGCCAACAGTGACAGTTTGCTTCTCATAGTCAATATGAGCATTGACGGTATTGAGAAAAGTGTTGCCAAATATGATGGGACAAAAGCTATCTTGTGCGGTAGCAAGAACGAGGAAATCAGCAGGATACTTCGTTTTACCACACAAGACTTCAACATCCCTAACAATTCCCACATGGCAGATAGTATCTCTATTGGCAAGCTGAATAGTGAAATCAATAGGCTATATCTCAATAGGTGCAATCTCGTCTTTGATTTCATCGTATAAGGTTCGAGGTATTGCACTAACACTAGCACCCACGTCACATAAACGATGATAGCAATGATGTCCTATCTTAACAGAAACCATAGGCGTGCCAACAACAGGCCTATGTTTGTCTCTAGCATGAGGTTTAGCAATTCTAGCAGCATCTTCACATAAGTGAATATTATGTCCCTCAACATCGTCGGACAGAAGATCTTTGATAATAGCAATGCTAGTTTCAACTCTAATTTTCTCAGGGGGTGTAGGTGTTCTAATATAGCCTCTATGTATCACAGTTGAAGCTTTAGAATGATCCTTTATCCTAACAGGGAAAGGTGGTTTCTCAATGTAAGCACTGGGAACAACAGGATCATTATAGGTAACGACTTTCTCTTCAACTAGATTTGGTTTAACTACATTGACTTCTAAGGGAGGATGATATTCAAACCACTTCTAAGGGAGGATGATATTTAAACCAATATGATTAGCAAATGATTCACACAATGAAGCTACTATCTCAGAGTCAAGTCCATACTTAGCGCTAAAGTCACAAAAGGTATTTGTTTCAACAAAGGATTTAACGCAATCAAATGTGAAATTCATACCTGACTTCTTACCTTCTTCAAGCTCCCAATCTTGAGAGTTGCGTTTAATTCTCTCCAATAAATTCCATTTGAAGTCAATATCTCTCTTCATAAAAGAACCGGTACAAGAAGTGTCAAGCATGGTGCGATCATCATGAGAAAGCCGAGCATAGAAGTTCTGAATGATAATTTCTCTCGAGAGCTCATGATTGCGGCATGAATATAACACTGATTTAAGCCTCTCCCAATCTTGAACGATGCTTTCTCTGTCACGAGGAAAAAAAAATAAAAATATAATTCCGATCACGATGTACTAAATGCATAGGATAAAACTTTTGATGAAATTCCAATTACAACCGATTGTAGTCCCATGATCCAGTATCATCACATAGCCTATACCATGTCAATGCCTTATCCTTCAAATATAAAGGAAAGACCTTCTTCTTGACCTCATCCTCGGGCAAACGTGCAAGCTTAAATAAACCACAAACTTCTTCTACATAGATTAGATGCAAGTCTGGATGTGATGTTCCATCTCTTGTAAAAGGATTAGCCAGTAGGTTCTCAAGCATACCCGAAGCGAATTCAAAGCAAATATTTTCAGTAGGTGCAAGAGGTTGAGGAGCAACTCTTTGTGCTTCCGTTCGAGGTGAAGATACCCCGAACAAGCCCCTCAAAATATTAGTATCCATAGTGACAAGTGACAATAAATTTCAGCACACTATATGAATGTTTCCTTAGCAAGTTCCACTTACCAAAGGCGCTTTACTCCCCGGAAACGGTGCCAGAAAAGAGTCTTGATGACCCACAAGTATAGGGGATCAATCGTAGTCCTTTCAATAAGTAAGAGTGTCGAACCCAACAAGGAGAAGAAGGATTTGACAAGTGGTTTTCAGCAAGGTAAAATATGCAAGCACTGAAATTGTCGGTAACGAGTGATTGTGTGGTGAGATGATTCGTAGCAAGCAACAAGTAACAAAAGTAGCAACGGTGCAACAAAGTGGCCCAATACCTCTTGTAGGAAGGGACAAGCCTAGACAAAGTCTTATAGGAGGAAAAACGCTCCCAAGGACACACGGGAATTTCTGTCATGCTAGTTTTCATCATGTTCATATGATTCACGTTCGTTATTTTGATAGTTTGATATGTGGGTGGACCGGCGCTTGGGTACAGCCCTTACTTGGACAAGCATCCCACTTATGACTAACCCCTCTCGCAAGCATCCAAAACTACGAAAGAACAATTAAGACAAAGTCTAACCATAGCATTAAACTAGTGGATCCAAATCAGCCCCTTACGAGGCAATGCATATTCTAGGGTTTAAGCTTCTGTCACTCTAGCAACCCATCATCTACTTACTACTTCCCAATGCCTTCCTCTAGGCCCAAATAATGGTGAAGTGTTATGTAGTCGACGTTCACATAACACCACTAGAGGAAAAACAACATACAACACATCAAAATATCAAACGAATACCAAATTCACATGACTACTATTAGCATGACTTATCCCATGTCCTCAGGAACAAAAGTCACTACTCACAAAGCATAATCATATTCATGACCAGAGAGGTAATGAGTACCATCAAGGATCTGAACATAAACTCTTCCACCAAGTAATCCAACTAGCATCCACTACAAAGAGTAATTAACACTACTAGCAGCCTTACAAGTACAAATCGGAGTCGTGAGATGGAGATTGGTTACAAGAGATGAACTAGGGTTTGGAGATGAGATGGTGCTGATGAAGATGTTGATGGTGCCGAGTCCCCTCCGATGAGCGGAGTGTTGGTGATGATGATTGCGACGATTTCCCCCTCCGGGAGGGAAGTTTCCCCGGCAGGATCGCCCTGCCGGAGCTCTAGATTGGATCCACGAAAAAGCCTCTCTTTGATTTTTTTTTCCAGACGAAACCCTTCATATAGCAAAAGAGGGGACCTGAGGGACAGCTGGGTGCCCACAAGCTACCTAGGCACGGCCAGGGGGGTGGCCGCGCCTAGCAGGCTCGTGGCCACCTGCTCGCGCCCCTCTGGCGCTTCTTCGACCCAGTATTTTTTCATAAATCCAGAAAAATCATCGTTGATTTTTACGGTGTTTGGAGTTGCGCACAATAGGTATCTCAAACTTGCTCCAATTATAGGCCAGAATTCCAGCTGCCGGCATTCTCCCTCTTCAAGTAAACCTTGCAAAATAAGAGAGAAAAGGCATAAGTATTGTACCGTGAAGTGAAATAACAGCTCAAGAAGCGAGAAATATCAACATAAAAGCATGATGCAAAATGGACGTATCACTTACCAGTTGGAGCTACCTCTGGAACTTTCGGGTGTGCACAACATCTTCCACGTGTCACAACTTCGAAAGTGCCTTCAAGCGCCAAACCGTCCAGATGTTTATAAGGACATCGACCATCAATCCATTGACCTTCAAAATGACCTCACTTATCGCGAGAGGTCGATCCGCATCGTGGACGAAGCTGAGCGTTGTACCAAGAGCCGCACCATCAAGTACTTCAAGGTCCAGTGGAGCAACCACACCGAAGCAGAAGCAACATGGGAGCATGAAGACTATCTCCGATCCGAATTTCCGTACCTTTTCAGTGCCTGCTTAGGAATCTTGGGGACGAGATTCTTGTAAGGGGGATAGGTGTGTGACACCCTGTTTTTACCTTATTTCAACCATAGTCTCTTCAAAACCTGAGTTTATTAAAACTTTTTAAGCAAGGGCTACCAGTTCCATGATTGCCATTGTTTGTGTGTATTCTTGAGTGAATGGATCCAAAAACAATATATTTATAACGTGATATTTCCAAAAACATCCTTTTCTCATTTTTGACTATTTCAAAACCTTGCTTTGGGTTTGCACTTCAAGTGTCTGAGTCCAAGCGAGTGCCTTCACCGAAATATTGTATTTTGATTTTAGCACTATTATAACTCTCTAAAATCATAAAATAGTAATTTTATAAAATATTTTCTATTTTATCTGCATGTCCTTTTGTGAGGCTAGAAATGATATTTCTGAATGGAAAATCTGAGAAAAATTGGAGAAACTGAGAGGACATATATTTTCCATACATAAGATTTTCAACCCCTATTTATGTTAAAAATATTTGAGCAAATCCTTGACAACCTATTCTGTGTGTTTTGACCTATTGAAATATTTACAAAGGAAATATTTTCAATAAATTCTCAGAAACATCTTGCACGGTTTCCAAGCTATATTTGGTGGTCATGCCAAGTTTCACCTCATTCCAAGATGGTTTGGTTCACCAAATATTCCTAAAACCTTCTGTGTCCAGAATCAAGTTGTAACAACTCTACATAGCAAAGTTTGTGCATATGGCCTGAAACTTTGCAGGAGTGCTCAACACCCCAAATGAGGAGACCCTGCCAAAAATTGGATTTGTGGGGATTAATTTACCAATATTCTCAAATTTGGGGGTGATTTAAAGTTTGCACTATCAAACTTGTCCAATGGAGCTCAAATTTGGTGGAGCATCCTAGTTTTGCATAAAACCCAATCCTGTTAACTTTCAGCATCAGTGGTGAAGGTAAACTACACCTAACACATAGCAAACTCCTTCTGCCAGTATGGTCAAACAACACTTAACACCCTCTACACCCACTGCCTTCCCACTAAACTCTTAGTGCAAGCTACCAGCACCACTCCTATACTGCAAACGAGTGGCCCCTCTATAATTCCAAGCAGGAAAGCCAAAATTAGTCTCTGATTCAAGGCTAACAGGTTCTCTCCAAACACTTCCTTTGACCAGCAGTGAAACCCTTGGCTGACAAGCGGCAAAGGGGTATCTAAGCCAACCCCCGGACATGCCAAACACGGCCAAAGCACCCCAGAGCGTGCCAGCATGCCGTGACATGCCAAATCTGTGCTCTGGGCGCACTACAGGGCGCATCCGAGGCAAAGGAAGCCAGCGTCGGCCGGTTCTCACCGCCCCTCGGTGTCCTTCCGCATCTCCGACAAACCTCCTGACTCGGGGCAGCCCGAGGGCCCCTTCTCCCCCTCTCTGCTGACGAGGGCGACGCGTGCTCGCGTGCGCTAGATTCGGCCAGAAATGTGTGGCCTCGTAGCACACTCGCACTCAGCCTCCTCTCTCTCTCGTTGAGTCTCTCGGGTCTCAAACCATGTCCGTGAAACAGTGGTATCGACCCCGAGCCCTCTCTCCCTCTCCTGCAGACGCGGTGAAACCACGGGCTCTCCCCCGCTCGGTGCACTCTTGTTGGCCTATAAATAGGGCCTCCCCCTTCACTCCAGCACCTCACACCACTCCTCGAGACCCTGAATCGAGGCCCTAGCCACTCCATTCAAGCAGAGAGAGCTCCGGTGCTCGAGATCGACCGAGGCCCCGCCGCTTCGGAGCTCCGTCGATCTAGGGCTACATGCCAGCTCTAGCGCTCCTCTCACCTCGTCCGTGACCATAGAGAGCTCGGCAAGCCTCCCCACCTATTCCCCGAGCATTTCCCTGCCCATAGCACCCAACTCCACCACCACCCGTATCACCTCCGACGTGGCCACCTCATCATCGGTGACCCAGGGCCTCCCCGTCATTCATTCGACCACCAACAGGTAGGCTATGATGCCACGGTGTCGTTCCTGCCGTCACCTAGCCTCGTGGGCGTCGGAATCACCGCCGGCATGCCTCCCCCTCTCTCCAGAGGAGGAAGACGACACCGACAAGCATGCCCCATCTGTGGGTGGCCAGTCTCTCCCCATCTCTCCTTTCTCTACCGCTGACCGTAGGGGCCCGCGCGTGAGGTCTAAACCGGACAACGCGCTCGCACCTGGGCTGCTGGCTGGCTATTTGGATGGTTGGCCAGTTGGGCCGACCTTGCCAATGGCCGAGCCAGGCTAGGGTTAAGCCCTTTTCCTTTTTTCTTTTATTTTTGATTTTAAATGGTTTTTATAAAGTTAAATATTCAATCAAATTTAAATAATTTCCACCACAATTCGTCTAAAAATGTGTAGAATTTATTAGTGTTGTTGCACAAAGTTTTGTAAAAACTTTTATACTTGGCTTTGATTAAAATGCATAGTTCAAATATTTTATCCCTATTATTTAGGTTTTAAAAATACCTTTTTGCATCAAAACCAGAGACAAACATTTTAAAAACAATAACATTTTTAAAGTGAGTTTGTGCTATGTTTTTGAATGAGCTTCTTATTTTATTACTATTATTACAATGATAGATTCCGCGTTCGACGAAGGACTTGTACTCGAAGACCCCGAAAACCCCGGATACCTAGTTGATCAAGGCAAGTAGCCCTTTGACCATGTTTGAGAAATATTTCTATGCATGACACCCTGGTTACCCATCCCTGCGCGTATCTCAGCCACAATTGGAACGCCAAGGGGTGAGGGCTACATGACTAGTGCTGGCCCATGAGATGCGATGCTCAAGAACTCCCATTAACGCTCAAGTAGCTTGCTTGAGCGCCTTTGCGATCACCGTTGGGAGCCTTTGCGCTCTGTGTCGGCAGGGCCTAGCGCTCCACATATCTCAGCCGCCACAGGAACTCGAGGTGGTGAGAGCCTACATGACTAGTGAAGGTTCCTAAGACGCGATGCTTGAGCCCCCCCCCCCTGTGGGGACCATGACTTATGGGTCGAGATCGCCGAATGAACGTGCTCAGTGATCCGAGAGATCAATGCTCACATAACACACATATACTGAATATTAAGAGTCTTACATCCAAGCATACCGTTTGATACAACAAATGACCACCATGGTCAAGTCTCACATAGGTTGGACCTATAAGGCCAATTACACTGATACATCTACTAGCAGAAATCTTGGTAATAAACGGGAGCCCATCAAATCAGCCTTCACCAACACGCATTCTGACTGGAAAGCGTCTTAGTTCGCGTGTCCGTCTCCGATGATGAATTCTTCTCCGAACTCTGGTTCCTTCATGTCTGGTCAATAACATAACAAGTGGAAAGCCAGTAAGTACTTTGAATGTTCTCGCAAACAACCCATGATATGGATATGCAGTTGGTACGATAATAAAGTAATATGCAGCCTTTGCGGAAAACAGGTTGTTATCAAAAATGAACATGGTCAAGGATTTGTATGGATATGCATCATAAGCTCGATGGTAATCTTAAGAACAGGTCACGAATATCAACATATTTGTTGAGGGTTGAACACCACAGGTTCATCCTATACGCCAAGTAACCAAACTTGTCATATCATCTTTCTCACACAACACCTTTTTACCCCCCCCCCACACACATGGTTTATGCGGAAACAACTAGATGTAGTTTAAGCAGCACCACCTGATGAGGACATTACTACCTTGGATATTATCACAATCATTGCATATGTGTATTTATTTGAGGTGATTTCTAATAAAAGTCATGTAGTAATTTATTTATGTTATCCGGAATGCAGAATGGCCGAACACTTGTATGAACCACGTGTGATGACAAGGGAAGACGAAATGGTTGGATGCTATTTAAGAGGTCCTCTCCTGTCAAAGGAAATAATTAGTTGCTGTCCAAGAAGTTCTCTCACGTCACTTTTAGCCCAGGAGAAGATAGATTCGAAGTCTCTCACGTTGTGGACTCAGGTTCGGACTTCACAAACATGCCTGTACCAAAAGGCCAAGAACTTTTACATCCCTACTGTGAATTGGGTGATTTTTTTCTGGACTGCAAAGTAGATTTTACGTGCTTTCCAGCCCTATTGGAATCACCTTGAAAATCGACCGGAGCGTGGAGATATCGACCAAACAATATAATATTGCACCAGAACCCGAGTCAAACAACAAGTCCAAAGCTGTTGCATCACCTCCACTTGGGCCCATAGGCCTTGTACGACCTAGGGTTAGTTTTAGGCTGCCTTGAGACGTCCTCCCACCTCCTTGGTCGCCACCCCTTGCTCCTATATAGGTAGATCAACCTAGTAGCTTTGTGCTTGGGATTTGTTTAGTTAAAAGTTAGCCATTGTAACTTCGTGTACTTCGTTTGTGTCCAATGACCAGACTAAGACCGCTTTTGGATCCCCACCCTTATCAATACTTCATCTATATTCGCAATATTCAGATTGCAATATCATATTCTTGCTTGTTCTTCGATTGCTTGCGGGAATAGGCCTTCGTGGTCAGGTTGATCATGCTCCAGCGTGGTTAATAACCTCTTGGAGATTAGTTTAGCAATTGCTAAGGCGCAACGTCGTGCATGTTAATGTATTCTCATAAATCTTTATTATAGTTGTTAAAATATTTGTATCTCGTTTTGATGCAAAAAGGTATTTTTAAAACCTAAATAAGAGGGGCTAAAATATTTAAACTAGGCATTTTAATCAAAGCCATATATAAAAGCTTTTACAAAACTCTGTGCAATAACACTAATAAAATCTACAAATTTTAGAAGAATTGTGGTGGGAAAATATTTAAATTTGATTAGATATTTAACTTTACAAAAATCATTTAAAATAAAAATTAAAAGAAAAAAGGAAAAGGGCTTAACCATGGCCTGGCTCGGCCAGTGGCTAGGCCGACCCAACTGGCCAAACAGCCAGATAGCCAGCCAGCAGCCGAGGTGCGAGCGCGCTGTCACGTTTAAACCTAATGCGGGGGGCTCTACTGTCAGCGACAGAGAGAGGAGAGAGGGGGAGAGACAGGCCACCCACATGTGGGGAATGTCTGTCGGGGTCGTCTTCCTCCTCCAGAGAGAGGGGGAAGGCATGCCGGCGACAATTCCGACGCCCTCGAGGCCAGGTGACGGCCGGAACGACATCTTGGAATCATCAAGTACCTTCTAGTGGTCGAATGAATGATGGGGAGGCCTTGGGTCACCGACGATGAGGTGGCCGCGGTGGAGGTGATACGGGTGGTGGTGGAGTTTGGTGCTATGGGCAGGGAAATGCTCGGGGAAGATGTGGGAGTCTTGTCGAGCAATCTCTACGGTCACGGAGGAGGTGAGAGGAGCACGAGAGCTGGCCTGTAGCCCGAGATCGACGGAGCTCCGAAGCGGCGGGGCCTCGGTCGATCTCGAGCACCGGAGCTCTCTCTGCTCAAATTGAGTGGCTAGGGCCTAGATTGAGGGTCTGGAGATGTGGTGTGAGGTGCTGGAGTGAAGGGGGAGGACCTATTTATAGGCTAGCAATGGTGCACCGAGCGGTGGAGCGTCGGTGGTTTCACGGACGCGGTTTGAGACCCGAGAGACTCAACGAGAGAGAGAGGAGGCTCAGTGCGAGTATGCTGCGGGGCCGCGTACTTCTAGCTGAATTTGGCGCGCGAGGGAATGCGTTGCCCTTGTCAGCAGAGAGGGGGAGAAGGGGCCCTGGGGCTACCCCGAGTCAGGAGGTTTGTCGGAGATGCGTAGGGACACCGAGGGGAGGTGAGAACCGGCCGAGGCGGCCTCCTTTGCCTCGGGTGTGCACTGTAGCGCGCCCAGAGCGCAGATTTGGCATGCCACAGCATGCTAGCATGCCCTGGGGTGCTTCGGCCCTGTCTGGCGCGTCTGGGGGTTGGCTTAGATGCCCTTTAGCCGTTTGGGAGCCGAGGGACACACTGTTGGTCAAAGGAACTGCTTGGAGATGAGCTGTCAGCCTTGAATCAGAGACTAAATTGGGGAGTTTGTCTTATCTGCTTGGAACCAGAGAATGGCCACTCGTCTGCAGTTGAGGAGTGGTGCTGGCAGCTTGCACTAAGAGTTTAGTGGGAAGGGAGTGGGTGGAGAGGGTGTTAAGTGGTGTTTGACCATACTGGGAGAAGGTGTTTGATATGAGTTTGGGGTAGTTAACCTTCTCCACTGATGCTGAAAGTTAACAGGATCGGGTTTTATGCAAAAGTAGGATGCTCTACCAAATTTGAGCTCCTTTGGACAAGTTTGAAAGTGCAAACTTGAAATCACCCCCAAATGGGCAGTTATGTCCTTTTAAAAGAGAATGTGGGTAAATTATTCCCCACAAATCCAATATTTGGTAGGGTCTCCTTATTTGGGGTGTTGAGCACTCCTGCAAAGTTTCAGGCCATATGGACAAACTTTGCTATGTAGAGTTACTACAAGTTGATTATGGACAGGGAAGGTTTTAGGAATATTTGGTGAACCAAACCATTTTGGAATGATGTGAAACTTGGCATGACCACCAAATATATCTTGGGAAGCATGCTAGAATTTTCTGAGAATTTATTGAGAATATTTGCTTTGGAAATATTTCAAAATGTCAAAGTAGACAAAATAGGTTTTCAAGGATTTGCTCAAATATTTTTAACATAAATAGGGGTTGAAAATCTTATGTATGCAAACTATATGTCATGTGAGTATCTTCAAGTTTTCTCAGAATTTTCTAAGGCAGAAAAATAAATTACATTCAGAAATATCATTTTTGGCCTCAAAAAAGGACATGCAAATAAAATAGAATATCATTTTATAAAATAATTATTTTATGATTTTGGAGAGTTATAATAGTGCTAAAATCAGAATACAATCTTTGGATGAAGGCACTCCCTTGGAATCAGGGTCTTGTGGTGCAAACCCAAAGCAAGATTTTGAAATATGAAAAATGAGAGAAGGATCTTTTTGGAAATATCATGTTATAAAAATATGGTTTTTGGATCCACTCACTCAAGCATAAAAAACAAACAATGGCAATCATGGCACTCATAGAACTTGCTTAAAAAGTTTTAATAAACTCAGGTTTTGAAGAGACTACATTTGAAATAAGGTGAAAACAAGGTGTGACACCCCCTTGACGCGCAAGCATCTCACATTCTGTGTTGAGATCCTATGCACTCACCGTCGGGAGCCTTTGCTCTCTATGTCAGTAGGGCCCAGCCCTACACGTACTCAACCACCACTGGAACACCAAGGGGTGAGCGGCTACATGACTAATGAAGGTTCCTTAGATGCGATGCTCAAGACCCCCCGCTTGACACACAAGCAGCTCGCATCACGTGTTGAGAGCCATTGTATTATGCGTCGATAGGGCCCAGCCTTGCACATACCTCAGCTGCCACTAGAACACAAGGGGTGAGGGGATACAAGACTAGTCAAGGTTCTAGAGACGCGATGCTCAAGAACCCCCCTTGACGCGCTAGTGGCTCTCACACGGATGAATTGGTCAGAGAGTGATGCACGTGCCTACTTACACTTGGGTATCGCACGAGGAAACTAGACAGCAAGGACCCTAGGAGATGACGTGCAGAGGGGGTAAGCCCACGATACCGAGCTCGATCGGTTGGATTTTTCAGCACTGCACACACTAATTAGAGCACACACACTCTTTCCAGCCCCCGTCCACGTGAGGTACATGGGGAACCGGCGAGCATGGAGCTCTGATGATCCTCCCCAGTGTGATGCATGGGGATTCCACTTGGGCGTGGGCATAGTCACTGTTTGACAGTAAGTCTCCCAGCATGGGGCATGGGGACTCCACTTGGGCGTGGGCGGGAGCCCTCCACAGAGGCCACGATGCGGCTCGCCGTGGGCTTCCACATAGGTGACTCCGGGGCGTGTATTGCCCCAAACTCATTATGACTTGAGAGTGTCAGGGGCAGTCATTACAAAGGTGTCGGATACCCCAGGCATGATGCTTAGAAGCTCCTAGTGTCAGTCTTCACGCGGGTTGCACCTCATTCTTTGCGCATATGCGCGCTTACGGAACCTGCGACATGGGGGACACACGTTTCGGGTGAGTGTCGTGAGCCACTGAACGACAGGGTTTGGCACCGAGGACTCGAGGTGGTGACATGTACGGGGGTAAGCCCTTCATACATAGCTCAATCACTCGGGTTTAACGATGCTGCAGGGACGAACCTGAGCACATACGTCGTGCGAGGTTCCGTCATGGAATGATCACGCGAAAATCACCCGCTGCATGGCATCCGAGGTGACTATGATGCCCTCGATTTGATTGTACGCTAACCATACACGCAAATGCGTACGACCAAGCTCAAGGACTCACGGGAATATATCACAACACAATTCTAGACACAAATAAAACATACAAGGTTCATATTACAAGCCAGGGGCTTTGAGGGCTAGAATACAGAAGCTCGATAAACACACGAGTCAGTGGAAGAAACAATATCTGAGTACAGACATTAAGCATGGGGTGCCTTAGAGAAGGTAAGCGCAAAGATACAACGATCGAACAAGGCAAGGTCTCCTGCCTGGGAACCTCCTAAACCACTCCTTGTCTTCAGCGGCCTCCATCTAGTAGTAGGCACTGTCGGGGTAGTCATCGTCGGCGGCGGGATACTCCATCTCCTGGGCTCCATCATCTGGTCGCAGCAACGGAGAAAGGGGACAAAGGGGGAGCAAAGAAATGGTGAGTACTCATCCAAAGTACTCGCAAGACCGACATCAGAACTATACTAAGAATGCAACAGTTTCAAAGGAAGGGATATATATGTGGACTGACTGCAGCAATGCAAGAAAGAGATAGAAGGCCCAGTCCTATTGAATACTAGCATCTTCAAGGGTCTTGCATCAATAGACGAGACTAGAACATGTAACACAATTAATAGTCATATTGTTGCAGCAATATTAATATGAGGTAATGCCGAGAGATTCTTCCTCCACTCCCTGCGAGGAAGCAATCCTGGAGCAACAAATCCAGTTAAGTAACAATTGTAGTTGTATAAGATCGGGGCACAACTCCAAGTCATCCTGTAACCATGGACACGGCCATTCGAATAGATAACTTCTTCCCTGCAGTGGTGCACAACATATTCCCTATCACGCCCGATAACACTGTGGCTGGACACACTTTTCTGGGACATGCCCGGCGTCGGGATATCGACACGTCGCAGCCCCACCTAGACTCAACAGAGAGGCCAGCCCGCCGGTCTAAATCCTAAGCACGCAGGGGTCAGGGGCGCATCACCCATTGCACTCCTGCATGACGCGAGGGCGGCCGAGGTCAGTCCTAGCACCCCTTATTACAAGCGCAATGCATATCTGGACAACTCGGGCGCGCGCTGCTCCTTTGCTGACGCCTGAAGTGGTTCGGCTGATACCACGATGTCGAGTACCCAAAACTTCTCCCATGTAGACGGTTAGTGCGTAATAAGGTCTTCGACCAACCCAGATCAAATACCCAAATCCATTAACATTTTAATTAACTAATCGACACATCCACGCGGGAATCCACCTGCCTAACATTATTCATCAATGATTCGAGTAATACGGTCGAGTAACTGTACGGTCGTACATGAGGGGGGTCCGAGGTATCACCCTTGTTGGATCCCGAACGATGTAACCGTCAAGGTGGACTTAGAGGAATCACCCTCGAGGGTCGCACACTTGAGGGGTTGCACGAAAGAGTCATTGTTGGGAGTGGTGAAGGAGGAATCACCCTCGATAACCATGACTGACTAGCTGTACTACAGAGATATCATCCTGAGTACTTCACGAGGTGTCACCCTCGGTACCCAATAGTTGCTCTGCAGCGTTGTACAACTAAGGGGGTGTAAGCGTTGTGTCGGGTCTTGGCTCGTCGATCAGGGATCGAGACTCGACATTAAAGAGGGGCAACTAGACTAAGGGCTGAGAGGGGATGACTGCTCCACCTATACTAAGCAGCTTAAAGTACGGTACTGAAAGTAGCAGTTCATCAAAAACAGGCTATGCATCAGATATAGGAGCTAACTACAACAGTAGCAAAATTCTAATACAAGCATGAGGGAGAAAGAAATGGGCGATATAGAAATGATCAAGGGGGTTTGCTTGCCTTGTTGCTCTGCGGAAAAGGCCTAGTTGTCAGGTGGGTAACTCGGCAGCAACGTCAGTCTCGAAGGCTATCAGAGAGAAGAGGGGGAAGAAACAATAAATACAAGCAAACAGATGCAACACGATGCATGACATGGCGATACACACGTCTAGGCATGAGCTAACGCAGTGCTATCCGTCATAGACGGGTCGGGAAAAATATCAGATGATATTTTTCCGAGTATGTGGCTACTACGGGTCACACGGAAAACGATGAAAAAGTTCCATGTTTGCTATGCTAGGGACGCGGGACATACGAGCGCATAGTGTATCCTTGTTCGTCTCGTTTTGCTGATCAACTTTCATGTTCAAAATAATTTTATCTCACTTACGGTTTATTTTATATTAATTTTTAAAGTTTTATTTAATTTTAGGAATTAAACAGATTTAACTAATTCAGCTAATTAAATATGACAACATGGTGATGTCAGCATGACATCATTAGTCAACAGGGGTTGACTGGTCAAATATGACCAGTGGGTCCCATGTGCATAGGGACAATTATTATTAAGGTTAAATAATTATTAATCCGATTAAATAAGGGGATGTGACCTACTTGTCATACTTAGTTTAGGCTAATATATCTATCTTAATTAAGAGAAATATTAATTAATCTATTTAATCTGAATCATATTAATAATTCCTACTCTTAAATCCCCTTAAGTTTAATAATTCTTAAAGGATAGTTTCCTAAGTATTATTTGACAAACATCAAACATTTTTATTTTTATATTTGAAAACTTTTATCTCTTGAATTTATTTTAAAGCTGAATTCAAACCATTTTGAACTAATGGGAGATCAACAAGAGAAATCACGGTGACGTGGCAACATTAGCGTGGGATCACTATAGCTTAATTACATTCATTACTGTAGCAAAAGGTGCGGATGTCACAGTGACGAAACGCCAAACCGGCAGTGATGCATTTCAAGCGAACGACATGACCTTTGAAGGGAAATAATAGGGCTTGCCACACAACCAAAAAGCAATAATTCCACGAGGGCGGGCCCTCGCACCTGAGGATAATGCAACCCGACGGTGCCCTCGATCTCGAAACAAAACAAAAAATCATGTGGCGATTGCGTTGCCATGGGAGATCCGGGTAGCTTGACGAAGCACGCCATGAAGCAAGGCCCCTCACAGGTCGGTTGCCTCCCACAGCTCTAGGGCCTTGCGGGGTCCCAGCGCCATGTGAGGCGCCATGGCGAGTTGTACCATCCTTTGGAAGGTAGCACCAGCATTCCCCAAGCCGAAGGGTATGTGAACGCGATCTACGGCGACGCCTCGGCCTAGGCCCACGCACGATGGCCAGAAGGAGCTTAAAGAGGCGACCCCATTGAGGCCCGCGATGTCGACGCACATGCGCACCTCACTGGTCCTCCTGGGAGCAATGATCCTCCTGACGAGGCGCTCCAGGCGACGCTAGCCACGCATGGCGCGCGCCTCCCGTAGCCTGCCGATTTCCTATGTGATGAACTCCTATGCCCCCGGTGTACGACATCGTACCCCTTGCTCACAAGTGTGCGCATTCAGGCGCGTCTCTAGGTGGTGCCCGAGCACCTCTCTCGATGTAGCGGCCAGGTCAAATACCTTCCAAGTGGAAGCCCTCGAGCCCGGCCCGAGGGAGCCGTCGGGTGCGCCTTCCTATGTCGGAAGGGGGGAGGTACCTGCAACGTGCATGGGGCTCGCGACCCTAGCCTTAGTCGTCGTGCCCTTCGCCTTCGTGGAGCCAGCGGCAGACAACGACTGCTTCTTCCTCGAGGGAGCGACATCCCGAGGAACATCGTCCCGCATCACAGGAGTGCTCCACTGTGGCGGCCTTGTAGGCGCGCTCGAGGGAGCAAACCACGTCCTTTTCGTCGCAGGTGATCGTGATGATGCCACTTCAACCCCACAACTTGAGGCGGTTGTAACCATGGTGGGTCACTGCCATGAACTCGGCCAGCACTGGGTAGCCCAAAATGGCGTTGTACGGGAGGCCAATGTGTGCCATGTCGAAGTCAATGAGCTGGGTATGATAGTTGCCGAACATGTCAAAGGTAACCAGAAGGAGGACCTGCCCTAGCGGAGTAGTGGAGCCGTCTGTCACCGTGGAGAACGGCTTGGTCAGTGATAACCCACAAGTGTAGGGGATCGCAATAGTTTTTGAGGGTAGAGTATTCAACCCAAATTTATTGATTCGACACGAGGGGAAGCGAAAGAATATTCTCAAGTATTAGCACCTGAGTTTGTCAATTTCAACCACACCTGAAATATTAGTGTCTGCAAGCAAAGTATCAGTAGCAAAGTGGTATGATAGCAATGGTGTCAGAAAAGATCTGTTGATTCCAGAAAAGTTCTCCGTAAATTTTCAGTTCATTCCGAGAACTTTTATTTCTGCACAAAAACAACACCATGGCAATTGTGTTGAAAACAGCGTTAGTCCAGGTTAGTTCCATTCAAATCATGCAAATTAGAGTCCAAAACAAGGGCAAAAGAGTTCGGAAAAGTAGATACGACGGAGACGTATCAACTCCCCCAAGCTTAAAGCCTTGCTTGTGCTCAAGCAATTCGGTTGATAAACTGAAAGAGAAAAAAGAAAAACTTCAACGAACTCTGTTTGATCTTGTTGTTGCAACTATGTCTAACTCATAACCAGAATTTCAGCAAGATCACAAGCAAACCACCTAAGCAAATGACATCTAGGACTCACGGTAAACTCATATCAATGGCATAATCAGCTAGCGAGCAAATACTAATAAGTCTCAAAGGTCAACACTTCAATAAAACAATCATGAAGCGGTACGAATAGATGGTATCTCGCTAGCTCTTTCTGAGACCGCAAAACATAAATGAAGAGCACCTTCAAAGACCAAGGATTGACTAAACATTGTAATTCATGGCAAAGAAGATCCAGTCACAGTCATACTCAACACAGTTAAAAGCAAAGCATAAAAATGACAGAGGTGCTCTCTAATTGGTGCTTTTATAAGAGGAGGATGACTCGACAGGAACATAAATACACAGGCCCTTCGTAGAGGGAAGCATTGATTTGCAGAGGTGCCAGAGCTCAAGCTTCTAAAACAGAGATAATAATTTTGGGTGGCATGCTTTCATTGTCAACGCAATGACTAAGAGTTGTCAACATCTTCCACGCTACACATGCTATAGGCGGTACCCAAACAGAAAAGTAAAGTTTTGACTCCCCCACCACCAATCAATCACACTCCACGGCTAGCCGAATCCTCGGGTACCGTCCATACCAACATCAATCATGTGGGAGTTTTGTTTGCAATTATCTTTTTGATTTGAGCATGCAACTGGGGATTCCAATTACCGGCCCCTTTCTTGTGAATGATAGTGAATAAACACATATCGAGGATAACACTCCTAGCATGGAAGATACCAATACCCCCCTATCACCACATGAGCAGTTCGAGCATGCAAAACAGATTATTTCTTGAAGGTTTAGAGAGTGGCACATCCAAATTTACTTGGAACGGCAGGTAGATACTGCACATAGGTAGGTACGATGGACTCATATGGCACAATTTTGGGTTTATGTAAGTGGATGCACAAGAAGTATTCCCGCTTAGTACAAGTGAAAGCTAGCAAAAGACTGGGAAGCGACCGACTAGAGAGCGACAACAATCATCGAAATGCATTGAGATTAACCAACATTGAGTGCAAGCATGAGTAGGACATAAATCACCACGAACATGAACATGAACATCATAGAGGCTATGTTGATTTTGTTTCAACTACATGCGTGAACATGCGCCAAGTCAAGCCACTTGAAACATTCAAAGGAGGATACCATCCTATCATACTACATCATAGTGATCTCAATATTCATGTGGGCATCCAAGACAAACCATTATAAGCTCCTAGCTAAGTAAGCATGGCATAAGCAACTATGATCTCTAAGTTGTCATTGCAAAGCTGAATCAGGCATGATGAGCTAGTCATATTTACAAAAACAAAATAGATAGAGTTCATACCAGCTTTTCCAGGCTCAGTCACTTCATCATATATCGTCATTATTGCCTGTCACTTGCACGACCGAACGATGTGAATAATAATAAGCGTGCTCGTGCATTGGACTAAAGCTGGAATCTATAAGCAGACACAAAGGAGAAGACAAAGTAATATGGCTCTTTGAAAGCTAAAAAGGTATGCATGCAAGATCCACTAAACATTGTAACCAATATCTTCTACCTTGACCCAAAGAGAAAGAAAACTATTTACACGGGAAAGCTCCCAACAAGCAAAAGAAGAAAAAGAAAATCTTTTTGGGTTTTCTCAAAGTAGACAGACACACGAAAAGAAAACGAGAAAAAGAAAATAAACTAGCATGGATTATACAGTGGCAAAGTGTGAACACCGGCTAACAAAGTGAAAGCATAAGCAAGAATGTAAAGTCGGTGAGGACACGTACTTCCCCAATCTTAAGCTTTTGGCCTAAGTTGGTCTACTCGCAAGGATGGTCCTGGCGAAACCCAAAATCATAATGGGGGTTATACAAGAGCGCTGCAGCCACTGCCTGAATAGCTGCCTCATGGAGACGAGCAACCTTTGACTCCCTCTCATACTCCTCTGCCTCTCCTCTGGTTATGTAATATCTCCGTTTTACCTGAAAGTCAAAGAAGGCAGGAACAGGAAGGGTAATATGGAAAACACATTGCCGGTTAAATATCAAACTGTATAGGAGGGATTCGTCATCCCACACAAGGAACTGGTAGCGTGTTAAAGCGACGCGGTCAAGGAAAGGTGTATGGAGCGGGGGATCTCCTTCGCGAATGGGTACTCCAAGAAATTTGCTATGCGAGTGGCATAGATCACACCAAAGAAATCCCATTCATTAGCATTCTTATTCAGCCTCCTTGCTATTATAGCTCCCATGTTGAAACTCTTGTCACCCGTCACTACGCTCTTAAGGATACTAAGGTCGGGTGCACAGAGGTGACAATGCTCAATCTTGCCATTAATGTATCTGCCTATGAAGAGGGCAAAAAAATGCAAGGCGGGAAAATGAATACTCCCCATGGTAGCTTGCGTAATGTCTCTAGTTTCTCCAACAGTAATACCAGAGAAAAAACCTCTAACCGCAGATTTAGGAGGATCATTGAGGCTACCCCAAATAGGTATTTTTCAAATTCTATTGAAATCTTCTAAATCCATGGTATACGATTTATCATAGAGATCAAATAGTACCGATGTCTCACGACCAGCTGAAAATTTGAATCTACGAACAAAAGAGGCAGTGAGAGCAACATACTGTTCACATTTATCGGAGATGAATTCTTCGAGTCCGACGTTGTGAACAAGTGCATCAAACTCATCTTTGAAACCTGCCTCAATCATAAATTCATCAGAAGGCCATTCACATAATTGTACCTGCGCGTCCCTTGGCTGGTAAGGATCTGGCTCCCGAATCGCAAGACGGGGACCTCTCTTGCTTGAGGAACCACCATGATAGTTTCTCCTGAACATCTTCCTTTTCTGAAATTTTCATCGACCCAAAGGAAAAATGAACAAGGCTCAACTAAACTAGTAGCAACTACTCCCACAAGTGCCTAGAGGCCATATTACGCATCAAAACTACTTGGGACCAGCTAGAATCAGCATGCAAAGCTCAAGAACATGGTCACCAAGGCAGCAAAAATACGCGAAGTATAAGGCACTAGAGCAAAAACTAATTGGACCAATGGAGGAGTCACTTACCAAGGAGTAATTTCCCCAAAACAGTTCGGAGAACGGTGCTTGGAGCAAAGAGATCGAAAATCCCAGCAAGAGGAGCAAGAACACGGGTTTGAGCTGCGAAACAATTTTTCTGGAGGTAGGAGAACCAGATGAGAGCAACAAAGATTGGAGGGGGTGCCTGTTGGCCCCACAAGCCTGGGTGCCGCGGTCAGGGGGGTGCCCGGGCCATCACGGCTTGTGGCCCACTGGTGCAACCCCTAGACAAGCTCTTTGTCTCAGAATTTTTCAAAAATTCCAGAAAAAATCATACTTGATTCTCAGGACGTTCTGAGAACTTCTATTTTCGGGGTACTTTTCTACCGGACGCAAAAATAGAAAACAGGGAAAACTAATCTAAATCTATCATTTTTCTTCTAAGCAACTGAAGGTGAAATCTTGGAACAGAGTTTTGTGACTCCTCGATTCATCCATCTCATGGTCATCGAAAGAAAATCCGTCAATGAGGTTGATCAAGTCTTCTCGACAAACCTTTTCGAAACGCAAAAGAGAACAGAGAATTTTTGAATAGTCACTAGGTTACCTCAATGGGGATATGTATCTCCCCAACAAGCAAATCATACTTCATCTTGACACGAGGAATAGGGCATTCAAAGCTCCCAATAAGAATCGATGAAGTTTTTTCAATAGCATTGATGCAATGTACTCGATATTGTTTCTTCGGAAAGTGCACCGTATGCTCATTACTGTTGTCATGGAAAGTGACATTGCCTTTGTTGCAGTCTATAACAGCCCTTGCAGTGTTTAAAAAGGGTCTTCCAAGGATGACCGCCATGGCATCATCCTCAGGAATATCCAAGATAACAAAGTCTGTTAAGATAGTGACATTAGCAACCACAACAGGCACATCCTTGCAAATGCCGATAGGGAAAGCAGTTGATTTGTCGGCCATTTGCAGAGAGATTTCAGTGGGTCTCAACTTATCCAGTTCAAGTCTACGATAAAAAGAGAGAGTCATAACACTAACACCGGCTCCGAGGTCGCATAACATAGTTCTAACGTAGTTACCTTTAATGGAGCAAGGTATAGTGGGCACACCGGGATCACCTAGTTTCTTAGAAGTTCCACCCTTGAAGGTATAATTATCGAGCATGGTGGAAATCTCAACCTCAGGTATCCTCCTGTTATTAGTCACAATATATTTCATGTACTTAGCATACAAAGACATTTTGAGCATATCTGTCAAACGCATTTGCAGAAAGATAGGTCTGATCATTTCAACGAAGCGCTCAAAATCCTCTTCATCATTTTTCTTGGATGGTTTGGGAGGAAAGGGCATGTGTTTCTGAACCCATGGTTCCCTTTCTTTACCATGCTTCCTAGCAGTGAAGTCATTCTTATCGTATCTCTTATTCTTAGGTTGTGGGTTATCAAGATCAACACTAGGTTCAATCTCCACATCCTTATCATTGCTAGTTGAGCATCTTCATGAACATCACTATTGATATTATCATTAAGCTCATGTTCATCACCAGATTGTGTTTCATCTTCAGAGACAGAGACATCGTTTGGACTCTTAGGTGTAGCAGCAACAGGGTTGATAGAGTTCAGGTTCCTATCAACTTTATTCTTCTTTATAGGATGACTAGGTGCATCAGTGCTAACTCCTTGAGAATCTTGTTCAATCCTCTTCGGATGAACCTCAGGATACAGAGGTTCCTGGGTCATTCTACCGCCTCTAGTGACGACTCTGACAGAATTGTCATTCAACTCATTTAGCAAGTCATTTTGAGCTTTAAGTACTTGTTCTACCTAAGTGGTAACCATAGAGGCATGTTTCCTCAGAAGCTTAAGATCATTGACGTTTCTGTCCACACAAGCACTTAAATGACTAAGCATACGAGCATTTTGTTCCAATTATTTGCTAACATAATCGTTGACACTCTATTGTTTGGCAAAAAAGTTATCAAATTCATCCAGACATAAGCTAGCAGGTTTATCAAAAGGAATATCACTCTCATCAAACCTACACAGAGAATTTACTTCTACTACCTGTATCAGGTTATCAAGACCATGTATCTCTTCGATAGGTGGTAGATTTTTGACATCTTCAGATTTAATGCCTTTCTCTCGCATAGATTTCTTGGCTTCTTGCATATCTTCAGGACTGAGGAATAGAATACCTCTTTTCTTCGGAGTTGGCTTAGGAGGAGGTTCGGGAATAGTCCAAGTATTCTCATTGCACAATATGTTATTCAATAGGATTTCAGCTTGTTCTACAGTTTGTTCCCTAAAACCACAACCAGCACAACTATCTAGGTGGTCTTTGGAAGCATCGGTAAGTCCATTATAGAAGATATCATTCTTCTCAAGAGGGTGATCAGGCAAAATCAGTAGCTGGATGAGCCTCCCCCAAGGTTGTGGGAGAATCTCTTCTTCAGCTTGAGAAAAGTTGTATATTTCCTGCAACGCAGCTTGCTTCTTATGGACAGGGAAATGTTTTTCAGAGAAGTAGTAGACCATATCCTGGGGGCTATGCACACAACCAGGAGCAAGAGAATTGAACCAGGTCTTAGCATCGTCCTTTAGCCAAAAAGGAAATAACTTGAGGATATAGTAGTGGCGGATCTTTTCCTCACTAGTGAATAGGGTGGCTATATCGTGTAGTTTGGTAAGATGGGCTACAGCCGTTTCAGACTCATAACCCGTGAAAAGGATCAGATTCGACCAGAGTGATTAACTCAGGGTCGACAGAGAATTCATAATCCTTATCAGTCACAAAGATAGGCGAAGTAGAAAACTTCGGGTCGTATTTCATCCTAGCGTTCAGAGATTTTTCTTTCCACTTGCGCAGTAGTTTCTCAACATCATAGCTATCCTTACACGCAAGAAAGTCCTCAGCTATCTCTCCCTCCATAACATAACGTTCAGGCATAACAGGCAATTCAGGCATAATAGCATGTTCTACTTCAATAGTATCAGCAGTTTCAGAAGTATCATCACATCTAGCAGCAACTCTAGCAATTTGTGCATCAAGGAATGCACCTAGTGGCAAAGCAGTATCAAGCATAGCATCATCAGGCAAAGCAGTAGTAACATCATAAGGCAAAGCAGTATCACGCATAGCATCATCAGGCAAAGTAGTATCAAGCATAGCATCATCAGGCATAGTATCAAGCATAGCATCATCAGGCATAGTATCTAACATAGCATCATCATAAGCATCATGGGCAGCAGAAGTAGCATCATCAAGCACAAGCGACATATCAAGATTTCTAGCAGGAGGCGATGTCGCAAACTTACTCATAACTGAAGGTGAATCAAGTGCAGAGCTAGATGGCAATTCCTTACCTGTCCTCATAGTGGAAGGCAAGATTTCAGTTCTTGGATCTTTCGGATTCCTCATAGTGACCAACAGACGAAAATCCCAAGTGACTCAGAGAATATAGTTGTGCCTTCCCCGGCAACGGCGCCAGAAAATAGTCTTGATAACCCACAAGTGTAGTGGATCGCAACAGTTTTCGAGGGTAGAGTATTCAACCCAAATTTATTGATTCGACACAAGGGGAAGCGAAAGAATATTCTCAAGTATTAGCAGCTGAGTTTGTCAATTTCAACCACACCTGAAAGATTAGTGTCTGCAAGCAAAGTATCAGTAGCAAAGTGGTATGATAGCAACGGTGTTAGAAAAAATCTGTTGACGGCAGACTATTCCTAACTTGTTGTATCAATGGCGCCAGTAAATAGCACGTGGACGGGGGACTATTCTTCCCCGGCAACGGCTCCAGAAAAGTCTTGCAACAAGTAACAGCAAAGTAGCAAGTAACAGCAGTAGTGACAGCAGTAGCAAGGAACATTAGTAGTGACAACAGTAGCAAGGAACGGCAGTAGTGACAGCAGTAGTAGCAATAGAGTAACAGCAGTAGCGACAGCAGTAGCAGCAAAGTAACGTAGCAAGGACGAGTAGGAAAAGACTCGTAGGCAGTGGATCGGTGATGGATGAGTATACCGGATGTGATTCATAATTTAACAACTATAACACGGAGAGATAAGTAACTAGCTCCCGTTCGTCAATCTAATGTAGACATGTATTCCGTATGTAGTCATACATGCTTAGGGAAAAGAACTTGCATGACATCTATTGTCCATCCCTCCCATGATAGCGGGGTCCTAATGGAAACAACGGGATATTAAGGTTCTCCTTTTAATGAACAACCGGACCAACGCATTAACACTTGGTGAATACATGAACTCCTCATACTATGGTCATCTCCAGGAGTGGTTTCCGGCTATTGTCACTCCGGGGTTGTCGGGTCATAACACATAGTAGGTGACTACAACTTGCAAGATAGGATCTAAAACACACATATATTGGCGACAACATAATAGGTTAATATCTGAAATCATGGCACTCGGGCCCTAGTGACAAGCATTAAACATGGCAAAGTAGTAGCAACATCAATCTCAGAACATAGTGGATACTAGGGATCAATCCCCATCAAAACTAACTCGATTACATGATAGATCTCATCCAACTCATCACCGTCCAGCAAGCCTACGATGAGATTACTCACGAACGGTGAAGAGCTTCATGGAATTGCCGATGGAGGAATGTTGATGATGACGATGGCGACAATTTCCCCTCTCCGGAGCCCAGAACAGACTCCAGATCTGCCCTCCAAATGAACAACAGGAGGTGGTAGCACCTCCGTATCATAAACGCGATGAATCCTTCTCTCTAATTTTTTCCGAGCGAGACGGAATAAATAGAGCTGAGTTTGGGGGCGGTGGAGCCACGTGGGCCCCACAAGCCCTCATGGAGCGGCCAGGGGGGCGGCCGCGGCCCAGGGGCTTGTGGCCGACTGTCACACCTCCTCTTGTGGATCTTTGCGCAGGTATTTTTCATTAATTCCAGAAAAATTCTTCGTAAATTTTCAGGTCATTCCGAGAACTTTTATTTCTGCACAAAAACAACACCATGGCAATTATGCTGAAAACAGCGTTAGTCCGAGGTAGTTCCATTCAAATCATGCAAATTAGAGTCCAAAACAAGGGCAAAAGTGTTCGAAAAAGTAGATACGACGGAGACGTATCAGTCAGTATCAACTGGTCATAAGGCACCTGGAGCATGTCAAAGGTTTTGATAGAGAGCACGCAGAGGCCTGCGCCTCCATCGATGAGAGTCTTGGTGACCGCGACATTGCTGATGGTGGGGGTACACATCATGGGAAGCGTGCCCACGACAGCCACAGACTTGAGGTCAACCGTGGTGTCAATGGTGATGGCGTACTAGGACCACTTGAGGGCTTCACAGCCCCTTGCCTCGGGAGGGCGACGTTCACCTTGCGAGATTGCTGCTTGAACTGGTGATTTGACGAGGGGCATGAGCTCCACCAAGAATGCAAGCCACCGCGCGAGTCTCCTGATAAGCTCTGGCCTCCTCATTGCGTTTGTTGTCATCGTTCCTCCTCGGCATCGGGGGTAGCAGAGGGAGCACCATGTACTCCCGGGGGTGCGCCTCACGAGGCTGATCGCGCCAGCCGTTATCGCAAGGCTTGTCGTACTAGCCCCGACGAGGGTTACCGTTGCGGCTGTCCCACCTACCGCCACCGTGACCAGCACCACAGTCGTTGTGCTCTGGGCGCCGGCCAACCCTCTCATCTCAGAGGACCTTCAGCTCTTAGTAGTCTTCGGTGTTGTGGGTGTATATGTCATAATAGATGCAGAACGGGCGGCAGTCCTTCCAGGTACGCCCTGCTTGCAACCTCGCTTCTGCTTGTGTTCAGTCGCAAGCACGACGGGTCCTTTGCGCTTGACCTTCTTGGCCATGTCCTTGGCATTGTCGGGGCGTTCTCACGGTTGTTGTGGGCAAATAGGCGGCCCTCCTTGGCCTTGGCGCATTTGTCGGCTAGGTTGAACAACTCCATGGTGGTGCTTAGGTTGTCGTTGATGGTGAGCTTTTTGCACATCTTGAGGTCTTTGACGCCCTCGGTGAACGCCATGATGACTGCCTTGTCCGTGGCACGCGGGATTTTGTTGCGCACACGGCTGAACCGCTGGATGTACTTGCGGAGGGTCTCCCCAGGGCACTGCTTCACGCGGCGCAAGTCGTTGACGGAGAGGGGATGGTCGTGCGTGCCCTTGAAGTTGGCGACGAACTGCTCGCGAAGGTCGCTCCACGAAGTGACTGATTCCTCGGGCATGTTCAGTAGCCAAGACCGTGGACCGTCCTTGAGGGCCATCGGAAGCCATTTTGCCATGACCTTGTCATCGCCTCTCGCTTCTTCCAGGCTCAAGGCGTAGAGTTGGAGGAACTCCACAGGGTCGAGGGAGCCGTCATAGCACGGGGGTAGTTCGGGCTTGAACTTGTCCAGCCAAACCACCCTGCCCAGCTCGCGAGTGAAGTCTCGGCAACCCACGGTGGTTAAGGGCCGCCATGCACGAGGATGGCCCGGTTCTGGTGCCTGGCTGCTGCGACATCCTGGACGACCCAATCCAGGTGTTGAAGATGCTTCTCGAGGATCGTGTGCGCGTCAAGCGGAGCCTCACGGCGGACGGTCTGGCATCTATCTTCTTCTTGGGCATGTGGGCGTGGTTCGTGAGGTAGGTTGCCCGGGTGCACATCACGTCGGGGCTCTCCGGCGGCGGTAACGAGTTCGGTGATGCGGCCCAGCCATGCATCATAGCCGGCATCCGTCAGGCGGTAGCGAAGCAACTCACGCGCCATGAGCAGCGCCGCCTGCGCATTCACCTGTTCGATATGGGCGTGCGAGGAGGCCGTGGCATTGCAGCCCTCCCGCTGCACAAAGGGGTGCATGGAGGAAGCCTGTTGCTCGCGGGTAGGGGATCACTAGTCGCGGCTTTGACCCCCGCGAAGTGACGCCGGGCGCCAGAGCCCGCACACACGGCCACGATGACCCGAGCCACTCGGTGCTTAGCATGCGCACAGTGAGGATCGCCCATGTGGTCGGTGAAGCTGGGCCAAAACTGGAGTTGAAGAATGGCTGCACACCCCTACATTGGGGTGCGTGTGCTCTCCTGCCCTGTTCTGCCTCTAAACCTCTCAACGGCTCTCCGTTGGCTCGGGCTAAGGAAGAAAAACAAGAACACATGCACAGTTTACCCGGGTTTAGGCCACCTTGCGGTGTAAAACTCTACTCCTGATTGTCTCGATTGCTCGAGGTGGAAGACGAGTACATGGGGGGGTCTTGCCTTAATCGAGTTGGTGGATCCCCCGCAATGGAGGCCAGACCTCCTTCTTATACTGGCCTTAGTCTTCTTCCCCCAAAAAACATAGACTTGGCGAGAAGGGTTGCCACAACGGACATGTTGAAAGGGGACATGACTGTAGCCTATCCAGACAAAGGTGGTCTTCGCGTGCTAAAGCTCTTCATCATGATGCATTGGTGGGCTCGGGGGTGACCTCCATCCTGCCGAGACCCCAGCGTTGGAGCTCTTGCACCACGTAGGAAACCTTTTGGTGGTTCCTCTGGAAACCCGCAGGCTGGCTCTGCTCCCTTAACACCAAAGGGAAAACCTCCCTGACCATGCTTGCTGGCACTGACCCTAGCTCCGTCATGTATGGCTCACGTCATCCACATTAGGAGGTGGTACCGTGCGACCCCGGCTGGCGCCGTTGGTTAGTTCGCTTTGCTCGGTCCCCGGGGAGCGGTGTGAGTAGGCGGCTTCATGACGCGGACCTTAGGGGTAATGGCCTCGAGGGGAACTCTACCAGTCTTCGGCAACCTTCGATGATATGTACCTCGCGAGGAGGGGGCCGCCCGAGGGTCGGGTTTCTGGACCTTGGCAGGAAGCACTCCCGGGCCCACTACATGCACCATGCCTTGAGCCACAGGCATGCGGGCCTGGGTACCCCGAGTACCACGACCCCGACAATGACAAAGAATCACTCCAAAGTTCGTAAGAACTGGAGAACACGAGACAAAGTTGTTCTAGGCAGTGAACAACTTCAAAGTTATTATTTTTTATCAATCTTTTGGGCTATTCCCATAAGTGTCACAAACATTCCTACAGTTCGGAGCAAAATAACACCCATGATACATATCAATCAACCCTTATGTCACCTAGATACTCCAATGTCACCTCAAGTGTCCGTGGGTAAATTATGCGACATGCATCAAACAATATCATATTCATCGTATTCCAACACAAAGAACTTCAAAGAGTACCCCAAGATTTCTATCGGAGAACGTAGTATGAAAACGTGCAATCAACCCCTATGCATAGATCCCCAAGGTCACCAGAATCCGCAAGTTGATGCCATAACATATATCTAGTGAATCAATAGAATACCGCATTGTCACCGCAGGTATCCACATGCAAGACATACATCAAGTGTTCTCAAATCCAATATTCAATCCAAAATAAAGAGATCTCAAAGAGAAAGATTCAATTCATCACAACAAGATGGCACGGGAAGAACACCATATGATCGAACTATATTAACAAAGCCCATGTTACATCAAGATCATGACATCTCAAGAACACGAGAGAGAAAGATCAAACACATAGCTACTTGTACATACCCATAACCCCGAGGGTGAACTACTCCCTTCTCGTCATGGTCTTCACCGGGATGATGAAGATGGCCACCAGAGATGATTTCCCCTCTCCGGAAGGATACTCGAAAGGCTACAGATGTTTTTTTTGCCAATACACAGAGTTGCACGGTGGAGTAAAAGTTCACAATTTATTTCCGAAGGTTTCTCTATATAAAGGATTTTTTGGCGTTAGAATCACGCTAAATGAAGCCACATGGGCCCCACAAGGCATCAAGGTGTGGCAAGGGGGGTGGATGCTACTTCTCAAACAATAGCGCCAGAAATTGGCACGTTGACGGAGAATTGGCTTGCGATGGTTTTTCCCTTGAAGAGGAAAGGGTGATGCAGCACATGAGCAGTAAGTATTTCCCTCAGTTTGAGATGCAAGGTATCAATCTAGTAGGAGAATCTCGTCAAGTCCAGAGTACCTGCACAAACACAAAAGATCTTGCACCCAACGCTATAAAGGGGTTGTCAATCCCTTCAAGATTGATTGCAAAGTGAGATCTGATGGCGGAAAGTGCAACGAAGTAAAAGAGTAAGGCTGAAAATAAGGTTTGAAGTAGACCCGGGGGCCATAGTGTCCACTAGAGGCTTCTCTCAAAATAGCAAATATTACGCTGGCTGAACAAATTACTGTCGAGCAATTGATAGAACCGCGCAAAGTCATGATGATATCTAAGGCAATGATCATACATATAGGCATCACGTCCGAGACAATTAGACCGATACTTTCTGCATCTACTACTATTACTCCACACATCGACCGCTATCCAGCATGCATCTAGTGTATTGAGTTCATGACGAACAGAGTAACGCCTTTAGCAAGATGACATGATGTAGAGGGATAAACTCAAACCAATGATGAAAACCCCATCTTTTTACCCTTGATGGAAACAACATGATGCATGCCTCACTACCCCTTCTGTCAATGGGTGAGGTCACCGCACTGTATGAACCCAAAACCAAACACTTCTCCCATTGCAAGAATCATAGATCAAGTTGGCCAAACAAAACCCACAACTCGAAGAGAATTACAAGGATATGAAATCATGCATATAAGAGATCATAAGAAACTCAAATAAGAAGATTACATCGGATCTCGACAAACACACCACAAAAGAAGATTACATCGGATAGATCTACATGAAGATCATGGAGAACTTTGTATTGAAGATCCAAGAGAAAGAAGAAGCCGTCTAGCTACTAGTTACGGACCCGTAGGTCTATGGTGAACTATTCACGCATCATCGGAGAGGTCATGGTGTTGATGAAGAAGCCCTCCGTATCTGAATCCCCCTCCGGCAGGGCACCAGAACGTGCCCCAGATGGGATCTTGCAAAGACATAAGCTTGCGGCGGCGGAAAAGTATTTTCGTGGATCTCCTGATTTTTTAGGGATTTTAGGGAATTTATAGGCGAAGGAGCTAGGATAGGGGAGGCCTGGGAGCCCACAAGCCTGGGAGGCGCAGGCCCCTGGCCGTGCCATGAGGGCTTGTGGCCTCCCCCGGGAATCCCTGCCTTGGTTCCCAAGCTTTATGCGTATCTTCTGCTCCGGAAAAAAATCTTTTAAGAAGTTTTATTCCGTTTGAACTCCGTTTTAAATTCTCCTCTGAAAAGGGTCAAAAACACGGAAAAAACAGAAACTGGCACTTGGCACTGAGTTAACAAGTTAGTTCAAAAAAAAGATATAAAAGGCATACAAAACATCCAAAGTTTGACAAGATAATAGCATGAAACCATCAAAAAATATAGATACGTTGGAGACGTATCAGTAGACGTGCCGTGTTCCCTTGTGTGTAACAGCCCTAAATCGACGCTCCACACGCCTTCGAGTTATTTTGAGTTTTCACCGTGTGTTCATTTGTTTCTCGCATTCATCATCCGCATCATTCGCATTGGACCGATACTCCATCGTCGTCATTTTTTTTCAAAAATTACATCGGTGCATAGTTGTCGGTTCTTAGTGTTCTCGTCGTTGACCATTTCAATACCATCCGCAGGTCAACACCATCCGCACACGCACGTGCCCACGACATCAATTAAATATTATTTTTAAAAATGCATACAAAACTTTCTCGAAATGGGTTTAATGTTGGAGTGTGGTCTTGTTTTATTATAGGCAAGCCGCCTATCAAATTTTAATTGGACCCTCTAAAGTATTATTTTTGAATGTCCGTTCCAGAACGGAGGGAAAAGATAGCCCCTGGCCTAATCGAGTAAGGTATAAAACAGTCAAAACCTCGCCTTTCCCATACGCCCATTCCCATCTCCCGCGCCGCCACCCACCTACCTAGACGTCCCCTTCCTCTGGATCAGTCTCATCCACCCAGCTCCTTGATTTGCAAACCAAGCCAACCATAGTAGCTCCTACTGATTCCCTCAATCCACTACAATCGCTTCCATCCATGCCTCACGGACGCGTCCATCAACCGCAGCTCCCAACGCCTCCTCCAGGAAGCAGCAACAAGTCTCGAACCTTGTCGTGGCTGCAGCCAGGAGAAAACTAGGGCGCCTGGAGCTGCCGCCAGCCGCTCGTCTATCGCCAGGAATAGGTGCCCCACGACCAGATAGCGACCCCGTGTCGCCTGGAGCCGCCTGCCCCTAGTCGGGTTCGAGCAGAGCACAACGCTGCAGGAGCGTTGACCAATCCCCGAACACTCCTCAAGTTGCTCCCACGGAGACCCCGAGGGCCCGCTTCAAACCTTGTGGTTGACCGTCGACTGGCCTCGCCCATTGTTCTCTGCTTGTTCCCCGCAAGCCGCCAGATTCCGGCAGCCGTGCCGCCGGGAGCTTTCCCACCTCCGGCCACCTTGCCCCCTCGCGTCTTCTTCTCCAGGAGGCCCCGAATCGCCCGAAGCCGCCTCGGACGCCAAGACCCGAGCTTCGTCTGCCAGCAAGCCCTGCGGCACCATCCATCTTCCCCGATGAGGTGCACCTCTCCCCGTGCTAGGGAGACGAGCGCCCGCTTGATCCCTTGGTCGTGATGGCCGTGCCCCTGCTCAATATCCTACACGCTTGTTGAGCGGCTCGACCCGAGCCAGCACAGTCCCAAGGCCCATTATATCGCCACAACTGCCAGCCTAGCTGCGAGGTGACCATTCCCAGCCTATCTCGCGCCGAGCGCGACATATACTATGTTGCGCTCGCTCATACGCGAGACACATTCTAGATTCGGCCCATGTGTGGTTTTTTCCGCGTTGCGAATTTAACCACTTAACGAATGAATTATAGATTTTCAAAAAAGTCCTTAATGTTCATGGATCCAATAACGTCACAACCATGCATTAGATTAAAATAATTGATATATGAAAAATGTTGAGATTTTTGTGTAGGTTACTAATATCCAACTTTCACCCATGTTTAAAATGTTTAAACTTGTTGTTTGTTTAAGTGCCATGTTAAAATAAATTATTTCATAACTAAATATATGTAGCTACGATTAAATGATCCACATATGCAACTTGACTACAAAAATGTGTAGAATAACATGGTAACATTTATTTTGTTATTTAACAACTTTAAAATTATGTTCTTGGCAAAACAGTAGCAAATTCAAAAATTACACATGGGGACTTTTCAGAATTGTTAATTGTTGTTTCCAGCCTCATTTAAAATGCCTAGATGATGTAGTTGTTTATGCTTCACCTCTTGCCATGATTAACAACATTTAAAATGAATGTTTAGTTAAAACAACATTTATCGTACTTCTATTAATATGGAGAGTTATTATTTTGTAATATGTATGTTCTCCTTCTTCATTTAAATTGCGTAATTCCTTCTTCACCCTATGCCATGGACACCCATGTTTAATAACATTTAATATTATCGTGTAACTAAACGGGACTGAACTATGTAATTCAAATATCGAGTTTCGTCAATATGCAACTCGTTGCATATTGAGCTTCACTTAACGTGTAGAAGTTGATTGTTGTGTTTGTCATGTCATGCATAATTAAATGGACATGCATCATATTTGTTTGCGCATCATATCATGAATATGTTGAGGTGCTTATCGGGTGTTGATTCTTTGTTCTCGGATTATTTCTTCTCAATAATGTTCTAAAAGCATTCAAAGTGTGAGGATTTGTTCGACTATGTTGGTTCGTCTACTTCACCGATTCGTTCTTCTTCCAAGCGGGTTCTCAGGCAAGATGGTCATTTCCCTGGATACCACTACTATCATTGCTTTGCTAGTTGACTCGCTTCTATCGTTATGTCTAGTTACCTACCACCTGAATGTCAAGCCTCCAAACATTGATGTGAAAAGCCTCTAACTCGCTCCACATCCCAGTAAAGCTTTGTTTGGCTATGTTACCTCTTGCTCAACCCCTCTTATAGCATTGCTAGTTGGAGGTGCAAGTTGGTTTCCATGTGGCAACATGGAGTCCTTGATATATCATAATATTATTGTTGTTTAATTTAATGCACCTATATAACATCCGTTTATGCTTAGATCACCCCTCCTCTTATTCTTTTACTCGTAAGTTAGCCACTCAAATAAATACATAGTGGTTGCTACAACCTCACTACTTAACCATACCTCACCAATTAAGCTGTGATAGTCTTGATACCGTTGGAAATGAGATTACTGAGTCTGCCTTGCTCACATATTAGTACAACAACTGTTTCATGTACATTTAAACAATACTTTGACGTGAGCACGATGATTGTTCTTTTTGGAGTTTCTTCTTATTATTCATCGATCTAAGATGGGTTCCAGGCCTGTAGCGTGGGATAGAAAGGAGGGACGTCGTTTTATTCATTTGGTTTCATTCGTAGTTGGACCTTGCCCTTTTGAATGGTGATTGAATGTATGGTTTTATTGAGATGACGATGAGTAGCTTGTGGCGAGTGAAAGCTAATTCCATATGCTCATCTCTTCTTTACATCTACTTGTAATGATATCCATTGTTGGAAAACTATGAGATGCACTTCTATCCTTGTCGAGGCCCTCGTGCCAAAATAAGGATTGGATTACATCTTGGGCATTACAACTTGGTATCAGAGAAGTACCGAGCTAGGAGCCCCCTTGATTGGTCAAACTTGGCCGAGTCGAGTCTAGTGAAAAAATATATTTTGAGTCTAGTTATATATCGGATAGTAGGATTCTTTTTACTCCTCTTCTATGCTCTGGTGAGGAATCTTGACGTAGGAATTTAAATTCTACCCCTCTTCTCACTCAATTTTTTTGAGGATCACACGTGTACTTTGGATCCTCTTTGATTTTGATGTGATAGAATTTTGTACTTGGTGCCTCTTGCTTCCGAGGAGTAGAGCTCCACGGGGATTTTGACACATCACTATTGTTCAACTTCCTTAGTATCTCACGACGCGAACATCGAAAATCTTCAATACTTTTCTTGGTGGCAAATAGTGCCGTGACTTTCCCCAGTACTGGTGGAGATAGCTCGGCTGAATTACTAGGTCTAGTATCGTTGTTTTTTGAAGTTCTGAGGTAGATGAGTTCGCAGAATTTCTCGGATATGTGTTGAGGGTTGTGGGTGCGGTTTTGCAGCTGATTACATTGAGTACGATCCTGGACCCGCAACCTGATAGCATAACCAAGAAAGATTTCAGAAGTTCTCGGGTGGGAATTCAAGGTGTTACCTAGGATTATCCTTCCAACAAATGTGTAATGGGTTATGTATTTGTTTTCGGCTTAATTGGCAAGCCTCATCCTTTGCTTTGTTGGAGTATGGTAATTTAAGTTGCTTCGATGTCAAGTGGTGATTTCATATCTTTCCAAAGTGGTTTTCACATATTTCTATGAGAGTGCAAATCCTTTTTTCTCAATCAAGTTGTCATGTCAATTATTTCAACCGAAGTGCTTCCCTTCAAGTTAATTTAGTCCTCTCCAATATTTGCAAGATCCATCCTCATATTTCTTTTTGGTGTTTGTTTCCTCCGTCCCACGTTTCGTTTGTTTTTCCCCACCCTCCCGTCATTTTTTCTTTAACGGTCAAATTGTCATCCAAGTGCCTTTTTTCATTGTTGCTTCCTCTATCTTTTATTTTGTAGAGGATCCAGTGATTCCTTGTGAAGATGCTCAGTGTTAAGTTCCTTGTGAAGATGCTCAGTGTTAAGTTCATTGTTCTTCATTCATGTTTTCTTCCCCGGCAGATTCAGTTAATCCTCTCCGTATTAATCATATATTTCTCATTCATGAAATGCTTTCCCGTGTTGGAAACTCTTATGCAAGCCTCTCTTGTTTATTCAGGTTGTTTCTATTCTTGTTCGGAGTTCTACATCATAGCTCAGAAGATTCGCTTTCTCGTTCCAAATTCCTTCAAAGTATTTTGAGGTTCTCAACCTCATAAAGTTTTCATTGGTACATGTGCAATATATGTTCCTAAGCAATAGTTTCAACGGTGTTTCTTTGAGTGGCCTCATAACCCGTAGGTTTTTCCCTAGGATCTTACCTGGCTCTTCTAATCTTTTACAGAGATGTCCTCAAGTTCTTTTGAAATGTGAGGTAAAAATGATTTTCATCAATCATATTCCTTCTTCGATATCCCTCCAAATTATTTTCATCACTGGCTCAACCTTTCTTTATTCATGATTCCAAAGTATCTCAATCAGTCTTCATGGTGTTTCTCGTCATCATTTTCAGCGTTAAAGACAGAAGGAGAGTTTCTATTAAATATTGGTTCGTTCTCAGAGATTCATAGTTTCATATTTGTTTCATCCTCTCAAATTGTTTTTGATCATGAGAAATAAGATTAATATCTATCCGGAGTATTTGACTGTTGTGTTCATTTCTCAATCCTCCCAAAGGCCATCATTTTAGAGTAATTCTTCATTCTCAGCTTTCATCTTTCGTTCTCAAATTCTTCTCAATTGTTGTCCATTCGTTCGTATTTCAATTATTCCGGTGCTCTGTTCAAGTTTTCTATTAGGCGGATCATGATCTGTCAGTTCTCATGTATTTTTCATTCATTCGAAGTAGTCTCATTCATTCTAATTCTTACCGGTGTTGTCGTTGAAGACTTCTTCAAGGTTGTGCTCTTATCTCTCTTCTGTCTATTCAAGAAGAATAAGTAGTCTTCCAAATCCGTTGGTTGTCATCAATTAACTTGATGAACGATAAGCATAACATAATTCTTATTCTTGTTTCATCAACTGATTTCAATCCTTCTTCCAGAGTTGTTCATGATGTCAAAACCTTAATTTTAAGTTGTTTATCTTTTATTTTCCGGAGTTCCAAGATTTTCCCAAGTATCTCTTCGTGAAGTCCCATCTAAATATTTGCAAGGAAATAATATTATTCTTTTCATCCTTCATTTCTTTTCATCGTTATTTTGTACACGGAGGTTCTTCATGGTGGTTCATTAAGGTTGTAATTTTTTCTCAAAGTTTTCTTGAATATTTTGTTGGAGGAGCTCAAATATTCATTGTCTTGCACTCAAAGAGCAATTATTTCTCCATTATATGTTGAGATGGTGTTATAGCATTCTTGATTCATGGGGAGTTCCAAGGAGAATTTTTAAAGAATGTTATATATGGAGCTATCTTTGATTGAGTTTCACTTAAAGCTTTTCCTAAGGATTGTTGCTAGTATGGTGATTATCATTGATCCAAGGTCTCAATGTATCCTTTTGGTGAAAGATGTTTTGTATATATTGTTGCTCACAAGCAAACTTGTTTCTGTTAGTGCTTGGTTGTCACCTCATAATTTTGAGATGTTTTCGACAAGCCTACAACAAGCTTATTCTTTTTGTTGTTGATTTCCCAACAACCTCGTTAAATCCTTCTTTCTAAGGATTCTTTTCTAATTCAATTGTGGTAGTAGTTCTCATTTTGTTCTCCGTTATTTTTCTTTCCGACGATCTAGTTTCTATTCTTTTGTTTCGAAGGAGCTGTGATGTTGCTCTCTTTGACCCATCATCTATTATTGTCAAGATCATATAATTTTCCTTGCTTATCCATTTAACTGGAAGGTTGTGTTCGCTTTTCAATATCTTTCCATCTTATTAAGTTTTGCGCCTCTTTTCTACCGAAGTGCTGGCCAAATTTCATTTGAATTCTTGCTTATTCCTCATGTCTTTCGTCATCTCTTTGCAACCTTCAAGAATTGTCGATTTCACTAGTTTTTCAAAGAAGTAACTAAATTTTACCCTTTCCTTTCCTATTCCTCTTCTCATTCTAAGATCTCTGATCGAGATCTGTTGTTAGTGGAGGAGAGTTGTAACAGTTCGGAACCGACGCTCCAGATGCCTTTGATTTATTTTGAGTTTTCACCGTGTGTTCCATTTGTTTTTCGCTTTCATCATCGCATCATCCGCATCATTCGCATTGCATCTACACTCCATAGCCATCACTTTTTTTCAAAACTTGCATCCAGGCGTACTTGTCGGTTCTTATTATTCTCGGCGTTGACCATTTCGAGGCCATCCACACATGCACTCACCCGCAACATCATTTAAATATTGTTTTTAAAAGTGCGTATAAAACATTCTCGGAATAGTTTGAAAGTTGGCGTGCGGTCTTGTTTTATTGTAGGTAGACCGCGTGCCAAATTTCGTCGCATTCGGAGGTCTTTTTTTACCCGAACCGTTAAGCCTATAGCGCCACAATAGCTGGTCAAATAGGAGACTATTTTCGTAATTAAAAACATGTTGTCGGGGAGCCCATTTCCCTCTCTTTTCATGCGTATACTCTCTACATAGTGCCCCGACCTGCTCGCAACCTAGTCAAAGACTCCCCTGGACCCGAACGTGTCCGTCGTGATCGTTGGGTCCGGATCAACCCTATAATACCCCGAACAATCATCGTTTTTTCAATTGGATCAACTAACCTATTATTCTTGATCGTCCGTTCTAAAACGGATGGACAAGATAGCCCCTAGACTAATCTAGTAAGGTATAATAAAATTGTAAAAACCTAGCCCATGTCCTGTCCCATCCACCAATTCCCATCGCCCCCACCACCCACTTACCTCCACGTCGATCTGTCTTATCCACCCACCTCGTTGATTTCTAATCCAAGCCAAGCATAGCCGCTCCTACCGATTCCCTTGATCCACTGCATCCACTTCCATCCGTGCCTCACGGATGCGACCATCAACTGCAGCTCCCCGCACCTCCTCCAACAAGCAGCAGCCGGTCCCAAAACCCGTTGTGCCCATCGTATTACTTCATGTCCGCACACTGCGTGGTTGTAGGATGGGTGAGGATCCAAGAGATGGTCTATTGGTAGGATGTGCCTCAACCAATAATGCCATTTCCTCTCTTGTCCACAAAGCTATTATTGCATATCACTCAAGCATAGTTCAATCTGGGACTCATTTCACTTTGTAGTATGATTACAATAGTTGTGGTTCCAAGAGTTTGTAGTAAGATTAGGCTGCTATATATGGAATAGTAACAAATATTTTTAGAGTATATGCTTGTTTTCATCTATTGTTTGTGTATGCATTTGCTTGCAAGAGATTAAAGAATATGCTTGTTCTGTATTATTGATCCATGACATATAGTAATTCATACGATTCACTAACGAAACTTGCAGGAGTAAATCATTCTAAATGTTTGTTCTTGTTTACCAAAATTCTTAGCTAGGATAGAAAATGAGAAGCCCATTGTATGTCCATTGTAAACATCCCCATAATTCTTCGATAGAATGGTCTTGGTGATGTGCTGCTCTATTAGTTTATTACTTGGATACATTTGACTTAGTACTAGTCATCGTGAATGTTGCGTAGTAAACTGTACCCTCGTGCATTATTTTTTCAACATGGTTAATATTTTGAACTACTGTCTAAGGAGGAATACTTTTAATTATATCAGACTATATGCAAACCTGAGAATTCTGAATACAAATTCATGTAATATTCAATGTTCTATTTCCTGGAATTTTTTTATCCTGTAATAAAATCATTATGTATGTTTTTTTGAAACTAATGTTTGATTGTTCCAAATGCAAAAGATGTTTTGCAATCCAGAAGTAGAGGGAAGAAGCTGTGTTTTTCATTTGTAGTTCCATGTGATCAACCAAGTATTATATGATCTATTTGGTCGTTCACTTGTTGTCCTTGATGTGTAGAGGAGTTGAGGGATGATGTATATTATTTTCTTTAATAGCTATTGCTAAAATGAAGATATATTTTATGTGTAATATGTTTGTATCGTATTTAATTAGTAGATGGGTCTATCTTACAAACGTGAAGCGCTTATTTATCTGGACGTTGTAAAAACAAAGCCCAATTAATTAGAAAATCTATGAAATAACAGGGCTGAACTCGGCCAAACAATTGGGTTGGGCCCATTTACAAATTGATAAGCTCACTAGGCCAGATAACAATGCCATGTCAGATCCTACATGGATTCCATGTCCTTGGTTTTGCCATGTCACTACATGTGCCACATATACATAGCCATGTCAGCATGCCATGCAACATCCTACATGGTTTATGCACAAGGTCATGACCATACTTTTGGTCAAAGATTTAAAGATCAATTCTCTTTGGTCATAGTTTCTATGACAAAAAATTCAAATAGGTCATGCTTCTTTATTCTCGACACCCAACTGTTGACCTTTCAAATTTGGTCCAAAAAGGTCATAAAACAGAAGCAATGACCATTCAGTGACAAAAATGGCGAGTCATAAACGAATGAATTGCTTGTAGTGTAGCTTCACTACAATTGGCATCTCCCTACCTTACTTCTCTACTTTACACTTGCATGTTTACTTTCTGCTGCAATACTATTAGAACTATATGTGTAGGGTTTGCTTGACTTGTTATAACTGCCGAAGCTGCCTCTCAAGTAAAATTGGGAAAAGGCAAAAAATTTATCTTGTCAAGTAGTGTAATCACCCACCTCTACACATACTTTCGATCTTACAAGTGGTATCAGAGCTTTGGTCTCCATTTCATTGGTTTAGCAACCTAGGAGAGTATGGCATCTAGTGAGGGAAATTATCATTATAGAGGTCCTTACTTCGATGTCACTAATTTTTCTAGTTGGAAGCATAAAATGAAGATGCACGTTCTTGGATTTAATCCTCATGTTTGGGCTATTATTCTTGTTGGTGTGCAAGGTAACTTCTTTGGAGAAGGGCATGAACCCGATCGTGATGCGACATCTGATGAACTGAAGATGTTGCAACTTAATGCTCAAGCCTGCGATATCATCTTCAACTGCCTTTGCCCCGAATAATTCAACAAAATCAGTCGTCTTGAGAATGCAAAGTCAACTTGAGAAGTACAAGATATGCACGAAAGTACTGATTCTGTTAGAGAATCTAAGTTGGATGTACTTCAAAGTCAACTTGAGAAGTACAAGATGAAGGATGGTGAAGGATTCGCTGAAATGTACTCTAGGCTAGCTCTCATCACCAATGAGATTGTCGGCATAGGAAGAGAAGAGATGAACGACAAATTCATCATCAAGAAGACACTTAGAGCTCTGGATGGCAAGTATGACACAGTGTGCACATTGATCCAAATGATGCTAAATTACAAAGATCTCAAGACAACTCAAGTCATTGGTAGGATTATTGCTCATGAGATGTGACATAAAGACAAAGATGAGTTGCAGAACAAGTTAAGCAGTGCTTACAAAGCTTCATGAGATGCTCCCGCTACTTCAAAAGACAATCTTGTCACTGATGAAGAGATAAGCCTCATGGTCAGAAAATTCAACAAGTTCTATATGAGTAGAGGCAAAGATAGAAGCTCAAGTTGAAGACATGATGAGAAGCGTTCGTCCAGTCGTGACCGAAACTGCTACAATTGTGGGAAACCCGGACACTACTCAAATGATTGCTAGGATCCCTACAAAATAAGAGAACAGTCACATCGAAGATGAAGCTCAAGAGATGAGACACCTCGCAGAGAGAGAAGGATTAGAGAAGATTACTATGAACGAAGACACTCACGGAGAGGCAAGGAATCGGAGATGAAGGATGAATACACCAAGAGCACTTCAAGAAGAAGACCTCAAGATCATGTTGGTGAATGGGTTTCTAGCTCCGAATCTGATCACCACTCTGAGAGAAGCTATCACTCCCACTCGGACTATAGTGAAGATGAAGTTATTGTTGGCATTGCACTTATTTCCTCCAACTCCTATGACTTATTGGATTCACCAAATGCGGGAGTCGGAAACTGCTTCATGGATAAAGGTCCTAAGGTATCACACCCCGAGTATCTTGATTTCAATTGTAACGAGGATGACTTGTTAGGAGAAGATGACTTGATTCTAGATAAAACTAGTGATTGCACTGAAAATGAACTTGCTATTTATCATGCTAGTCAAGAGAAATCGAATGATGACGAGAAGAAAGAGATTGAACGACTAACTCAAGAATTAAAAACTCTTAAGTTAGATCATGAGACTACTGTGTAAGATCATAGAGACCTTGCAAGAACTCATGAGAAGCTATGCTTCGAGAAGCTCTACTTGGAGCAAGAGCATGAGTTCTTAAAAGCAATCAATGATGATCTTCGAAAGAAGAGTTCTTCTTATCTAGCTAAACGATTACTCTTGTCTAATTTTATTCCACAAGTTAAGCCTAAGAACACTAGTAACAAAGGCAATAAGGTTTCTTCGTCTAATAACAACAATGCTAAAGCTAAATCCAATAATGTTGTTGCTAGTAACTCTATTGATTCCACTAATGATTCTCTTAGACAAGTTACACTTCAGCAAGAAAATGATTTATTGAAAGGGATTAGAAAGACAGGTGTCTTCAAGAGTCTTGCCGGAAGTAAGCAATTCGAGGTAATTGTGAGCAAGCAAGGAGGACATCAGAAGAAACAAGGTGTTGGCTATTTCAACGTCAACGGAGATGTTTGGGAAGAAGGTCCATATCCCATTCCCATGTTTGTTCCCCAAGAGGAGAAGTCCACTCTTTTCGAAGGAACAAGCTCACAAGATGACCTTCCACCGCAAGACCACAAAGGCAAGGGAAAGCTTCAAGATGACATTGACCTATTTGAACAAGAACCCCAAGCCAAGGTCAAGTGGGTTCCCAAGGATACTACTAGCTCTACCTCAACAAGGGCTACAACAACTCCAAGGATTCCCATCAATTTGGTGTGGTTCTTGAGGGGTGACTCTGCCAATGAAATTCACTCTTAATCATTTTGGCAAGAAATATATGCAATCAACATCAACCTTATGCATTAGTTCAAGGAGTGACAAATTCCCTCGAAGGTAAGCAAGGAACTAGGTAACTAGTGCATCTTTGGACATCATCCTATTTGTGCTTCACTCCATGTCCATAGATATACTTGCATATGTTCCTTTTTTATTTGGGACTAACCCACGTAGGTGAGAAGAGTTTGAAAACAACAAGGATTGCTCCCAACTCAAGATGATCTTCATCAACTTTGAGCATCCACCACTACTTCACCTACTTGATGTCTTCCACGACAAAACCCAAGGTTAGTTGATCCCTCTTTGTGGGGATATCATATCAAGGGGGATATTTACTCTAAGACTTGAGTATAAGCATCTCCTAAGTATATGAACACATTAACGCTTATGTCAAAGTGGTAACCCCACATTTCCTTAATGATGAGTATGACCAATGATCAAGTATTCTTGCTTGGCTCCTATGTCAATATACTCATATATAGATCACTTTGTCATCACCGAAGTGCTTTATAGCTGCTAGGATGTGTGTGCATGTTCACCTTATTTGTATCATCATTCTTATTGTGTGAGCATGTTGGTCTGCATGAATTCAATCATTCGAGGACATCCAATTGTTGTTATTTGGATTTTAATTGATATTTTGCCAATTGGATGGACAAGAATGCCTAGGACCCTTCTCTAGCTATCTATGCTATCTCATCTCAAGTTCTATTCATGCTTCATAACAAAATTTGAACAAGCACTTGTCAATCCCTATGTGTGAAGCTGCACTCGGAGTTTAGTATCGTCAAAGGCTGCCTTCCAAAACCTCTTTGAAAAACTCGGTGTGACCAACTCCAAACTCGGAGCCACCGATTTTCGAAAGTTGATCAGGTTTTCTCATCTCGGTACCACCAAAATCGACAACTCGGTTACACCGAGTTTCCGTGTCTACTGACAGTTGAGGAAGTCTGTGACACCGATTTTGCCATATCAGTGACACCGACAGCATAAGGGTATATATACCTAGGGACCAGACCTTCTTATTTCACATCTTCAAAATGGTTCGTTCCTCAAACCCTCGCTGCCTCCCGAGACCCCAGGTCATCACCTTGACTCCCAGAGCGCCACCACTGCTGGGATACGCCACCGTCGACGCAATCTTCCCCGCCGTCGTCACAGTAGCCGAACCGCCACCTAGCTAGGGTACGGTTGGATCTCCCTTGCATTCCCCATCTAATTCTTATGAATTGGGACATATTTTTTCTCCTTTCCACCATGTGCAAATACTTCTATCCACCAAATGAATCTCGTAGAGTAGAAGAAGTAGGAAATTTAGGATCTGATCTACCGCAGAATGCAACTCAGTGAGACCGAGTTTGTAAAATCGGTTCCACCGATTCCTGATTTAGGGTTCATAAGAAGAAACTCAGTGAGACCGAGCAGCTCTATTCGGTGCCACCGAAAATGACTGCCAAGTTTTTGTTAAGCGAGTCTGTTTTCTCGGTGACTCCGAAAATGCCAACTCGGTGCCACAAATTTACATCCTGCAGAAGATCAAATTCTGAGTTTCAGACTTCAAATTTTTAAAAATATATATATATGAATTTTGTGATACTCATCCATTGTGTCTCTCCTACATCCACTTCACAGGTTCTGCTCTTTGCTGTTGTGCTTGTATATTAGTATGTCAGGACCAAATGACAGTCAGAATGATTTCAGAGAGCAGAGTGTTGACTTGGAAGCTGGTACTAGTCCAGAGAGGACTGCTTCAGACCCTAGTTCTCCCAGTTCCCATGGCTTGCCCAAAGCAGCCACAAGGCAAACACGAAAGATAGTTTCTCATGAGGAAGACTCAGATTTTATGCGCTAAGAAACTTCAGCCCCTCATAAGGCTCCTCCAAGGAAAGCTGTCAGGAAGATATCTGCCAGTGCTGGTGAACATAGAGCACCAGATTATGCCAAGAAGGGCAAAGCTATTGCCAAGGATGCACCTGAAAAAAGGCTAGTGTGAAGATGCCCAGGAAGAGAACTATCCATCTTGTTGGCAGAAAGACTTCTATGTTTGAAGACCCAAAAGAAGCCGAGGAACAAGCTCGTAAGGAGATCCCAGTTCCACCCAAGAAGAAGAAGCTGATGGGTGATGCAGTGAAGTCTGCTCCAAAGCCCGTTGCAAAAGCAAAGAACGATGTAGCTTCCAGGAAGACCACGAGAGAAGTACCTGCAGCTGCTAAGAGCAAAGGCCCTACAAACAGTGTCCATGATGCCGAAGAGGAAGAAGATTAGAATGTTCCAGTTATCAGGAAGTTCAGACCATACGTACCACTCCACAATGATGCTCATCCTGTAGGAGAAGACATGAAGAAGAGGAAGGATGCCATATTAAGAAAGTGGAGAGATGCTGATCCATATGCTGCGAGAAGAAGATCTGCTATTGATCCAAGGTTTCACACCAAGGAACAACAAGATTTTTATGAGACTGTCTTGTATGAAAAGAGTCCTTCCGTCAGTTATATGAGGCATGTCGACTGGGCATATATCAAGGAGAATGAGAATTTCTTTCCACATGTTCAAGAGAATTTCAAAGCACTTGACATAGAAGATTTTGTTGGGAAGGAGATGAGCCCATGTAAGGACGAGATGATCATGCTATTATATGCAACAATTCATTTCTATGATGACTCTCTAGTCTGGATTACCGATGAACACACATACGATGCTATAATTGCTGACTGGGCTGCTATCATTGGTGTTCCCAAGCAGGAAGACGCAGATATAGATTTGTATGCACATGCTAACAGAATCACAACCCCATGGCCAACATGTACAAGACCATTCCACATCAATACTTGGCCAGTCACAAGCTTGGCTCAGTATATTTTCTACAAGCTGGTATTCCCATGACAAACACTATACTATGATACACTCTCGTGCCTAAGTCGGGAGATGAGAAGATGATCAGAGGATATTCAATCAACCTGCTGCACCTACTAGATACCCATATGAAAGTGAGTTATATCGACTAGAGGGGCGTGAATAGGAGATTTTTAGAATTTCATCACTGAGGAAATTCCTTCTGAGGAAATTCCTCACTGATGACTAACTTACAGCGGAAACAGTAAAGGATCAGGAGTGCAAAGTTTCACTAAGGTAGTTTTTCAGGATGAAGAATATGAAAACAGTTTGCACAGCGTGCAGGCACGCAGAAAACAGATGCGGATTAACTTGCATGAAGAATTTGGGGTTGAGGAATTTCAGAGAAAGTCTTCAGCAAATTCTTCAAACAGTGACAGTGAAAATCATCAACACATAAGCTGAGGAATATAAAGAGTTGAGGAAATAAAACCCGTTTTAGAGTGAAGATATTAGTTGATGACACAGTTCCAACTGGTGTGACAGTTGTACATCTGGTTTGGAGCGGCTTGGTATTGAAATCAAAAGACACACAATCCCGGGAGACACAGTCCCTACCGTATTCTCCTTGGGCTAAGAACACACAGTCCTCGCCCAACACTCGTGGCAAGTCTTCAGGGCAGACTTCCAAACCCTCACAAACTTGGTCACCTGGCGATCCACAATTGACTGCTGGATTGCTCTAGACCATGACGCCTAACCATCAGGAGGATGCACAGTCCTCAAAGGTAAAAGGACTCAGTTTCACACAGGAACAACTTCTTCAGTGATGCTCAATCACTTGGTTCTCGGTTTGTGGTTTGGTGTTTGGGGTATTTCCTCACTCATGAATTACTCTCGAAGACTCTGAGGAATTTGGGTTGCTCTTATGACAAGTGTCAGTTTCTAACGGAGCAGCCAACCAGCTAATGGTTGTGGGGGGCGGCTATTTATAGCCTGGGAGCATCCCGACATGATTTGACATTAATGCCCTTAAATAATGTGACTGTTGGTGTGGATAAGACCAATGATGTGGCGTGGCTATCGATAACGGTCGGGACCCTCAACTGTGAGAGTCCTCATGTCTGTTATATTGCTTACTTGAGGCTTTTGGTAGGATTAGGCTTGGGTTGAGCATCATGAGGAAATTCATTCCAATGTGTTACCTCGACCCCTTTTAACAGTAAGGTGTTCCTATTACTCAAGTGTGAAGAAAACAAAACATAAAGAATAAATCTTCATGCTTCAAAATCTTCAGAATGATTTTCTTCAGGACACACCGAATTCCTCAATTTCAATATCTTCATGAGGAATATCAATTTCAACGCAAATTCTTCGCAATTCAATTCTTCATCTCCAGACCAATTTCTTCAACCGAAGATATACATTTTAGGGGTCGATATTCATCGATTATTTCAAACTCCTCAGCGACTTATAGATCCTGTGTAAACTCAAGAACACATGAGATACTTAACCTATAAGTCTTCAAACCACCAAAATCACTAAGGAGCACTAGATGCACTTACACAATACTAGATTTAGAGTGACGAACTTAATAGTTGAGACTATCCGAATGACTGCTGCGGGTCAAAAGAGATCTTGTGGATATGCACCCAATATAGAGATGCTCATCAATGCCAAGAGAGGCAAGCATGCATACTTGATTGTCCCCATCTACCTCTTCAGCCTGAATTTGAAGATAATGAGGTTGTGATGGATGACAATGATCCCAACTCAGCTACAACAAGATTGGGAAGGGAGCCGCAGAGGCTAAAGCTGCTAGAAACAGGCCACCTCGAGTTCCACGGTTCAGAAATCAAGCTGAGCAAATGGCATTTCTAGTAAGCACTTTCCAAGGCATGGAGAAGAACCTTCAGGAGACTATGCAAAATCAGAAGAGCCTTGAGAGAGTTGTGGAGACAAAATTCTGCAACATGGATGTGAAGGTAATTGAGTTGACCACCATTGTTAGACAACTTCAACATGAAGTTGACTCTATGGAGATTCCACGCTCAGAGGATGAATATGAAGATGAAGATGATGATGACGAGGATGAGTCTCCTCCTCCCACTACTACACAGTACAACACCAGGCCCCGGTCAAGTGTTGTTCCTTCTCCGGAGACAAGACAAACATCTTCAGCACAAGCTTCAACACCTTCAGCACCAACTCCAGCTCAAGCTCCTTCAATATCAACTCCTCCAGCTCCAAGGACGATAGCAGAAGTCTTCACCGACGCTGCTTTCTCGACTCCATCATCACCTGCCCAGAGAGACGAGTAGTTCTATACTTTTGAACTTTTTGGTAAATTGTTGCCAAAAGGGGAGAAATGCAGAGATCATAGACTTCGTGTGAGAGAGAGCTCTTGACTTTATTTGCTCTCGTTTAGTTTTAAAAACTTTGTTTGTTGAATGAATTTATCCTATCTGTGTGTGATCATACGATTTATCCTGTGTGATGCTACGATATTATCTTTTAGCTATCCTTGTGATGACCACTCACTTATCTTGTTGGTGTCAGGTGCATTGCTATTCTTTTTACGCACCATTAAGATGTATGTGACATGGAAGAGTAATCCATGATCCTAATCGATTGTGCATTTTCTTTCAAATGCAAATTTTAAATAATGCACAAACTTATGGGGAGCTCTTTCTTTTCACATACTTCTCAAAGCGTCGATGCTAATCATTGATTATATCTTTTGTCGAAGCTTTGACCTATATGTTGTCATCAATTAGCAAAAAAAGGGGGAGACTGAAAGAAAAATTGCTCCCTATGGTGGTTTTGATAATTGATCACAACATATGCATCATTGGACTAATGTGTGTTTCAAGTATATTTCAGAAAAGTTCAAAAGATGCTATGGCTTAAGGTTTATGTGGAGATGCCCCTGGATGCAAGAAAGGAAAAATATCGGCCCAATATTCAAGCTAGAAGACTCTTCATTTTATATTTGTGAGAAATCACTTTTGAGTCCATAGGAAATCCAATACTATTAAAAGGTTGTGAGGTAGTAAAATGAACTGATTGCTCAAATGCTCAAAGTTAGTCAGCAAAACACTCAGTCATTTTTCCCACATGTCCACTTTGTCAAGTTCCACATACAGAAATTAGGTGTCACCAACATTGCCACATCGGACCCACCGAGTTTGAACCAAAGACAGAACCCTAGCCATTCCCACCAAATCGGTGCAACCGAAACTACACCGGTGCTAATGTGTATGGGTCACCAACATTCTGTTGCCAAGATACACAAAATCGGAATTTCTGAGTTGGAGTCTCGGTGCCACCGAGTTTGGACATATGACCGTTAGTCACCTTTTCGGTGCCATCGAGTTCTATATATCAGTCTCACCGAGCTTCAAAAGTTCACACCTTTGTACTAATCGTACCACCGAGTTCTCCACTTTGGTGTCACCGAGTTTGCACTTTTGTGTGTAACGGTTGGATTTTGGCTGGTGCCTATATATACCACTTCACCCACCTCTCATTCGTAGGAGAAGCACTCAGGACACACACTTCGTTTCCAGATCCATTTTCTAAGAGAGAACCACCTACTCATGTGTTGAGACCAAGATATTCCAATCATATCATTTGAAACTTGATCTCTAGCCTCCCCAAACTGCTTTCCACCTAATCAACCTCTCCTACCCATGCATATTCTGTGTGAGAGAGATTTGTGTTGAGGAGACCGTTTTTAGAAGCACAAGAGCAAGGAGTTCATCGATCTAGCCATCTATTACCTTTTGGAGGGTTATGCCTCCTAGATTGGTTAGGTGTTGCTTGGGATCCTCCTACTTCATGTTGTGGAGTTGAACCAAGATGTGTGTAAGGGCAAGGAGATCGCCTACTTCGTGAAGAACTACCTTGATTAGGGATAGTCCACCGTGGACAGAAGCCATGGTGGGATAGACAAGGCCTCTTCTTTGTGGACCCTTCGTGGATGGAGCCCTACATGGAGTCTCACAGTTGTTACCCTCCGTGGCTTGAAGTCTCCATTAACATGGACGTACGATAGCACCACCTATCGGAACCATGCCAAAAATCACCGTGTCAACCTTATGCGTTTGATGTCCCTACCTTAGTTCTCTACTTTACACTTTCATGTTTACTTTCCGCTGCAATACTATTAGAACTGCATATGTTGGGTGTACTTGACTTGTTATAACTGTCGTAGCTACCTCTCAAGTAAAATCGGGAAAAGGCAAAAAAATTATCTTGTTAGATCGTCTAATCACCCCCTCTAGACATACTTTTGATCCTACACATTCCTGATGAACACCTAGGTATGGTCAATGTTTCTCATAGTACACCGTGGTTTGATAATTATGCTAATTACATTGTTGCTAAATACATACCACCTAGTTTCACCTATGAGCAAAAGTAGAAATTCTTCTTTGATTTAAGACATTACTTCTGGGTTGACCCCATCTTTATAAAGAGGGAGTATATGGTATCATTGGACGTTGTATACCTGAGCATGAAGAGGAACACATTATCTTGAACTGTCACTCTATGGCTTATGGAGGACACCATGCGGGAGATAGAACTTCACACAAGGTATTACAATTTTATTGGCCTACTCTTTTCAAAGATGCTTGCAAGTTTTCCCTCTCTTGTGATGAATTTCAAAGAATTGGTAATATAAGTAGACGTCAGGAAATGCCTATGAATTATTCACTTGTTATTGAACTATTTGATGTTTGGGGATTGGATTATATGGGACCTTTTCATTCCTCCAATGGATATACACACATTTTGGTTGCTCTTGACAATGTCACTAAATGTGTAGAAGCTATTCTAACCAATAATGCTGATCATAGCACTTGTATTAAGATGCTTAAGGAAGTTGTTTTCCCAAGTTTCAAAGTCCCTAGATATTTAATGACTGATGGTGGTTAACATTTTATTCATGGTGCTTTTCGTAAGCTGCTTGCTAGATATTATGTTAACCATAGAATTGTATCTCCCTATCATCCTTAGTCTAGTGGTCAAGTAGAATTAACAAATGGTAAAATAAAACTAATATTGCAAAATATTGTCAATAGGTCCCGAAAGAATTGGTCTAAGAAATTAGATGAAGCATTGTGGGCCTATAGAACAGCTTATAAGAATCCTATGGGTATGTCTCCTTAGAAAATGTTTTATGGGAAAGCATGTCATTTACCTCTTGAGTTAGAACATAAAGCTCATTTGTCAATTAAAGAACTCAACTATGATTTCAAACTTGGTGGAGAAAAGAGGTTATGTGATACTATCTCATTACATGAATGGAGAACCCAAGCTAATGAAATTGCTAAACTATTGAAAGAAAAAGTAAAAAGATGACATGACAAAAGAATCCAAAAGAGAGAATTCAAAGTTGGTGAATATGTTCTGTTGTACAATTCTCATCTCAGATTCTTTGCTAGGCAACTTCTATACAAATCGGAGGACCATATATTATCAAATAAGTTTATCGGTCTAGAGCCATTGAGATAAATAATTCCAAAGACACTAACCTAAAGGTGGTCAATGGACAAATAATAAAGCACTATATCTCCGGTACATCAATTAATGTGGAAACAAATATTACCCAAACAATGACATGGGAGGAGCACATTAGGGAGACCTTCTAGAACACTCTAGAACCCTTAAAAGGAAGATGTATGTGATACGGTAAGTAAATGGGCTCAGAAAAATCCACAATAATAATTTCTCGCAGTTTTGGAATATTAGAAAATTTAGGAAACTGAGAAACACACGGGAAGGCAACCGAGGTGTCGACTAGACACCAGGGCACGCCACGCCCCCCTGGTGCGGCCTGATGTCTAGTGGCCCCCTCGGGTACCTTACTGGCTCCATTTTCTTGTGGAACACGTACTCCCTTATATAAAAATTATCTCTCTATATATATCCCGATGATCTAACCCCACTACCCAGAGAAATCCCCTATTCTTGTTTTGAGCTGTTTTTCGTGACAGATCTAAAATTATGTCGTCTCAAGATTCTGAGATAGAGAGGTACATCACAGATTTTGTCGCAAACCCTAAGGCCCACGGAGAGGTGGATCACTACGGCTGGACTACAAAGGAGGAGGAAGAGGAGGATATGAAGGAAGCAAAGGGGTATAGCTCCAAGGAATAACCTAGAGATATGCACGTGGAATTCAAGAAGTCAAGCCTCCCCAACAAGTACTAACCTAAGGTCCAATTTATGCCTTATTGTTTTCCGTAGGAGAGCAAAGCGGTATTATGTGAAAAGATATTAAAGCTGGAGCTGGAGAATGAGGGTGTGATGGAAGATAATTTCAGATGCAGACACAAGTTAAAGAAGGAAAACACACCACCTCCATCTTCACCACCAAAGAAGGAGACTTGAGTACATTGGTATGGGCACTCCCCTTGGCTTGTGCCAAGCTTGGGGGAGGCGCCACGATACCGTAACACCATCACCTTTTTTTCTTTATACATCTTAGTTTGATCTCTAGCTATTCTGAAATCTAGTCAAATAAAAGTATAATTCAATCTTTTTTCCTTTTGAGAGCTCGTTTCATGATCCATCTATCTATCTATGTAATCGAGTGAGAGCTATATAATAAAGTTTATTTTGAGTTTTTCTTCTTTACTTCTTTCTGCAATCAAAATAAAGAAAAATAATGAGAAGAATCATATGCCAATCTTATAGTAAGTAGTGTAATCAGATAAGGAAAAGTATAAGTGGTAAATTTTTTTGAATATTGACAAACATAACATTGGTCGGTGATGCAACACATGAAATAATTAAAAAGGGAAGAGAAGATTCACATGCAAATACACTATCCTTGAGATATTTTATGATTGTGAGCCCCCATTAAATATAACATGCCAAAACTATTGACATTGGACAAGGAAGACAACATACTGATTTATGCTTGTTCACATTCACATAGAAGTTATATTGTTATAGATCCTCTAACATGTGGTGCTTGCCCAATACCTTTGCTAGAAAAAAACTCCGCACTAAGTAGAGATACTACTTGTTAATCCAAAACCTTAAACCCAAACCCATGTTTCAAGAGTCCACAGTACCTACCTATGGATTGATTAAGATCCTTCAACTAAGTTTTCATCGGTGCACAAAGCAATAGAAATTGGTTCTAAACATGTTTGATCATTTAGTGTAAGGTAAATTAAGCGTTGTACAAACTTGTGATGGTGATAATAAAAGCAATGGGCTGCAGAATAAAGGTTGCATCACAACAGGCAATATAACGTAATTTTCCTTTGCACCAAGAGATTTAGCACACAACCAAAACGCGCATGAAAACCTCTGCTCCCCTCTGCGAAGGGCCTATATTTTACCTTTATGTATTTAGTTTTGTGGAAGAGTCAACATATTTTCATCTACTTCGTTTATCTTCTCTTTCAAAAGCATCATGTGCTGGTTTAAGATCTAAACATATATATCGAGCTGAATGTGGGTGCCCATGAATTATTATTGTTGACATCACCCTTGAGGTGAATATGTCGGGAGGCAACACTATAAGCCCCTATCTTGCTATATGCTGGTTGAAACCTTTTGCTTATATGTATGCATTGACTGTTAGCAATCATAGAATACTTAATGATGGTTGAGTATGTAAACTTGCTTAAAAGCTCCGGCATCTGGCTCTTCCTAAAAATATGATGAATTGTGTTGCAAAGTTGACTTAGAACATAGTTTGTTAGTTTTCAATAGAGTATGCTTCACACTTCAATGTTGTGATGAATTGTTACTTCTTTATAAGAAGCCTTCATGATAAAAGTTATATGATGATAATGCTATGATAAAGTATTTTATAAAGTTTTATTTGATGTTATAATAATGAGCATGATGTTGCTATGTCCGCATTTTGTTTTTTATCGACACCTCTCTCTCAAAGCATGTGGTCATGGTTTTCGCTATCGGCTTATGCTTGAGGACAAGCAAGGTCTAAGCTTGTGGACTAGAAGATAGTAATTAAGAAACAGACTTACTAGTTCTATTTTGTGAGCATCGGCACCAAATTCAACATGTGTGCATAGTTTCACCATGTGTGCGCAAACGTAGTATCCACATAGGTTGGTCCCTTCTTTTTGTTGAGGATGCTAATTTTTTTTGTACAACATTAGTCATGTATTTGCCCTTCTTGGAACAACCTAACCGATGTAAGTTGTTTCTTTTTTCTTTAGAGATAAATATAAAGAGGTTTACTTAGAAACCTGAGCATCTAACTAGCATTTTCTGAAAATAATGAATTTCATTGTCTTACCGGAGAAATGATTACGTGCTGCAGAGGTAGTTCGCGGTCGAACTGTCTCCCTCATAGAGTTATGTACCTTGAAGATACACTTCAAATGAATATGAATTTTCACATACTCAATTCTTAAACTAGATATAAATACAAAATATTAACCTTAAATAATTCAATACCTATGCATGAAATCCTTAAGATGATTGAGATCCTAAGGCTTATTTGACTCTGTGAGAGAAACAAGGTAGTAAACTATGTTGCGTTTTGGAACAATGACCACCAAGATCATGTGATGGATACAGTTTAAGAAAACCTTGAACTTATGAACTATGTGGGAAACTAAAAGATGATCAATGTATGTGTGGTTGTGTAGTTAACTTCCCCTTGAAGATATGTCTACGTGAAGAATTATGCTACCTGTAACTTGCACAAGATATTGGCAACATGTTCAATGGAATCCTTGCGTGTATCATTATTACAATACAAAATGCCATTTGCTAAATCAAGATCTATGAAATATACATGCATCCTTATTGATCTCTCCACCGTCAAACCCATGAGAGGAATATAATAAAATTAGCTTTGTTTTCATTTACAACCATGTATGGAGAGTTGATCAGACTTTGTGAAGTACTTACAACATCAAGAGTTTGACAAGAGAGGCAACAAGCTCAATGAAGTTGAAGAAGAGATGAAAGTCCAGGAATTCCACATTGATGGTACCTGGAAGGTGACTGAAATACGTGTCGTTGTAGTACACTTGCAGAATGTTAGTATTTTCTCCTGCTGACATTCTGTCCACACAATATTTATGTAACTTGTGACGAATCGCACTGTACTCCTAAAAGTATTCACCAGAAGAAATGGTTGGCCATGCTTATAGTTGCATGCTTAAAATGAATCTGCTATACTCTTAGATAGAGTCATGTAAATTTCTTCATCGACCATACCATGGTTGTGCTTGAAGAGTCTTCATAGTAGGATGTTTCGGTTCTTATCCCTCCTCTATCCTCTGTTCCAAAATATCTACAACCCACTAGCTAATTTTCCTCTCCATGCAACAATACCACATCATCAAGTCATACATGGAGTCATAGTTACTTCTATCATTAATCACTTCATGCCAAACATACTACCTCACGCATTATTTTCCCATGAAATTAAGGCACGTACGAAAGGTTTATATTTGTTTTTTGCATTGATTTTAGTCTTCTACCACTTATCCATACATTTTTAACAACGTCCCCGCAGCAACGTGTGGGGCATCATCTAGTTTCTCTCATGTGTAATAACAAATTGCCAATGTTACGAGGAAGCTAAATATTAATGCAACAATCTTCGTATTATAGGATGCACATCAACGGTGTTTGAATGAGATGAAACTAATAGTGACAAGTATGTACATGAACAAATTTTATAACATATTACTACAGATATTAATTAAAATGGAACTTGCAATTGTAGAACTGTGATAGGGACCGACATCCTAAAATTGGAAAATTTTCGGGGTTGAATTGGCATTTTTATACATTAAGTTGTCCCTAGAAATTTAATGGTCATAATTCAAAATGAACATGCAAGATGAAGCAAAAACTGTTGGAAAAATCATATTTATCTACCACTTGCTTCCGTATATATGCCACGTGCAATAAATTTGAAGGAGTTCCAAACAACTTATGTAAGGTTTGGACAAAAACATTGAGAATCAAGGTTTTAAACTTCAAAAAATAAAAAAGCTCTAAAGAGCATAAAAATTTGCATGATTTCCCGACATTGGTCCAAGATGTCATGGCTAAAGTAACGGCTTGTTCGAGATAAAGTTTGACACATTCCTCTCACAAACTGAAGCATCACACGAAGGCTCGTGGTTCTGAGAGGGAACATGGAGCCATGTGTTGACGACGTACCGCTAGTCGCTGCCTCATTCATCCTAGTTTTTTTTCATCGTTACAATGCACGAATATGGCCGAGATCCTAAAATTTGGAAAATTTCGGGGTTCAATTGGCATTTTTGTACATTAAGTTATTCCTAGAAATTTAATGTCCATAATTAAAAACTAAACATGCAAGATGAAGCAAAAACTGTTGGCAAAATCATATTTATGTACTACTTGCTTCCATATATATGCCACACGCAATATATTTGAAGGAGTTTGAAACATCTTGAGTAATGGTTTGGACACAAGCATTGAGAATCTAGGTTTCAAATTCAAAAACAAAACAATGTTGTGAAGTACATGACAATCTACATGATTTCCCGAGATGCGCTCAAGATGTCGTGGTCAAAGTATTGCCTTGTTCGAGATAAGCTTTGACACATGCTTCTCATAAACAAGAGCATCACAGGAAGGCTCATTGTTCCGAGAGGGAACGTGAGGCCTCGTGTGGTGACTAACCACTAATCACTGCCTCATTGAGCCTAGCTTTATTTTCATCATTATAATGAATGGATACAATCAACATCCTAAAAATTTATTTTTTTGGTTTCAGTTGGCATTTTTATACATTAAGTTAGTTTCTAGAAATTTAATGTCCATAGTTCAAAATTGAAGAACATGAACATGTAGGATGAAGCAAAAACTGATGGAAAATTATATTTACATACTACTTGCTTCTGTATCTATATATATGCCATATGCAATAAATTTGAAGGAATTCGAAACATCTTGAGTAACAGTTTGCACACAAGCATTGAGAATCCAGGTTCCTAAATTCGTAAAATAAAAAATGCTCTGAAGTACATGAAAATCTACAGGGTTTCCCGACATGGGGCCAAAATGTTGTGGTTAAAGTAACGACTTGCTTCCATTACACAAAAATCATATAAAATAATATAGGTTTTTGAATTCGAGGTAATAGAAAATGATCTGAAATACATGGCACTTTTACTTCATATTTTTCATACAGAAGTATTTATTTAATAGATTTTGCAATATTATGAGAGTATAGTAAGTTAGTAGTAACACAAATGGCACACATTCATTACATTTGGATAGAAAATATATTTATTTGGCAAGACAACCAGGTCCCATATGATCTGCACTCTGTTTCGCATTTCGAGTTTTGGAATCCAATTATTCCGGGCTATTAATCCTACATGGTCATGCATTGGGAACCGCCGGTAATGTTAAGTCACACATAGCTATTGACTCAGCAATCGAGGCCATTGACTTTCGGTGACCAGTGCATCCGTTACAGTCTACCCCCCTGTTTTTCTACTTACATCAATCAAGGTTACAGTCGCCCTCGTCCAGACGTCATCATGCCTACATTCTCTCGTCTCTCCTCCAACCCTCACACAATACTCTGCCATGGTGCGACCAGTCTATGCACAAGCAGAGCATGAGGTGCCACCTCACAAGGAGAGGGCGTAGTGCAGCTATGAGGAGGACCCCTTCACGCCCCAGACGAGGTCGCGCCAGACCCCCAACTAAAGATTGGTTTTGGGGCTAGTACAATCTGGCTTTGTAGAAGGTTCTGGCACCAACTGAGAGAGCCAGGCATGTGTCGTTCAATAAGGAGTGGGCTCAGGTGCACGTCAGGAACCTCGCGGCCTGAAATGTTGTTAGTGCTGCATCGGAAAAGGAGGAGTTGGAGCTTTGAAGGCGGGTGCATCAACGACCGGAGGAGGTGTACAAACATGGCTAGTACCATGCAATGAAAGCCAGAGATGGTAGGTTCCTCACTCCTGTGTGGGTGTGGGCCGATACATTCGAGTATGCTACCGCCAAAGAGCTTCGCTGAGCACCCAATGAAAGATCCTGCATAGTCGCGTGCCTCCGCCAGCAAGAGGATGATTGGCACATCGAGCGCTGCGAGGCGGAGGGGACGACAAACTCCCTCCGCATTGGGAAGCCGCCAGGCGTAGCTAGTGAGAGGCTGCTGCTTTGTTGCTCCCCGCTCAAGGAGTCGCTATTATTAGTTATTTATTATTCATTAGACGTATTAGTTAAGTACTATCATGATGTATATGTGATGATATAGGTATAATGTCTGCAATGAGCTATTGAACTATTCATACATAATATTAGTTTCACATTTCTATCTATTTTTGTACTCATTTTCTGGCTCAAGGTGTTACACATATTGAAGCTTAACAATAGAACATAAATCATTTAGACATCAAAACATATTAATATTATGATTGTTGTGTAGACACTGGGATCGACGTCAAAACGAACAAACAAAACAAAATGTGTCCATGAATACCACCGTAACCTATAGAAGCTCTTAGCTCGGCGTGAACTTGTTCAAGCAATCGTCCATGCGATTGACACGCTCGCAATACAGCTGGAGCATGATCTCGAGCTCCAAGCTGGATATTTCTTCAGAGATAACCATCTCGAGGATGCAACAAACATTTTCTTCTACTAATACTTTCGAGAAACTTGGGCCAAGGAGGCGCTCGAGCATACACACCACCATGTTGGCTTCGAGGGGGCTACAGACAAGGCGAACAACTCGACCCATGCAAATGGCACGGCCGGCCTTCGGTGCAAGTACGATGCAGTTGGGCTCTAGTGCAAGTACGATGCACACGACCGTTGTCCATTCCTGGCAAGAAATTGGGATACTGACGTGTCATGGACACAATATCGAGTGGGAGAATAGGGAAGCTGCTATAGAACCGCTCTTGCTCTGCAGCACGCCACGCCTCTCACTCCGCGGCCCTCCATTGGTCTTGGTATGCAGTGCACCTTGCCTTCTCGGTGCGGACGCACATGTTTTGCTTTGCGGAGCACAATATATGATCTTCTTATGCGGCGTGTTGTAGTTTCCAGGCGGTGCGACAGAGGCGGCGCATGGACGGGTTGGCATGCTTGTTAGATGGTGTAGGCTCCAATAGGTGTGCATCCGCGTGTGTCGCACGTCGACTCCTCTGCTCATTCTCTTGTGGTAGGAATCCAATGGGGAAGCTTGCGCGGGAACCTGCACAGTTGCACGCAGGAACGTGGCCAAATGAAATGCGTGTGCGATGCCGAAGCATGCACTGGATTCTTTGGGCAGAAGCACAATGACAAGATGGGACATAGGTGAAATAACTGGTAAGTTCGCAAATATGATTAATAATAATAAGAAAAAACGTCTGCTTTGCACTAACCATTTACGTTCCGCCATGCGCCCCACTTACTTTACTGACTAGGAGTTGCTGTGGGTGCAGGTTTGATTGCACGGGGCACACGCGAGAAGTCCACCGTGCATGCTCAACGGGACGCGTGCGAGCAGTCCGTCGTGCACGCACAGCTGACTCACCGGGAATCGAGCCCTTTGACCTCCACCCACATCCCACCGTGCTCCCAAATTCTCCATTAATGCTCCACCTTCTTCTCCGTTCTTATCAATAAGGGCCACCGCCGAGGATTGCCTATTTTTCTGATGGAGAACGAGGTGGACAATAAGTGAGGGAGGGTCGAGGCTGAAGCGCAAGAACCTGCGGTGAGCGTGGACTTCATCAACAGCATTACCGATGAGATGTTGGAAACCATCATATCCCTGCTCCCCATCAAATCTTACATCCAGATCACCATCCTCTCCAAGCGGTGGCGCCCCCTATGGCACTCTAAACCCTTGACCTCCTCGACGATGGAGAGCTCTCCAGTGGGGATCACAAACGCTTGGACGCGTTGTCCCACAGCCTCTCCACACACATCGCGCTAGCGAGACGCCTTTCCATCGACAATTCCATTCCAAGTTCAAGGACGAACCCAAGTTTCATGATTGGTCTGTATCCCCGCCCTCGATCAGCTCGAGGAGCTCAACTTTGTTGCTGGACATCAGCGCTCGCTGCCTCCGCCTATCCTCCATCTTGCGCCCATGCTACATCATGCTACATTCTTGATAACGAAGGTCCAACAAGAATCAGCGTCATTGACGCATCAAAATTGATAGTGTTGGGCTATTCGTGTGCTGAATTCTCCAAACTAGTTACAGCTGGATCCATACCCGTTCACGTACAAAAGTTTTCTTCTCATTCTTATTATTGTACATCATATTTTATCTAGTTTTTATTGATCTATTTTCGGCAGTCATCTAGAAAAGGATTCCCAAAGGCCTCGCATTGTCTATGCGCACAGTGAAGATCTTGCTACTACAATCTAACGGCCCAATCTAGATGAAGTTCTGAAGTCCCTTAGATGCTTTTCATGCACACAGAAGCTATACATTGTGGTGATGTCCCTTTCTTGTTAATTTTTAACCACAACATAGTTCAATTGTTGGTACTTTTACCCACAATTACAACGACAAATGTATTGTATATGATTTCAAAAGAAAATTTGGGATATTTCAATACGTATTTTTTGAGTTGTTAATCATGAACGGTCGAAGATGGCTTATCAATCTGTTAGTGTATTTTATAAGTCATGTAAATCAAAGAGGCCTGTAGTGCTTAAAACTTCATGGCAATGATTTGTTGTCTTTATTTGCAGATACAAGCATGACTGGGAGTGCAAAAAGTGGCGCAATATAAAAATCCCATCGATTGCCTTGAATTCCATCTCACATAACGAGTACAGAGGCACAAATCCAAAGATTCAATTCACCAATTTCTTTGTTCAGAAAGCAAGGGCACTCAAGGTAATGAGGTTTGCACTATATTTAGTGCACCACAATGGATGGTTTGCTCATCAAGGGAGGCCTCTACAGTGGAATAGAAAAGGCTCTGCAGAAGCTGATTTTCATTTTCGAAGTTCATATGACAGATTGTTCGAAAGGCATTCTATAGAGAATATATATGACTTCTCGGTGGCTAATCCGTCCGCAGATATATTTCATGCCATAGATTCCAATGAAGATTGGATTTTATTTCTAATGTCATTTTTTACCTTGTAATCTTTCAATTTGTGTCGGTGCACTAAAGATCGGGGTCTCCAGTGCCCCAGACTAGTGTGCGGACACCGACAGCCCCCTCCACAGTGGGAAGGCGCGTCGCTGGAGCATAGGGTGGAAGCAAGGCTCGGAAGCCCACCAAGTGCATACTACAAGCCCCCGGCAAGCGCCCGCTTGTTGGGAATGAAGAAGAGACTCCGGCAGGAGCTCCCTGCCGGGAAGATAGACATTACCAAGGCGAGACCCTCCCGCCAAATAAGAAGGACTGAGCCGCGGCAAGCCATTCTTGCCGGGAAGATTGACAAGGCCTCGACAGGCCATCACCTCCCTGCCGAGAGGAACAAGAAGAACCCCCGGAAGGTAACCCTGCAAGGGAGGGAAAGAAGGCTCGAGGAGAGGCACGAGCCCACGGCGCCTTCGCGTCCTGTGATCGCCTCCATCAACGAACACGCCACCGCTGATGCATGGACCACGCGTCTACCCACACGCCAGCGCAACACCCCGAAGTTACCATGTGTGGGTACGTGTCCAACTCCCCCTGACAAGGTCAGGAAACCTGTCGAAGCATTTATTGCACCGCAGTAACACTGTGGCGTGCGGTTGCCGCTGTTCCACTCCTGAACCCACCGTTCACCCTCTGAGCCATTGTGGTGACCCCTTCGCCTATTAAAGGAGGCCCGAGGCTTAGTAGAAACGACTTTTTTGGCTTTTTGACCAGTTGAAAGGCTGTAAGAGGGATAAATTTACAGTAAACTAAAACGAATAACTAAACACATGCAGGAGTAGGGTTTTACGCACAACGCGACCCGAACCTGGGTAAAACGACCTTGCCGGGCCCTGACTGTTGGTTTTGCTCTTGTAGCGACCCCTCTCCCCGCCAAACCGGCAAAAGGGGACCGATGAGGCCCCCATAGGTGTCGATCCTTTCACCGACATCTTTGGCGCGCCAGGTAGGGGGATCACCGAAGGTAGGCCGGCGTCAGCGTCGTCTCGATCCGACGAGCCGTTCGACGGCTCCATGGATCTCACTTCGCAGGAGCATCCTCCCAGAGTAGGAGGAGGCAGTGGATGCTCTGCCCGCACGCGAGAGCACGTAGCACCTCCATAGGTGCTACACGAGCGCGGGTGGAAGGAGCGGAAGCCCTGAGCTCTGCATCGCCTGGCGAACACACCTCCTTGGAACGGCCGCGCTGCTGTGGAGGGCGTGACAGGGTGCTTCGGCCAGGCCTCCGATGCTTGCTCCGGCCATCGCGCATCTTTGGAGTGATGTATGGTCGTTGAGGACGCGTCCGAGGCCCCGAATCGCCCCTTTACGCGCCCTCGGGCTCGGATTTCTTCTTGGAGCATTGTGACGCCAGAAAGATGCGCTCGGGGCTCTACCAGCAACCCTCTTGCAAAAGAGATGAGAAAGTGTTGCGCCCCGGTGCGCCTCTTTCTTTCGGTGTGGCCAAAATCCACCGGCGAGAACCTCGTCAGCAAAGAGGCCGCTGGGGGCAACGTCAGCTCGCCGGGGGTGCAAGATATTCCTCCCCGACAACATCTTCGGACGCTGCGGCTAAGAATGCCGCGATGCGCAAGATAAGTACAGAGGCAAACCTCTTGCCAGACTCTTGGTAGACAAGTTTTATCCTTTTGAAGCATCGACTTTTGTATGAAAATCTCACGTGCTGATGGTCCTTGCTAAGATCAGTGCACTCCGACTTCGTTTCGAGCTTGTTCAACGACTTGAGCGGCCATAGAGCACCCTCATCTCATTCAGAACTCATTCAACGTTTCGGACGACTACGTAGCACCATATTTCGCCTTGAGCCGCGCTCGACGGTTTACATGGTTGCACTAAGTGCGGCGAGGAGTCTTGCCGGTGACGACCTCCTCTGTCGAGTTTTGTGAGGACCCGCTCCTCTAAGTACTCGTGATAGGATAAGTCAAGCCGGCAAGCATCCGGAAAGTGCAAGAGAATAATCATACAAGATGAGAGTTGAATAAAGGATGCATCTATTCATTCATTTGTCTGGATACATTTGATTCCACTTACAAGGCATTATTGTCCTAACCTAAAGACTCTGTCTTTTGACGAGGGACGAGCTATGCTAAGGCCGCGAGGCCTAAGAAGGTGAAAAGGCGGCAAGGCCGTCTGCGCGACCCAGGCTGGTTCCTCCTGAACCAGCATTGCGCAGAGGAGAACAGTTCCAGGAGAGAAGATGGAGCCAAACTCCGGGAGCTGTCGAGAAGACGAGGCAGTATCGGCTTTTCCGACGCGCAGGTATCGGCTTTGGACGGGGTGAGCCGCGGACTGACGGTGATTGTGCGACCAGAGGTTAGTCCGAGGTCAGATCCTCATATGCCGGCTTAACCTCCCGAGGATCTAACCCATCCCCGCTGTCACTGCCACCCTACCCTTCCTCGTCACGCCTAGACGAGGAAGAGCTCTACAGGGGTTTAGGTATTCATCTGAGAGGGAAGATTAGATTCCCTCGAATGTCCTTTCCTGACTCGGTTAAGGGCTGGCATGACTCCTGGTTTTACTGCTAGGATCTCCTAGTCGGTGATGGACAACCGAGCCTCCTTCCATACTCGGCGGGCAAGTGCAGTTGGCCCCTTCCTTGACCATGTTGAAGAAGGAGAAGGTAGATGTAGACATATTGGTTATTGCTCTGGTCGCGTTGGTGCTTATGGGCATCCATGGAATGGACCTACTCGAGGTCTTCTTCAAGTTTAAGTTCCAGCCCCTCCAGGCCAGGGCCCACCCCATGTGGATGTACGAGGTGCCGAGTGATGTAACCCGTGTTCCCCCGGAGGAGCTTCGGGTGGAGGAGCTGGAAGGCAAGCTCAAGGCGTCACTCCGATGCATTACAACCCTTGGGGTTCCAGGATGGTGCCCATTTCGTAAGGGAGAATCCATCGAATGTGGTAACTTGTTGTTTATCCCATCCGGGTGACTTCACCGCTAATGTATTTCTACTGTTTGACGTGAACATGATTTCTTCACTCGACATGCTTTCACAACGTTGATCAACTTGGTGCCAGTAGTCGATCATATGCCGATTGACGTGGCGAGTGACACCGAGCATCCCGAAAGTTATGGAGGCGATGGCGACGACGATGATGAGGAGCAATCCAAGAAGAGCGATGACGATGATGAGCGCAGGGACGAGGCAAAGTCCTCCCCATGTGAGGAAGTTCCAGCCGAGGCCCATTCCAAGGCGAGACAGGCTCCTGGACTTCATGCTGGTGGCGCCAAGGTTCAGAGTGTCGCCAAGTTGATTTTGTCGGCTATGTCGAGCCGCAACTCCAAGCGAGAGCGGAGTGACTGTACAGCGTCACCGAAGAAGGTCGCCAAACAACCCAAGATCACGGTTTCCAAGCCTCGGAAGGCGGTTGTCACACCCTGTGTTTGTACCACTTTGCCACAATATGTTTTATAAAAAAATTAGAGCCAATGAACACTTTTTGCATGCTTCTGATGGTTGATCTGGTTGCTACTTGCTTCTATGTTTGGTTATTTTTTGAACTACCTAAAATTATTCTCCTCTCAAGAACTCATCTCCTTGATGCCAACCTTTTCCCAATGCATTCGCAAAAAATAACCTTTTCCCAATGATCATACCATGTGCATAGGACCATAAGCAATTTTTATAAATTACTATCTCAATAAAAGGCACTTATTTATTTTAAACTTTTAAAAACCCCTAAGTTGAGATTTGTACTACAAGTCCTCTACTTAGGAGAGATACTTTACCCCAAGGATTTTATTTGAATCCTATTATCAAAAAGACTTCCGAGAACCATAAAATACTTATTTTAAAAGTTATTTTACTATTTTATTTAAATACTTCTTTCTCAGGCCAACAATGGTATTTCATAGGAATTTTTTTATTAGTACAAAAATATTTTAGAAACTTTAGGGAAACTCAATGGACATATATTATCCATATATAAGAGTTTCAACACATGGTCCTGTTCAAAATATTGTTCAAAGCCCCTCAAATACTTCCATAGGAAAAATTCTAAATAAATCTAGGAAAAATCTAGCAAGTCACACATTCTATATGTGGTGATTTTTCCAAATTGCATCCCAATCCAAGTTGATTTGGTCCTCCAAAATGTTCCCAAACCCTGTGTGTCACGAACCAAATTTTAGTAACTTTAGATTGCCAAGTTTATCCAATTGATCTCAAACTTTGCACGAGTGATCTAGAACCCAAATAAGGATGCTACACCAAGTTGTGTATTTGTGGGGATAGATTTACCCAACTAAGTCTACAGAAATATTATGTTGCCCATTTCTAGGGTTTTTCATGTTTACATTGTCAACTTTTTTCAAATGAGCTCAAGCCTTGTGATCCCTCTCATTTTTACCCATCAATTGATCGTCTTATATCTCACTACAAGTAGTAAAGTTTACCTTGCACACAAGAACATCAAACACCTTCTGGTGATTGGGTAAAACTGCTGCTCTCACCCCTTCGACTATTCCCCTTCACACCAAATTCTTACCAAAAGCCCACATTGTTACCTTTTACCTCTAGTAAGACTTGCACGACCACAACTCTATGATTGAGTGGTGAAAACACCAATTTTATCCCCTGGAAATCTAGGACAACACTCATTTTTACCTCCCCACCTTCCTGCCTCTACTCTCCTTAGCCTCCCTATCCCTTAGATCATCTTTAGATCCACAACAAGCTACTCGACAAAGTGGGGCAGGCGAGAGCATGAAGACATGCTATGAAATGCCAAAACAATGCTCTGGAATGCGCTATAGTGCGCTCCCGCAGTGTAGCCGTTGCCCAATGGCCAGCCCCGGCCATCTCAAGCCCCACCCTGTTGTCCCCCGAGGTGTCCTCGGCATACGGAACCCGACACTTTGTCGCCGCCTCCTATCTCTTCCGCTTTCTCCCCTCTGCAACACATGCCCGTAGCTGCCTAGCTCGGCCAGTGCGCACCGGCGCTCGGGACCCGCTAGGAGCCTGCACCACTCCTCCTTGTCGTCTCCTTCACACTAGACCGCGTCCACAAAGGCCCCAGACCCGTCCCCAAGTGCTCTCTCTCCCTGTGGCAGTCGCCATGGCCTCGCCGGCGCACAAGCACACAATGGACCACTGCCCGGCTATTTAAGCCACTCCCGGGCCTCCTTTTCCCACTTGATCACTTCCTTATCCTCCCAATAATACACCCGTTCCTATTCCTCTGCATCTTGGTTCCCGGATGGTCAGGATCGAGCCGGAGCTCACTGTAATGCCCCAAGAGAGTAACTTGCCATATTTGGAACCTTCTCTATGTGGGTCCAACTTGTCATTGCAATGAGAGCCTACGCATGTGTTATTTCATATGTCACCTTGTCATGTTTCCTTTTGCATGCATGCATCCTTGTCATTCCATGTCTTTTGTATTGTTGTCCTTGTGTTCCATGTTGGGGTGTGTCATGTGATGAGGTGATGTGATAGTATGTGAGGGGTGTAGTAGTGTTGTTTTAAAGTAGGAAGCTTGTGGATTTCACTAGGTTTTAAAACCTTCTTCCTCTCTTTTATCTCAAGCCCAATATTTACTTGCCCCATCCCTATTTCAAAAATGCCTATGTTTTAGTTTTTCTTGTGGTGGATGTGTGAATGTGTATTTGCTGTTTTGTAACTTAGTTTTAAAGGAGAATTTTTCTTTTGACCGGCTACTATAGGGAAAACCCCCCACAACCTTTTTTTCTTTTATTCCCATATATAAGAGCAGTATGTACAAAAAGAAATTAGAATGTACAAATGGGATGGGAAGCTAAGGCTACAAACCTCAAGGAGGCAAAAAGGAAACCCATTTAAGGAGATCATCCCTGAAACTAGCCTTAATCCTATGAGCTAACAGGGAAATGTCATGGATGAAACCAGATCTCCATTTTCTGAACTTTGGCTGCTCCTGGTTAAAGACCTTGGCATTTTTGACAGTCTAGATGTTCCAACATGCAGTGAAGACCACCTCAGCAAAAAAGGGGTTATGGAAGTCTCGCTTAGCAGCTACAGTAGCACTCCACATGGATGGACCCTGCCATGTGATCTGCAGGTAATCCCAGACCCTGGTAATGAAAATACAGTTGAAGAATAAGTGATCTCCGTCCTCCTTGATTCTAGCATGGCATAGAACACAGAGATTGGAGTCTGAAACATTCCAGTGACGCCGTTCAAGCATGTCTTGGGTGTTAATCCTGTCCATGATGAGCATCCAGGCAAACATCTTGATCTTCATGGCACAACAGCTCTTCCAGATCCAGTTGAGTAAAGGGTTTGGTGTAATACTGTTGTGAATGTGAGTATAGTACCTCTTGGCTGTGTAGGTCTTAGCATCCTTTCCCCATACCCATCTGTCAAAGGCCTGGTGGTCAATATCTAGGGCTTGAAGCAAGGATTGAACTGAAAGCAGCTCCTGTAAGCTTGAGCAGACAGTGGCAAGTGGAACATATAGAGAATGTTGTCATCGTGAAAGGCTTTAAAGACCTCTTGAGCTGTGCAGAAAGGATCATCCACAAAAGAAAAAACCCTTTGGAATCTAGCAGCCAGAGGCCTAGTGGAGTTTCCAATCAACCAGGAGTCAGACCAAAACAGGAAGTTGTCACCCTTGTTAGGCTGAACATATGTAACTGATCTGAATGTGTCAAGCCGTTTACAGATATCCTTCCACCAAAAAGAACCACAAAGGGCAGTTCCCCGAGGTACTGTGTCATGATAGTGTTCCAGATTAAGTTAACCCATGGGATATCAGCATGATTTAGAAATTTCTCAACATGCTTGAGCAGCAGTGCTTCATTCTGGATTGCTAGATTCATAATTCCTACCCCCCTTTGTTTTTAGGTCTGCACACCAGTTGCCAGGCAGCAAGAGAGGGTGCATGATCTTGCCCATTTTTCCTCCATAGACATTGCCTCTTAATTCTTTCAAGCTGCTTCAGTATGCCTGGTGGGATATCCAGACTGCATAGGAAGAAGATAGGAACAGAAGACAGTCCTAAGTTTAAATACTGTAGCCTTCCCCCCTGAGCGAGGAAAGATGAACTAGCACTGAGCCTTCTTTCCATGTTATCAACCAGTAGCATGAGATCAATGATTCTTGGTTTAGTTGTCTCAACTGGAAGGCCAAGGTATGTGAAGGGCAAAGATCCCACTTTGCAGCCAATGGAGTCTGCCAGGACGTGGAGTTGCTGTGGAGAAGTGTTGACAGGTAAAAGGGCAGATTTGTGATAATTCACATGTAATCCAGTGGATTGGGAGAAAAGTAAGAGCATTTTCTTGAACTGTAACAATTGAGTTTCATCAGCAGATAGGATGATAAGGGTATCATCAGCATATTGCACTATAGGGAAATCCTTATCATGACAAGGTATGGGCAGCTGAATCAGACCCTCCATCAGCAGTTGGTTAACCAGAGTCCGTAAAAAATCAGCATCAATAGCAAAAAGCAGTGGGGACATGGGATCTCCCTGCCTGACTCCTTTCTTGCACATAAATTTCTTTCTAGGCACACCATTGTCATGACAAAGGATGATCTAGAAGTTAGGAGCTGCTTTACCCAAAGTATCCATCTGTCATTGAAGCCTTTGTGTTTGAGAATCTGAAAAATGAACTCATGCTCCACAGAGTCAAATGCCTTTTCAAAATCCAGCTTGAGAATAACTATTGGTTTCTTGGATTGATGGCATTGGTGCAGGTACTCCAGAGTCCATCCAACACAATCTTGAATGGTTCTAGACTTGATAAAACTATACTGATTCTTGTGAAGACACTTCACAATCTGCAACTGTAACCTGTTAGCAATCATTTTGGACAGAAATTTGAGGCCCATACCAGTAAGTGATATTGGTCTGTAATCTCCCACTTGTTCAGGTGATCTCTTCTTGGGAATCAAAGTAATATAAGATGAGTTCATGTTCTCAAGTTGAGCATGACCAGCATGAAAGGCAGCAGCAAGTTGATAAAACCCAGGGGAGATAATGGGCCAGCATTTCTTGAAGAAAAGACCATTAAAACCATCAGGTCCAGGAGCTTTGTCAATGGGCATTTCCTGAACAGTCTTGTCCATTTCAGACTTAGAAAAAGGTTCTATGAGAATATCCAGACCCTCCACCTTGTGAATTAGAGATTGTAAATCAAAGGCCATGTTAATGCCAAGAGAAGTTCCCATTCTATCCTTAAAGGATGCCCAAAAACATGCAACAATTTGATCATGATCAGATATGATGGAACCATCATTTAACTTGAGAGATGCAATGGAATTCCTCCTATATCTCTCAGTTGCCATAGCATGAAATAATTTAGTGTTTTCCTCACCAACTTTAACAAATATGATAGTGGCTCTCTTTTTCCAGTATAAGCACTGGAGATGCAATAGGTGCTCCAAGTGTAACTTAACAATATTCCTGAAGTTAGCCTCTGGTCTGAAGAGTGTCCTCAATTCCTCAAGCTCATCCAAGAAGAACACAACTTGATTGCATGTGGAGATGAAAATTTTCAACTGGGGTAGGTTTGTCTGCCATTTTTTCAGAGCCTTCCTGAGAAGTTTCATCTTATCCATAATGACAGCAGTAATATGGGTTTTGCTCGAAGGAATGAGCCATGATTGCTAAACACACTCCATGAAGCCCTCCATTTCAACCCAGTAGTTTTCAGAATGAAATAAGTTACACTTAGGGATGGAAGTGTTGACAGTGACCACACAAGGAACATGATCAGAAGCTGTCTTTGCAAGGGGGAGCACTTGTGTAATAGGATATGAGGAGATCCAGTTGGCTGATGTGAAAAACCAGTCAAGGTGCTCCAGAAGAGGGGAATCTTGCATATTGGACCAAGTGAAAGATATGCCTTTAATGGGTAGTTCCAGTAATCCCAGATGCCCAATAATTTCATTGAAGATGAACATATCATTTACATCAGCCGCAGGGAGGTTTCTGTTGTCAGGTGATCTAATGAAATTAAAATATCCAAGAAGCAACCAATTAGCCGAGTGGGTATATGAAGATTGTATAGCCAGCTAAAAAATAGATCTCTAGCTTCACCTTGACAAGGACCATAGACATTCACCAAAGTCCAGGATTCACCAGTATGATTTGAGGTAAAGGAGATGATCAAACCATAGGGTGTGCATTCAACTAACTGACCAGTAAGAATGGAAGAGTTCCAAAGAGTGATAAGCCCCCCTGATGACCCCCTGGAGGGAGAGTAGGCAAACTGATCAAAACGTTTAGGACAGAAACACTTGACTGTACGAAACTCAATTGACTGCATTTTGGTTTCCTGCAAGCACACCACGACAGCTAGGCTCTCATCAATCTTGTTAAGAACCGCACATTTCCTATGGTCCGAATTTAGGCCACGCACATTCCAACACAGCACACGCCAACTTCTTGTAGAATGACTATCCATTGGACAATATATATAGAGCAAACACAGGGATATGTAATAGCCTGTGCGACCAAGGTTCAGCTAACCAAAAGACAAAGCAAGCAGTAGTCTCACAGTACATGGAGCCAGCACAGTAACCAATTAACATAAATGAACTAATCATCAACAGATGATGGCGCGGAATCAGCAGGATCTTCCATAAGTCGATCCACAGTTAACTTCTCAGGGGCAATGCCAAGCGTCTGCCCGACCTCCTGTATCACCGGAATAGGAGTGGCGGGAGGAACTTGCACATCATCAAACTCCTGCGCTGGAAAAGGCATTGACTTGGCCTTGGGTTTCCTCTTCTTGGGGACATGCACAGGCAGCTCCTGCAAGATCGGTTTGAAGCCATCCCGCTTGATGGAGCCGAGGGTACATCGACGAACAGAGGAGTCGACGACAGGAGTGGCCTTCTTACGGGTCCCTTTCTTCGTTGGAGCAGGAGATTGAAAGGAGAAGTCCTCTGCAGACGAATATGGGCTGACAGGGATTACCTCATCCATGGAGAGTGTGTTGCTTGCAGGCTTTGATGGTGGTTGCGTTGGAGCAGCAGAATCGAAGGCCGCCACCCATGATCGCTTGGGGATCACAATGGGCGCCACCATTGGCATCTGCAGCTGGCGAGGCACGTGCATGGAGGTAGCAGCTCCCATTAAAGCATCAAAAGTACACGACCAGGATAGAACCGGCGGCAAAGGAGGCCCATAAAAACCCTCGCAGCCCCAACAAAGAAATTGCCAGACTAAATCTGAGGGGGTTTGTATGGGATAATCGCGAGAGGATTGTAAAATATTCACAAAACAGACCCAATAAATTCTGTTTTGTAAATATTTAATTCCTCCAAATTTTCTTTTCTATTTTATTCAAATAGGTCATAATTCCTTGTGACCAGGGGCATTTTTGTTTGGTTTTCAACCCCAACAGATTTGCCTTTGTTCTAAATCTTTTCTCTGTTTGATTTAAATTAGAAAACCCCATGGTTTTTATTATTCTTCTATCTGGCGCCAACTAGTGGGCCTCCTCCCACTAGTAGGCCCAGCAACCTGCCTCTCGCGAGCAGCCTGTGCCTATAGACGTCGTCTCCCTTTCCCCCTCCTCCGTCAGGTTTCTTCAGAGAGCAGAGAGAGCGCGGCAGCTGCAGACGCCGTCAGAGACGTGGCGGCACGCGTCCCTCGCCTCTCCTCCTACATATAAGCCCCCTTGGCGTCCATGCAGCCTAGGGTTCCTCCTCTCGCGCCGCCACCTCCTTCCCATGTCCTTCTTCTTCTCTGTAGTCGACATCAGGTAGGGGGATCGACCTCCTCCGCCATGGCCACGAGCCGAGGTGGTCCTCGCCATCGCGCCCATGCACCTGCGGCCTCTCCAATTGCTCGGCGAGCATGCGGGATCTTCCAATAGCCCGTTCCCGCAGCTACTTCAACGACATCGGCCCTGCTACCAGTACCTCGACGACGGCGGCCTTCCTCCCCGACGTTCTTCCCCGAGTGGCTTCTTCCCCTTCTTCCTCTACCTCCTCTCCGGCCGACCCGACCACCTCGTCCAGTAGGTGAGTTAGATCCTTCTCCCCTTCTTCCTTGTCCCAGATCACGAGCAGTAGGCTATAGCTTCGTCGCCATTCCTTCTCTATCGCCGGCGCCACCGTGCCTCATCGAGCCGTTGATCCAGGCCCTCTTGAGTAGTGCTAGTAGTTGAAATGGAACCGTGGGAGCATGTGCTTCCTTCCATCAACTAGCCGTAGCCTAATTTAACGTGTAACGCCGGCGAGCCCCTTCCCCTGTTCCGGCCACCGTCGGGCAGAGGATAGGCATGAGGGGGTTACTCAAAAGAGTTTACTCCCCTCCTATGTTAAGAACCAAATCAGTAGCAGGGTGGTAGGGACGTTTTGGTGCAGTGGCGAGTCGTGGGTTCGAATCCCCCTTGGCACACCCCTTTTGATTTCCTTTTTAGGCACAGTAGTTTCAGCAGTGGGCATATACTGCGTACCCTGTTCCTTCTGTCGAGCCAGGGTGATGTAGCAGAGTGGTGTGCTCGTGTGTTGTGTTACAGGGGATCTAGGGTTCGAAACCCACCCCAACCTTTTATTTTTCTTTTGCATTTTATTTCTGTTTTCCTTTGGCTTGATATATTTGTTGCTGTGGTATGCTATGCACCACGGGGGGTATTTTATCTCTCCTCACATCAGCTTGTTGCCTCTAGTAAAGTTGCCGTCATGTTATATGATGTGTTGTGTAGGCTTGTGTGCATATATATGATGTATGTGCTAGCTCTTATATGATGTGTGAGTGTGATTAGCATGTGAGTAGGGTAGTGATGATGTGTGTGGATACATGTGCTCATGACCTTGAGCACTAGTTAGTGCAAATGTGTGTATGTGAGTGTGTGTGGGTTTCTCCCCCATATACTTTGTGTGTGTGTGTAGGTGCTCATGTGTGAGTGTGGTATAGTTGTTCTCGTGAAGTTGTGCTTGCTTGTGTGCGTGTGTCACACACATGCCAAGGCATGTTGTGCCTTGGTAGCACATGTGCAGGTTTATATTTGTAGTTGTAGAGAGGCATGATGTGTGTGAAGTTAGTGGGTGTTCTTACTAGCATGTGTAGGTGTTACTATGCGTGTGTTTGATGTATGTGTGTGTGTGCTGGTGTGCTAAGGCACATGAGCATGAGTTCTACCCCTCATGTGCACCATTGGACTTGTGAGAGTGTGTAAGTGCTTGTGTAGGTGGTGTTCTAGTGAGAAGCACATGTGATGATGCACTATTCACTATATGTGATTCCATGTAAATTTTCCTTTCAAGTTTGTGCCCAATTGTTATATGCAAGTACATAGGTATTATATATGTTTTTGGGGTAGAATCATCCCAGGAATTCAATGGTGGGTTCAGATTCCACTTTGGTACACTTTTCTGGGAATGACATATTTCTGTTTTGTTCAATGTTTAGAGCTTGGTTCCTTGTGATTTGATGAGCCCAAGAGGTTGATTCCTTGTTGTGGAAGTAGAAGGTGACCCCCTCTATATCATGTTGGTTTTGTTTCATGCTTAGTAGTTCTTATGTGCAAGTTGTGCCTAGTCAAAGTAGGCATGTGGCTGAAATTCCAGTTTAGTGATAATCTATGATTTTCACCAAGTCTCAGAATCTGCTTATATTTTCTTCTCCTGTTGTTGTGCTTGTAGAGGTCCATGTGTTGGGAATCAGCCTTTGTGAAAGTTATAGCTTTTGTGTTTGTCTAGCTCTCTGTCAATTTTCATTCCATTTGGAGTCCTGTAGATATTGTTTTGGGTGCTGTCAAAATGCTTCAGAGCATAAACAGCTAGTGAGAATCTGCAATTTTCAGTAAGTCCCTGAAATCTGATATTTTTGTCCAAGTTAGCAGCTGTGTAACTTTCTGTGTGCAACTCCTTTGTATTATGTTTTTGCTCATGTTTGTAGTACTTTTGAAGAGCTTCTGCCACATATCTTATTTGGCATATTTGTGTGGCTGTAGGTGCTTTGCATGTAGCTCTCAAACTGCTATGATATCGATGCTCTTATGGCAGATTGCGTAATTTAATGTTTTGATGCTTGTGAGTGCATAGATGATGTTGTGGTGATATTTCTTTGCACCACCCCATCCATTCTTGTTTGTTTTGTGATATGGAAACCTGGGAACACCAGGAGTATGCCATTGGAGTGTGTTGTGATGATTTTGATGCGTAGGACTTCATTTCTTGTTTCGTTGTTTCCTGTTGATCCGTAGCTCCGATCGTTACGTTCTTTATATGTTTTTTGCATCGTATTCGCGTGACACATCTGTTCATGTCATCCTAATGCATGTCAAGATAGCTTAGAGTGCAGTTCTGTCCAGGAACTTGTATTTTCTTCTCATGCTTGTGCTAGTGACAAGTATAGACATACATGTTCATTTTCATCTCATGAACCATGTGCTTGTTGCATCTTGAGGTGCTTTTGTTCATTGCATGCAATTTTTATGTTGGGTAGCACCGGGATCGGAGAACGAGTACGTGGATCCGGGAAGAGTACGTGCAGGACGAACAAGAGCAGTTCCAAGCTGAGGACATCACATGCAAGATGATATGACCTTGATTCCATCTCTAGACTTGTTATGCTAGATTCACGTTTCCTTCGTCATATGCTCCCTGCCTACCACTGAAATAACTGCCTCCTGATATTGCCATGAAACCCAAACACTTATCCCTTCCTAGCAAATCTTGAATGGCTAAGTAGGCTTTGCTCAGCTACTAATGTTAGCGTTGCTAGTTGCAGATGCTTTGTCTCATGTGATAACTTGAGTTTGATATCATTATGTTAAATATATTATTTAATTAATGCACCTATATACTTGGTAAATAACGGAAGGCCTATCCTTTTTCCGGGTGTTTTGTTCCGTTATTGCCGCCATAGTTAGCGGCTACCGGTGTTTGATTCCATAACTGATCGCTCCTAACATGTTCGGGGTTATTATGGGGACCCCTTGATAAATCGCGTAGTGTTAAGACTTGTCCGACAGGACCCAACATTGGTTTTAATTTGCTAGTCATTCAATAATAATCAGCATAGGGAATGGCCTCCCCGAGGAATTTAATCAACAACCCGGTCCAGTTCTCCTCATGAGTGTTGGTAAACTAGAGTCGTGTGCGGGGCCAACCCGGGGCAACTCGGGAGATGTCTATCAGGCCACCGTACGCTGTGCTCATCCAGCGTGTCCTGAGAGTGAGATACGCGTCTCTTATCAGGGTCGTCGACACGTCGGGAGGTCCTGCTAGTCTTGTCTTACCTTAGCGATATATCTTGCGTATAGGATTCCCGGTGAAGCTTTGGTTCTCCCCAGAGTTGAGGTTTTCCTCTAAGGAATCCGACAAGATCACGAGATTCATGATAGAGGATTACTATGCGGCCCGTGACCGTTTGTGATGGACTAGTTGGAGCACCCCTGCAGGGTTTAATCTTTCGGAAAGCCGTGTCCGCAGTTATGTGGCAACTTGGAATATTTGTTAACATCCGGTTATAGATAACTTGAACATAATCTAATAAAATTGCCAACTGTGTGCGTAACCATGACTATCCCCTTCGAAGACCTCTCTTCGGTCAAGAACACGGTGGGGATATGATTGACGTAAGTTGGTGTTTAGGATCACTTAGTGATCAGTTAATCATCGATCGTTAGCATAGACCACCTTCAATACTTGTTCTACGTAAGTTAGCCACCATAAAGCTTAGGATGTTGCAACCTAAACACTGAACCTTCCTTACCTAATAACTTGACTAGTTCTGGCACCGAGGTCATAGATTGCTCAGTCCCCGTGGCTCATAGATTCCTTCATCACACCAACAGGTACAAGTACGCCCGACACAGGTGATCCCGACGGCACAAAGCTGGCGTGGCAGTACGATGAGGAGAAGGACCGCTTGTACGTGAACTATCTAGAAGACAGAGGCGTGGTCGTGATCGTGCGCAAGCATGCAGGGTAGTATAGCCATTTCTCATGTTTTGTAGTCCGTAACGGAACTTCCTTGTTTGGATGCGTGATGTAAACTCTGATATTATGTATGAGATGGTAGTTCAATCCCTAATTGTCATTCTATTATTATGTATGTGCTATGTTACCGTGCTTGCGAAATGCTTAGATGCGCTTCTTTCCAATTCGGGGCCTCGTTCCCTAAATCGGAAAGGACCACATCTTAGTCGTTACAAGTTGGTAATCAGAGCCTTACGACCATAGGAGCCTTTGTGTGATCGTACATGGCCGAGTCGAGTCTAGTAAAATGTTTTGAGTCTTAGTTATATCGGAGAGTAGGATTCTTTTTTCTCCTCTTCCATGCTCTGGTGAGGTTCCCGAATTAGGAAATCTTTATTCTACTCCTCTTCTCGCTCAAATTTTTTTTAGGATCACGCGGGTATTTCGAAATCTATATGATTTCGATGTAACGGAGTTCTGTCTTGGTGCCTCTTGTCTGCCTTGATTTCTTCCGGGGAGTTGAGCTCCAGGGGATTCTTGCGCACATCGCCCTCATTCAAATTTATGAGTATCTAAGAATGAAGGATGTTCGTAATTGCTTCAATACTAGTAGTGGCGAGATAACCCCGATGTCCCCAGTACCGGTGCAGATTGTTCGGGAGTACTGCCATACTTTGTATCGTTGTGATCACGAGGGTCTGTTGTAGATGAAGGTCTGAGATTCTGGTTATGTGTTGACGGATGTGATACAGTGGATGGGTTAGCATAGTAGTTGTGTGAATATTACTCCTTGTATCCGTGTACCAGATTGCATGACCAGATATTTTCAGAATTCTTAGGTGGGATATCAAGTAGTAACTTATAGGACAATCTTCCTACAGATGCATGATGTGAGGTTGGGATTTGATATTTAGTGGGTGTGTTTGTTCACGGTCGTCTTATAGCGGTTCTCACTGTGTCTTAAAGAGTCCTTGTAGCTCGCTACGACTCGGGGATACTTCTTAAGTCGTGTGCACTACCTTGCACAGGATGGCTACTGTAAATTCAAGCCCGTGCGATATTATACACGAAGATATCGGATGAAATCTCGATCATATGTTTGTTCCGAGAATTCTAGCTCATACTTGTTTGCAAGTGGTCTTAATCCGAATTTTGTCGACCTTCACTTTGACGAAACATTCTTACTATTTTGTTTGAGTGCAATTGCTAATATTACTGTTCAGATATTCCCATCGTTTTGATTCAGCTATACCTTCAATTTATTCCGTGGACTAATGTGTTGTCCATCTTCAGGATGGCTCCACAACTCGTCAGAATCTAGGGCGTGAGGATGTGCCGCCACCACCTCCTCCTCCGGAGAATCCTCCTCCGCCGCCGCCTCCTCCTGCAGAGTCTTGGCAAGCGGTGATGGCTGCTACAAATTCAAACACTCAGATGTTGCTCCAGTTGTTGCAAGAGAGGGCTAATCAGCAGCAAGGCAATTTCCAGCATGGTGGCAATCGGTTTGCTAATCTGAGTCAGTTCCTGTCAAATCAGCCGAAGACTTTCACTTACTGTGACCAGCCGTTTGATGCGGAGGATTGGATCCCTGACATGAACAAGCACTTTGAATGCAGCAATGTTTGTCCTGAGGATTTCGTCAAGTTTGCTACATTCCAGCTGAAGGGGCAAGCATCTATCTGTTGGAAACAGTTGAAGGATTCCACGGGTGCTAGAGTGATCACGTGGGATGAGTTCTGCCGTGACTTCAGATCCCACTACATTCCTTCCAGCTTCGTGGAGGAGATGCGTGAGAAGTTCAGGCGCTTGAAGTAGGGTGGTAACTCCGTGTACAAGTACAACGTCGACTTCCACGAGCTAGCCCGACACGCCTTGCAAGATATCCGTGATCAAAAGCGCAAGATTTATCAGTTCAGAGGTGGCTTGAAAGAAGATTTGCAGTTAGCTCTTACATTGCACGATCCTGAGGAGTTCGATAAGTTCTACAACTTAGCTCTCAGGGTTGAGGTAGCTTTGCTCAGGGTGGAGAATTCTAAGAAGCGCTTCAGAGATTCCAGCTCCTCTTCCTCTACTCAGGTGGTTCAGAAGCAACAGAAGTTTTGGGTGTCTCCTCCTCCTCCTTGGCACACCCAACAGTTCAAGAATTCTAGTGGTCGTGGTTCTTCCCACCCACCCAACCCAGCCTTTCAGCAGAGATTCCAGCAACAGAAGCAAGGTCCTCCTCAGACACAGTACCGTCAGCCAGCATATGTTACTTGTCACAACTGTGGGCAGAAGGGTCACTGTGGCAACAAGTGCACTTCTCAGCTCCATCTTCCGCCTCCTCCTCTAGGCAAACCTCCAAGCAATGCTCTCGTGAAGTTCAACCCCAGATCTGCTCGAGTCAACATGGTGAATGCGGCTGAGGCAGAAAACTCGTCAGATGTGATCATGGGTAACCTCCTCGTTAATGATATTCCTGCTAAAGTGTTATTTGATTCTGGTGCATCACATTGCTTCATGTCCCGTCCATTCTCTGCAAAGCATGAGTTTGTTTGTCAAGATTTAATTAAGCCGGTCTCAGTAGTTTCTCCTGGGAGATTGATGAATTCCAATTGTGGGGCCCCGAATGTTTCTGTCAGAATGGGCAGTTATTCTTTTCTGGCATCTCCTATTGTCTTGGGCAATTCCGACATTGATTTGATCCTTGGTATGGACTGGTTGTCCATGAATAAGGCATCGATTGATTGTGAAGGTAAATAAGTGAAGGTTACCCACTCTTCGAAGGACGTGATTATATTCGCGGCGCATGATGATACAATCGGTCTGTTCTCTTTGAATGAAAAGGGTGAGATTAATCCTATTTCGCAAGTCCCAGTGGTCTGGGAATATGAAGACGTGTTTCCAGAAGAGCTGCTAGGAATGCCTCTGCACCGAGAAGTTGAATTTGTCATTGAGCTTGAGCCAGGTACTGAGCCTGTGTGCAAACGGCCATACAAATTGGGCCCAGAAGAGTTGAACGGACTTAAGAGGCAACTCGATGAGCAGGAGCGTTTGGGTCTGATCAGACCGAACTCGTCTCCGTGGGGCTGTGGTGTTCTGTTTGTCAAGAAGAAGGATGGCACGGATAGGTTGTGTGTCGATTACCATCCATTGAACAAGAAGACAATCAGGAACAAGTATCCACTTCCGAATATAACTGAGTTGTTCGAACAGTTGAAAGGGCCTAAGATCTTCTCCAAGCTCCATCTTAGAATGGGCTATCATCAAATTCGCATTCGCGAAGAGGATATTCCGAAGACTACTTTCAGGACTAGTTTTGGCTCGTATGAGTATACGGTCATGTCTTTTGGTCTGGCAAATGCTCCTCCGACATTTTGTCGATTGATGAACTACATATTCTCTCCATTCAAGAATGACTTCGTCTTGGTGTATCTCGACGATATTCTGGTCTTTTCAGAGACTGAGGAAGAATATGAAGAACATCTCATATTGGTGCTTGATAAATTGAGAGAGTACAAATTGTACGCCAAGTTTTCCAAGTGTGAGTTCTGGTTGAAAGAAGTCATCTATCTTGGTCACATTATCTCTGCCGAGGGCATCCAAGTTGATCCGTCGAAGGTGCAGGCCATCGTTGAATGGTAGCCTCCGCAGAATGTGAAGCAGCTTCGAAGCTTTCTCAGGCTTGCAAGCAATTGTAGAAGGTTCGTTGAGAACTTCTCCAAGATTGCGAAGCCTCTGCCAAATCTTCTTCAAAGAGGTGTGAAGTATGCTTGGTCTCCAGAGTGTTAGTTGGCCCTCGACACACTCAAAGAGAAGCTCACCTCTACTCCAGTCTTGGTTACTCCGGATGATTCCAGGCCTTACCAAGTGTTATGCGACGCCTCTCTTCAGGGTCTTGGTGCAGTTCTGATGCAAGAGAAGAAAGTGGTTGCTTATACCTCCAGGTAGTTGAAGCTAGCGGAGATGAATTATCCTGTGCATGATATTGATCTAGCAGCTGTGGTACACGCTCTGATGACTTGGAGACACCTCTTGTTGGAACGATCACAAGAGTCTCAAGTACATCTTCACCCAGCCTAACCTGAATCTCCGGCAAAGTCGTTGGGTGGAAATGCTCCAAGATTTTAATTTGAGTGTTGAGTACATGCCAGGCAAAGCTAATATCGTGGCAGATGCTTTGAGCAGGAAAGCTTACTGCAACAGTCTCATTCTGAAGCCTCTCCAGCCTGACCTTTGTGAGTCTTTCAGAAAGCTCAACCTTCAGTTAGTACCTCAGGGATTTCTCGCAAATCTTCAGATCTCTCCTACCTTGGAAGATCAGGTTCGAGCAGCACAACTTCTTGATGCAATGTTGAAGGAAGTCAAGATTCGCGTGGCAAAGAGTCTTCCCAAATATAAGTGCTTCAGTGTTGATGCCATAGACACGTTGTTCTTTGAGGATCGTCTTGTCGTTCCGAAAGGTGATCTTAGAAAGGTAATCATGGAAGAAGCTCATAACTCCTCGCTCTCAATACAACAAGGAAGCTCCAAGATGTATCAGGACTTGAAACAGACCTTCTTGTGGACTCGTATGAAGCATGAAATTGCTAACTTCGTAAATGAATGTGATGTATGTCGAAGGGTGAAAGCAGAGCATCAACGTCCAACAGGTCTTTTGCATCCGTTGCCCATTCCCGAGTGGAAGTTCGACCATATTGAGATGGATTTCGCCACTGGGTTTCCGAAGTCCAAGAAGGGTAATGATGCCATCTTCATCGTCATCGAGAAGTTGAGTAAAGTGGCTCATTTTCTTCCAGTCAAGGAATCCATTTCGGCAGCTCATCTTGTAGAGTTGTACACTTCCAGGATAGTGTCTTTGCACGGCATGCCTATGATGATTTCTTCGGATCACGGAAGTATCTTCACTTCCAAGTTCTGGGATTCTTTTCAGTCTGCGATGGGCACGAAGATACGCTTCATCACAACTTTTCATCCTCAGACTAGTGTTAAAGTGGAGCGAGTCAATCAAGTTCTTCAGGATATGCTGAGAGCCTGTGTTATCTCTTTTGGCATGAAGTGGGAAGACTGCCTGCCTTTCACTGAGTTCTCATATAACAACAGTTATCAAGCTAGTTCAGGAAAAGCTCCGTTTGACATTCTCTATGGGAGGACGTGTCGTACCCCGCTCAACTGGTCTGAGACCGGCGAGCGTCAGATTCTTGGGAATGACTAGATAGAAGAAGCTGAAGAGATGTGTCGGGTAATTCGGGATAATCTTAGAGCAGCTCAGTCCCGTCAGAAGAGCTATTATGATAGCAAGCATCATGACATGTCTTATGAGCTTGATGACTTCGTCTATCTCAAGGTGTCCCCTATGAAGGGTACACAGTGCTTTGGCATCAAAGGCAAGCTTGCGCCTCGTTTCGTTGGTCCGTTCAGAGTTGTTGGCAAGAGAGGCGACCTTGCGTACCAGCTCGAGCTCCCGTCAAACTTTGCAAATGTGCATGACGTGTTCCATGTCTCTCAGCTCCGGAGATGCTTCAAGACTCCTGAGCGCACAGTTCATCTTCAAGACATCGACCTTCAACCCGACCTATCCTATAGTGAGCATCCAGTTGCGGTTCTCGAGGCGACTGAGCGCAAGACCCACAAAAAGACTGTCAAATTTCTCAAAGTGCAGTGGTCACACCATTTTGATAAAGAGGTTACTTGGGAATACGAGGATCACCTCCGTTGTGAATTTCTGGACTTATTTCAGTCTTAGATCTCGGGGCGAGATCATTTTGTAGTGTGGGAGTGTTTGTAATGCCCCAAGAGTGTACCTTGCCATATATGGAACCTTATCTATGTGGGTCCAACTTGTCATTGCAATGAGAGCCTATACATGTGTTATTTCATGTGTCACCTTGTCATGTTTCCTTTTGCATGCATGCATCCTTGTCATTCCATGTCTTTTGTATTGTTGTCCTTGTGTTCCATGTTGTGGTGTGTCATGTGATGAGGTGATGTGATAGTATGTGAGGGGTGGAGTAGTGTTGTTTGAAAGTAGGAAGCTTGTGGATTTCACTAGGTTTTAAAACCTTCTTCCTCTCTTTTATCTCAAGCCCGATATTTCCTTGCCCCATCCCTATTTCAAAAATGCCTATGTTTTAGTTTGTCTTGTGGTGGATGTGTGAATGTGTATTTGCTGTTTTGTAACTTAGTTTTAAAGGAGCAAATATTCACAATACAGACCCAATAAATTCTGTTTTGTAAATATTTAATTGCTCCAAATATTTCTCTTCTATTTTATTCAAATAGGTCATAATTCCTTATGACCAGGGGCATTTTTGTTTGGTTTTTAACCCCAAAAGATTTGCCTTTGTTTTAAATCTTTTCTCTGTTTGATTTAAATTAGAAAACCCCAGGGGTTTTATTATTCTTCTATCTGGCGCCAACTAGTGGGCCTCCTCCCACTAGGACCCCCAGCTACCTGCCTCTCGCGCACAGCCCGTGCCTGTAGACGCCGTCTCCCTTTCCCCCTCCTCCGTCAGGTTTCTTGAGAGAGCAGAGAGAGCGCGGGAGCTACAGACGCCATCACGGACGTCGAGGCACGCGTCCCTCGCCTCTCCTCCTCCATATAAGCCACCCTTGGTGTCCATGCATCCTAGGGTTCCTCCTCTCGCACCATCACCTCCTTCACATCTCCTTCTTCCTCTCTGTAGTCGACATCAGGCAAGGGGATCGACCTCCTACGCCATGGCCGCGAGCTGAGGACGTCCGCGCCGTCGCGCCCGTGCACCTGCGGCCTCTCCAACACATCGGCGAGCACGCGCGATCTTCCAGGAGCCCGTTCCCGCAGCTACTTCGACGAGATCGGCCCTGCTACCACTACCTCGACGACGGCGGCCTTCCTCCCCGACGTTCTTCCCCGAGCGGCTTCTTCCCCTTCTTCCTCTACATCCTCTACGGCCGACGCAACCACCTCGTCCAGTAGGTGAGGTAGATCCTTCTCCCCTTCTTCCCTGTCCGAGATCGCGAGTAGTAGGACGTAGCTTCTTCGCCGTTCCTTCTCTCTCGCTGGCGCCGCCGTGCCTCGTCGAGCCGTTGCTGTAGGCCCTCTCGAGTAGTCCTAGTAGGTGAAATGGAACCGTGGGAGCCTATGCTTCCTTCGATCAACTAGCCGTAGCCTAATTTAACGTGCAATGCCGGCGAGCCCCTTCCCCTATTCCGGCCACCGTCGGGCAGAGGATAGGCATGAGAGGGTTACTCAAAAGAGTTTACTCCCCTCCTATGTTAAGAACCGAATCAATAGCAGGGTGGTAGGGACGTATTGGTGAAGTGGCAAGTCGCGAGTTCGAATCCCCCTCGGTGCACCCATTTTGATTTCCTTTTTCGGCACAGTAGTTTCAGGAGTGGGCATATACTGCTTACCTTGTTCCTTCTGTCGAGCCAGGGTGATGTAGCAGAGTGGTGTGGTCGTGTGTTGTGTTACATGGGATATAAGGTTCGAAACCCACCCCAACCTTTTATTTTTATTTTGCATTTTCTTGCTGTTTTCCTTTGGCTTGATATATTTGTTGCTGTGGTATGCTATGCACCATGGGGGTATTTTATCTCTCGTCACTTCAGCTTGTTGCCTCTAGTAAAGTTGCTGCCATGTTATATGATGTGTGGTGTAGGCTTGTGTGCATATATATGATGTATGTGCTAGCTCTTATATGATGTGTGAGTGTGATTAGCATGTGAGTAGGGTAGTGATGATGTGTGTGGATACATGTGCTCATGGGTGATGACCTAGAGCACTAGTTAGTGCAAGTGTGTGTATGTGAGTGTGTGTGGGTTTCCCCACATACTTTGTGTGTGTGTAGGTGCTCATGTGTTAGTGTGGTATAGTTGTTCTCGTGAAGTTGTGAGTGCTGGTGTTGTGTGTCACACACATGCAAAGGCATGTTGTGCCTTGGTAGCACATGTGCAGGTTTATATGTGTAGTTGTAGAGAGGCATGATGTGTGTGTAGTTAGTGGGTGTTCTTACTAGCATGTGTAGGTGTTGCTATGCGTGTGTTTGATGTATGTGTGTGTGTGGTGGTGTGCTAAGGCACATGAGCATGAGTTCTACCCCTCATGTGAACCATTGGACTTGTGAGAGTTTGTAACTGCTTGTGTAGGTTGTGTTCTAGTGAGAAGCACATCTCATGATGCACTATTCACTATATGTGATTCCATGTAGATTTTCCTTTCAAGTTTGTACCCATTTGTTCTATTCAAGTACATAGGTATTATATATGTTTTTGGGGTAGAATCATCCCAGGAATTCAATGGTGGGTTCATATTCCAATTCGAAACACTTTTCTAGGAATGGCATATTTCTGTTTTGTTCAATGTTTAGAGCTTGGTTCCATGTGATGTGATGAGCCCAACAGGTTGTTTCCTTGTTGGGGAAGTAGAGGGTGACCCCCTCTATATCATGTTGGTTTTGTTTCATGCTTAGTAGTTCTTATGTGCAAGTTGTGCCTACCAAAGTAGGCATGTGGCTGAAATTCCAGTTTAGTGAAAATCTGTGATTTTCACTAAGTCTGAGAATCTGCTTATATTTTCTTCTCCTGTTTTGGTGCTTGTAGAGGACCATGTGTTGGGAACTAGCCTTTGCTATCAACTGGAAAGTTGTAGCTTTTGTGTTTGTCTATCTCTCTGTCAATTTTCATTCCATTTGGAGTCTTGTAGATATTGTTTTGGGTGCTGTCAAAATGCTTCAAAGCATAAACAGCTAGTGAGAATCTGGAATTTTCACTAAGTCCCTGAAAATTGATATTTTTGTCCAAGTTGGTAGCTGTGTAACTTTGTGTGTGAAACTCCTTTGTATTATCTTTTTGCTCATGTTTGTATTACTTTTGAATAGCTTCTCCCACATATCTTATTTGGCATATTTGTGTGGCTGTAGGTGCTTTGCATGTAGCTCTCAAACTGCTATGATATCGATGCTCTTATGGCAGATTGTGTAATTTAATGTTTTGATGCTTGTGAATGCATAGATGATGTTGTGGTGATATTTCTTTGCACCACCCCATCCATTCTTGTTTGTTTTGTGATATGGCAACCTGGGAACACATGGAGTATGCCATTGGAGTGTGTTGTGATGATTTTGATACGTAGGACTTCATTTCTTGTTTCGTTCTTTCCCGTTGATCCGTAGCTCCGATCGTTACATTCTTTATATGTTTTTGCATCTTTTTCGCATGACGCATATGTTCATGTCATCCTAATGGATGTAAAGATAGCTTAGAGTGCAGTTCTGTACAGGAACTTGTATTTTCTTCTCATGCTTGTGCTAGTGACTAGAATAGACATGCATGCTCATTTTCATCTCATGCATCATGTGCTTGTTGCATCTTGAGGTACTGTTGTTCATTGGATGCTAATTTTATGTTGGGTAGCACCAGGATCGGAGAACGAGTACGTGGATCCGGGAGAGTACGTGCAGGAAGAACAAGAGCAGTTCCAAGCCGAGGACATCACAGGCAAGATGATATGACCTTGATTCCATCTCTAGACTTGTTATGATAGATTCACGTTTCCTTCGTCATATGCTCGCTGCCTACCACTGAAATAACTGCCTCCTGATATTTCCATGAAACCTAAACACTTATCCCTTCCTAGCAAATCTTGAATGGCTAAGTAGGCTTTGCTCAGCTACTAATGTTAGCGTTGCTAGTTGCAGGTGCTTTGTCTCATGTGATAACATGAGTTTGATATCATTATGTTAAATCTGTTATTTAATTAATGCACCCATATACTTGGTAAATAACAGAAGGCCTAGGCTTTTGCCGGGTGTTTTGTTCCGTTATTGCCGCCATAGTTACCAGCTACCGGTGTTTGATTCCATAACTGATCGCTCCTAACACGTTCGGGGTATTATGGGGACCGCCTTGATAAATCGCTAGTGTTAAGATTTATCCGGCAAGACCCAACATTGGTGTTAATTTGCTAATAACTTAATAATAATCTGCATAGGGAATGGCCTCCTCGAGGAATTTAATTAACAACCCGAACTAGTGCTCCTCATGAGTGTTGGTCCAAACTAGAGTCGTGTGCGGGGCCAACCCGGGGCAACTGGGGAGATGTCTATCAGGCCACCGAACGTTGTGCTCATCCGGCGTGTCCTAAGACTGAGGTCCTGCTAGTCTTGTCTTATCTTAGTGATATATATTGCATATAGGATTCCCAGTGAAGCTTTGGTTCTCACCAGAGTTGAGGTTTTCCTCTAAGGAATCCAACGAGATCATGAGATTCGTGATAGAGGATTACTTTGCGGCCCGTGACCGTTTGTCATGGACTAGTTGGAGCGCCCCTGCAGGGTTTAATCTTTCGGAAAGCCGTGCCCGCGGTTATGTGGCAACTTGGAATATTTGTTAACATCCGGTTATAGATAACTTGAACATAATCTAATAAAATTGCCAACTGTGTGTGTAACCGTGACTGTCCTCTTCGAAGACCTCTCTTTGATCGGGAACATGGTGGGGTTATGATTGACGTAAGTAGGTGTTCAGGATCACCTTCAATACTTGTTCTACTTAAGTGAGCCACCATAAAGCTTAGGATGCTGCAACATAAACAATGAACCTTCCTTACCTAATAACTTGACTAGTTCTGGCACCAAGGTGATCGATTGAAGAGTCCCCGTGGCTCACAGATTCCTTCATCACACCTATAGGTACAGATACGCCCGACACAAGTGATCCCAACGGCACGCAGCTGGCGTGGCAGTACGATGAGGAGAACGACCACCTATACGTGAACTGTCGAGAAGACTGAGGCGTGGTCGTGATCGTGTGCAAGCATGCAGGGTAGCATAGCCATTTCTCATGGTTTGTAGTCCTTAGCGGAACTACCTTGTTGGGATGCGTGATGTAAACTTTGATATTATGTATGAGATGGCAGTTGAATCCCTAATTGTCATTCTATTATTATGTATGTGATATGTTACCGTGCTTGCGAAACGCTTAGATGCGGTTCTTTCCAATTCGGGGCCTCGTTCGCTAAATCGGAAAGGACCGCATCTTAGTCGTTACACTCACCGCTTCGGTCCATAGGCGTTCACACGGTGAGAGCCCTCCATGCCGCCCCTTCTTCCTTGATCTATAGCAGCCGCAGCCTCCTAACCCATTCTCCTTTATTCTCCCCGCTGTTTGGTGCACACGGCGACCTGGGCTTCACCTTCCAGAAGTGTCGTGGCCGGACTCCTCGTCGCCGTCATAAAGGGGCTCTCAAGTATCCCTATACTCAATCAACCGAAATGCAATGAGGCCCAGTAACCATCCGTGCCACACAATCATTGAACGGCTGTGTGTATCGCCGCCAGTGAGCACCTCCTCCTCCGTGTCGCAAGGAGGGAGATGAGAGGTGGGCTCCACCTGTCATCGTCCCATGTCCCCCCGTCTCTCTCTCTGACAGGTCAGTCCCACCGGCCAGGTTTAAACATACACACACCACGCATACTCCTCCGCCCTGGGCTGTTTTCATCTGGGTCGGCTCGACTCGTGTCAATTTCGGCCCAGATGGTACAATTAGCTTTTTCTTTTTCCCATTTTAGTCGATCTTGCTAAAATATCTCAGATTTAAATATAGGTCCAAACGCAATGATTCCAACTCCTAAAAATTTCTAAAACCCCCACCTATTTATTGATGCCACTTGTGTAATTTTTACACAAATTTTTATGCACTTTTTATTTAAAAACACCTAGTTTTTAATATTTTAGGTAACTGTTATAATGCTTTGTGTTACTTTTTGTACTTCAAAAATAAAATCCAATAATTTTTACAAAGCTAATATTCACCCCACTATTTTACAAATATGGTGTGACATTTTTAGGAAGACTTTATTTTCTTTTTTTTTTGTCGTGCTCTTATTTTTGCCCGTTAAATTGCGATGATAGATTGTGTTTTTGACAAAGGGCTTGGACCAGGAGACTTTGAAGACCCCAGAGACTTTGTTTAGCCAGGCAAGCAACCCTTTGACCATGTATAAGAACCATTTTATTGCATGCCATATAGCAGTCAACTTTATTGCATTTCATTCATGTTTAATAGGTGACCACCTTCGTGGGTTGTCTCCGAAAACCTCCTAGGTGAAACTTGCACTTGAGCATGACCGTACCTTCCTATGGGGGTTGTGTGGGTGGGAAGTAGTTAGGATGCAAAGTATTTGCGACACAAATGGGATGGGAATATGCATGGTGTCAGAAGAAAAAGTGATTTCAAAAACTTCTCAAAAACCCCTTAGGGTGCCACTAATGGCCGAGGTTAATTGTGTTGAGTTGGGTACCCACTTAAGAAAGAAGTGGTTTACCGAGACAAGGTGTGTATGTGTTTTCTCAAAAAAGGATTAGATTTAAGATGTGCTGACCGTCCCAACCTTACATGTGCAACCATGATACCCCTTATGGGGCATGGCCTTGTTGGTTAATATGGTTGGTATTAGTAGAGCGGCTGCATTACTTGTGGTGGGAGTAACGTGGTTACTCTCAAGACGGGGTCGTGCCCAAAACGACGACCATGGGCTATTTTCACAGACACCAGGCACACCATTGTGTTCCCTCATGGATTATACTGATAATGCATATCATGAGGGATTGCACTAACATGGAGTCTTTGTTAGTATCGTCATGGGAAAGGCATTGTTCGGATACTTACCTCGGTATGAAAATAGCACGAGTCATGGATGGCCACATAATTTTCTCGAGTCTTGTGGGCAATGTGTCCAACCGCTCGAGAGTTTAAAACTATTTGAATAGTCGTGTCCACGGTCTTGGACAATTGGGTGGCCCTGCTTAGACAATGTCTAGATGTTTTCGCAAACTAGGTGTGCTTGGGTGTGAGAGAGATATCAGTATGATTCATCGGCTAAGACAGACAAGTTGGCATGATGGGTGAACATGGGATCTTCAACCATTAGATCATATGGATATCTGTAACATGTTCGTAGTGACATTGGCTAGCTCATGTTACCTGCCCTCACAAGATATTGATCATGTCATTGCACTTTAAAATATGCTTTCCACTATTTACCCATTACTATTATATCATGCATTGTTATTGCCTTGTTCCACAACATGGGTTGCTTGCGAGTACATTCAAAGTACTCATTGGCTTGCCACTGGTTATTAAATTGGCAACCCATGGAAGAGTAAGAATATGGAGAAGAGTTCGTTGGTGGTGAACATGCAAACTAGTACGCTTCCAGTCAGAATGCCTCTAGGTTAAGGTTGATGGCATGGGTTCACGCTTTCATTCGAGATTTCGGCTGCTAGTTATGTTTGGTATGTCAGCCTTCTATGCCCTATCTATGTAAGACTTGACCCTAATGGTCTCTATTTGTATCATACGGTATGTATGGATGTAAGACTCTTGCAATCCAGCTTTTGTGTATTAAGCGAGCATAGATCTCTGGGATCACTGTACACATGCATTTGGTGATCACGGCTTATGAGTCGGGGTCCCCACAGAGATGGCATCACAGCCATCCTGACTATAGGAAGCCTTATTTAGCATGGATGTTAGTTAGGATAAACCCCTTTCCAAAAGCTATACTTAGCATCTATACTTAGGAGTTTCTCCACTTCATACCTCTTCCACTCTTTTTCAAAGGCTTTACTCACGCCCTCCCCTTAAACCTTGTAGATGACCGTAGTGCCCGAAGACCTCTTGGCATCCGGTTTCCCCCTACTCCTTGAGGACAGCCTGGAGAAGTACAACTTCCGCCGATCAGCCATTTTCCTCTACCACGAGCACTTGGTCGATGCCACCACGAAAGATTACCACGTTGATGTGGTCATGAAGGGAAACGACTCCACGACGAGTTCGTTCTATTAAAGACCACAGATGGAGACCCTAGCATTGGCAATTGATACAGCTGCACGGAAGGGACTCGTCCACCTTCGAGACATCATCCTAGAGATGGCTCACGAGCCGGATAGTCGCCAGTTTCCTTTGAGGAAAGATGATATTGGCGAGAGTTGGATATTGGTCGCTTCCTCGGAGGATGGAAGACCCCTCAAATTCCAAACCTAGTGCAGCCTCTCTATCGATAGTCTGACGCACAACCTCATTAAGGAGTCCATGAAGCTCCAAAGGAACTTCACCACACCCATCGGTTGCTTCGAGAAACCAAGACGAAGCGAGATAAGATCAAAAAGGATGGAGCCCCCGAGGGACGACCGACTATGTCTTACAAAGGAGGAGTACCCCCAGCTAGAGATGCACCCACATGTCGTCATCGATGAGTGCAAATGAGTATCGTGCGGTCTTCACCGATTCACTGGTGAAGTGTCGTTGCGATAGACCTCCTTGTACTCCGACTCCCTTGACGGGAGACGATGCCCTTACGGATGATGACCAGGAGGAAGATCTAGAGGAGCATGAGTATGATACCAAGCACTCCACCACTTGAGCCCGAGAACCCCCCTAGGGTAGGACAAGTCATGTATCCCCCATGCGAAGTCGAGTTCGTGTAATGGTTCATATGAAACCATGTGTGCTTCTTGATTGTTTATTGTTTATGTTTCGATGCAAGTCGCACTTTTGCCTTAGGAAACAAGAAAGCGACTACATCGCCTATCTTATCTTAATTTTCTCTGTTGGGACTATCGACTTTTGATTGTCTCACTTGCACTATACCAACCCCCCTTAGGCGTGTTTTCCTCTTCTTAATGTTTCGTTCGCCTATTCCAGTTGTTTGAATTGGCTTCTCCAAATAGGATGGTGACTGCGACCCACACCAGCACGTTTGGCAAACCGAGCACCGGAAACTATAGCCAGCAATTGGCGGTCGGTGGTTCCGCTCAAGCTCGGGATCACCAGGAGTAGCCACAAGGCAAGATTCCCCCACCACCGCCTCCATCGGAGAACATGACCATTGCTTACTTTCTCCAAGTTCTCCGAGAGGAACGCCAAGCCAACACTCTCGTTATCTAGCAGATGGTTCGAGTTATTGTGAACAAACAGCAGCAAGGCGGGAACGGAAATGGTCGTTCCACTTTGTCGGGGTTCATGAAGAGTTCGCCCCCGACCTTCTCCGAGACAGTTAAACCTTTGGATACTGATGATTGGATCCGCACCATCGAGGACCTCCTTGCTTTGGTCAACTTGAATGAGGATAGTGAGAAGGTTCTCTATTCCTCTCATTGCCTTGGAGGTATTGCCAGAGCTTGGTGGGATGGACTCAAGGTCATGCAAAGCAAGTGTGTGATCATCTGGTTGATTTCAAGCAAGGATTTTGGCACTGCCCTCATCCCTTCTGGGATCATGGCTATCAAGAAGCAGAATTTTGAGCACTGAAGCAAGGAAGTGGCTCTATCAAGGACTACCTAAAGAAGATCAACCTCGTGTCAAGATATGCGCCTGATGATGTTAGCACCGAGGAAGCCAAGATAGAACGCTTCATGGAAGGACTCGAGCAAGTATTGCACTATCAACACATTGTGTGTGACTGCGGGACTTCGTTCGAGCTGGTGAACAAGGCCCTCATGCTTGAAGAAAGGCGTCGTGCTATGGAAGGCACATGCAAACACAATATGATCAACAACGCTAGTTCCAGCAACCACAAGATTCGCCCTCACTGCCAGGCAAGCGCAGCCAAACTATCAGTCTCAGCCGGACAGGACTCGTGCACATCGTCCAAGCTACTGGCCTTAGCAATATGCCAACCCTACGCCGGCGTACATCAATCCCAATAACAACACTCGTGGTAAGACCAATAACTTTGGGCAGGTCATGTGCTTTAGGTGCGGTGAGTGTGGACACATCTTGAAGTAGTGCCCCAAAAAGAAGCCTGATGCACCATGCCCCAATGCGCCAAACCAAGGACAAGGCCATGGAGCGCCACCTAGGAACCAAGGTCCCCGCAAACTTCCCACAATGCCGAAGGTCGTGTGAATCACCTCACCACTGAAGAAGCCGAGGAAGACGCAGATTTTAGAGTCGGTATGTTCCTTGTCAACTCAACCCTAGCAACAATATTATTTGATTGTGGCACTTCACATTATTTTGTTAACCAAAAGTTTGCGCTAGAGAGTGGTAAGAAGCCTACACCTCTGGGTAGTGATATGATAGTACAAACCTGGGTGTAGTATTAAGGACCAAAATATGGTGTAAAGGTGTTTGGATTAAAATCAACATGGCAGACTTCTTAGCAAATCTCATCATCGTGAAGTCGTAAGGCTTGGATGTGATCCTTGGCACGGAATTCTCAACCATGCACCAAGGCTTATTGAACTGTGCCAAGAGAACTATTATCATGACGAGTAGCCAAGGAGTTAAAGTTAAGTATGTTCCCAACCCTACCTTCGCTCAAGCTCCTCAGGTTAATTGTGTGTCGTGAATTGTGTTGGAACAAGTGCCAATTGAGGGAAATGATCTATGGACTTGCCCGATTCAGGTGCTTGAAGTGAATACACATACGGAGTGATTTTTTCTTCATAGGCACCATGACCACATTCCCGAGCAACTTGGAATGGTAAACCTCGCGAATGATCTCAGCAGCCAGGAGCCAAGCGATCTCCTTGACAATCACCTTGTGCTTTTCCACGGAGGAATGACGCAAGTGTTATTTGACGAGCTTGACCTTGGAGTACACTCGGAGGCTGTGCTCAACCATCTCCCTTGGAATACCCGACATGTCATATGTCTTCCATGGAATATGTCCCAGTTCTCACGGAGGAACTGGATGACCTTGGCTTCCTATTTTTCACTGAGTGATGTGGAGATGTTTGTCATGGAGGCACTCAGATCATTGGGGTTAATATGAATCTGCTTGGCCTAAGTGGTCGACTAAAGAGCGGATTCAGCAGTCGGCCCCATTGACTTGAGAAAGTAATTAGCGTCCACTATTTTGTTTTATCCATCGAGCTCGACTGCAAGAACTTGCTTGTTAGCGGTTTTGGAGCTCTGCTGGAGGCACTCCTTAGCAACCTTACGATTGCCAGTCACCATGATTGCACCTCTCGACCCTGGCATCTTAAGCTTAAGATATACGTAACATGGTCTAGCCATGAAACACGCGTAGGGGGGACTACCCAGGATAGCGTCATAGGCAATGCAAAAGTCCACCACCTGGAAGGTCAGTCTCTCTTTCCGGTAATTTTTCTCGCCAACGAGCATGACGTTCACGGAGATCTAGCTGAGCGACTCCACATTCTTCCCGGGGTGACCCCATGGAAGTGCATGTTGCTTTTTCTCAATTGGGACAAGAAATTTCCATGGCCCTGAGGGTGTCGGCGGAGATGATGTTGAGGCTGGTGCGTTCGTCCATTAGGACCTTGCGTAGTCAGACCACATTGATGGCCAAATCTACAACCAATGCCTGCCGCCCAAGGGTGGTAATGTGGGATGGATGATTAGACTGATCGAATGTGATGATCATCTTTGCCCAATCGAGGTATTTTGTGATGGTCAGGATTGTCATGTTAACCTCCCAATTGATGATTTTCAATCGGCCTTTGCTTTCAATGTCTGTGAGATCATGAGGATCTTCTCGATATTCTGATACCCACGGGCATCATCACCGTCTTCATCATTGTCCTTTTCTTCGGAGGGTTCTCCATCCATCTCCTGCCAGAGCAGGCAACAATCTCGAGTGGAGTGCCTGGGATAGATGGGATAACCATCGTCTTCCCTCTAGGTATGGATTTAGCATGACTGATCCAAGAGGTCACTCTTGGGCTCAGACTTTGTTTTGGCCGCCCAATCCTTCTTGTTCTTCTGCTTGAACTTGCCTTGGCCCTGCCCGTGGACAACAGATAATTTGGCCTTGCATGACGCATCGGCCTTCCGTTTCTGCTTCTTCCCCCCTGTTACCCCCCCGAGTGAGCGGCATCGCTGCCTCGGTCCTTGCCGCTACATAGGCGGTCTTCTTTTTCGTCGTTCGCATACATATTGTCGATCTCCATGGCTCGATCGAGGGATAGATCCCCGCCCGGCTGAACTTCAATATGATCTCCGTGTACCATGTTCCCGCCTTGAAAGAGCACATGACTTGGTGCCGAGTCACATTTTCGACTTTGTTGTGCAGCATGGTCCATTGCTGGATGTACTCGCGGAGAATTTCATTGATTTTTTGTACGCAAGCTGCAGCTTTGTCAGACCGTCCGAGCGTTTGTATGTGCCCTCGAATGTTTTGACGAACACTCAGGCTAATTCATCCCAACTACGGATACTATTAGCAGGCAGCTGGTTCAGGCCACGCCCTCGCCGATCCTTCTAGCTCGAAAGGTAGGCGCTTCATTGTGATGAAGTCCTCACTGTTGTTGATCTGGATGGCCACTCGGTAATCCTCAAGCTAGGTCTCACGCATGGACTCACCGTTTAACTTGCCGATTGTTGTGGCTAACCTATAGTTGGAGGTGATTTACGACTCATGGATCTGTTTGCCGAAGCACTCAAGGCCGGAGACGAATCGTCCAGCTCCCGCCCGGTCAACCATGCCCTGGGTGGTGATAAACCTCACATTGAGCGGGGGAGCACGATCGTCGTCGTCCCCGTAGCCCTTGGGCCGATTGGTGCTTGTCCTATAGTCGTAGGATCTATGTCCGAGTGAACCACTCCTTAGAGGATGTGTCCGACTGTGTATCCGATCATCTCTCCTCTGATCTCCATACTACCCTCTCATAGGAGGAGGGGCTCTTTGGTGCCTTCGAAGTGGACGAGGGCTATGAGCCGACTACACCATGTCCGCCCAGACAGACTTGCTATGAATGTGGGGTAGTGACTAGGACATCGCGAAGTTTTGCTGTAAGGCAGTCTTCAACAGAGCCTGGATCTCCCGAATGCCCTCCCCAGCTATGGAGTCACTCGATTGAATAGATTCAGCTATTCGAATACATGCGGTCAGATTCTGCAGCGATGTACGCATCACCTAGATGTTACACTAGTGGTCTTTTGGGGAACAACTGCGTGCAGTTGTGAATTGAGCTGGACTATTCCCTTGCCGCGTCGTCGTCGAGTGACTTGTAGAGCCGCTCGAGTCACTTGCACTCAACAAGAGTGGCTTGATGTGCGTTCGCCATGGCCATCTCCTTAGGGGTATTCCTGATGGTGGGGGTGATAAGGGCATGATCTTTCCTCCGCCTGAGCTTCTCCTGTTGCTCTCTAGAGAGTGGTTGTTGGACATAGAGGTCGGGTTCGACGTTGCGGCACAACCCCGTCATGCCCGCGTGGTTTACCCACGAACAACCGAGGAGCTCCTCCCCTGGCCATGTCGGCCATTAGGATCTCTGCAGTGCCTTCGCTGCGCCCGCAATCGAACTCATCGGAAGAGTCTTCGTGCGATGAAGGGAACATGCTAAGGGTGGGCTCATCGGAGGTGAGCATGGCCACCTGTCCCATAGTGGCTTGAAGATACACTACATTCTTGATCCAGCACTTGCGATGAACCGCAGCAGGACGGAGGTGTGCTGAAGGGTACGACACTAGCGACTATCATAGAAGGACTCCGTGCATCGCCGCACTAAAGTGCGCTACACCGCCGGCAGGCAACGCATTTGTATCCAGCGACGCATCCTGCAGGCATGTGGAATCATCGATGGAGAAGCTGAGTGAACCGAAGAGGATCTCGATGCCGAGTGTCATCATGATGACTAGAAGAATTGAATTTCCAATAGCACCAGAATTTTCTAGAAGCGCAGCCCAATAGTGGGTGCCAATTGTCGAGGGAACAAGCCTGACAATAGTACCTGGGGTAGGAACGGAGGGGCGAAGCCTAGCTACGACGCAGTTGTAACACTCAGATGTATGAGTTTAGGCCCCACTCGGAAGTGGTAAAGACCCTAAGTCTCCAGCCTAGAGCCTTAGTGTTGCTTATGGGGGCTGTGAATACACGGGATGCTTAACCCCTATCCGGGAGCTCAATACAGGCTTATATGGAGTGGTTAGGAGCTACGACATCCACTTCAAAGGTATTAAATGACAATAACTATTGAAGTTACCTAAAACAACAGCTCTAACTATGGCGTTACTGGTAACACAAGACTTCATAGCGCTTTATGTGAGAGGTTAAGTCCCTTTCTTTTGCAGTCCCTTCGTTGTCCATGCCTCGCCTTAGTCCAAGTGCTCGTGTGCATCCGACTGATCGAAGGCTGTCTGAGTGACTCTATATGTCTGAGTGAGACTTTGACTGCATCAGTTTCCCTAGGACTTCAGTGCGTATGTGGGGCCCTAGGAGGGCCCTTGATAGGAGGTCCATGGTCCTACCCTTAGTAGGCAACCACATCAACAACTACACCATCCACGAGGGAAGTGTGAAAGCAATGATAGAAGAATACATAACTACTAAAACTACAGTTTCCAGACATCCGGTCCCAGGCCGAACATACGACGCCTGTGCAGAATAAGAGGAGCAACGCTCTCGAGCGGCCGAAGCTACAATAGGCGAACATCTGGCGGCTAACCGGATATCCGGCGCCTTGATACATGTCGGACATCCGGTGCCTGGCCGAAAATCTGGCGTGAGGACACCCGAAGCCACAACTCCCTGATGAGTGCTAGATCGGACATCCGACCAAAGCCTCCAACAGTGGACACCTCCCGAATGACCGAACATCCGCCCCCATCCTATACATCTGGTGCCTGCCTGCTGGCAGCCAACGGGCCGAAGGACCATGTATCCTCCTATCTCACCCCATCTCGCCTTGGACTATAAATAGACATCCCGTCCTCGTTTCCGTGATTAGCAAAGCGATACCTCACTAGATGAACTTCGCTCCTTCCTCTACTTCTCACATGGATACCAAGGCCTTCACCGGTTAAGAGGCCTAGAGGATGTCAAGGCCCCTTACGGGGGAAGATCTATCTTGGATTCAAGGCCGATCTCTCCTAGAGATTTGAAAGATCTACCCACGTGTCTTGATTTTCGCTGTTGTTCTTAGATCTTGATGCACCTCATGCATTGCTTGTGGTTTAAGGGAACTTGGTTTTGGATCTTGTCCAATAAATTGTTCTTCTGTTTGATTTCTCCATGTTTCACCTTCGTGTTCTTCATTCATGTTCTTACTCATCACTTCGTGAAGATCGGGACACCCTTGGGTTTGCCCCATGTCGTCTTGGTACCATGAGCCACATTTCTATCAATTTGGAGCTCTAACCCCCATGTTTTATCTATTAGTTCAAATTTTCTCACCAATTTTGAAAATTTCCCAGAAAAAGAGCCCCAAATGTTTTCCTACATTTTCATGATTCTTGTTGTTTTTGTTGATTTTGATCCATGTATTGTGTTTAGCTAATGTATCTTCCTCTTATTGCATTCCCTAGACCGAGTGTTTCTATTTCCCCATCAAATTTTGACTTTGGAATCCCCTATTTCCGTCTCAAATCGAGATTTTCAGCCCCAAATCATGATCTGGATTTGTCCTGAAGGACTTTTGGGCATCAGACGGGACATCCTGGGCCCTAGGTGCACATCTGGGCCTGTAGCCAAAAATCCGGCTCGTGGAGTGTCAAAATGGGGGTGGTACAGGATATCAATGCATGTATTTCCGGCCTAGCCCCGGATGTTCGGTCCTTGTAGGTTTCAACCTCCCTCATTTTACTATTTTTGCCATAAGTAATTCATGTAGAGTATGATTTCAGGCGTTCTTTAGCTTGCTTTGTAGCTATTGACATACACCATCCATGAAAATTAGTTCCATAATAATTTGGCACCATCATATTTTTCAAATGTTGGCAAGTTTTCCAAGGCCCTCCGCTATATGATTCGCAATACCACCATAGACATCTACAACCTAACTCATTTTGGTTCCCAATGCACTTGTGGTCGTTTGAGTTGTGATTTGAGTCTCTTAAGCTGTTTCGGCTACTTATGGACGGTTGCTACTTCATCAACCACCCGTGACTTGTATCATGCCATCAACTACATCAACCAATGACTTCCACCATCAATGATGTCCATCCATCCTCTGAGACCATCTTCAACCGGAAGCAAGGCCACCTTACCGCCGACTTCAGGAAAGGTTAAGTGTAACACATGTATTTATTCCATCATAAACTTTTCCTTCCTAGCCATTACACCTTGATAGCCCCACCATCTTTGCAAATACCTTCATAGCAATTGAGACTAGCTATCCGAGTATTGTCTGGCTTCACAAGAACTTGTGCACCATAGTGATACTACATCATAGAGTTACATCACTTGAAATATCATATAGTGCAATTGCTTGATCTGGTCCATTTCTTGTGATACATGTCTCATATATTTGGTTGAGGCTCAATAAGAATAGTGCAAAGGACGAGAAGAGAAAACAAGAGACAAATAAAGCTTTTAAGAAAGATAGAAAGATCAAAAGCTTATAAGCAAAGAGTTGAGCATAAAAATTACTTGTCCATGACGATACATGGAATAGGAAACCTTCTGCTTGTATTAATATGATTGGTGCCAAATGTCGAGATCATGCCCAAATGAGCAATCAAGCTAGCGTCTTTCAGTGTCTTTGTGCAACACGAGCTTAGTCTCTACTAGGCAATTTTGGATTGCTCATTGTCGGGGTTTCATATCTATGGGACCGGCAAGGTCCCTTTTAGTACGGTTCCTCGGGGACTACGTGCGTACAAAGGGCATCACCGACAACTGCATGCACTGGGGTTTATATAGGGTTGGGCCGCTTGGAAGCGTAAAATACTATGTCATGTGTTTTGTGGATTATGTGGATGATCACAGTATAGATGCGCTCGCCCGACAAGTATGCTCGAGGGCAGCAGCTATGCGTGTGCAATGAGCAGAGTATCGACCCTTCTAAAGGTAGACATGGACCTCCTGTCATAGTCCAAGGGGTTTCTATACTGGCTAAATCATTCATTTTATTGGAGTATAGTACAGAAGCTAACTGCCAAAACTACTAATAGAAGCATCAGTGGGAAATATCTAACTCTCACAGACACAGCGAGACACATTAAATGCACCATGAGCTGGCGCGCTGGCCACGTTCCCGAGCAAGAATTGCCTCTCCTTTTGTGCCATTCGCCCAGCTACATTCTATTTGCTTGACACGCCATGGGATGGGTGTCATTAAAGTGATTGCATGCCGGTGACTCGACCCACCTAACTGTCTACCCACTAAACACCTCACTGATGCTTACAATCAGCCTAATGAGGTGGAGTGGCACAGCGGCATGAGTGTTTTGCTTGGGGGCCTCTCAATGACTAGGAGCCACCGTCGCAATGACTAGAGGCATAGGATACGGTCAAGCCCATACTTGAGTGTTTTGCTTGGGGACCTCTCCCTAGTCGCGCATTGAGGCGCCATCACTAGGGGCTGGTGTCGGTTCCTGTGGTAGGGGCGTGGCTATGGATCGGGGGGGATGGAATGCTCCATGCTGCGGTGGCCACAGCGGTGTCCCTCACCCATAGACCCGAGTGGATCCCCCTACATGGGATGCAACGCACAAATTCGTGGTCTCGCTGCACCGTCGCCCCTACAGATGGTTGTGGCTTCCCAACCCCTTCGCCAGGGCTATGGAGGGCAGGAGACCAGCTGGCCTATGGCTCCGGGCAGATGGATGCTGCAATACGCCTATATGGGTGGCACTCGACTCCTTCCCTGGCGGCACTATCTTCTTGAAACGAGGGTGGAATTCATTCGTGCGCTCTGGCGGTTTAGGTCCAGAGCATCTTCTTCATTTTAGATTTGAGAGGGAGATCATCCTCTTTGTCACATTCTTCGGGATCTCGACAAGCTGACTGGATTATTGTGCAGAAGGCTCCTGCGACAACAGACTCGACACTACGAGCGATGATAATGATGATGATATCCTCCCGTGTGCCACGATCGAGGGCGATGACTCCGGGTAGACGCGAAGGAGCCGTGGCAGGTTCGAAGGCATCACTGCGTCTTGGCATGGCTGGTCGAACTTGGCGCTCCATCTGCGAGGCCTCATTTCCGGACCAATCGCCACATCATCGTGGCAGATGTCCTTCCACGCCTAAGTATCACCCAAGATTACATGGTACTACCTCATTAAATTAAATTTCTTATCGTGTCTTGACGAAAGTCTGATTTTTCTTTCTCTTTCTCCTTTCCTATCATGAACCCGCACTCATGCACTTGTATTCGTTACGTTTTCCGAGAATGCTTGTCGACGTGTTGCCGGTAGGATCTCCCTGTTGTCCTTGTTGGGAATGTTTGGAGTGTTTAGCTAAGACACCCAAGCACGCAACAATTTTGACATGCTCCCTACGTTTTGCTTGCAGGCGCGAGTATTCATCGTGGGAAGGATCGAGTGTTTGGTATCCCAGCAGTGATGCCGTCACCGGCAAGACCTATTCGTCGTTCTTTTCGGGACTCCTTAGTGTGTTGAGTAAGCTCGAAAACTCTCAAGCGCGCAACAATTTTGACGAAGGCCTTCCGTATGCAGGTCTTATCTCACGAGTGTGAACCGGGTTGCGGGAAATTTTCGAGAAATTTTTATATATCTTTTTCTTTCGCTGCTCACTTGCCGCTAGGTGGTGGTCTTACTGTCACCCTTGTCGGGACCCCAATCCTAAGCCATATGAATCTAGAATGTAACACATCATATCACTTTGCGGCCGCACGCACTATAATCCCCATGGCTGCCACCTTGGCCGGGACCGTTTGTGCCGTTTGGCTCATGTATATGAATATGTCGCTAGAAATCATATCTTAGAGAACCCGGGTCGACATGACTAGTTATAAACCCAAGTGCCATAACTGTACATGAACAGTAATACATAACTCAGCAATGTAGGTGTCCTACATTAGTGTGTGTCGACTAGTCATAGCAAGCTACATGGACTCCTGTACACCGCGTGACACTTCCTCGGAGGGACATATACAATAGCAAAGAAGGATACATACCGGTCAATCAATGTGTCCAGAGAAGTAGCAAGCTAAGAGGGCTTGATGGAACCACAAAGAGGCATTTACCTATAGAGAAGGCTACCACAGGCACACAACTAGGTGTCGAATCACACATATACCAATGCATTTCGTACATACACACAAGATGCATGATATGTGTAGACACAACATGGCATCACAACATAACTCTACAACACAACTTTTATTTAGTAGGCCCCGAAGTGCCAAAATAGTATAATGTTACAAGCAGGGGGTCACATGACCCAACATTCGGAGCATACAAACAACAAGCGGAAGTTACATGTCTGGGTTCAAACATCTACTAAAAGTGGCTGGAAGAACCTGAAAAGCTACAACGACCCTACCAAAGGAGCCAAACCTCTGTCTGGGATTCCCAAGCTAATCCGGTCCACATTGAATACGTCGCGTAGAATTAATAGTGAGGCTAAGGTATCATCTGCCAAACATAAATAAGCAATCGCGAGTATAAAGGTACTCAGCAAGACTTATGTCAGAACTATCTACATCTGCATCATTATCAACAAAGGGGGTTCTGGAGTTGATTGCAGCAAGTCAGCTTTGACTTTTGGCTAATCTGTACTACAACCATGAATTCTTTCTTTCAGGTGGGATAACACACACGAGTCCACATATTCATCATCTAAATACACCACTATGGATCCTTTATCTTCTCCCTACAAGAAGGCCATCCATAGCTATCACGTTTATCTTGCGCATTTGTGAGTATCCATTTCACTTATCTATAAACCATATAAGTGTCCAAGTAGTCCATATCCGAGGACGCGGCTATTCCAACAGATCATTCACCCTGTAGGGGTATACTTCTTCACACATGCTCCCGCCACTTATCGCCATGTGCACATCGTACACCTCGGCACCCTTCAAGCGGAATCCCGGCGAGGGAGTCGGCCACGGTCGTTAACTTACAAGGACTCACGTCCAATGCAGTCGCCTATTTGAGTTGGAACCATAATGGAACTATGGCTGAGGTTTCTAATATGGCCTCAAATGATGTGAGCAGGGCCCCTAGCGGGTTCCGATTGAGCTGTTTATCCACTTCGCATGTCGTGCGACAACCTATGAACGTTTCGAATTACTTTGACTCCTGGACTAAGAACAGAGTAATTAACTAGCCGAGAGAGATCGAGTTACTGGAGCCCATTGTGCAGTAGTATCTTGTCTTGGAACAAATACACAAGATCTTAGGTCCTAAGAGAGGTTTCAATGACACAACACACCATGTAATCCTACGTGGCCTCTCATCGCTACCTTTACCAAATCAGATTCACACACTTAGCTTTCACACATAGTAGGACATGATCACAACCAATCCAATTCATCACCCAGATGGATCAGACCCGACATGACTCTAAGCATAGCCGGCACAACAAGCAAACATGTATGAGTAAGCACAATAAGGCTCAAGCACTTCCTACTCATGCTAACTGGTTTCAACTATTTATATGGCAAAAACAGGTCATGCAGAGGAATGGGTTGAAGTACAAAACATGTAATAGTTGAATCGTTGTTGTCCAAATGAAGTAAAAGAGAGTGGGAGAGAGAGTGGGAATGTATCAGAATGCTCAAAGGGGTTTTTCTTACCTTAAAGTTTTTAAGATAACCATGAGTCTTCATTAGTGTCAACAATCACAACGTGGGAACCATCATCTACCGAGAGGGAACAACATCGGCAAACAGAAAAAGAACAACATTTATATCATGGAAATGCACCACTATGATGCATGATCATGACATGGAAATTATGATGTTGATTGAGCTAATGCATCTACCAACAAAATTAAATGAAGTTGGTTTGAACCAAGGGTTCAAATTCAAACTCAATATGTGATTATTTAATTGTCATTTAGTTGAATTGTCCTAAACACAGGACATAGGTTGTTCTAACATGCATGAAAATCCGATAAACAGATTCCTTGGATTTTTCTGATAATTTTTCATATATAAATTATTTTCATCCGAGTTAAGGTTGAATTTCTATGAATTTTTGAAGTTTGAAACAATTTCTAGAATTATTTAATCTAAAATAATAAATTACTGCCTCACGTCTATGTCATCATGATACGTCTCCAAAGTATCAATAATTTATGAAGTATTCATGCCATATTTGCCAATGTTTATAATAACTTTATATGGTATTGATGCACTTTATATGATTTATTTAGAACTAACGCGGACTGACGCTCTTTTCAGCAGAATTACCGTGGTTTTGTTTTTTTATGTAGAAAATGAGAGTTCTAGGAATCGCCCGAAACTTTTTTATGATTTTTTCTGGAACATATGATCAACGTTTGAGCGAAGAACCACCACATGATTCCAACGTGGCTTTGTTAATAAGTTGGGAGGCGAAACTGTAAGCCCCTATCTTCCTTGTGTTTGACTGAAATTGTTTGTTCTAAAAATATACTTTGAGTGTTAGCAATCATGGAAGACTAAATGATAGTTTAGTATGTGGAATTTTCTGAACCAAAGCTATTACATAGAACCTTCCTGAAAATAAGATGAATTGTAATTGTTTGATGACTCAAAACTTAGTTTGTTATTTTTCAAGAAAGTTTATGGTTTATACTTTAACATGTGAATAACTTGCTACTCGATCTTGAGAAGCTTTATGAGAAATACTTGCTGGTTATGATGCTAGAAAAATGGCTGAAATTATCCTTGATCAATATTATACATTATGCTAGCTTTCAGACTTCATAAATGATTTCTTTTATCATTTACCTACCCGAGGACAAGTAGGAATTAAGCTTGGGGGTGCTGATGCATCTCCAATGTATCGATAATTTATGAAGTATTCATGCCATATTTTCCTATGTTTATAATAACTTTATATGGTATTGATGCACTTTATATGATTTATTTAGAACTAGCCCGGACTGACGCTGTTTTTAGCAGAATTACCGTGGTGTTATTTTTTGTGCAGAAAATGAAAGTTCTCGGAATCGCCCGAAACTTTTTTATGATTTTTCTGGAACATATGAATAACGTTGGAGAGAAGAACCACCAAACGAGGGCTACCACGGAGGCACAAGCCAACATGGGGCAACCTGGGCCTTGGTCGCGCCTTGATTGCTTGTTGGGCCCACGTGGCTCCGTTGCGCGTGATTCCAACGCTGAAAAATCCTACAAATTCCAGAAACCCCAGAAATAAAGAGAGAACTTCCACTCCGCCGCCGCAACTCTCTGTATCGCCGGAAAACCAATCTGGAGCGATTCCAGTACCCTCCCGGAGAGGGAAAACCATCACTGGTGGCCATCTTCATCATCCCGGCGGAGGCCATGACGAGGAGGGACTAGTTCACCCTCGAGGCTGAGGGTATATACCAGTAGCTACATATTCAATATCTCTCTCTATCTCATGTTCTTGAGATGGCACGATCTCAATAACAAGGCTTTGTTAATACAGTTAGATCATATGATGTATTTCCCTTACCATCTAGTTGTGATGAATTGAATCTTTTCCTTTAAGATCTCGTCATGTTGGATTGAGCATATTGGTATGACAACACTTGATGTACATCTTGTGTGGGACACCCGTAGTGACATTGGGGTATTCTATTGATTCACTTGATATATGTTGAGGCAACAACTTGCTGGTTCCGGTGAAATTGGGGATCTATGCATAGGGGTTGATTTCAGGTTCTCTGTTGCAATTATGCCCTAGAGGCAATAATAAATATAGTTATTATTATAATTCCTCTATCAAGATAATAGTTTATTATCCATGCTATAATTGTATTGAATGAAGACTCATTTACATGTGTGGATACATAGACAAAACACCGTCCCTAGCATGCCTCTAGTTGGCTAGCCAGTTGATCAATGATAGTCAGTGTCTTCTGATTACGAACAAGGTGTTGTTGCTTGATAACTGGATCACGTCATTGGGAGAATCACGTGATGGACTAGACCCAAACTAATAGACGTAGCATGTTGATCGTGTCATTTTGTTGCTACTGTTTTCTGCGTGTCAAGTATTTATTCCTATGACCATGAGATCATATAACTCACTGACACCGAAGGAATGCTTTGTGTGTATCAAACGTCGCAACATAACTGGGTGAGTATAAAGATGCTCTACAGGTATCTCTGAAGGTGTTAGTTGAGTTAGTATGGATCAAGACTGGGTTTTGTCACTCCGTGTGACGGAGAGGTATCTCGGGCCCCACTCGGTAATACAACATCACACACAAGCCTTGCAAGCAATGTAACTTAGTGTAAGTTGCGGGATCTTGTATTACGGAACGAGTAAAGAGACTTGCCAGTAAACGAGATTGAAATAGGTATGCGGATACCGACGATCGAATCTCGAGCAAGTAACATACCGAAGGACAAAGGGAATGACATACGGGATTATACGAATCCTTGGCACTAAGGTTCAAACGATAAGATCTTCGTAGAATATGTAGGATCCAATATGGGCATCCAGGTCCCGCTATTGGATATTGACCGAGGAGTCTCTCGGGTCATGTCTACATAGTTCTCGAACCCGCAGGGTCTGCACACTTAAGGTTCGACGTTGTTTTATGCGTATTTGAGTTATATGGTTGGTTACCGAATGTTGTTCGGAGTCCCGGATGAGATCACGGACGTCACGAGGGTTTCCGGAATGGTCCGGAAACGAAGATTGATATATAGGATGACCTCATTTGATTACCGGAAGGTTTTCGGAGTTACCGGGAATGTACCGGGAATGACGAATGGGTTTCGGGAGTTCACCGGGGGGGCAACCCACCCCGGGCCTTGGGGGAGACACACCAGCCCTTAGTGGGCTGGTGGGACAGCCCACAAGTGGTCTATGCGCCAAGAGAAGAAAAATCAAGAGAAAAAAAAGGAGGAGGTGGGAAGGGAGGAGGACTCCCTCCCACCAAACCTAGTCCAACTCGGTTTGGGGGGGGGGAGAGTCCTCCCCCTTGGCTCGGCCGACCCCCTTGAGGGTCCTTGGACCCCAAGGCAAGGCCCACTCCCTCCCACCTATATATACGGAGGTTTTAGGGCTGATTTGAGACGACTTTTCCACGGCAGCCCGACCACATACCTCCACGGTTTTTCCTCTAGATCGCGTTTCTGCGGAGCTCGGGCGGAGCCCTGCTGAGACAAGGTCATCACCAACCTCCGGAGCGCCATCACTCTGCCGGAGAACTCTTCTACCTCTCCGTCTCTCTTGCTGGATCAAGAAGGCTGAGATCATCGTCGAGCTGTACGTGTGCTGAACGCGGAGGTGCCGTCCGTTCGGTACTAGATCGTGGGACTGATCGCGGGATTGTTCGCGGGGCGGATCGAGGGACGTGAGGACGTTCCACTACATCAACCGCGTTCTCTAACGCTTCTGTTGTACGGTCTACGAGGGTACGTAGATCACTCATCCCCTCTCGTAGATGGACATCACCATGATAGGTCTTCGTGCGCGTAGGAAATTTTTTGTTTCCCATGCGACGTTCCCCAACAGTGGCATCATGAGCTAGGTTCATGCGTAGATGTCTTCTCGAGTAGAACACAAAAGTTTTTGTGGGCGGTGATGTAAGTTTTGCTGCCCTCCTTAGTCTTTTCTTGATTCCGCGGTATTGTTGGATTGAAGCGGCTTGGAACGACTTTACTCGTACGCTTACGAGAGACTGGTTTCATCGTTACGAGTAACCCCCTTTGCTCAAAGATGACTGGCAAGTGTCGGTTTCTCCAACTTTAGTTGAATCGGATTTGACCGAGGAGGTCCTTGGATGAGGTTAAATAGCAAATCATATATCTCCGTTGTGGTGTTTGCGTAAGTAAGATGCGATCCTACTAGATACCCTTGGTCACCACGTAAAACATGGAACAACAAAATTAGAGGACGTCTAACTTGTTTTTGCAGGGTATGATTGTGATGTGATATGGCCAACGATGTGATGTGATATATTGGATGTATTAGATGATCATGTTGTAATAGAAATATCGACTTGCACGTCGATGGTACGGCAACCGGCAGGAGCCATAGGGTTGTCTTTATACTAACGTTTGTGCTTGCAGATGCGTTTACTATTTTGCTAGGATGTAGCTTTAGTAGTAATAGCATAAGTAGCACGACAACCCCGATGGCAACACGTTGATGGATGATCATGGTGTGGCGCCGGTGACAAGAAGATCGTGCCGGTGCTTAAGTGATGGAGATCAAGAAGCACGTGAAGATGGCCATATCATGTCACTTATGAATTGCATGTGATGTTAATCCTTTTATGCACCTTATTTTGCTTAGAACGACGGTAGCATTATGAGGTGATCTCTCACTAAAATTTCAAGACGAAATTGTGTTCTCCCTGACTGTGCACCGTTGCTACAGTTCGTCATTTCGAGACACCACGTGATGATCGGGTGTGATAGACTCAACGTTCACATACAACGGGTCCAAAACAGTTGCGCACGCGGAACACTCGGGTTAAGCTTGACGAACCTAGCATGTGCAGACATGGCCTCGGAACACATGAGACCGAAAGGTCGATCATGAATCATATAGTTGATATGATTAGCATAGGGATGCTTACCACTGAAACTATACTCGACTCATGTGATGATCGGACTTGGGATAGTGTAAGTGGATCATGAACCACTCAAATGACTAGATAGATGTACTTTTTGAGTGGGAGTTTAGCATATAATTTGATTAAGTTGAACTCTAATTATCTTGAACATAGTCTAAGTACACTTTGAATATATTTGTGTTGTAAATCATGGCTCACGCGACAGTCATCCTGAATTTTAATACGTTCCTAGAGAAAGCTAAGTTGAAAGATGGTGGAAGCAACTTTGTAGACTGGGCTTGTAATCTTAAGCTAATATTACAAGCTGGGAAGAAGGATTATGTCCTTAATGCTGCGCTAGGAGATGAACCACCTGCTACGGCTGATCACGATGTTAAGAACGCTTGGCTAGCACGTAAGGAGGACTACTCAATAGTTGAATGTGCAGTCTTGTATGGCTTAGAACCGGAACTTCAACGTCGCTTTGAGCGTCATGGAGCATTTGAGATGTTCCAGGAGTTGGAGTTTATCTTTCAGAAGAACGCCCGGATCGAGAGGTATGAGACCTCCGATAAATTCTATGCTTGCAAGATGGAGGAAAACTCGTCTGTCAGTGAACATGTGCTCAAAATGTCTGGGTACTCAAACCGTCTAGCTGAGCTGGGGATTGAACTCCCGCAAGAAGCTATCACTGACAGAATCCTTCAATCACTGCCGCCAAGCTATAAAGGCTTTGTGTTGAACTACAACATGCAAGGGATGAACAAGTCTCCCGGCGAGTTGTTTGCGATGCTGAAAGTCGCAGAGTCTGAACTCCGTAAAGAGCATCAAGTGTTGATGGTGAGCAAGACCACTAGTTTCAAGAGAAACGGCAAAGGCAAGAAGGGCAATTCGAAGAAGAGCGGCAAGCCTGTTGCCAATCCGCCGAAGAAACCCAAGGCTAGACCTAAGCCTGAAACAGAGTGCTTCTATTGCAAGGGTATGGGTCACTGGAAGCGCAATTTCCCCAAGTATCTGGCAGATAAGAAGGCGGGCAAAGAAAAATTAGGTATATTTGATATACATGTTATTGATGTGTACTTAACCGGTTCTCGTAGTAGTGCCTGGGTATTCGATACCGGTTCTGTTGCTCACATTTGCAACTCGAAGCAGGAACTGCGGAATAGACGAAGGCTGGCGAAAGACGAAGTGACGATGCGCGTAGGAAATGGTTCCAAGGTTGATGCAATCGCCGTCGGCACATTGTCACTTCAGCTACCATCGGGATTAGTGATGAACTTAAATCGTTGTTATTTAGTGCCTGCGTTGAGCATGAACATTATATCTGGATCTTGTTTATTGCGAGACGGTTACTCTTTTAAGTCTGAGAATAATGGTTGTTCTATTTCTATGAGTAACATCTTTTATGGTCATGCACCGAATGTGAGAGGATTTTTCATATTGAATCTTGATAGCGATACACATATACATAACATTAAGACCAAAAGAGTTAGAGTAAACAATGATAGCGCCATATTTTTGTGGCACTGCCGCTTGGGTCATATTGGTGTAAAGCGCATGAAGAAACTCCATGCTGATGGACTTTTGGAGTCACTTGACTTTGATTCACTTTACACGTGCGAACCATGCCTCATGGGCAAGATGACTAAGACTCCGTTCTCCGGACCAATGGAGCGTGCAAGTGACTTGTTGGAAATCATACATACCGATGTGTGTGGTCCAATGAGCGTAGAGGCACGCGGCGGATATCGTTATTTTCTCACCTTCACTGACGATTTAAGCAGATATGGTTATGTCTACTTGATGAAGCACAAGTCTGAAACATTTGAAAAGTTCAAGCAATTTCAGAGTGAAGTGGAAAATCATCGTAACAAGAAGATCAAGTTCCTACGGTCTGATCGTGGGGGTGAATATCTGAGTTTCGAGTTTGGTGCTCACTTAAGACAATGTGGAATTGTTTCGCAGTTAACACCGCCGGGAACACCACATCGTAATGGTGTGTCCGAACGTCGTAATCGTACTTTGTTAGAGATGGTGCGATCTATGATGTCTCTTACTGATTTGCCGTTATCATTTTGGGGTTATGCATTAGAAACAGCTGCATTCACTTTAAATAGGGCACCATCAAAATCCGTTGAGACGACACCATACGAACTGTGGTATGGCAAGAGGCCAATGTTGTCGTTTCTTAAAGTTTGGGGATGTGATGCTTATGTCAAAAAGCTTCAGCCTGAAAAGCTGGAACCCAAAGCGGAAAAATGTGTCTTCATAGGTTACCCGAAAGAGACAGTTGGGTACACCTTCTATCTCAAATCCAAGGGCAAAGTGTTTGTTGCTAAAAACGGAGCTTTTCTCGAGAAGGAGTTTCTCTCGAGAGAATTAGTGGGAGGAAGATAGAACTTGACGAGGTTGTCGAACCTCTCATCCCTCTGGATGGTGGCGCAGGGCAAGGGGAAACCTCTGTCGTTGCGACGCCGGTTGAGGAGGAAGTTAATGATGATGATCATGAAACTCCAGTTCAAGTTTCTGTTGAACCACGCAGGTCGACGAGATCACGCGCTGCTCCAGAGTGGTACGGTAATCCCGTCTTATCAATCATGTTGTTGGACAACAATGAACCTGCAAATTATGAAGAAGCAATGGTGGGCCCAAATTCCAACAAATGGCTAGAAGCCATGAAATCCGAGATAGGATCCATGTATGAGAACAAAGTGTGGACTTTGGAGATACTACCTGAGGGCCGCAAGGCTATTCAGAACAAATGGATCTTTATGAAGAAGACGGACGCTGACGGTAATGTGACCGTTTATAAAGCATGACTTGTGGCAAAGGGTTTTTCACAAGTTCCAGGAGTTGACTACGATGAGACTTTCTCACCCGTAGCGATGCTTAAGTCCGTCAGAATCATGTTAGCAATAGCTGCTTTTTTCGATTATGAAATCTGGCAGATGGATGTCAAAACGGCGTTCCTTAACGGTTTCCTTAAGAAAGAGTTGTATATGATGCAACCCGAAGGTTTTGTCGATCCTAAAAATGCTGACAAGGTGTGCAAGCTCCAGCGATCCATTTATGGACTGGTGCAAGCATCTCGGAGTTGGAACAAACGCTTTGATGAGGTGATCAAAGCATTTGGGTTTATAAAAGTGGTTGGAGAATCTTGTATTTACAAGAAAGTGAGTGGGAGCTCTGTGGCGTTTCTAATATTATATGTGGATGACATATTACTGATTGGAAACAACGTAGAGCTTTTGGAGAGCATAAAAGGTTACTTGAATAAAAGTTTCTCTATGAAGGACCTATGAGAAGCTGCTTACATTCTAGGCATTAAGATCTATAGGGATAGATCAAAACGCCTGATAGGACTTTCACAAAGCACATACCTTGATAAAGTTTTGAAGAGGTTCACAATGGAACAGTCCAAGAAAGGGTTCTTGCCAGTTTTACAAGGTACGAGATTGAGTAAGACTCAGTGCCCAGCAACTGATGAAGATAGAGAGCATATGCGCTCCGTCCCCTATGCTTCAGCCATAGGTTCTATCATGTATGCAATGTTGTGCACTAGACCGGATGTTAGCCTGGCCATAAGTATGGCAGGTAGGTTCCAGAGTAATCTAAGAGTGGATCACTGGACAGCGGTCAAGAATATCCTGAAGTACGTGAAAAGGACTAAGGAGATGTTTCTCGTGTATGGAGGTGACGAAGAGCTCGCCGTAAAAGGTTACGTCGATGCAAGCTTTGACACAGATCCGGACGACTCTAAGTCGCAAACCGGATACGTATTTATTCTTAATGGGGGTGCAGTAAGCTGGTGCAGTTCCAAGCAAAGCGTCGTAGCAGATTCTACATGTGAAGCGGAGTACATGGCTGCCTCGGAGGCGGCTAAGGAGGGTGTCTGGATGAAGCAGTTCATGATGGATCTTGGAGTGGTGCCAAGCGCACTGAATCCAATAAACCTTGTTCTGTGACAACACTGGTGTCATTGCCTTAGCAAAGGAACCACGGTTTCACAAGAAGACCAGACACATCAAACGACGCTTCAACCTCATCCGCGACTACGTCGAGGAAGAGGACGTAAATATATGCAAGGTGCACACGGATCTGAATGTAGCAGACCCGCTGACTAAACCTCTTCCACGGCCAAAACATGATCGACACCAGAACTGTATGGGTGTTAGATTTATTACAATGTAATTCACATGGTGATGTAAGGGCTGGATTATTGACTCTAGTGCAAGTGCGAGACTGTTGGAATTATGCCCTAGACGCAATAATAAATATAGTTATTAATATAATTCCTGTATCAAGATAATAGTTTATTATCCATGCTATAATTGTATTGAATGAAAACTCATTTACATGTGTGGATACATAGACAAAACACCGTCCCTAGCATGCCTCTAGTTGGCTAGCCAGTTGATCAATGATAGTCAGTGTCTTCTGATTATGAACAAGGTGTTGTTGCTTGATAACTGGATCACGTCATTGGGAGAATCACGTGATGGACTAGACCCAAACTAATAGACGTAGCATGTTGATCGTGTCATTTTGTTGCTACTGTTTTCTGCGTGTCAAGTATTTATTCCTATGACCATGAGATCATATAACTCACTGACACCGGAGGAATGCTTTGTGTGTATCAAACGTCGCAACGTAACTGGGTGACTATAAAGATGCTCTACAGGTATCTCCGAAGGTGTTAGTTGAGTTAGTATGGATCAAGACTGGGTTTTGTCACTCCGTGTGACGGAGAGGTATCTCGGGGCCCACTCGGTAATACAACATCACACACAAGCCTTGCAAGCAATGTAACTTAGTGTAAGTTGCGGGATCTTGTATTACGGAACGAGTAAAGAGACTTGCCGGTAAACGAGATTGAAATAGGTATGCGGATACTGACGATCGAATCTCGGGCAAGTAACATACCGAAGGACAAAGGGAATGACATACGGGATTATACGAATCCTTGGCACTGAGGTTCAAACGATAAGATCTTCGTAGAATATGTAGGATCCAATATGGGCATCCAGGTCCCGCTATTGGATATTGGCCGAGGAGTCTCTCGGGTCATGTCTACATAGTTCTCGAACCCGCAGGGTCTGTACACTTAAGGTTCGACGTTGTTTTATGCGTATTTGAGTTATATGGTTGGTTACCGAATGTTGTTCGGAGTCCCGGATGAGATCACGGACGTCACGAGGGTTTCCAGAATGGTCCGGAAACGAAGAATGATATATAGGATGACCTCATTTGATTACCGGAAGGTTTTCGGAGTTACCGGGAATGTACCGGGAATGACGAATGGGTTCCGGGAGTTCACCGGGGGGGCAACCCACCCCGGGGAAGCCCATAGGCCTTGGGGGAGACACACCAGCCCTTAGTGGGCTGGTGGGACAGCCCACAAGTGGTCTATGTGCCAAGAGAAGAAAAATCAAGACAAAAAGAAAAAAAAAGGAGGAGGTGGGAAGGGAGGAGGACTCCCTCCCACCAAACCTAGTCCAACTCGGTTTGGGGGGGAGAGTCCTCCCCCTTGGCTCGGCCGACCCCCTTGAGGGTCCTTGGACCCCAAGGCAAGGCCCCCTCCCTCCCACCTATATATACGGAGGTTTTAGGGCTGATTTGAGACGACTTTTCCACGGCAGCCCGACCACATACCTCCACGGTTTTTCCTCTAGATCGCGTTTCTGCGGAGCTCGGGCGGAGCCCTGCTGAGACAAGGTCATCACCAACCTCCGGAGCGCCGTCACGCTGCCGGACAACTCTTCTACCTCTCTGTCTCTCTTGCTGGATCAAGAAGGCCGAGATCATCGTCGAGCTGTACGTGTGCTGAACGCGGAGGTGCCGTCCGTTCGGTACTAGATCGTGGGACTGATCGCGGGATTGTTCGCGGGGCGGATCGAGGGACGTGAGGACGTTCCACTACATCAACCGCGTTCTCTAACGCTTCTGCTGTACGGTCTACGAGGGTACGTAGATCACTCATCCCCTCTCGTAGATGGACATCACCATGATAGGTCTTCGTGCGCGTAGGAAAATTTTTGTTTCCCATGCGACGTTCCCCAACATTCTCATACCATGTTCTCCAATAAAAATCTTGGGGTGCCCTTTGCATGTTCTTTGTGTTGGATTGAATATGATAGCTCTGAGATAGTTTGATGCATGTCATGTAATTTACCCATGGATACTTGAGGTGTAATTGGAGTATCTAGGTGAAATTAGGGTCGATTGATATGTATCATTGGTGTTATTCTAGTACGAACTCTTAGATATATCTAATGGAAAGGATAGCTTGATGTTATCTTAGTAAGAACTCTTGAATAGATTGAACGGAAAGGATAGCTTGATGTTATCTTTGTACGAACTCTTGAATAGATTGATGGGAAATAATAACTTTGAGGTGGTTCTACTACATACACCAATTTCATCTTATTGTTCTCCACTAGATAGGAACTTCAGAGTGATTCTTTCTTGCATGTTGAGGGATCCAACAATGTTCGGATTGTTGAGAGATTGAACTAGTGAAAGTATGTACCCTATTCCTGATTTCCACTTTAGTTAAGAGGTTTAATTTTTAACCCACAAAAAACCTAGCTTGATGTTAAGAGGTTAAGAGGTTGATGTTAAGAGGTTCAATACAACGTTCTGCTCGCTGTTTGCCACTTGTTACCTTGATGTTTTTATATTTGCAGATTACAAAAAACCTATACCTACTATCCATATTGCACTTGTATCACCATCTCTTCGCCAAACTAGTGCACCTATACAATATACCATTGTGTTGGGCGTGTTGGGGACACAAGAGATTTCTTGTATTTGATTGCAGGGTTGCTTGAGAGAGACCGTCTTCATCCTACACCTCCCACGGATTGATAACCCTTAGGTCATCCACTTGAGGGAAAATTGCTACTGTGCTACAAAACTCTATGCCTGGACGCCCAACACAAGTCTACAAGAATAAAGTTGTGTAGTACACGTCACATCATTGCATGAGTAGGTCAGCACGCCCGGTCCATGTCTAACCTGACGACCGGGACCCACATGTTAGTTGCTGTAACTTCAGTTAAGAGGTTTAATTTTTAACCCACAAGATTATTAGCCCGTGGGGTCTAGTGTCAATGTCATAGGGGGGTTAATTAGCTCCATAATTAACACTAATGATGGATCCACGTCATCTCACCGTCGGTTGAACCTCGGCGACCATCCGCAATGGCGGAGGTGCTAGAAATCGAGCTATGGGCCACCATTTTTTGCGCGGTTTGCGGCTACGGGTTCATGGAGGTGTGGGCACATTCCATGGGGTTCATGGGAGGCACTAGGGTCGCCAGAATAGACGACGACAAGCATCTTCGCGGTGGTTGGAGCATGTCCTCGATCGGGCGGAGGCTACAGGGCACTAGGATGCGAGCTAAGCAACTCGGCGGCACCCTGGCATCAGTAGGAGGACGCGAGGTTCTTAGGTTCAAGCCGGGGAGCTCAGGAGTTCAAAGCTCCCCAGTCATGATAGAGAAGAAGGGAGGAGGAGGAGAACGTGCAGGGGGTCACTGCGCAACCGATGGAGTTGAAGGCGAGCTCGGGGATGTGGGGATGGCGGCGAATCAACCGGGGAATCAACGGCGGACGACGATCGAAACGACAATGGTGACGATGATGAGGAGCTCCTGGGCTCTATTCCTTCGACTTCGAGATGAGGAGGAGGTCGGTGGAGCTAGGGGACACGATAGGGGGCTCGGCGAAGCTAGTGCCCGCGGTGGGGCACGACGGCGATCTGTCGGGTGGGGTGAGAGAGAGCAGAGGTGAGGGGGACAACAAGGTGAAAGGGAGAGATCAATCCGGACGACTCCGGGCTTATCCCCACCGTGCTCGCTCGGGGGAGCCACGAAGGTAGGAGGGGTGGAACCTCGCCGTTCTCGCCGTATCTTCCTTCGCCTCTGCCTAAAGGCACAGGTAGGAGACGAGTGGCATAGGACAGGTGGGCAGCCTGCTCCTGGGCCTTAGGTGAGTCCAATTTCTCTCCCTATTATTTATTTTAGTTTACTATTTTCTGCAGCTTTGTTTTAATTTAATTTTAATACCAAATCACTTCATCAATTCTGAAAATTAGTTTGTGTCCTCTTAAAATATACGGAAAGCCACTCTTAGATTTCCACGATTCTTGGAGTTATAAAGTATTATTTAAAGAATTAATAACTCCAATTGAAATAAGTTAGAGAGTTATGTCATATCCCAAATATGACTTTAAAAATATGCAATATTTTTGGTGATGCATTTAGGCTTTCCCAAAAGTGATGAACATTTTACAAGGCATTTTGGGTTCATTAAGAAAATCAATTTTGATCATTTTTACTAGGATGATCTTCTAGGGTTTATACAATCCCCATTTCAAGTTGAAGGAATAAAAAATTACATGATGGCATGATGCGTGATGGAAGCGAGGCAATGACAAGCTAGGGTTGTGACAACTCACCCCCACTAAACAAGAATCTTGTCCCGATATTCACGCGTAGGGTAAGAGGACAGAGGGGACACAAACTAACACAATCTTCACAATCCAATTGCCCTTCTCGAAGATGTTGATTTATTGCATCATGTTGATCTTGACATCTCTAAGATGTTGAAAATATGCCCTAGAGGCCATAACTAGTTGGTTATTATTATACTTCCTTGTTTATGATAATCTTTTATTATCCATGGTAGAATTGTATTGATTGGAAACTCAAATACATGTGTGGATACATCGACAAGACACTGTCCCTAGTGAGCCTCTGGTTGACTAGCTCGTTGATCAAAGATGGTCAAGGTTTCCTGGCCATAGACAAGTGTTGTCACTTGATAATGGGATCACATCATTAGGAGAGTGATGTGATGGACAACACCCAAACTATGAACGTAGCATATGATTGTGTCAGTTTATTGCTACTGTTTTCTCCATGTCAATGTATCTGTTCCTATCACCATGAGATCATGCAACTCCCGGACACCAGAGGAATAGCTTGTGTGTTATCAAATGCCGCAATGTAATTGCGTGACTATAAAGTTGCTCTACAAGTATCTCCAAAGGCGTCTGTTGGGTTGGCATCGATCAAGACTGGGATTTGTCACTCCATGTGACTGAGAGGTATATCGGGGCCCACTCGGTAGTACAACATCACAATAAGACTTGCAAGCAATGTGACTAAGGAGTTAGTTAGAGGATCTCGTATTACAGAATGTGTAAAGAGACTTACCGGTAACGAGATTGAACTAGGTATGAAGATACCGACTGTCGGGGAAAAACTAACACCTATGGGAAACTCGAGGAGTCCCTTGATCGTTTGGCGGGGACAGGGAGGTATGGCGTCGAGAGCGGAACTAGCGATCAACACCGAAAAGGTTCTTTTTACCCAGGTTCGGCCCCCTTCTCGTGTAAAACCCTAGTCCTGCTTAGTTTGTATTATGGGCTTACTGTAGGGTGATTTTGCTATAGTAACTTAGTATGTGATTAGGGAGTCTCTAATCCCCAAAAGGTTCAACCCCTAAGAATGAGATTTGGGCCTCCTTTTCTAGGCAAAGGGGTCAGCAACAGTGTGCTCATAGGAGGTACAGTGAACAGTGTTCACCGCTCTATTTCTTCGGTGGTTTCAGGGGCAGTTAATGCCTTGTCTAGCCCCTGACCTGCCGCAAGATGGTTGCGACACGTACCCAGGTCAATTGACACCTAATCCTTGTGCTGGCATATGAGGGATGTGCTGGAGTGGTCGGACTGTGGTAGAAACTTGTGGGGACACCTGGCGAGCGAATAGGGACTTGCTGGCCTGGACTCTCCGTTGGGTGACTTGGTCACCTTCCGGGCAAGGAAGGCTTGCCGGGAGCCTTGACCACTTTCCCGCCAAGGAGGGCTTGCCGGGGGCCTCGCCAGTCTGTGCGAGCCTTTGTGGAAAGGGAAGCTTGTCGGGGTCTTGCTAATCTTCGGGTAGTCTTCCCAGCGAAGTGGTTTTGCCGGGGACATGGGAATCTTCCCGGCAAGGAGGGCTTGCCGGGGACTTGCGTCTGGAGCCCTTGTATCCCATGCCCATAGAGAAAGGTGAAGGGCATGGTCTTGGACTGCCTTGGGTTGTTTTCCTGCTCCTCTTCGTGGCACGTTGTTGTCGGGGGCATTGCCGATGCCTGTGCACAAGTCTGGGGCACAAGGGACCCCAGTCTCTAGTGCACCGACACCGACAATCGAATCTCGGGCAAGTAACATACCGATGGACAAAGGGAACATCATACGGGATTAACTGAATCCTTGACATCCAGGTCCCGCTATTGGTCTTCATAGAATATGTAGGAGACAATATGGACATCCAGGTCCCGCTATTGGTTATTGACCAGGGAGTGTCTCAGGTCATGTGTGCATAGTTCTCGAACCCGCAGGGTCTGCACACTTAAGGTTCAGTGACGTTTCAGTATTATTGAGTTATGTGTGTTTGGTAACCGAAAGTTGTTAGGAGTCTCGAATGATATCCCGGACATCACGATGAGCTTCTAATGGTCGAGAGGTAAAGATTGATATATAGGAAAGTGGTTTTTGAACTCTGGAAAAGTTTCGGACATTTCCGGTAGTGTACCTGGAGTGACGAATGGGTTCGGGGGTCCACCAGGTGGGCCCATGCACCCCAAAGGGTATGATGGGCTGTGGGAGTATGTGAACAAGCCCTTAGTGGGTTGGCCGGAGCCTCCACTAAAGACCAATGTGGGAAGGAAAGAAACCCAAGTGGGGAAGGGAGGTATCCTACTAGGAGTAGGACTGGAGGTGGACTCTTCCACCTCCTGCACTTTGACCGAACCCTTTGAGGGTTTTTGGCTTCCTCCTCCTCTCCATCCCTCCTATATATACTAGAGGATTTAGAGGGGAGAGCTAACCCTAATTGCCATGTGCTCCCTCTACTTCTCTCTAGATATGTTTCTCGTCTATTATAGTTCAGCGGTGCTTAGGCGAAGCCATGCTGGATTAGTTCACCACCACCACCACGCCGCCGTGCTGGAGAAGTCATCTACCTCTCCGCCCCTTTTGCTGGATCAAGATGGCCGGGATCGTCATCGAGCTCTACGTGTGCTGAACGCGGAAGTGCCGTCCGTTTGGCAGTAGATCGGGATGGATCGTGATGGAATCGCGGGATGGGTCATGATGAGATGGTGGGACGGTCTGCGATTTGGATCGTGAAGATGTTCCACTACATCAACCGCGTTATATACGCTTCCTCTTTGCGATCTACAAGGGTATGTAGATGCACTCTCCCCTCTCGTATATGATCATCACCATGGATAGGTATTGCGCGTGCGTAGGAATTTTTTTGTTTGCCATGCAACGTTGCCCAACAAACTCTTGAGCTGAGACACAAAACACGCATTGTAAACGACGGAATAAAGTATATGAAAGAGGTTCAATTTGGTAGACAACAATTCCATGCTTAAAACAGATGAGGATGAGGTTTTCAAAGTAGCGAGGAGTTAAGTTGCTCTTCATACGATAACGGGGCACCTTAGGAAGGCGACTCGTAGAGTTATTCCTTTAAGTGGCAAAAAGAATTAGTTTTGATCCAGAGATCATTGAGACTCTTCATCCCAGCTTAAAGCAATTCAAAACGATCGTTTGAAGGAATTCGAAGGAATGGCATACTCAGATGGGAAGGAAACTAGAGTTATAGAACAACTCGGCAAATGGAAGGCACATTCCAATTGATACCAAGGATATAACTTAGTGTGTAAGCATTCTCTCAAGAACTTGAGCAATTCCATATTCATCAAAGTTTTACCAACATCCATGCCAATGATTGTGGCAACACCTCATACTACCATGATAAATAATGATGGAGGATGCATATGCAAAGGAAGATACCACTTTCTCATATGTCACGTTAATTATGCCTAGGGATCAAAATCTGGACGATCCACCAAGAGACATTTAGCACACCACTTCAAATGCTCTCCTTGATGTACTAGCGTAACCGAGTTATAGAAAATGTTTGATAGCTTGAACATCAAGTAAAGGTCGGACTTTGACGGCTCAAAGTGGCCCATGAGAAACAACTTCTAGAATAAGTCGTAAAGAATCCTCATGGGTAAGTGGCTAATGTTTCTCACACAAGATTCTATAATAATTGGTCTGCCGGCTAGGTGTGTTAGCCATGACATCACGTTGCCGGTTAGAGAGAAAAATATTATAATTCTTGAGAAATGATCCAACCATCATATGTGTCCGAGATTTAGATTTGGTAGGTGTCAAAATATTCGATACTCAGCATTTTTGAAAAGGAAGGTTTGCAACTCAAATCAACGAGGTGTCATTGCAGAATTCTCGGAAAAGAACTACGAAAGCCAACTCCAAAACATGAGCTAGATTGCAAGATGCACGTTGTCGTGGTTTTGTCACGGCAGACGTCCTCGTGAAAGGACTTAGTGATGGGTTCATCGCACCTTGGTGGCGACGCAAAGAGGGTGAGCGGAAGCGAGACTCAGATCTACCCAGGTTCGTCCCCTCCCATGGAGGTAAAAGCCTACGTCCCTCTTTGTGTATATTGATGGTGGATTCGATTACATGGAGGGTGTAACTCGCCTAACCTAGATCTCGATGGATTCTAACTTAGCCTATCTACCCTAGAGATTCGCCTTTACATACAGGTCGAGGCCCTAGGGGTTACAAAGTCCTAGCCACATTACAAACTGTGGCTTTCCATATCTCTAAGTCGTCGTGTCTCTCAAGTCAGGAAACCTCCTTGGCGACTTATCTTCTTTCTAAATCTTGAACCGCCATCTAGCTCACGGGCCCTGGCAGCCCTTTGTCAAGGTCTCCTGGCGCATCTCAAACCTTGGGCCAAGGCTAATCGTGACCGTTAATGTAGAGTCGCCCTTTCCCTGACTCGGCCGAAAAGGGCGGGTTATACCACAGGTAATATCCCAAACATTAGGCCCTAGATTGACTTGAATTTGTTTACGCTAATAAACCTTCACATTTGTCTTCGGCGACTCATACACGATCTCTGACTCTTCTTCAATAATTGACTAGCCACCCACTCTAATGAATTGTCTGAGTCTCCAGGTCCTTTATTGGTAACGTCATCTTCCCCACAATTCCTGGGATCTTGATGACATCACTCCCAATGGATCTTTTGTCTTATCCTCTCATCCCAAAATCTAGGCGCCATCAATTCTGATTTTCATTGTGGCTCCTCAGTTCCCGCGTTTGCCGTTTTGATTCTGCCCTAGGTCTTTAAATAGCCGCATGGGCAAGGAGGGGCATCCCCACCTACGTCTATCTATTTCCTAGGCTACGTCTTTTTCCTCGAGCTCGCGTCACGACCAGCACGCCATCGCCGAACCTCTGTCACGGAGCAGCCGCTTCTCAAGCTGATCGGGTGCTCAGTCTCCGGCGCAGAACCTCCGCGGCCTTCTTCACTCGTCGTCTTCCTTCTTCAGGTAAATTCCCTTTCTCCATTACACCTAGATCTCGAACCTTCATAGGGTAGCATCGAAACTCCATGAATGCTAGTTCCTCGCACTGTTAGCCCGTCTAAGTATGGTTTTAGATCCTTCCTCTTAGCAATACACTGTGGTAGTTCCATCATAATCTCCAGCAAGCTGTATTATTCCTTCATTCTTTTACAGATCCACACACTGTTTCACATCATTTTCGTGTCCTTCATAAATCACCTCAAATAAGTACGGATATGCGATGTTTGTGATCATATGCAAGCTAGTCGTGTCCTCATCATATCGCTTGTCATCTTATGTCCATTTTCCCGTCTTCACTTTGCATGTTGTGCCTCATTCCATGCTTTTGCCATGTGTTTTGACCCTTGGTTGGATTTACGCGTGTATATTTGCATGCTTGATGGAGATCCTAAGTCCTATTACCATGCTTCTATTGTGAACTATGCTATTGTTGCTTCTTGTATTCGAAGAGTCTTGATGTTCCATTGCTATTTACATTGGACTCTTGCCAATACAATGTTGGCCCTTTACTCATATCTTCTTATCATGATTGTGATATGTTATGTGCATTATGTATGCCCACTATTTGCACACATGACATGATTGCCATGATTACTTCTAGTTTGTTGGATCTTTGCGCTACTAGATTCCATGTCTTTATTACTATGAACAATTACCTTGTTGCATCACCCATGTTACATACTTGCTTTTTCCTTGGGTTGATGACATACATGGCCATGCCTCTCACATGATTCATGTTGATCATTGTGTGTCCTTTAATTGCATCTTGTAGTGAGTGCACCCATGTATGATTACTGATGATCTTGGAGACTTGGAAATCTTACTTGTGATGCATGCTACTTGGATTGAACTTCATATCTTTGTTTGTACTAGCATCATATGCTTATGTACCATGCCACATTCTCTTGTCCCTTCTTATGATAAGAATAATGATGACACTTGTTGGCTGTTTCACCACATGAATGATAAGTTATACATTTAAGCTAACCTCATTTGTTTTTCCGAGTATTTGTCATGTTCTTTTATTCCGAAGGTTTTGCAAGGTGATGAAGTCATGAATCATATTTATCATGTGAAGGCACACATGATGAGCGACAACAACACCTTTGGAACCTTCGTAAGGTGATCTTGTTAATTTTGGTCGTTTTCCCATGCACTCCTTTACATGATATGTCTCATTTACATGATACATCTCATGGATGGAGAAACAACATCTCATATGCATCCATTTCGACTTGGTAATTTCACCATGCATTGGGAAACTTGCACTAACACTTCCTATTTTTTACCCAACATGCTAAATGGAAACATTCTTTCCACAACAAAGTTTCTCAATATGAATGGATTGACTCACTTTATGACTGGCTTCATGCATCTTGTATCTCCTTCTCATCCTTGATATATGAGCTTGTACACTTTGTTACCTAAGTTGTTATGATTTACCTTGATGGACGTTTTATACATGATGCTCATTTTTTCAATTATAAATTGCATGATAACATCATCATTTGAGGACCATTTGCCATGTTCATGCTATTGATAAACTTTCTTGGTATGACATCATGTAACATAATGGTAGAATTTGTCACTTCTTGCACAATGAATTTTCTCACACGAATGCTTTACATACCATTCTCTATCATTTTATTAAGCTTCATGATTCTTGTCATGAATAATCTTGTGAGATTGACTCGTGTTTAATTCATGACACCTTGTGTGCGCTAAGCATTGTATTTCCAAGTGTACTTTGTGTATGATCATTTTTCATGTACACCATCTCGGAGACATCTTGGAGTACTTTAATCGCACCATGAATTCCACTTCGTCCAACTACAGGTCCATACATGACTCCCATTTCAATGGTGATGAGGTATTTGATATAAGGATGGATCATCTCCTTTACACGTGTCTACTTGTGCCCTTTGATCATAGTATACTACGTGACCCCTCTCACATGAGCATGTATTGGTGTGAGCGGAGCTACACATTCATCAAGGAGGAGTCCAAGCTCAAGAGTATGACGGTACCATCCATGAGGGAAGCTTGGAAGCAGAGGAGAAAGAAGATGGGGCCGTGGAGGTCTAAAGCGACCGGACGACCGGCGATGTCCAAACGTTTGACACCTCTGAGCGCCCGAAAGTCAGAGCCCCTCAAGAAATACAACGCTTCCAAGCCAAAACCAAATCTTTGGAAGACTGGAGGCCTTCGTACGACCATGCCTCCGGCGTCCGCCGCGCTTCAGAAATCCGGTGCCTGCACACCCAAGCTGAATCCTCGGAAGACCGGGCCACTTCGGAGGTCTGGCCTCCATTAGGCTCCGGACAACTGGAAACTTCTGGATTTCCACAACTTGTATGCGCACAGGAACCCAGGCCTTGTCCCATGTACCACTTTCTCTTGCCTTAGACTATATATACTCTTCCCCCACCTCCGTCTAGGGTTGGCAATGGTTTAGCTCATAGATTAGTTGAGCATTTCTCCTTCCACTACCTATCCCATGGATACGATGCCTCATTGTGAGAAGATCCCCTAGTGGATGTCAAGCCCCCGTTTTAGGAAGCTCACTTGTGGATTCAACACCTCATATCCATATGGTATTTGGGATGAACTTTACCATGTATCATACTTTCCCCTTGTTGTTGTTGTAACTTATGGATCTCGTGTGGTTTTGAGTCTAGTGGATGTGTGATTGGACTTGTTTTTTAGTGTTTCCTCTTGTGATTTCTCCCGTTCTTCCCTTTTTTCTTCATGGTATTGAGGTTTTCCCGTCTAATTTGTGAAAGATCGGCACCTAGGGGTTCCACGCCATATAAGTGATGCTTGGTATGTCCCCAATGATTCTATACTTTTTGATTGTTCCTTGATGATATATTAGCATTCTATAATACTTTTGGGGTATTTTTTCCACAATTTATATTGTTTTTGACCACTAAACTATTGACTCAGCGCCAAGTGCCAGTTGTTGTTTACTACTTGTTTTTCACTTTTTATGTTTTCCATACCAAACAAAGTCCAATTGCCCTGACACTTTTTGGTGATTTTTTCTGGACCAAAATAAGACCAACGATCATGAGAAAAAGGTTGGAGACCTCATGAGGGGCCCACAAGCCAACAGGGCGTGGCCAGGGGGGACGTCGTGATGGCATGTGCCTCCCTCGTGCCCCTACCAACTCCGTTCTTTGGCTTAAAAGTTATCATCTAACCTAAAAACATGAGAAGGAGTCCTGAAATACTTTTTATGCCACAACAAGTCCTAGTTCCAACGGGAGGCCATCTGGAGCTTCATTCCAGCATCGTGCCCGATGGGGATCAATCACAGAGGGCCTTTTAATAAACCTTGCTACCCTCACGATGATGTGTGGGTAGTTCACCACAGATCTACGGGTCCATAATATGTACCTAGATGGCAATCTGTTGGGGGACGTCGCATGGGAAACAAAAAAATTCTTACTCTCACCACGATCAGTCTATGGATATCAACAACTACGAGAGGGAGAGTGCATCCACATACCCTTGTACATCTCTAAGAGGAAGTGTTGAGAAATGCAGCTTATGTAGACGAACATCTCCGCGATCCAATTATGATCCGTCCCGCGATCCAATCACGAACGTCTCGATCAAGTGCCAAATGAACGACACCTTTGTGTGCAACACAAGTATAGATTGATGACGCCTTCACTACCTCGATCCAGCGATCGTGGGCAAAGTAGTAGTTAAGTTCTTTGGTAACACAATGACGTGGTGGCGGTGGTGGTGGTGTTATTTTGGCAGGGCTACGTTGAGCGCTGCCAAAACCGCAAATAAAGGATAAAATAGTCCAGGGAGAGAGAGGCGGTCCAAGGGCTTGGTGTGTCCTATTGGGGCGCCCCCTCCCCTCTATATTTGGTGGAGGGGCGTGGGGAACGACCCATCCTGGCCCTAGGGTGCAGCCAAGGTGTAAGGAGGTGGAATCCTAGTCCTCCTCCTTCCCTTCCATACAAAGGTGGAATTTCCACCTTTCCCAACTGCATGGTCCTTCTGGGAGTTGTGTGCCTGGCCCAATAAGGCCAGTGCGCCTCTCCTCAGCCCATCCAAACCCTTGGGACGTGGTGGAACCCTTGGTGGACTTCCGAACTCCTTCGGAAGTTTCCGGAACCTTCTAGAGGCTTCCTAGTACAATACTGAAAGAACCTGAAACTTTTTCAGTAGCCAAAATATGACTCCCCATATTCAAATCTTTCAGTCCGGACCATTTTGTAGCTCCTCATAACATCCGGGGTACCATACGGGACTTAGAACAACATTCGATCACCAACACAATTACTCAACTATGTCTATAACGTCACCGAATGTTAAGTGTGTACACCGTGCGGGTTCGAGGAATATGCAGACATGACCAAGCCACCTCTATCATCAATAAGCAACAGCGGCAAATAAATCCCCATACTGGTTCCCACACATTGTACAAAACTTTATATCGGCCGAACCAACGATGTCAAGGATTTAGTTAATTCTGCATGCAGTTCCCTTTGTCCATCGGTACATTACTTGCCAGATATTCGATCGTCAGTATCTCCATACCTATTTCAATCTCGTTACCGGCAAGTGTCTTTACTCGTTCTGTAATACAAGATCGTGTGACTTACTCCTTATCCACATTTCTTGCAAGCTTATTGTGATGTTATCTGATCGAGTGGGCCCCGAGATACCTCTTCGTCATAGGGAGTGACAAATCCCAGTCATGATCGATGCCAACTACATACACACCCTTAGAGATACCTATAGAGCATCGTTATAATCACCCACTTACTTTGTGACATTTGATACACACAAGGAATTCCGCCATTGTCGGTGAGGTGCATGATCTCATGATCATAGGAACACATACATTGACATGTAGAAAACAATAGCCCTAAACTGGATATGATCAAACGCTATGCTTAAGGTTTGGGTCTTGTCCATCACATCATTCTCCTAATGACGTGACCCCTTTATCAAATTACAACTCATATCTATGGCTAGGAATCCTTAGCCATATTTGATCAACGAGCAAGTCTAGTAGAGGCTTAATAGGGACACAATGTTGTCTATGTATCGACACATGTACTTGAATTTCCAATCAATACAATTATAGAATGGATAATAAATGATTATCATGAACAAGGAACTATGATAATAACTAATTTATTATTGCCTCTAGCACATATTTCCAAGAGTCTCCCACTTGCGATAGAGTCAATAATCTAATTCACATCACCATGTGATTAACACCCAATGACTTCTAGGGTTTGCTCATGTTTTTCTTGTGAGAGAGGGTTTAGTCAACGGGTCTGCAACATTCATATCTGTGTGTACTTTACAAATTTCTACGCCATACTATAGATGTTGCTACCACCCTCCACGTGGAACTATTCCAAATGACTGCTCCACTATACAAATCTGGTTTGCTACTCAGAATCATCCGGATTGGTGTCAAAGCTTGCATCGACGTAACCCTTTACGCCAAACTCTTTTATCACCTCCATAATCCATAAACTTTTCTTAGTCCTCTAGGTACTAAGGATCATTTTGACCGTTGTCGAGTGATCCACTCTTGGATCACTCTTGTACCCCTTGACAGACTCATGGCAAGGCACACATCAGGTGTGGTACACAGCATGGCATACTTGAGAGCCTATGGCTAAGGCATAGGGGACGACCTTCGTCCTTTCTATTTCTTCTTCCGTGGTCGAACTTTGAGTCCTACTCAAACTCATACCTTACAATACAGTGAAGAACTCCTTCTTTGAGTCATCCATTTTGAACTCCTTCAAAATCTAGTCAAGGTATGTCTTCATTGGAAGTTCTATCAAGCTATGGAGCGTGATGCCCAACATTTTTTGTACTTTATCCAGGTTTTCCTATAAAAAACTCCTTTCAAAAAACCCTTTATGTCAACCACATATACTTATCATAAATTCTATAGTGCTCCCACTCACTTTCTTGTAAATACAGGTGTTTTCATAAACTCTGTATAAACAAAAAGCTTTGACCACTCATCAAAGCACTTATTCCAACTAAGAGATGCTTGCACCAGTCCATAAATGTATCGCTGGAGATCGCATGACTTTTAGCATCCTTAGGATCAAGAAAACCTTCTAGTTATATCATATACAACCTTTCCTCGAGGAAACCATTATGGAAACAATTTTTTGACATCCATCTCCTAGATTTCATAATTGAAAAATGCAGCAACTGCTAACATAATTCCAATAGAATTTAACATCACTACAGGTGATAAATTCACTTTGTAGTCAACTCCTTGAACTTGTCAGAAACCTCTTTGTGATAGGTCAAGATTTCTAAATGGTGACGCTTACCATTATCGTCTTTGTTACATGTAGAGATCCATTTGTACTTAATAGCCTTACGACCATCAAGTAGTTCTTCCAAAGTCCACACTTTGTTTTCATACATGGATTCTATCTCGGATTTCATGGACTCCCGCCATTAGTTGGAATCCAGTCCCACCATCGCTTCTTCGTAGCTCGTAGGTTCATTGTTGTCCAACAACATGACCTCCAAGACAGGATTACCTTACAACTCTGGAGTGGTACGTGTCATTGTCAACGTACGAGGTTCGGTAGTATCTTGATGTGATGCTTGATGATTACCATCATTAGCTTCCTCTTCAACTGGTGTAGGTGCCACAAGAACATCTTCCTGTGCCCTTCTACTCTCTCGTTGAAGTGATGGTTCAAAAACCTCATCATGTTCCACCATCCTCCCACTCAATTCTTTTGAGAGAAACTCTTTCTCAAGAAATGACCTGTTCTTAGCAACAAACACTTTCTTTCGGATATGAGATAGGAGGTATACCCTACTTTTTCCTTTGGGTATCCTATGAAGATGCACTTATGCGCTCTGAGTTCGAGCTTATTAGGCTAAAGCCTTTTGACATAAGCATCATAGCCCCAAACTTTAAGAAACAAACTTAGGTTTCTTGCCAAACCATAGTTCATATGGTGTCATCTGAATGGAATTATATGGTGCCCTATTTAAAGTGATTGTGGTTGTCTCTAATGCATAAACCGAAAATGGTAGTGGCAAATCAGTAAGAGACATCATAGCACACCATATCTAATATAGCACGGCTATGACGTACGGACACACCATCACTCTATGGTGTTCCAAGCGGCATGAGTTGTGTAACAATTTCCACATTTTCTTAAATGTATACCAAACTTGTAACTGAGATATTCACCTCTATGATCACATCATAGACATTTTATCCTCTTGTAATGATGATCTTCAACTTCACTCTCAAATTGATTGAATTTTTCAACATTTCAAACTTGTGATGCATCAAGTAAATATGCCCGTATCTACTCAAATCATCTGTGAAGTAATAAAATAACAATATCTACTACGTGTTGCAACACTCATTGGACTGCATACATCAAAATGTATTAATTCCAATAAGTCACTTGCCTGTTCCATCGTAGTGGAAAACGAGGTCTTCAGTCATCTTGCCCATGATAAATGGTCCGCATGTCTCAAGCGATTCAAAGTCGAGTGAGTCTAAAGATCCATCAACATGGAGTTTCTCCATGCATTTTACACCAATAATCATGGTACGCATGTCTCAAGCGATTCGAAATTGACTAAGTCCAAAGATCCATCAGCATGGAGTTTCTTCATGCGTTTTTACACTAGTATGACCTAAACAGCAGTGTCAGAACTAAGTGGTAGTATCATTACTAACTTTACATGTTTGGACATCAATACTATCAACATGAGGATCACTACGATTGAGATTTAATAAACCATTCATCTTGGGTGCATTATCATATAAGATATTATTTATGTAAACAGAATAACCCATTATTCTCTAACTTACATAAATAATCATCCGATAATAAACAAAATCTATATAATGTTCATGCTCAATGCAGACACCAAATAACATTTATTTAGGTTATATCACTAATCCCAAAGGTAGATGGAGCGTGTGATGGTGATCACATCAACCTTGGAAACACTTCCAACACACATATACACCTCACCCTTAGCTAGTCTTTGCTTTATTCCACAACTCCTGTTTCGAGTTACTTAATATTAGCAACTGAACCGGTATCAAATACCCAAGGCTACAACGAGCACTAGTAAGGCAGACGTCAATAACATGTATATGAAATATACTTTTGTTAAGATTGCCAGCCATCTTGTCTGCCAAGTATATAGGGCATTTCTGCTTCGAGTGACCACTCCCCTCATAACAGGAGCACCTAGTCTTGGGTTTGGGTTCAACCTTGGTATCCTTCACTTGAGAGAAAACTTGCTTGTCATCCTCGAAGGTCCCCTTCTTGCCCTTACCCTTCTTGAAACTAGTGGTTTTACTAACCATCAACACTTGATGCTCCTTCTTGATTTCTACCTTCACGGTGTCAAACATCGTAAATAGCTCAAGGATCATCTTCTCCATCCTGGTATGCTATATTTTATCACGAAGCTCCAGTAGCTTGGTGGAAGTCACTTTGGAGAACTATGTCAATCATTATCTTGTCTGGAAGATCAACTCCTACTTGATTCAAGTGATTGTAGTACCCAGACAATATGAGATCATGCTCATTGATTGAGCTATTCTTGTTCATCTTGTAGGAAAAGAGCACGTCAGAGGTCTCATTTCTCTTAAGACTAGCACGAGCCTGAAATCCCAATTTCAGCACTTGGAATATCCTATATGCTCTGTGACATTCAAAATGTCTTTGGAGCCTCAATTCGAAGCCTTAAAGCATGACACATTGAACTATGAAGTAGTCATCAAAAACGTGTATGGCACATGTTTACAACACCCATATACGACGCTTGAGCGGGTGGTACATGAAGAGGTGCATCAAGTACATAAGATTTTCATACATCAATGAGGACAATCCTCAGTTTATGGACCTAGTCTGCATAATTGCTACTATCATCTTTCAACTTAGTTTTCTCTAGGAACGCATCAAAAATACTTTGCAAATACAACTTAGACTATGTTCATGATAATGAGTTAAATTAATCATATTGCTAAATAACTCCTACTCAACTCAACATCCCTCAGGTTGTTCAAGTGTTACATGATCCAAATCCACCAACCCAAGTACGATCATGACGTGAGATGAGGTGGTTTCAATGGTAACCATCTCCATGTTGATCATATCTACCATATGACTCATGTTCGACCTTTCGGTCTCATTTGTTACGAGAGCATGTTTGTACATGCTAGGCTTGTCAAGTTTAACCCAAGTGTTCTGCATGTGCAAATCTGGCTTACACCTGGTGCATTCGAACGTCGAGTCTATCGCAACCGATTATCATGTGGTGCCTCGAAACGATGAACCTTCTGAATAGTGCACACTTGGGGAGAACACAATTTTATTTTGAAATTTTAGTGATGGATTGTCTTATAATTCTACCATCGTCCTAAGCAAAATAATATGCATAAAAGGATTAAGATCACATGTAAATAGAAAATGGTGACAAGATATGGACATCATCTTGTGCTTTTGATCTCCATCTCCAAAGCACCAACATGATCTCCATCATCACCGGCATGACACCATGATCTCCATCATCATGTCTCCATTTAGGTTGTCATGCCAACTATGCTTCTACCATTATTGCTAACTCCTAGCGATCAAGTAAAGCAAAAAGGCTCAAATAATGAAAGACAACCCTATGGCTCCAGCCGGTTTCCGTACTCATCGACATGCAAATCGTGATAATCTATACAAAATATGATCATCTCGTACATCACATATATCACATCATGTCCTTGGCCATATCACAACATACCCTGCAAAAACAAGTTAAACGCCCTCTACTTTGTTGTTGCATGTTTTACGTGGCTTCTATGGGTAACTAGCAAGAACCGTTCTTACCTAGCAAACCACAATTGTAATATTCAAGTTGATATTTAACCTTATACAAGGACCACCTTTGTCGAATACAATTCAACTAAAGTGGGAGAGACAGACACCCGCGAGACATCTCTATGCAACAAGTTGCATGTCAGTCGATAGAACCGGTGTCTCGTACTTGGATGAGTAAGGTTGGTTCGGGCAACTTCATCCCACGATACCGCAGAATCAAAAAAGACTAGAAGTAAGAAACCTGAACATCAACGCCCACAAACACTTTTTTGTTCTACTCATGCATGTTATCTAAGCATAAACCTTGATCATGATTCCACAGTTGGGGAACATCGCATCAGAAACAAAACATTTCCTACGCTCACCGAGATCAATCTATGGAGGTCAACAACTATGAGAGGGAGAGTGCATCTACATAACCTTGTAGATCGCTAAGCATAAGTGTTGAGAAACGCGGTTGATGGGGTCGAACGCCTTCGGGATCCAATCACAATCCATCTCGTGATCCAATCACGAGCATCCCGATCAAATGCCAAACGAACAACACCTCCACGTTGAGCACACTACAGTCTATGACGCCTTCACCACCTCGATCTAGTGAGTGTGGGTGAAGTAGTAGTTGAGTTCTCCACGAACACGATGGCGTGGTGGCGGAGGTGGTGGTGCTATTCTTGCATGGCTACACCGAGCGCTATAGAAACCGCCAACGAAGGAGAGGGGTGCCAAGGGCTTGGTATGTCCTCTTGGGGCGCCCCTCCCCTCTATACATAGGTGGAGGGGCGTGGAAAACAACCCCTCCCAGACCTAGGGCGCAGCCTAGGTGGGAGGAGGTGGAATCCTAGTCGTCCTCCTTCCCTTCCATACAAAGGTGAACTTTCCACCTTTCCCAACTGCATGGGCTTTGAGGGATTTGTGTCCCTAGACCAATAAGTCCAGGGCACCTCCCCTCAGCCAATGCAAACCCTTGGGACGTGGTGGTACCTTTGGTGGACATTCGGAAAAAACCTGAAACTTCCTAGTAGCCAAAATACGACTTCCCACATATGACTCCTTACTTATGGACCATTCATGAGCTCCTCATGACGTTTGTGACTTTATCTGGTACTTCGAACAACATTTGGTCACCAACACAATCACTCAACTATGTATATATCCTCACTGTATGTTAAGTGTGCAGACCGTGTGGGTTCGAGAACTATGCAGATATGAATATGGTTAATAACCAATAGCGTGACCTGGATGCCCATATTGGTTCCCATGGATTCTACAGAGATCTATATCGGTCGAACCAACGATGTCAAGGATTCAGTTAATTATGTATGCAGTTCCCTTTGTCCATCGGTATATTACTTACCCGTCATTCGATCGTCGGTATCTCCATACCTAGTTCAATATTGTTACTGGCAAGTCCCTTTAATCTTTCTATAATACAAGATCCCTTGACTAACTCCTTATCCACATTGATTTCAAGCTTATTGTGATCTTGTATTACCGAGTGGGCCCCGAGATACCTCTCCATCATACGGAGTGACAAATCCCAGTCTTGATCCATGCCAACTCTACACACACCCTCGGACATAGCTATAGAGCATGATACACACAAGTCATTCTGCCTGTGCCGCTGAGTTGTGGCATTTGATACAAACAAGTCATTCCTCTGGTGTCGGTGAGTTACATGATCTCATGGTCATAGGAACACATACATTGACATGTATAAAGCAATAGCTGTAAAATGGATACGGTCAAACGCTATGCTTAAGGTATCGGTCTTTTCCATCACATTATTCTCCTAATGATGATGCTATGAATTGTATCGTTGTATAAGACATGGAGTAGTTAAGATACAATACCCTATGCTAAAACAAAATAAGAATCAACTTATAACAACACCTAAAAGTATATGATACATTGCTTATACTAACAGATCTCATGAAGTTTTTTTGAGTTTTATGAGATTGAACTTTTCATGTTTTGGGTATCCTCCCAATGGACAAATGATTGAGGAGCAGAAAAATACTAATCTTGGGTATGCTCAAGGAACCCCAAGGAAATTTTCAAGGAAGACTCAAGCGTCTAAGCTTGGGGATGCTCCGGAAGGCATCCCCTCTTTTCATCTCAATCCATCGGTATCTTACTTGGAGCTATATTTTTATTCCTCACATAATATGAGTTTTTCTTAGAGTGTCATTTGCTTTTGTTTACTTGTACTTTCAGTTTACCAGAATCATTGTTTTCTAGACACACCTATTTGAGAGAGATACCACATCATCACAATTTGTTAGAATACTCGATGCGTTTCACGTATATCTTTTGGGCTTAGTAGTTGCTCTAGTACCTCACTTATATCTTTTTGAGGATGGTGGTGTGTAGATTTTATGGAAATATTATGTTCTATTTCTTCACTTATATTTGTTTGAGAGCTTCACAAATAGTGATCGTAATTTTCATGGGTCCTAATACTACATAAAAAATAATGAGTATTCAATGAGTGATAGCAAAAACTATCATGTATCACATATAGAGAAATTGTGGGTTAATGATATTGATGTGGTGATATGAGAAATGTATGAACGCACTATTATTTATTAAGATATGTGTCGATTTTAAGTATTTTGAACTTCTTATTGATCTAAAAATTAAAAATGCATGGTGATGATGTGTGAGCATTTCTGTTCCTCGTTCAAATCCTAGTGTTGTTTTGAGTCGGAGTCACGGATGGTTAATTCCTACCAACCCTCTCCCTTGGGGCATGCGAGTAGTACATTGATTTGTGATAAAACTAATAAAACTTTGCAATAAGTATATGAGTTATTCATGACAAATGTGACACCCTAGACATATGCAATCTCACCTCCTCATATTTGCTAGCCTCTTTGGTATCGTGCATCACTTGTTCTCACCTTGAGGATCGGTGCAACTTTCATCGGTCCATCCAAACCACGTGACATGACACTCTCTGTTGCACATAAACCTTTTTATACCCTCCTCAAAACAGCCACCATACCTACCCATCATGGCATTTCCATAGCCATTGCGAGTACAAATGCCGTCGTCACTTCACATGACTAGTTCGTTCATCATCATAACGCTTTCAATGATCATATAGAGCTGACATAGTTTTTTTGGAAAAGCCATCGTTCATCATATTTTTGATACATGTCCCACTAGATCTTTGCACATCCTGGTACACTTCCAGCAGCATTCATTTAGAGTCATATCGTCCTATCAGTTTTCATGTTGAGTTGTAAGTAAATAAAAGTGCGAAGATAATAATTATTAGAGCATTGTACCAATGACGAAATAAAAATGGGGGAGGCCAAATGAGCCCACCATAATAGAAAATTAGATAAAAATAGAGAAGGGACTTTGCTACTATCCTTTACCACACTTGTGACTCAAAGTGGCACCTTGTTCTTCATATAGAGAGTCTAATGTTATATCAGTCATATACTAGTGGGGACCACTTTTTCATAAACTTGGCTTGTATATTCCGATGACGAGCTTCCTCAAATGTCTGAGGTCTTCATGAGCAAGCAAGTTGAATGCACATCCCACTTAGCTTCGGTCAAGCTTTTAATATTATAGCTCTTCTGCATCATTTGCATGACAATCCCTACCCCTCACATCGATATCTATCAACAAGCATCTCCATAGCTCGTTACTACGCCTAGTTCATGTGAGACTATCTTCTCCACTTTTATCACTTTGAAATGCACCACCATATTCTGTTCCACCTTTATGCTATGTCCAGTGGTTCACGCTCTTGTATTGCGTGAAGAATAAAATTTGATGCATATTGAATATGTGTGATCCAATTGCCTGATTTGGACACCGTGGTGCTTGACATTTTATTTAGTTGGTGAAGATGGAGCCATGCCTTGCTAATACAATAAATATGGATTGGGGGTGGGGGTGGTAAAACAATCTTTGAGGATCGTTTACTTTGAAAAAATAATGATTTGCTGCTTATACCTATATGTATGGCTCTGTTAATACTTGTTTAATCATAGTTTTTCAATGAGCATACATGCATAAGGTTACATCATGGATAACATGTCACATCAAAAATTCCGTTTTTATTATTTACCTACTCGAGGACAAGTAGGAATTAAGCCTCGGGATGCATGATACGTCTCCAACGTATCTATATTTTTTTAATTGTTCCATGCTGATATTTTATCAGTCTAGAATAATTTGGGGGTATTTATTTACCAATTTATAATATTATTGAGCAGTAACCTATTGACCCAGTGCCAACTGCTAATTGTTGTTTTTTGTGTTTTTCACTTTTTAGGTTTTCCAAACCAAACAAAGTCCAATTACCCTGAAACTTTTTGGTGATTTTTTATTGAACAAAAGAAGACCAACGAGCATCGGAAGAAGGCTGGAGTCCTCACAAGGGGCCCACAAGCAAATAGGGCGTGAACTGGGGGGCAGATGGCTTGTGCCTCCGTCTTGTCTATCCCGGATCCGTTCGTTGGCTTATAAATTCTCATCTAACATAAAAATAAGAAGGAGTCCCGAAACACTTTTTATGCGGCTGCAAGTCCGTGTACCGACGGGAGGCCATCAGGAGCTCGGTTTCGGCACCCTATCAGAGGGGGATCAATCATGGAGGGCCTCTTAATCAAACTTGCCGCCCTCATGATGATGTGTGAGTAGTTCACCATAGATCTAGGGGTCCATATGCAGTACCTAGATGGGAATCTCTCTCTTTGATCTTCAATACAATGATCATCGCATCTTCGCTTTGATCCATGTGATGTAATTCCTTTTGTGTTGTGCGTTTATTGGGATCCAATGAATTGTGGGTTTATTTTCAGATTATTCATGATAAATATTTGGGTATCCTCTGAATATTTGTATGATTCTTATTTGCACGATTATAAAAACTTTGTAATTCTCTCCGATCTATTTCAATAGTTTGGCCAACTAGATCGATATTTCATCGGTGATAGTGGTGCATTGTGGTAGGTTAAACCTCGCGAATTTCTATATCCCAGTGATAGAAGGGTACAAGATATGTCTTTGTGTTGCTGCTACTAAGGATAAAACGATGGGGTTTATTCATATTTCTTGAGTATACTTTGTCTACATCATGTCATTGTTCTCCATCCATTACTCTGTTTTACTTAATACTCTAGATATATGTTGGATAGCGGTCGGTGAGCGGAATAATACTAATAGGTGTAGGAAGGATTCAGCCTACGTGTTTATGGACATGATGCCTATATACACATGATCGTTGTCGTGAATATCACATAACTATCCGCTAATCTATATTTTTCCCAAAAGTAATTTGTTTACCAACTGTATGTTATTTTTCATGAGAGATGCCATTAGGGAAAGCTATGGCCCCCGGGTTTGTTCACAACATACTGATAAAACCTTCATTAATGGTTGTTATTTAATTTTTATATTTTATCTTGCTATCTAGAATTATCTACATACCTCACATTCTTGCAAAAAAAGACAAGAGGATTGACAACCCTCTTGCCCGCGTTGAGTGCAAGTTCTTTGTTCTTTTGTGTGTAACAACTGAAGACGGTTGTGGTGGATATTCCTATTGGTTCGATAAACCTTGGTTTCATAACTGAGGGAAATACTTACCCACATCGTGCTACGATAACCCGTACCTCTTCATGGAAAACCCAATGCAGATCACAAGTATCATTGCTCTTGTCCCACTAGTGGACATTGATTGCTTGCATGATGTTGACCCCCTATTGTCATGCTTCATGATTATGCGACTTTCTCATGTGATTAATTACTCGTTTATGAAGAGTCTGACGATTCTAATGTGGAATCTATTAGTTGTGATGACATCTTGCCTAGGATTTCTTGTGAGAATTCTTTAGGTCACATCATGTTTGACAATCCACTTGACTTGTCATATGCTACGCATGAGATTACCCCTATCACATCTTGGCAACTTATCCTAGTAACTATGTACATGCCATTAAATTAAACCCAATTTGCATATATGGCATAGATGACAAGACAATGGTTATTGGCATTTGCTCTTCTTATGATGATATTGCCATGCCACCTTTGCATCATTTGCGAAATTGTTCACATATTCCATGCCATGAACACCATGCTTCGGATATGCATTGTTTTGGATGTTATCTATATTCTCCATATTCCTATATTGCACATGAGGAGACCCCCATAGTTTCCTCAAACATGTTATGATATTTTGATCCATCGTATCCATATCATGTTTCCAATAAATGTGTGCACAATATGCTTCCCATGAACAAAAGTGCTATTGATGTGCCATATACTTGTATGCTAAATTTGTGTCACAATCATGTTATACATAACAAATTTTCTTTCAGGATTGATGACATCTTCATATACCATGCCTCAAATTTCTTTGAGCATTGTTTGCCTTGTCCTAACTCTCACGTGCACATACACATCATGATGGATGATGTGTACATTTACCACACATACACTTTGTTTCATGTGTCTACTTGTTCTCTAGGTGCACCTCATTACTCGTCAATCTTGCAAGCGCATGAGTTGACAAAAAGAGATCTACAGAGGAACGAAGACGTACGCCACCATGTAGTGCTTTCCCTCGACCCAACCTCATTGCGCACAGACTTCGCACATTTATTCAACATGGCCCTTTCATGGTTATGGGTTATTGTCCATTATATATCCTGTGCCCATATTGCCACGTTCACTTTGCATGATATGCTCATTTCTATGCCCTTGCCATGCATTTGTTAAGCATGTGTTGCATCTCACATGACACTTGTATGTGTATTTGCAAGCTTAGTGGAGATATTACTTCTTGTTCCCATGTTTGCTTGGTTACGCATGCCTATCATGATACATTGATCATGTTTTGTTTCCATGTTTGTGATATCTCATGTGCATTATCCATGGATATTAATTGCGCACATGACATTATTGCCATGATTTTATCTAGTATGCTCCATCTTCACACTACTAGTTTGCATGACATGAGCACTATGCCTGCTTATGTTGCATAACCAATGATTAATACTTGCTCCTTTCATGCGGTTGATGACAACCATTGCCATGCTTCACACATGATTTATATTGCATATTGTCATATGTCTCCATATATCGCCTCTCTCATACTAGATGATTTGCAATTTACTGAGTGAAACAATGTTATTAATCTTGCTAATGAGATTGCCCCCATAGCTTTCTCTCATATTATTGTATTTTTTGAAATCTTTTATGTTAACCATGCTTGCCCTCCTTCTTTGCGCAATATAATTAGTTCCATGAATATTTCCATTGTTGCATCATATTTTCATGCACTTTTGCATCTAACTGTTATGTGCAAGAGAAGAGAACCTTAATGATGGATGATGTGTTTATATACCAATCATATACATTCCTTGTTTTTATTTGTGCAATTGTAGGATACTTCGACTACATGTGAACTTCTACTTCACGTGAGTTGACCATTCAACCTCTTGAGAGCGAGCCAGCTCTAATCGATGTGTTTCTACATTGCACTTGCTAGCGCCTCGACATTCTGAAGGATGCACAATGACATGTTTTGGAGGTGACATACTTCTTGAGCACAGATATTGTGAATCATCTTACTTGTCTAGCTCCCACCATGACACATATTGGTCATCTTGGATGGAAGATTTGCACACATGTTACATATATTACTTCCACTATTGATTGACATCTTTCCGTGCCTCAAGACATCTATACATTGTGTGTTGCATACAACTTGTGGATTACTTTCTCTTATCATATGCTTGGTTGCAACAAAGTCCTTTCCTCACATTTTCCATTCCCCATTGATGCTACATGCTTGACTTGCTTGCCTCACACATGATGACCAATTTCTCTTTATATTATATTGTGTGCCTCACTATCTTCCGTACAACATGTGCACCTTATGCCTGTATTGTCTTACACTTTCCCCATGTGTTCAGGCACTTCATTTTTCATGGTGTTGCGAATGATTCATAAGCCTACCATAGACCATTTGTTGAGCACTTTGTGCATGCACGCTATTATCTCGAGGTAGGTGCTTGTTCACTTGTTACATATCTTTGCATCCCCAACGCAACATTGCATAATTTTTCCCATGATGACTTTCCTTCTGCACAATTTATATTCTTACATTCCATGAAACAATCCTTTGTAAAACATATGTTATGCATGATGAGACACTTGCGATACGGGGAAAACCCGATGATGCAGAGCATCCTACGGACATCACCATGACAGGAGTCCATTTGGCAAGTGACACATGAGACATCCACTTAAAATATATAAAGGTGAATCATGTCCTTTACAAGTATTCACTTGATCGCTTCGTGGATGGTATACTACTTGACACTCTTGTTATGTGCATAAATAGGTATTGTCAGAGATTCACAGATGATAAGGAGTGCAAGCGCCAAGGAACAATCACACCATCCGCAAGGGAAGCGTGGAAGTGGCAATGAAAGAAGATGGAGTGGCATAAGCTCCAGCATCCACACATCCGGCCAATGGCCCGGACATCCGGCACCTCAATACCTCGCTAGCAACAAGACATGGTCGGAAGAGCTACAATAGCTGGACATCCAGCCTCACCCCGGACATTCGGCCTCCAACTGTATGGCTCAAGGATGGACGAAACCATCGCTCTCTAACCAGCTCTACCTTGGACATCTGGCCCTATCCTGGACATTTGGCGCGTCCCGAAGTCCCGGACAGCCGTCCCACAACCCACACATCTAGCCCGTCCTGAAGGCCCGCACATTCAGCCCTCTAGCCTGGACATACGCCCCCTGCATGGGTAGATGCAGGCCAAAGTCCCATGTACCCCCCTCTCACTTACCCCTTCATGGCAGGGACTATATATACTCCACCCCTCCTTATTTCTAGGGTTAGCAATGGTTTACCTCATAGATTAGTTGAACATTGCTCCTTCCACTACCTCTCTCATGGAGATGATGCCTCCATGTGAGCGTAGCCCCTAGTGGATGTCAAGGCCCCTATCATAGGGAAGATCCCTAATGGATTCAAGATGTCATCTTCGTATGGGATTGGGGATGAACTATCCATGCATATTTATTTCTGTTTTTGTTGGTGGATCTTGATGCACCTCATGTGGTGCTTGTGATTTGAGGATTACTTGGTTTGGATCTTATCCAATAGAGTGTTTCCCCTATGATTTCTCCATGTTTTCCCCTCGTGTTCTTCGTGTTGTTCCCTGAATCCACCTCTAATTCGTGAAGATCGGGCCACACTTAGGTTTGCCTCGGACCATCTTGGTATCATGAGCCACGTCGCCATGAATTAGGATCCATAACCCCACCTTTCTTGCTTTAATTCAAATGTTTCTTCCCAATTTTGAAAATCCCCACAAAAAGAACGCCAAATTTTTGTTCTTGCATTTTGTTGATTCTTGCTTGCCATTACAAACTTTTCCTTCCTTGCCATTACAACTTTATAGCCCCACCAGCTCTACGAATATCTTCGTAACTATTGAGACTAGCTATCTGAGTATTGTCGAGCTTCGTGAAAACTTACGCACCATAGAGATATCATATCATATTGTTGCATTATTTGAATTATCATATAGTGCAATTTCTTACTCTTGTGCATATATTATCATAGTTGTCTCCTATATTTTGTTGAGGCTCACTAACATAGTGGAAAGGAAGAGAAGAGGGAAAAACAAAAAAGACTAAACAAAAAATCTTCTAAGCCAGAGAGAAGGAGCATAAGATTATAAGCAAAGAGTTGAGCATGAAAAGATATACTTGTGCATGAGGATACATGAAATACAAAACATTTTTCTTGCATGAATATGATTGGGGCCAAGTGGTGAATCATGCCCAAACGTGCAATCATGCTAGCGTCTCTCCTTGTGTTTGTGCAACACGAGCTTAGTGTTTGTTAGGAAATTTTGTATTTCTCATCCATATAGTTGCACAAGCCCCATTATCCCACCACGTGTGTTTCTGTATTTACCTCCGCTATATTTGTGATCACTTGCATTGCATTTTGAGTCCATTGGATTTATTTCAAGATTTGCAATATCTTGGACTTCATTTTGCTTGATATTTTGTGCCATAACCTCACCGAGCTCCAGTGAGCTATTTGTGTAGCCTATGAGAATTGGACAAGGTTTTCACCAAGTGCAGTCTTTTCCTTGCATACATTGTGGTATTTTGAGAAGCATCTACAACTTTATGAAAAGGTAACTTAGGTATGTTCATTCCATCTCCTGTAACACCTTCCCAAGTGCTTCTATGGATAGGGATGACACATCTACTTTGGTCTATGCCAACAACAAGGAGTTCGATAACATGAAGGACCACATCAACACAAAGAACTTAGAGGCGCACAAGGACCCCATGAACCATCGCAAGAGGTATTCCTCATCTTCAAGAAGAGGTTAAAGTGCGCATGATTCCGAGCTATGATCTCTGGCAAGATCACATCGACATCGACACCATCAATGACATGAATAAATAACAACACCAACATCAAGGCATCCAATAAAGAACAAGTGTGAAGGTCACAGGCTCGACACCGAGCACCACTCGACGACTTCACCACCTACCTTGGCATCTTTTCTTTTGTATATGCAGCATCTTCGCCTAAAGCCCTTCAAGAGAAGCTCCCCAAGCTCAAGTCTATGTCTTCCACGAGCTACTATGACCTTGACATCACCATGAGATTCTTTTCTATGGGAGTCAAGACCACAAGGAGTATCTCTAGTGGGAGCCCAAGATGGAATACTACCTCAATATAATTCATGTCCTTTCCGAAGATCACATGAATTGCGCCACAAGAAACTTACACCAGTACGCGTCGACATGGTGGTTTCACACACCTTTGAAAATCTTCGAAAAGAATTATCCCAAGATGAAGAAGGCTATGCGGTGAGAGCTTGTGCCTTCTCCGTACATAGAACATCTTGCACGCCTATTGGAGAACAACATAAAAGGATCCAAGTCCCTCAAGGAGTACTTTCCTGGAGATTAAGAAAGCCTTGCAACGAGCTAGCATGTTCGGCACCATTTTGATGAAGTTCCACTTGATGATGTTATTGAACAACAACATCGCCAAGTCTATCTTCACCAACAACTACGTGCCCCTCGAACAAATATACATTTGTACTCTCAAGGTGGAACAAGAACTCAAGGCCACGACTACTTGACCCCGAGCATATTTTGCAACGACCAAGCTCCAAGGATACGTGCATGAGGAGGGTACCATCAAGATATCCAAGCCCTACGAGCTGCAAGACGACTCTTCCAAGTTTGAGTTCACCGCCATCCCTCTTTGTGGCATTGATGATGCCGAGTCTAATACTACTCATTTTGAAGACGGCGTGATGATGACTACGAGTATGGAGGCAATAAATGGACATGCTTTGGAGGACAACGCCAAGGTGGCAAGGAAGGATGATGCTTCCATCTTTGGAGGCGAGAGTGAGATGGTCGAGCATGGGATTTCCTTTCATTCATTGATGCGAGTGATGATGTGCCATCCACAACGACAGTGGCGAGATAGTTGTGCATGGAATTTTCCCTTTGACCACGGAGGCGTTTGGAGATGAGATGATTGACTTATGCCATCATATTAAGAGTGAGAGTGCCTACATAACTAGGCCCACATATGATGAGTTACCCCAATTCCCATTGAGGAGAGCCAGAACCCCCACCACTTGAGTGAGATGAGTGACTCCACCATATGTTAGTTTGAGTGCACCTACATTGAGGGAATATGTGAGCCACTACATAGAGAGAGTGATGTAGTTGATTGCTCATGTGAGGCCATCTCATTTCTTACAACTTAACCTCTATCTCTATTGTGTCTTCTCCTTTGGTGCTAGGTTCCATATACTGTGACGCCTCGATCCTCGATGACTGCGTCCTTCCTTTGGACAAGATGATGGCCATGGTGGAATGTAATGCACCCCCACACGGTTCCAGGATGGTGAAGATGACTATGATTTGGTCTTTGCCAACATCACTACACCACATGAGTGGAATGATTTGCTCTTGTCCCACTAGCGGATATTGATGGCTTACATGATATTAATCCACCTATTGCAATGCTTCATGATTATGTGACTTTCTCATGTGATTAATTACCCATTTTACGATGAGTTCGATGATTATTGTGTGGGGTCTATTAATTGTGATGCCAGCTTTCATAGGATTTATCTTGATAATTCGTTTGGTCACATCATGTTCGACAATCCGCTAGACTTTTCATTTTTTTGAGAAAAACTTGACTTGTGATATGCTATGCATGCGATCACCCATATTGCATCTTTGGAATCTCATCGTAGTAACTATGCATATGCCATTAAAATAAATCCAGTTTGCACATATGGCATAGATGACAAGCCCATGGTTATAGGCATTTTGTTTTCTTGTGATAATATTGCCACGCTCCCTTCGCATCATTTGCACAATTGTTCACATATGCCATGTCATTACCACCATGCTTTGGAAATGCATAGTTTAGATGTTGTCCATATTCTCCATATTATGCTACCACTATTGCACATGAGGAGACCCCCATAGTTTCCTCATACCTATTAGGATTTTTTGATCCATCCTACACTTTGCATGATTGCCATAATTGTGTGCGCAATATTCTTTTCCACGGATATGAATGATTTGCTTGTGCCACATACTTGCTATAACTTGTGTCCCACTCATGTTGAGCATAATCACTATCATTGCGTGTTGGATGACGTATTTCTATACCATGCCTCAAATTTCTTTGAGCATTGTTTACCTTGTGCTGACTCTCACACGCACATACACATCATGATGGATGATGTGTACATTTACCATGCCCACACTTTGTTTCGTGTGTCTCCTTGTTGTGTAGGTACACATGATTTGTCATCAATCTCACAAGCGCATGAGTTGATGAAACGAGCTCTATAGACCAAGGAAAGTTTGCACCACCATGTAGTACTTATCCTCAACCCTTCCTCATTGAGAAAATACTTCATGCAGTTCGTCTACATGGCCCTCACATGGTTATGGGTTATTGTCCATTATATATCTTTTGCCCATATGGTCATGTTCACTTTGCATGATATGCTCATTTGTATGCCCTTGCCATGCACTTGTGACCCATGCCTTGCATCTCACACGACACTTGATTCTCATAATTGTATGTGTGTTTGCAAGCTTGGTGGAGATATTACTTGCTATTGCCGTCTTTCCATACCTCAGGACATATATACCTTGTGTGTGGCATCCAACTTGTGGATTACTGGCTCTTATCATATGCTTGGTTGCAATAATGTAATTTGATTACATATGCTATGCTCAATTGCTTGCTACATTATTGACTTCATTGCCTCATGCATGATGACCAATAGTTCTTTTTATTATGTTGAGTGCCTCAATATCTTCACTACACCATGTGCACATTATGCATGGATTGCCTTCCACTCGCCGCTTGTGTTCAGACATTTCATTTTATTTGGTGTTGTGAATGATTCCTATGACTACCATAGACCATTCCTTGATCACTTTGTTCATGATTGCTATGGCCATGGGATAGATGCTTGTTTTCTTTTCACACATAGTAGCATCTCTATTTCACATATGCATACTTTTTCTCGTGATGCCTTTGCTTGTCCTCAATTTATATGGTCACATGGCATGCCAAAATCCCTTCTCAAACCATATGTTATGCATGACAACGACACTTGTTCGGTGAATAACCTCTTAAATGTTTGGTTATGCACTAGCGCTAGCTACATTTGTTTTTCCAAGTGTTTGTCGTGTTTTCTCCTTTTGAAGGAATTACAGGATGTCGAAACAATGGAGAGTGCCCATTTAGAGTGTGGTGATGTTAAGTGCATGGTTATCGTCCACTTCCACACGGTGATATCACCTTTTTCCCATGGTGGTTTGGATCTCAATCCGAGGACGTATGTTTCCCAAGGGGGAGGGGATGATGTGGAGCATCCTACGGATATCACAATGACAAGTGTCCATTTGGAAAGTGACACGTGCGACATCCACTTCAAATATATAAAGGTGAATCATCTCCTTTACATTTGTTCACTTCACCCCTTCGTGGATGGTATGCTACTTAACACTCATCTCGTGTGCACACATAGGTATTGTTGGAGCATCACGGATGATGAGGAGGAGTGCAAGATCCAAGGAACAACTACACCATCCATGATGGGAGCATGGATATGACGATGGAAGAAGACGGAACTTTAGAAGCTACATGAGATGGACATCCTGCTAAGGGCCCGGACAACCAACGCTTGGAGACCGGGCCAGTAACAAGGCAGAATGACATGAGCTACAGCGGCCAGATATCCGGCCTCGACCGGGATATCCAGCCTCCGCATGGAAATCCGGCCCAAGGACGGACAAAACCATCGCTCTGTGACTAGCTCCAACCCGGACATCTAACCCTAACTCGAACATCCTACGCGTCCTGAAGTCCCGGATATCCGCCCCCAGCCCGGACTTGTGAACCATCATGAAGCATCGGATATCTAACCTCCCCGTGCTCGAATATCGGTCCCCTACGTGGGTAGTTGTGGGCCAGAGGCCCATGTATCCCTCTCTCACTTACCCCTTCGTGCCTAGGACTATCTATACTCCACCCTCCTCATTTCTAGTGTTAGCAACGATTTACCTCATAGATAAGTTGAACATTGCTCCTTCATCTTTATCTCCTATGGAGATGATTCTTCCATGTGAGAATACCACCTAGTGGATGTCAATGCCCCTATCACAGGGAAGATCCCTAGTGGATTCAAGACTTCATACGCCTATGGGATATGCGATGAACTATGCATGTATCTTTATTTCTGTTGTTGTTCATGGATCTTTATGCATATCATGTATTGATTTTGATTTGAGTATTACTTGGTTTGTATATTGTCCAATAGAGTGTTTCCCTATGATTTATCCATGTTTTCCCTCGTGTTCTTTGTGTTCTTCCCCAAATCTATCTCCAACTTGTGAAGATTGGGCCACCCTCAGGTTGGCACCATATCGCCTAGGTTTGTTGATTATTTTGACACAAGGAGGGAGAAAAGCGAGAAAACAAAAGAGAAATCAACAACTCTCAAGAATAATATCCGATCACACATCCTCTAGTTCCATAGAAACACACAAGGATACAACAAACAGAGTGCCACACAGGATAGAAGTAATGAGGTTGTATTCTCACTCTGGAGAGATGGAGCCTTGAAATCCGTACAAGATCTTCCATATGAAGGGGCGTTGTCATCGACTAGATATTCTCACATGGAAGTCATATCCATGGGAGGAGGGAGTGGGAGGATAAATCCTCAACTACCTAAGAGCCAAACATATGCTAACCCTAAAACAGAGGTAGGATATAAGTATTTATAGTCTTGGGCGACATGTTAGGCAAAGAAGGGGTATATGGGCCTCGGGCCCGAGTGGCTATCACACGCAGGCCAGAAGTTTCGGGCAAGGACGAAATGTTCGGGAGCCGGAAGTTTCGGGAAGGTTTTGGCTAGGTTCCGGTCTAAACAGAAAGTTTGCATGCCTGGGAACATCCAAAGTCGCAAGTTTCGGGCTCGACACATTTCGGGCCAATTTGCAGGGAGGGTCCATTCTGGACGAAGAGTTTGCATGCTTTGGCGAGGGTTGTGGAAGCTTGGGAGGCCGGAAGTTCAGGGTTAGTCTGCGGGTTTACTTTGACGCTTTCTTGCTCTTCTTTGTCCGGTCTTTCTTCTTGCACTCCCGAGCTTCGGTGTTGGTCGACATACCTGATCACACACATCACTTGTGCTTGAAGTAGCAATAGTGTCTCATGCAAAAAAGATAGGTAACTCAAGAAGGAGAGATGTCACCTTGGTTTCGATAGTCTGTGTGCAAGCTCTAGTCATAGTGCCACTTGGCTCTTTATATGTTAGTGTACGATCCATGGGGATGATTTTCGGGCCCGTGAAATTGGGGGTACTCAAGCCTGTCTATCTGTGGCCCTGGACGTGGCACATGCAACATACCCAATACGGTCTATCGTTGGGATTCACGGACAAGGCCCTTTAGAGGGCCCCTTCCGCATGAGGCACGACACAATAATCTTCGTGAGGATCCGGTTGAAACTTCCCTCACGAGGTCGCCCCCATGGCTGCCCCGAAGCCTTCGTGGGGCGAACCGCTGAGGGGTGGCCCAACGAGGTCACGAGGCCCCACGTCTTCACGAGGGAGACAGCACGGGGAGCTGTGTCAGGAGGCGCAGATGGTGAGTAATTGCTCTTTTGTTCTAGGGAGCGGGGCCATCCGGCTGGCTCCCAATGTAATGTCCAAAGGCTTCTAGTTTGGTGCAAGAACACCGATGATATGGCACGTCTGGACGGAGATCATCCCCGAGCTTTCCAACGTACACAAGACGAAGCATTGGCATGGGAAGGCGTAGGCGAAGACCACATTAGTCGGGATATGTTGCAGTCATGTGCCAATCAAAATTGTCCATTGTGGTGACCCTTCCCGCCGTGTGTTTTCGGGGGGGAGAGAACCGGGGCCAGTATAAGATAGGGCACGCCACCATTGTGGAGGGGTATTAACCCCAAATCATGGAAGGACACACCTTTGGAACAAATACTTGACACGCAGAAAACAATAGCAATAAAAAGACATGATCAATATGCTACGTTCATAGTTTCGGTCTAGTCCATCCCATATTTCTCCTAATGATGTGATCCAGTTATCAAGTGACAACACTTGCATATAGTCAGAAAACCTTGACTATCATTGATCAACTGGCTAGCCAACTAGAGGCTTGCTAGGGACATTGTTTTGTCTATGTATCCACACATGTATCTATGTTTTCATTCAATACAATTATAGCATGGATAATAAACGATTATCTTCAAACAGGAATTATAATAATAACTATTTATCATTGCCTCCAGGGCATATTTCCAACAGTCTCCCACTTGCACTAGAGTCAATAATCTAGTCCTCACATCGCCATGCGATTTACATTGTAATAAATCGAACAGCCATATAGTTCTGGTGTTGATCATGTTTTGCCCGCAAAAGAGGTTTAGATAGCGGGTTTGCTAAATTCAGATCCGTGTGCACTTTGCAAATATTCACGTCCTCTCCTTCGACGTAGTCGCAGATGAGGTTTAAGCGTCGTTTGATGTGTCTAGTCTTTTTGTGAAACCTTGGTTCCTTTGCTAAGGCAATGACACCAATGTTGTCACATAACAGAGTTAATGGATCTAGTGCGCTAGGCACAACTCCAAGATTTGTCATGAACTGCTTCATCCAGACACCCTCCTTTGCTGCCTCCAAGGCAGCCATGTACTCCGCTTCACATGTAGAATCTGCTATGACGCTCTACTTGGAACTGCACCAGCTTACCGCACCCCCATTAAGAATAAATACGTATCCGGTTTGCAACTTAGAGTCAACCGGATCAGTGTCAAAACTTGCGTCGACGTAACCTTTTACGACAAGCTCTTTGTCACCTCCATAAACGAGAAACATTTCCTTAGTCCTTTTCAGGTACTTCATAATATTCTTGACTGTCGTCTAGTGATCCACTCCTGGATTACTCTCAAACCTACCAGCCATACTTATGGCCAAGCTGACGCCGAGTCTAGTGCACAACATTGCATACATGATAGAAGCTACGGTTGAAGGGTAGGGGACGGAAATCATTTGTTTTCTATCTTCCGCAGTTGCTGGGCACTGAGTCTTACTCAATTTTGTACCTTGTAACACTGCAAGAACCCTTTCTTGGACTGATCCATTTTGAACTTCTTCAAAACTTTATCAATGTATGTTCTTTGTGAAAGTCCTATCAGGCGTTTCGATCTATGCCTATATATCTTAATGCCTAGAATGTAGGCAGCTTCTCCTAGGACCTTCATAGAGAAACTTTTATTCAAGTAATCCTTTATGCTCTCTAAAAGCTCCACGTTGTTCCAATCAGCAATATGCCATCCACATATAATATTAGAAACGCCACAGAGCTCCCACTCACTTTCTTGTAAATACAAGATTTTCCAACCACTTGTATAAACCCAAATGCTTTGATCACCTCATCAAAGCGCTTATTCCAACTCTGAGATGCTTGCAGCAGTCCATAAATGGATCACTGGAGCTTGCATACTTTGTTAGCATTCTTTGGATCGACAAAACCTTCGGGTTGCATCATATACAACTCTTCCTTAAGAAAACCGTTAAGGAACGCCGTTTTGACATCCATCTGCCAGATTTCATAATCGTAAAACGCAGCTATTGCTAACATGATTCGGACGGACTTAAGAATCGCTACCGGTGAGAAAGTCTCATCGTAGTCAAGTCCTTGAACTTGTGAAAAACCCTTTTCCACAAGTCGAGCTTTATAAACGGTCACATTACCGTCTCCGTCCCTCTTCTTCTTAAAGATCCATTTGTTCTGAATAGCCTTGCGGCCTTCAGGTAGTACTTCCAAAGTCCATACTTTGTTCTCGTACATAGATCCTATCTCGGACTTCATGGCCTCCAGCCATTTGTTTGAATCCAGGCCCACCATTGCTTCTTCATAATTCGCAGGTTCATTGTTGTCCAACAACATAATTGATAAGACAGGATTACCGTACCATTCAGGAGCAGTACATGATCTTGTCGACCTGCGAGGTCCGATAGGAGCTTGATCCGAAGTTTCATGATCATCATCATCAACTTGCTCCTCAACCGGCTCCGCAGCAACATGGGTTTCCCCTTTCCCTGCGCCACCATCCAAAGGGATTAGAGGTTCGACAACCTCATCAAGTTCTATCTTCCTCCCACTAAATTCTTTCGAGAGAAACTCCTTCTCAAGAAAAGCTCCGTTCTTAGCAACAAACACTTTGCCCTTGGATTTGAGATAGAAGGTATACCCAACTATCTCTTTTCGGTAACCTATGAAGACGCACTTTTCCTCTTTGGGTTCCAGCTTTTCAGGTTGAAGCTTTTTGACATAAGCATCACATCCCCAAACTTTAAGAAATGACAACTTTGGTCTTTTGCCATACCACAGTTCGTATGGTGTCGTCTCAACAGATTTTGATGGTGCCTTATTTAAAGTGAATGCAGCTGTGTCTAACGCATAACCCCAAAACGATAACGACAAATCAGTAAGAGACATTATAGATCGCACCATTACGCTGTGGTGTTCCACGCGGTGTCAACTGTGAAACAATTCCACATTTTCTTAAGTGAGCACCAAACTCGAAACTCAGATATTCACCCCCACGATGAGACCGTAGGAACTTGATCTTCTTGTTACGATGATTTTCAACTTCACTCTGAAATTGCTTGAACTTCTCAAATGTTTCAGACTTGTGCTTCATCAAATATACATAACCATATCTACTCAAATGGAGAGTGAAGGTGAGAAAATAACGATATCGGCCGCGCGCCTCCACACTCATCAGACCACATACATGGGTATGTCTGATTTACAACAAGTCACTTGCATGGTCCATTGTTCTGGAGAATGGAATCTTAGTCATCTTGCCCATGAGGCATGGTTCGCACGTGTCAAGTGAATCAAAGTCAAGTGACTCCAAAAGTCCATCGGTATGGAGTTTCTTCATTCACTTTACACCAATATGACCTAAGCGGCTGTGCCATAAAAATATGGCGCTATCATTGCTAACTCTAACTCTTTTGGTCTCAATGTTATGTATATGCGTATCATCGCTATCAATATTCAATATGAACAATCGTCTCACATTGGGTGCATGACCACAAAAGATATTAGTCATAGAAATAGAGCAACCATTATTCTCTAACTTAAACGAGTAACCGTCTCGCAATAAACAAGATCCAGATATAATGTTCATACTTATCGCGCGCACTAAATAACATTTATTTAAGTTCATAACTAATCCTGATGGTAACTGAAGTGAAACTATGCCGACGACGATTGCATCAACCTTGGAACCAGTTCCCACGCGCATCGTCACTTCATCCTTCGCCAGCCTTCGCTTATTCCGCAGTTCCTGTTTCAAGTTGCAAATATGAGCACCAGAACCGGTATCGAATACCCACGCACTACTACGAGAGCTGGTTAAGTACACATCAATAATATGTATATGGAATATACCTGAATTTTCCTTGGCCGCCTTCTTATCAGCCAAATACCTTGGGTAGTTGCGCTTCGAGTGACCCAGACCCTGGCAATAATAACACTCCGTTTCAGGATTAGGTCCAGCTTTGGTTTTCTTCGTCGGATTGGCTACAGGCTTGCCGCTCTTGTTTGAATTACCCGTCTTTCCTTTGCCATTTCTCTTGAAACTAGTGGTCTTATTCACCATCAACACTTGATGCTCTTTACGGAGTTCTGACTCTACGACCTTCAGCATCGCAAATAACTCGTCGGGTGACTTGTTCATCACTTGCATGTTATAGTTCAACACAAAGCTCTTCTAGCTTGGTGACAGTGATTGAAGAATTCTGTCAGTGATAGCCTCTTGCGGGAGTTCAATCCCTAGCTCAGCTAGACAGTTTGAGTATCTATACATTTTGAGCACATGTTCACTGACAGACGAATTCTCCTCCATCTTGCAAGTATAGAATTTATGGGAGGTCTCATACCTCTTGATCCGGGCATTCTTCTAAAAGGTAAACTTCAACTCCTAGAACATCTCAAATGCTCCATGACGCTCAAAGCGACGCTGAAGTCCCGGCTCTAAGCCATACAAGACTGCACATTGAACTACTGAGTAGTCCTCCTTGCGTGCTAACCAGGCGTTCTTAACATCTTGGTCACCTCCTAGCGCAGCATTAAGGACATAATCCTTCTTCCCAGCTTGCAGGAGGAACATTAGATTACAAGCCCAGTGTACAAAGTTGCTTCCATCATCTTTCAACTTAGCTTTCTCTAGGAACGTATTATAACTCAGGATGACTGTCGCGTGAGCCATTGATCTACAACACAAATATTTTCAAAGTGGACTTAGACTATGTTCAATATAATTAGAGTTCAAATAATCAAATTACTTGCTAAACTCCCACTCAAAAAGTACATCTCTCTAGTCATTTGAGTGGTACATGATCCAAATTCACTAACTCAGGTCCGATCATCACGTGAGTTGAGAATAGTTTCAGTGGTAAGCATCTCTATGCTAATCATATGAACTATACAATTCATGCTCGACCTTTCGGTCTCATGTGTTCCGAGGCCTTGTCTGCACATGCTAGGCTCATCAAGGTTAACCCAAGTGTTTAGTGTGTGCAACTATTTTGCACCCGTTGTATGTGAACGTTGAGTCTATCACACCCGATCATGACGTGGTGTCTCGAAACGACGAACTATAGCAACGGTGCATAGTTCGGGAAAACACAATTTCATCTTGAAGTTTTACTGAGAGATCACTTCATAATGCTACCGTCGTTCTAAGCAAAATAAGTTGCATAAAAGGATTAACATCACATGCAATTCATAAGTGACATGATATGGCCATCATGATGTGTTTCTTGATATCCATCACCAAAGCACCGACACGATCTTCTTGTCACCGGCGCCACACCATGATCTCCATCATCATGATCTCCATCAACCTGTCGCCATCGGGGTTGTCATGCTACTTATGCTATTACTACTAAAGCTACGTCCTAGTAATATAGTAAACGCGTCTGCAAACACAAATGTTTGTTTAAAGACAACCTTATGGCTCCTGCCGGTTGCCGTACCATCGACGTGCAAGTCGATATTAACTATTAAAACATGATCATCTCATATATCCAATATATCATATCATATCACAAGCATACCCTTCAAAAACAAGTTAGACGTCCTCTATTTTGTTGTTGCATGTTTTACGTGGCTGCTATGGGTATCTAGTATGATCGCATCTTACTTACGCAAAAACCACAACAGAGATGTGCAAATTGCTATTTAACCTCTCCAAGGACCGCCTCGGTCAAAACCAATTCAACTAAAGTTGAAGAAACCGAGACCCGCCAGTCATCTTTATGCAACAAGGTTGCATGTCAATCTATGAAATCAGTCTTTCGTAAGCGTATGAATAATGTCGGTCTGGCCGCTTCAATCCAACAATACCGCCAAATCTAGAAAAGACTAAGGAGGGCAGAAAATCGAACATCACCGTCCACAAAACCCTTTGTGTTCTACTCGAGATAACATCTACGCATGAACCTAGCTCATGATGCCACTATTGGGGATCGTTGCATGGGAAACAAAAAATTTCCTATGCACATGAAGACCTATCATGGTGATATCCATCTACGAGAGGAGAATTGGATCTACGTACCCTTGTAGATCGCACAGTAGGAACCGCTAAGAAACGCGGTTGATGTAGTGGACCGTCTTCACGTCCCTCGATCAGCCCCACGAACCGTCCCGCGATCCGTCCCACGCTCCGTTACGATGTAGTGCCGAACGGACGACACCTCCGCGGTCAACACACGTATAGCTCGATGATGATCTCGGCCTTCTTGATCCAACAAGGAAGATGAAGAAGTAGATGAGTTTTCCGGCAGTGTGACGGCGCTCGGGTGGTGGTGAGGATCTACTCCTATAGGGCTCCGCCCGAGCTCCGTAGAAATACGATCTAGAGGTAAAACTGTGGTGTCTAGATCTGACTTGCACATGGCAAAAGTTGTCTCAAATCAGCCCTAGAGGGAGGGGAAGGAGACTTTCCTTGAGGGCCAAGCCCTCAAGGGTGCGCCGGCTAGGAGGAGGAGGAATCCTACTCCAATTAGGATTGGAAGTGGAGTCCTTCTCTTCCTTCCCACCTCCCCTTTTTTTTTCTTTGGTTTTCTTCTCATGGCGCCAAGGCCCTCTTGGGCTGTGCCACCAGCCCACTAAGGGATGGTGCGCCACCCCTAGGACCATTGGGCTTCCCCCGGGTGGGTTTCCCCCCTCCCGGTGAACTTCCAGAACCCATTCGTCACTCCCCGTACAATCCCGGTAATGCCCGAAAACCTTCCGGTAACCAAATGAAGTCATCCTATATATCAATCTTAGTTTCCGGACCATTCCGGAAACCCTCGTGACATCCGTGATCTCATCCGGGACTCCGAACAACATTTAGTAACCACACATACAACTCAACTATACTAAAACATCATCGAACCTTAAGTGTGCAGACCCTGTGGGATCGAGAACTATGTAGACATGCCCCGAGGCACTCCTCGGTCAATATCCAATAGCGGGACCTGGATGCCCATATTGGATCCTACATATTCTCCGAAGATCTTATCGGTTGAACCTCAGTGTCAAGGATTCATGTAATCCCGTATGTCATTCCCTTTGTTCTTCGGTATGTTACTTGACCGAGATTTGATCGTCGGTATCCACATACCTATTTCAATCTCGTTACCGGCAAGTCTCTTTACTCGTTTCGTAATACAAGATCCCATGACTTACACTTAGTCACATTGCTTGCAAGGCTTGTGTGTGATGTTGTATTACCGAGTGGGCCCAGAGATACCTCTCCGTCACACAGAGTGAGAAATCCCAGTCTTGATCCATACTAACTCAACTGACACCTTCGGAGATACCTGTAGAGCACCTTTATAGTCACCCAATTACGTTGTGGCGTTTGATGCACACAAGGTATTCCTCCGGTGCTAGTAAGGTATATGATCTCATAGTCATAGGAACAAATACTTGATATGCAGAAAACAATGGCAATAAAACAACACGATCGATATGCTATGTTCATAGTTTGGGTCTAGTCCATCACATGATTCTCCTAATGATGTGATCCAGTTATCAAGTGATAACACTTGCACATAGTCAGAAAACCTGGACTATCATTGATCAACTGGCTAGCCAACTAGAGGCTTGCTAGGGACATTGTTTTGTCTATGTATCCACAAATGTAACTATGTTTTCATTCAATACAATTATAGCATGGATAATAAACGATTATCTATAAACAAGAATTATAATAATAACTATTTATCATTGCCTCTAGGGCATATTTCCAACAACGAGGGCCTTTTTTTGAGTGGCGCCGGGCATGTTGGTTTTTGGTTGATGAAGTAGGCCATCCCTTGGCCGCGGGGCGGCAGGTCTGGGTACCCCCATTCCCAGAACACCGACAGTAGCCCCCAGGCCGCATCCCTAGGATGGCTTCTCGACAAAGCCTTGAGGGCATCCTGAAGCGTCGCGGGACCTAATTGCCTGCGGGCCAGGCGACCCACGTGTCCAGCCGCCATGCGGTGACGCTCTCGGTTCCTAAGCCGCTCGGAGACCTAGGTCAAACTGACGCGATGTCCGGGCACCGCACCATCCATCATCGCTTCTTCGGGACGTCACCTCTACGCACGACATGCGGGCGTGCTTCCTCATCAACCGCATGGGCCCAGGAGCACGGAGGGACGCCACTATGTCCTCGACCATATATTTGACCCGGCGAGGGCGATAAGGTCCACATTGCCTCTGTCTTCTTCATCTTCCACCTCGAGGCCTCTACCCCCTCAGCATGGCACCGGTGAGGAAGTATTCCATTGCCGAGAAGGGGAAGGCTTCCGGGGAAGGTTTCACCGCTCCGCCACCCAATCGAGGCTGTGGCTGTCTTTGGAAGTACGCGGCGGTGTCGACGGCGGGAGCGGCCGTGGCTCCGCCCGTCCTGGAATCACCATCGGCGGCATCGGTGGGGCGTCGACTAGCAAGGACGTCCGTAGTGGCCAAGGTGGGAGGTTAGCGATGGCCACCCGACCACCACGCCCTTGACTTCATTTATCTTACATAGCGATGGAGTTCATGATTTGGGTGGATTGGCCGGAAACCGCGTGGTTCCAGCTCCCAAACTTCTTTGCGACGGTGGTGCCGGCCGGCGGGCTCCCAGGCCTTTGGTTGCAGGCCAACGACTTCTATGGTGGGGCATCCTGGGTGGAGGTTGAGGTCACCCCCACGACTACAAGTACGTGAACCACGGCTGGGAGACGTTCGCCCATGCTCGAGGCTTGAAGGAGAGGCGCTACCTCCACTTCAAGTATGACAAGGAGGCAACGCTCTTCGTCAAGATCTTTGGGGGTGAAGGCGAACGTCTACTATGCTGCCAGGAGTTCGCCGGCCGCGGCGATCTTGCAGATGAGCCGGCCTCGGGCGATGGCGCCTCGTCTCTGGCAGCAGCGACACCCCCTCTGGAGGGAGACCGAGGGACAACAACAACAACAACAGCTACGGCAACGCGCCTCGTCGTCGCGCCTGGAACATGGTGGTAGGACCCCAAGCACGGAGCCGCTCGTATGCTCCTGTGTTGCCCGTGAAGGAAGAGGAGAGCATTGACTTAGCGCCGATGCGTGGGTGTCGGACGCCTGCGGCGGCAGCCCCCTTGGCACCTCCATTTCTAGTTGTCTCATGCATCCAAAAAACTAGGAAGAGCCCTACGGGCATGTAATGGATTTGGGCGACCGCCCTTTTTGTTAGTACTGTTGTGGTTGGTCGGTTTAGATATTCAGATCGGTGTGCTTGCAGTGAACCTCTTTGGTTTTGAGGCATGGTTATGGAATTTGAGGGGCTTGTTACTTGGTTGGCTTCTCCTCGTTGCGAGGCCCTGACACCCATAATACCGAGCGAATGTGCCAAAACAGCACCAGGGTGGCCAAGTGGCTTTGCGACCGGTAAGGCTCCCGAGGCACGATGCTCAAGAGCCCCCTTAGATATTCAAGCGGCTCTAGGTCGACAGGTCCGAGTCCTGCACATTTCCTTGCCATTGGGAGGCGCAACCCATTACCAAGGTTGTTCCTCATGGGGCAAGACCCTGACTCCCCTAATATCGATCAAATGTGCCTGGACACCACCAGGGTGGCCAAGTGGCTTTATAACCGGTAATTCTCATGAGGCGCGACGCTTAGGAGCCCCCTTAGATGTCCGAGAGGCCCTCATGGATTCTGCTTTCTGATTTTGAAGGGTCTGGTTTCTGGAGATCCCTAGTGTGCACACAGGAACCTCTGCGTCGGCCTATCCCGGTCCCGCACATTTCCCTGCAGTCGTGAGGCATGACCCGTTACCAAGGTTGTTCCTCACGGGGCAAGGCCCTGACACCCTCGATGCCTACCGAATGTGCCTGGACGGCACCATGGTGGCCAAGTGGCTTTGTGAACGGTGAGGCTACTAAGGCGCGATGCTCAAGTTGTCCCACGATAAATAGTTGTCTTAAGAAAATACCAAATTTAGTTTCCTCTCCAAGATGGCATGCTGAGCCGTAAATTGGACTCTTGAGCGAGTATCAGTTCGCATGAGTCTGCCGAATTGTCCGTGCATGCCACGTGAGTGTCCGGGCACCAAGGCCTTGGCGAGGTGTCGTCACCACGCCCCAGCCCCCGCTCGCGGGGTATGAGTGGGGGTGGGGGTTAGGCGGATGCTCGGCTCAGAGGAAAAGAGTGTGCCATGAAGAAACGGCAAAGAAAACAAGTTTTTGTAAAGACTTCATTTGGATAAGCCTCGGGTTTGATTTCGTAAACATCAGCAAATCCAAGTCAAAGAAAAACAAATGAAAGCCGCGTCCGGCGCCTAATCTATTATCCCAGTCAATCTCCCCCCAGCGCGGAGCATAGGGATTACACTAGGGATGGGATGGACCCCTCCGCGTCCTTTGGGGGCCCTAGGCGTATACAGTCTCGGCTCGTTATTATGTGAGAGTGTCCCTACACTCGAGGCATTAGGCGTCTGATTCCTTTTGGGTCGTTCATAGTCATTGGTGAACTGAGTTTATTGCCTCCATCATCTCCCAAGCGCCGAGCATAGGGCTGCCACTAAGCGTGGGAGGGACCCCTTCCACATCCTCGAGGGGCCCTGGGCGTATACTGTCTCGGCTCGTTATTATGTGAGAGTTCCACAGGATGAAGTTGGTTCCGGAAGAATTGAAGGATGATGCACAGGCGGTGCAGAGGCGTTGTAGAGGTGTTACAGGTAGAACTTTCGGAGATGTTTTATGTTCCAGGCGTTCTGGATGGGGACTCTGTCTTGAGTGTCCACGCGCACGGCACCAGGCCTGGAGACATGGGAATCCTTGAACGGGCCCTCCCACTTGGGAGAGAGCTTGTGGAAACCCTCCCTGGATTGGACCCGCCTCACGACGAGGTCGCTGACTTTGAGGGTCCTAGAGCGGATGTTGCAGCAGTGATAAAGCCGCAAGGTTTGCTGGTACCTCCCCGCTCCCTTGATGACCCTGGTCGTGCTGAATTCGATGTTGAAGGCCTGAAGCTCGATGTTCCATTCGGCAATCCTTCCCACCGCATTTGGGTTATGTAGGATCTTCTCCAAGGGGTAGGCGGAGACGACCTTGATTAGGTGCCCCTGAAAGTAGTGGCACATATTTGTGACATCCTCGACTTTTGCTACAGTAGTGATTGTAATTAAGCTACAGTGATCAACCGCTAATGATGCCACGTCACCGAATTTCCATCTCAGACCCGCGTTGATTCAAGCCTATCCGGGTTCAAAATTTGAGGACAAAAGAAAAGTGTATTATAAATTCATGACAAATATCGAAAGAACATATATGTAAAAAAAGGAAAGTATAAAAAAATGATAAGAGAAAGAAAAGAAAATTGAAAGAAAGAAATAATAATAAAAAAAAGGAAACAGGGAAAACAAACTAAAACAAAACAAAACAAACAAAAAAAAAGAAAGGAAGAAAGCCCCCCCAGCCGGCCCAACTAGGCCAAGTGGCCCAGCCGGCCTCCCCAAACCCTAGCGCCCCCCCCCCCTGGCGAGCAGCCTCCCACGCCAGCTCCCTCCCCCCCCCCCCTGTGCGCCGCCGCCAGCCACCCCACCCTCGTGGTGGGGCCCCACCGCACCCCCACGACAGCGCCCTCCCTCTCTCTCTCGGTCCTCTCCACCCCACCCAACCGAGAGCTCCCCCATCCCCCACGACTCCCTCTCCCACCCCATCTCGCCTCCCCCACCGAGCCCCTCCTCCCTCCTCCCACGGCGGCCCCCCTCGGCCCCCTCACCACGCCGGCGAGCCGCCCCCCCACGGCTCCTCTCCTCCCCCGGCGGCCCCGCCCCTGAAGGCCTCCTCGCCTCCCCCCGCCGGCCTCCTTCCCGTCGGCCCCCCTCCCTCCCTGGCCGGCGCGCCACCTCCTCCCGCGGCGAGCCCCGGCCGCCCCTCGGCCACCTCCTCCCGCGGCGAGCCCCGGCCGCCCCTCGGCCTCCTCCTCCCCGCGGCGAGCCCCGGCCCCCCGTCGGCCATCTCCCGCTCGGTCCGGGAGGGACCGGGCAGGGAGACATCACCAACTCACCGGATCCGACCGGATCCCCCTCGCCGGCACGTCACCACCATCGTCACCGTCACCGTCACCGCCTCCACGCCGTCTCCACCGTCACCTTCGTGCGAACTCCGGCTTCACCGGGCCGTCACGTCACCGTCGGTGAGCCCCTCCTCGGGCTCCTCCCACCTTGTCGTTCTCCTCGACGTCCCGGTTCCGTTCCGGCAAACGGGGCCTCGATCCGTCGACGGTGGACTCCGGTAGGAGGATTTGAAGTTTAGGTTCTTCTAGGTGGAGTTGGAGCAAAGAGAGTTCTCTGTCTCTGTTAACAGAGAGAGAGATGAGTGTTGAGAGTTTTGAGAGAAAAAAATAAAAACAAATGTTGTATTAGATGCGTATGTATGTATGTATGTATGAGATGTGATGTATGTATTTGCGTATATGGATATTTAGAAGAATACGGTATTTGCACGGTTAGGTATCTAATAGAAATAAATGAGAAAATAACCTTAGGCCACTTACCGGTGGGGCCAATGCACCCGCTGTCTATGACAGGGAGGCCCGACGCGAGAGTTAATATAAATTATAAAAATAATGTTTTTCTTAAAGAAATAAATAAATAGATATATTAGTTAAAATAATTAATTAACATAATTAGAGTATGACACGTGGGTCCCTCGTTGAATTAATCTGATTAATAAATATTTAATCTTAAATAAAACTTGTGCCTATGACGTTCGGGACCCGCTGGTCAGTTGACCAGTCAAATGTGATGTCAGCATGACATCGCGATGATGTCATATTGGAATTTTATTAAATCTTTTAAATCTGTTTTTAATCCCTAAATAATTAATAAAACTTTGAAAATTAATATTAAATAATCCGTAAGTCAGATCAAAATATTTTCAACATGAAAGTTGATCAGCAAAGCGAGACGAACCCGGATGCACGGTCTGTTCGTCTGTCACGCGTCCCTAGCATAGCAAACATGGAACTTTTCCATCGTTTCCAGTGTAAGCGGTAGTAGCCCGAGACCCGGAAAATATCGTCAGATATTCTTCCGACCCCTCTATGACGGATGTTGCTGCGTTAGTTCATGTCTAGCCCGCATCTTTCCATGTCATGCCTTGTGTTGCATCGGTGCTATTATTTATTGTTTCTTCCCCCTCTTCTTACCGGTAGACCCCGAGACTGGCGCTGCTGCCGGGTACATCTACGACCCTGCCGATCAGTCCTTTGCCGCAGAGCAGCAAGGCAAGCAAACTCCCCTTGATCATTCCTATATCGCCTATGTCTTTCTTCCTACTGCTTGCATTAGTATTTTGCTACTGTTGTAGTTAGCTCCTATATCTGATGCATAGCCTGTTTTTGATGAACTGCTACTTTCTATCCTGTACCTTTAACCTGCTTAGTATAGGTGGAGCAGTCATCCCCTCTGACCCCGTAGATCAGTTGCCCCGCTTGTTTCCAAATCTCGATCTTTGATCGACGAGCCAGACCCGACACAGCACATTCACCCCCCTTCGTTGTACGACGCTACAGCGATACTATCGGGTACCGAGGGTGACACCTCGCTAAGTACTCCTGATGATATCTCTGTAGTATAGCTAGTCGGTCGTGGTTATCGAGGGTGATTCCTCTTTCACCATTCCCGATGACGCCCCTGTCGTGCAACACGCGAGTGTGGGACCCCCGAGGGTGATTCCTCTAAGCCCACCTTGACGGGTACATCGTTCGGGATCCAACGAGGGTGATTCCTCGGATTCCCCCCGATGTTACGACCACACAGTTACTCGACCATGTTACTGGGATCATGGGTGAGTAGTTGTAAGACGGGTGGATTCCCGTGAGACTGTGTTATGGCCTAATTAAAATGCTAATGGATTTGGGTATTTGATCTGGGTTGGTCGGAGACCTTTTCGCACTAACCGGCTACGCGGGAAGAATTATGGGTACTCGGCGTCGCGGTATCAGCCGAAGCTTTTCAGATGCCAGCAGTGTAGCGGCGCGCGCCCGAGTGGTCCCGAGATGCATCGCGCTTGTGATTAAGGGATGCTAGGACTGACGTCGGCCGCCCACGCCACGTGCAGGAGCGTGAAGGGGAACTGGGCCCACGAACCCTTTGTGCTTCGGATTTAGACCGGCGGGCTGGCCTCTCTGATTAGTCTTAGGTGGGGCTGCGACGTGTCGATATTCCGAGGCCGGGAAGGACCCAGAAAAGTATGTCCGGCCAGAGTGTTATCGAGCGTGACGGGACATGTGGTGCACCCCTGCAGGGATGAAAATTAACTATTCGGATAGCCGTGTCCACGGTTACAGGACGACTTGGAGTTGTGCCCCGATCTTATACAACTACAATTGTTACTTAACTGGAATTAGTTTTCCTCGGGATTGCTTCGTCGCAGGGAGTCCAGGGAGGATCTTTAGGCGTGACCTCATTTTATTATTGCTGCAACAATATGACTATTAATGTGTTACCCCCTGTTCTACTCTCGTCTATTGCTGCAAGACCCTGAAGATGCTAGTCTTCGATAGGACTAGGCCTTCTCTCTCTTTTCTCGCATTGTTGCAGTCAGTCCACCTATAACCCCCTTTTTGATACTGATGCATAATTAGAATAGTTCTGATGTAAGACTTGCGAGTACTTTGGATGAGTACTCACCGCTGCTTTGCTCCCCCCTTGTCCCCTTGATCCGTTTGCTGCGACCAGCTGATGAAGCCCAGGAGATGGAGGTCCCCGCCACCGACGACTGCTACCCCGACGGTGCCTACTACTACGTGGAGGCCGCTGATGATCAGGAGTAGTTAGGAGGTTCCCAGGCAGGAGGCCTCGCCTCGTTCGATCGTTGTATCTTTTGTGCTAGCCTTCTCTAAGGCACCCCATGTTTTATGTCTGTACTCAGATATTGTTGCTTCCGCTGACTCGTGTGCTTATCGAGCTTTCGTATTCTAGCCCTCGATGCCCCTGGCTTGTAATATGAAGCTGATGTTATTTTTATTTGTGTCTAGTGTTGTGTTGTGATATCTTCCCGTGAGTCCTTGGGTTTGATCGTACGCATTTGCGTGTATGGTTAGCGTACGATTAAGCCGAGGGCGTCACAAGTTGGTATCAGAGCCAACTGCCTGTAGGTAGCCCCCTTTCCAACTCCTTGGCCGAAGTTGAGTCTAGTGTTTGAAAAACTTTACTAACACTGATGTTGTGGCTTACGGGCCCACATCTCAATTGGGTGGTATTAGTATCTTTTACTCCTTTCCTATACTCTGGGCTCTACTTTCTCTTCTCTTTCGGGTCAAAGATTTTACTAACTCTAACATTAGGTTCTCGAATCACATCAATCCGGAGCGCTGGACTATCTACTCTTTTTCTCCTGAATATGGATTACACACACTGTCATTGACATCCGTCAATATTATTTTCAGATGCGTCCCGCAAGACAGCACGTGCGCCTGACACAGGCCACCGAGACGACTGGGTTCCCGGCCATTTTGGTCGATCTCCTGACCAGGCTGGGATATCGCTGGTACCCCGAGTACACTGTGTTCGAGGATTTCCGCGAGTACAACCAGTACCAGTACCAGGCTGAGGTTCGCATCTTCGACCAGAGGGGCGGCGAGACCCTCGAGCGCCACGTGTTCTGTGGTATTGGAGTGTCGGTCGAGATGGCCGTCCATGATGCGGCCTACATCGCCATCACCCGTCTCCGTGGAGCGTACCCTCACCTGGAGGAGAGCCCTTTCAGATACATCCCGCATGCTCCTGCTGGGGATGAGACTGGGTCTGATCTCACTGCCTACGCTTCTGACGTTCGGGAGCGCAGCGATCGTTCCTACGTCGCTGTCTGCGCCCCTTACGTGACGCGTCGCTACGACGCGCGGATTCTGGTGCAGTACACTGAGGCAATAGATCGTGCTTTCCGAGCTCTGACTGTGGAGTTGTATGCTACGCGCGCTCGTCTTTACGACGCGTTGACACAGCTGCAGCCATCACACTGTCCGAGGGTTTCACCTATGCGCATCCGCGAGCCGAGCAGGACAGAGCTACCATCAGCTCTCGAGTGGACTGATGTTGGGGGTAGAACCCTTGCACTTGGACCTCAGCTGCTCGACTGGATGCGGTACCCTCACCAGAGTCACAACGGGACACAGGGTCCTGTCCCTACCTTCTATCACTGCCAGCTACCAGGATTCGATCGTCCTCTCCGACGTTGATGTAGCCTTATCGCTACATCTCGTTGTGGTACTCTTCCACCGCGTGCCTGCGCGCCGCCTAGTGAGTTTTTAATCGTTAGTCTGTAATCGAACTTATGTATGGGTTTGTATGTCGAACTCAACTACTATGGAGTATCTATCGCATTTCCCTTTCATTATGCTTGATTACTTCATGAATGCGTGCGATGTCTTTCAATTACTTTAAGCTAAAATACCCCTGCTAAATATTTAACAGGATGGTTAGACCAGTTGGCCGTCCGCGTGGCCCTGCCAATGATGCACCACCCCCGCCTCCTGAGTATATGGCGGGGATGATCCAACAGTTTGAGTTGAACCGCCAGTTTATGCAAGGGCTCATGGATCATTTCCAAAGGCCGAACATGAACCAACCACAAGGCGTGACACTGCAAGACTTCTGCCGTCTCAACCCTGCGATCTACCGCAGCTCAACTCAGCCTCTAGATGCTGATGACTGGCTCTGTGACATTTCTTATGAGCTGGAGTCTGCCAATGTGCCCCTGGCGAGCTATGTCAACTTTGCCGCCTACTTTCTGAAGGGTCCCGCTGCTCAATGGTGGGACAGCCACAGGCGCTCTCAGCCCGATGGAACTATCATCACTTGGGCAGAGTTCAAGGCTGCTTTCCGTGCTCGATACATTCCCCAGGGAATCATGGACCGGAAGAAGCGTGAGTTCCGCAACTTGGTCCAGGGCAACAAGACTGTGGATGCTTATCAGCGGGAATTTCTGGAATTATCTCGCTATGCTGAAGAAGACATTGCGACTGATGCACGCAGGCAGGAGAAGTTTCGTGAAGGCCTCCACCCTGATATCAAGCTGACACTCCTCGTTCAGGACTATGCTGATTTCGCCACCCTCGTGAACAAGGCTATTCAGGTTGAGACTGGTCTGCAGGAATACAAAGATAGCAGCAAGCGCAACCGTGACATGGGCTCATCTTCGGGCTCGTCTACACAGAAGCGGAAGATCTGGATCCCCAACAACATGTATCATGCACCTGCTCCTACTCCGAGGCCGTCCTATGCTGCACCTCGCCTGCCTCCTCCACCACCTAGGCAGCCGAGGCTTCCAGCTCCACCGCCTCGAGTTCCCCCTTCCCGTCCTGAGGACGGGCTGTACTTCAAGTGTGGCCGTCCAGGTCACCGTGCTAGAGACTGCAGGCAGAATCAGAATCAGCTGGCACTTCCCGCAACTGGCCGTGGCAACAACTAGAACCGCAACTTCAACACTAAGCCTGCTTATGTTCGTGGTCAGGCCAACAACATTGATATGGGTCAAGCTCAAGACCAGCCTGCTACCGTGATGGGTACACTTCTCGTTAACTCAGTACCTGCTTCTGTATTGTTTGATACAGGAGCATCGCATTCCTTTATGTCGGACAATTTTGCATACATGCATGACATTTGGAGCGAAGAGATGAACATCCCGATAGTGGTAAACACCCCTGGGGGTGAATGCCGAACCTCTGTGGTTTGCCCCCATGTTCCAGTTGAAATTGAAGGATTAGAATTCCTTGCCAACCCCATCGTACTAAAGTCATCCAACATTGATCTCATATTGGGGATGGACTGGTTGAAAGCTCATACGGCATCGATCGTTTGTGCCACCAAAACCGTCCACCTACTACACCCTTCAGATGAACTAGTAAGCTACCATGCTCATCTCGTCCGTAATGCTGAGGCACGACTGTATGCTTTGAATGCATTAAATGCATCGCCTCTGGAAGGGATTGAAAACATACCAGTGGTCCGAGAATTTCAAGATGTCTTTCCAGAAGAACTTCCGGGGATTCCCCCTGCTCGAGCTGTCGAGTTTGTCATTGACTTGGTACCCGGTACCACTCCTATTGCCAAGCGTCCTTATAAAATGCCACCACATGAACTCCTTGAACTTAAGCAAGAAATTGACAACTCGCTCCGTTTGGGTTTCATCCGTCCGAGTTCCTCTGCTTGGGGAGCACCTTCTCTCTTTGTTAAGAAGAAGGATGGGACAAATCCATTGGTTCAAGACTATCGTCGTATCAACCAGGCCACTATTCAAAACAAATATCCTCTGCCTCGGATAAATGATTTGTATGATCAACTTGCTGGTTCCACCGTTTTCTCTAAGCTCGACTTGAGATTGGGATACCACCAGATCCGTGTTCGCAAGGAGGATATTCCAAAGACCGCCTTTGTTACTCGATATGGATCATACGAGCACACCGTCATGTCCTTCGGCTTAACCAATGCACCGGCAACCTTCTCTCGACTGATGAATTATATATTCATGGATTACCTCGACAAATTTGTCGTGGTATATCTGGATGATATTCTGGTGTTTTCGAAGAACAAAGAAGAGCATGCTGAACATCTTCGTCTTGTACTGGATAAGCTTCGGGAGCATAAACTCTATGCGAAGTATTCCAAATGTGAGTTTTGGCTAGACGAAGTGACTTACCTTGGTCATGTGATTTCCAAGGACGGTATTGGGGTCAACCCCGAACGAATTCAAGCTATTCTTGACTGGACTCCCCCGAAGAATGTCAAGCAAGTCAGAAGTTTTCTCGGACTCGCCAGCTATTGCCGTCGATTCATCGAGAACTTCTCCAAGATTGCGAAGCCCTTAACCAACCTGCTTCACAAAGGTGTTAAGTATGAATGGACTGATAAATGTCAGGAAAGTTTCCAAGCGCTCAAGGACAAACTGACGTCCGCTCCAGTACTTGCTCCTCCAGATACGAAAAGGGATTTCGTCATATACTGTGATGCTTCTCGTCAAGGAATAGGTTGTGTCCTAATGCAGGATCGCAAGGTGATCGCTTATGCTTCACGTCAACTGCGTGCTCATGAAGAGAACTACCCAGTTCATGATCTCGAGCTTGCCCCAGTCTTTCATGCATTGAAGGAATGGCGACAATACCTTGTCGGTAATCGCTGTGAAATTTACACCGACCATCAAAGTTTGAAGTACTTGTTCACCCAACCGGAGCTGAACCTGCGTCAACAAAGATGGATGGAGCGCATAGCAGATAATGACTGTAGTATATCATATACCCCTGGCAAGGCTAATGTAATGGCTGATGCCTTAAGTCGCAAGTCATACTGCAACCACCTCCAGGTTCATCAGGTTCACGATCGTCTGCAAGAGGAATTTCGTAAGCTGAACCTCCACATTGTTCCTCAGGGTTACCTTGTTCCGCCTCCTGAAGAGTATCAAAAGATGAACCTCCGTGTTGTTAATCGGGGTTCCCTCAGTAACCTAGTGGTTGAACCAGATCTTGTGAGCTCCATAAAGAATCTGCAAAACTTTGACGATGATGTCGACAGGATTAAGAGCTATATTGCAAAGGGTAAACCCTCCTTTTTCACTGTTGATGAAGGTGGCGCCTTATATTTCAAGGGTCGCCTATTCGTCCCAAATAAGAAGGAAAATCTCAGGATGACTGGGAAGGTGACGGAAGAAGCTCATGACACACCATTGTCTACTCACCCGGGTAGTACCAAGATGTACCAAGACATCCGGCAAAGATTCTGGTGGCCCAATATGAAACAAGACATTGCACGCTATGTGGCAGAATGTGATATATGCCGGCGTATCAAAGCAGAACACCAAAAGCCTGCTGGAACTCTGCAACCTATCTCTATTCCTGAGTGGAAATGGGACCACGTTGAAATGGACTTCGTCACTGGTTTTCCCAGGTCTCAGAAAGGTAATGATGCTATTCTTGTCGTCATTGATCGACTGTCCAAAGTTGCACATTTCCTGGCCGTCAAGGAAACGATTAATGCTAGTCAACTGGCAGATCTTTATATGTCAAGAGTTGTTTCACTTCACGGTATTCCGTTGGTAATCAGTTTGGACCGTGGCAGCTTGTTCACTTCAAAATTCTGGGAAAGTTTTCAGAAGGCTATGGGGACTCATCTGTCCTTCAGCACTGCATTTCATCCTCAATCCCAGGGACAAGTTGAACGAGTCAACCAAATTCTCGAGGACATGCTTCGAGCTTGTGTCATTTCTTTCGGTAAGAAATGGGAGGAATCTCTCCCGTATGCCGAGTTCTCTTACAACAATAGCTATCAAGCTAGTCTGAAGATGGCCCCTTTCGAAGTATTGTATGGGCGAAGGTGTCGGACTCCTCTGAAATGGTCAGAAACTGGGGAACGATCACTCTTTGGTCCGGATATTATTCAACATGCCGAATATCAAGTCCGCATTATTCATGAGAATCTGAAGGCTGCTCAGTCTCGTCAGAAGAGTCAGTATGACCGTCATCAGCAAGATATGGTCTATCAACCTGGCGAAAAGGCTTATCTTCGTGTCACACCAATGAGAGGTGCACACCGTTTCGGAATCAAGGGCAAGTTAGCTCCTCGTTATATTGGTCCCTTCACTGTTCTCGAAAGGCGTGGAAGAGTGGCTTATCAATTGGGACTGCCGGCGAACCTTTCTCAGGTTCACGATGTCTTCCATGTGTCTCAGCTCCGTCGATGCTTCAAGGACCCTATTCGAGCAGTGGATCACGATATGCTTGAACTACAACAAGACCTCTCTTATAAAGAGCATCCGGTCCGCATTCTCGACCAAGCTGAACGTAAGACTCGTCGCAAGGTCACCAAGTTCCTTAAGGTGCAGTGGTCAAATCACTCTGAAGATGAAGCCACTTGGGAACGCGAGGATCATCTTCGTGATGAATACCCCGGGCTCTTTCCCTCTACCTCTTAATTCTCGGGACGAGAATTCTTGTTAGTAGGGGAGAATTGTGACATCCTCGACTTTTGCTATAGTAGTGATTGTAATTAAGCTACAGTGATCAACCGCTAATGATGCCACGTCACCAAATTTCCATCTCAGACCCGCGTTGATTCAAGCCTATCCGGGTTCAAAATTTGAGGACAAAAGAAAAGTGTATTATAAATTCATGACAAATATCGAAAGAACATATATGTAAAAAAAGGAAAGTATAAAAAAAATGATAAGAGAAAGAAAAGAAAATTGAAAGAAAGAAATAATAAAAAAAAGGAAACAGGGAAAACAAACTAAAACAAAACAAAACAAACAAAAAAAAGAAAGGAAGAAAGCCCCCCCAGCCGGCCCAACTGGGCCAAGTGGCCCAGCCGGCCTCCCCAAACCCTAGCGCGCCCCCCCTGGCGAGCAGCCTCCCACGCCAGCTCCCTCCCCCCCCTGTGCACCGCCGCCAGCCACCCCACCCTCGTGGTGGGGCCCCACCCCACCCCTGCTCGAGCTGTCGAGTTTGTCATTGACTTGGTACCCGGTACCACTCCTATTGCCAAGCGTCCTTATAAAATGCCACCACATGAACTCCTTGAACTTAAGCAACAAATTGACAACTCACTCCGTCTGGGTTTCATCCGTCCGAGTTCCTCTCCTTGGGGAGCACCTTCTCTCTTTGTTAAGAAGAAGGATGGGACAAATCGATTGGTTCAAGACTATCGTCCTATCAACCAGGCCACTATTCCAAACAAATATCCTCTCCCTCGGATAAATGATTTGTATGATCAACTTGCTGGTTCCATCGTTTTCTCTAAGCTCGACTTGAGATTGGGATACCACCAGATCCGTGTTCGCAAGGAGGATGTTCCAAAGACCTCCTTTGTTACTCGATATGGATCATACGAGTACACCGTCATGTCCTTCGGCTTAACCAATGCACCGGCAACCTTCTCTCGACTGATGAATTATATATTCATGGATTACCTCGACAAATTTGTCGTGGTATATCTGGATGATATTCTGGTGTTTTCGAAGAACAAAGAAGAGCATGATGAACATCTTCGTCTTGTACTGGATAAGCTTCGGGAGCATAAACTCTATGCGAAGTATTCCAAATGTGAGTTTTGGCTAGACGAAGTGACTTACCTTGGTCATGTGATTTCCAAGGACGGTATTGGGGTCAACCCCGAACGAATTCAAGCTATTCTTGACTGGACTCCCCCGAAGAATGTCAAGCAAGTCAGAAGTTTTCTCGGACTCGCCAGCTATTGCCGTCGATTCGTCGAGAACTTCTCCAAGATTGCGAAGCCCTTAACCAACCTGCTTCACAAAGTTGTTAAGTATGAATGGACTGATAAATGTCAGGAAAGTTTCCAAGCGCTCAAGGACAAACTGACGTCCGCTCCAGTACTTGCTCCTCCAGATACGAAAAGGGATTTCGTCATATACTGTGATGCTTCTCGTCAAGGAATAGGTTGTGTCCTAATGCAGGATCGCCAGGTGATCGCTTATGCTTCACGTCAACTGCGTGCTCATGAAGAGAACTACCCAGTTCATGATCTCGAGCTTGCCGCAGTATTTCATGCATTGAAGGAATGGCGACAATACCTTGTCGGTAATCGCTGTGAAATCTACACCGACCATCAAAGTTTGAAGTACTTGTTCACCCAACCGGAGCTGAACCTGCGTCAACAAAGATGGATGGAGCGTATAGAAGATAATGACTGTAGTATATCATATACCCCTGGCAAGGCTAATGTAATGGCTGATGCCTTAAGTCGCAAGTCATACTGCAACCACCTCCAGGTTCATCAGGTTCACGATCGTCTGCAAGAGGAATTTCGTAAGCTGAACCTCCACATTGTTCCTCAGGGTTACCTTGTTCCGCCTCCTGAAGAGTATCAAAAGATGAACCTCCGTGTTGTTAATCGGGGTTCCCTCAGTAACCTAGTGGTTGAACCAGATCTTGTGAGCTCCATAAAGAATCTGCAAAACTTTGACGATGATGTCGACAGGATTAAGAGCTATATTGCAAAGGGTAAACCCTCCTTTTTCACTGTTGATGAAGGTGGCGCCTTATATTTCAAGGGTCGCCTATTCGTCCCAAATAAGAAGGAAAATCTTAGGATGACTGGGAAGGTGATGGAAGAAGCTCATGACACACCATTGTCTATTCACCCGGGTAGTACCAAGATGTACCAAGACATCCGGCAAAGATTCTGGTGGCCCAATATGAAACAAGACATTGCACGCTATGTGGCAGAATGTGATATATGCCGGCGTATCAAAGCAGAACACCAAAAGCCTGCTGGAACTCTGCAACCTATCTCTATTCCTGAGTGGAAATGGGACCACGTTGAAATGGACTTCGTCACTGGTTTTCCCAGGTCTCAGAAAGGTAATGATGCTATTCTTGTCGTTATTGATCGACTGTCCAAAGTTGCACGTTTCCTGGCCGTCAAGGAAACGATTAATGCTAGTCAACTGGCAGATCTTTATATGTCAAGAGTTGTTTCACTTCACGGTATTCCGTTGGTAATCAGTTCGGACCGTGGCAGCTTGTTCACTTCAAAATTCTGGGAAAGTTTTCAGAAGGCTATGGGGACTCATCTGTCCTTCAGCACTGCATTTCATCCTCAATCCCAGGGACAAGTTGAACGAGTCAACCAAATTCTCGAGGACATGCTTCGAGCTTGTGTCATTTCTTTCGGTAAGAAATGGGAGAAATCTCTCCCGTATGCCGAGTTCTCTTACAACAATAGCTATCAAGCTAGTCTGAAGATGGCCCCTTTCGAAGTATTGTATGGGCGAAGGTGTCGGACTCCTCTGAACTGGTCAGAAACTCGGGAACGATCACTCTTCGGTCCGGATATTATTCAACATGCCGAATATCAAGTCCGCATTATTCATGAGAATCTGAAGGCTGCTCAGTCTCGTCAGAAGAGTCAGTATGACCGTCATCAGCAAGATATGGTCTATCAACCTGGCGAAAAGCCTTATCTTCGTGTCACACCAATGAGAGGTGCACACCGTTTCGGAATCAAGGGCAAGTTAGCTCCTCGTTATATTGGTCCCTTCACTGTTCTCGAAAGGCGTGGAAGAGTGGCTTATCAATTGGGACTGCCGGCGAACCTTTCTCAGGTTCACGATGTCTTCCATGTGTCTCAGCTCCGTCGCTGCTTCAAGGACCCTATTCGAGCAGTGGATCACGATATGCTTGAACTAGAACAAGACCTCTCTTATAAAGAGCATCCGGTTCGCATTCTCGACCAAGCTGAACGTAAGACTCGTCGCAAGGTCACCAAGTTCCTTAAGGTGCAGTGGTCAAATTACTCTGAAGATGAAGCCACTTGGGAACGCGAGGATCATCTTTGTGATGAATACCCCGGGCTCTTTCCCTCTACCTCTTAATTCTCGGGACGAGAATTCTTGTTAGTAGGGGAGAATTGTGACATCCTCGACTTTTGCTACAGTAGTGATTGTAATTAAGCTACAGTGATCAACCGCTAATGATGCCACGTCACCAAATTTCCATCTCAGACCCGCGTTGATTCAAGCCTATCCGGGTTCAAAATTTGAGGACAAAAGAAAAGTGTATTATAAATTCATGACAAATATCGAAAGCACATATATGTAAAAAAAGGAAAGTATAAAAAAAAATGATAAGAGAAAGAAAAGAAAATTGAAAGAAAGAAATAATAAAAAAAAGGAAACAGGGAAAACAAACTAAAACAAACAAACAAAAAAAGAAAGGAAGAAAGCCCCCCCAGCCGGCCCAACTGGGCCAAGTGGCCCAGCCGGCCTCCCCAAACCCTAGCGCCCCCCCCCCCCTGGCGAGCAGCCTCCCACGCCAGCTCCCTCCCCCCCTGTGCGCTGCCGCCAGCCACCCCACCCTCGTGGTGGGGCCCCACCCCACCCCCACGACAGCGCCCTCCCTCTCTCTCTCGGTCCTCTCCACCCCACCAAACCGAGAGCTCCCCCATCCCCCACGACTCCCTCTCCCACCCCATCTCGCCTCCCCCACCGAGCCCCTCCTCCCTCCTCCCACGGCGGCCCCCTCGGCCCCCCTCACCACGCCGGCGAGCCGCCCCCCACGGCTCCTCTCCTACCCCGGCGGCCCCGCCGCTCAAGGCCTCCTTGCCTCCCCCCGCCGGCCTCCTTCCCGTCGGCCCCCCTCCCTCCCTGGCCGGCGCGCCACCTCCTCCCGCGGCGAGCCCCGGTCGCCCCTCGGCCACCTCCTCCCGCGGCGAGCCCCGGCCGCCCCTCGGCCACCTCCTCCCCGCGGCGAGCCCCGGCCCCCCGTCGGCCATCTCCCGCTCGGTCCGGGAGGGACCGGGCAGGGAGACATCACCAACTCACCGGATCCGACCGGATCCGACCGGCTCCCCCTCGCCGGCACGTCACCACCATCGTCACCGTCACCGTCACCGCCTCCACGCCGTCTCCACCGTCACCTTCGTGCGAACTCCGGCTTCACCGGGCCGTCACGTCACCGTCGGTGAGCCCCTCCTCGGGCTCCTCCCACCTTGTCGTTCTCCTCGACGTCCCGGTTCCGTTCCGGCAAACGGGGCCTCGATCCGTCGACGGTGGACTCCGGTAGGAGGATTTGAAGTTTAGGTTCTTCTAGGTGGAGTTGGAGCAAAGAGAGAGAGATGAGTGTTGAGAGTTTTGAGAGAAAAAAATAAAAACAAATGTTGTATTAGATGCGTATGTATGTATGTATGTATGACATGTGATGTATGTATTTGCGTATATGGATATTTAGAGGAATACGGTATTTGCACGGTTAGGTATCTAATAGAAATAAATGAGAAAATAACCTTAGGCCACTTACCGGTGGGGCCAATGCACCCGCTGTCTATGACAGGGAGGCCCCACGCGAGAGTTAATATAAATTATAAAAATAATGTTTTTCTTAAATAAATCCATAAATAGATATATTAGTTAAAATAATTAATTAACATAATTAGAGTATGACACGTGGGTCCCTCGTTGAATTAATCTGATTAATAAATATTTAATCTTAAATAAAACTTGTGCTGGTCAGTTGACCAGTCAAATGTGATGTGAGCATGACATCGCGATGATGTCATATTGGAATTTTATTAAATCTTTTAAATCTGTTTTTAATCCCTAAATAATTAATAAAACTTTGAAAATTAATATTAAATAATCTGTAAGTCAGATCAAAATATTTTCAACATGAAAGTTGATCAGCAAAGCGAGACGAACCCGGATGCACGGTCTGTTCGTCTGTCACGCGTCCCTAGCATAGCAAACATGGAACTTTTCCATCGTTTCCAGTGTAACCGGTAGTAGCCCGAGACCCGGAAAATATCGTCAGATATTCTTCCGACCCGTCTATGACGGATGTTGCTGCGTTAGTTCATGTCTAGCCTGCATCTTTCCATGTCATGCCTTGTGTTGCATCGGTGCTATTATTTATTGTTTCTTCCCCCTCTTCTTACCGGTAGACCCCGAGACTGACGCTGCTGCCGGGTACATCTACGACCCTGCCGATCAGTCCTTTGCCGCAGAGCAGCAAGGCAAGCAAAATTCCCTTGATCATTCCTATATCGCCTATGTCTTTCTTCCTACTGCTTGCATTAGTATTTTGCTACTGTTGTAGTTAGCTCCTATATATGATGCATAGCCTGTTTTTAATGAACTGCTACTTTCAGTCCTGTACCTTTAACCTGCTTAGTATAGGTGGAGCAGTCATCCCCTCTGACCCCGTAGATCAGTTGCCCCGCTTGTTTCCAAATCTCGATCTTTGATCGACGAGCCAGACCCGACACAGCACATTCACCCCCCTTCATTGTACGACGCTACAGCGATACTATCGGGTACCGAGGGTGACACCTCGCTAAGTACTCCTGATGATATCTCTGTAGTATAGCTAGTCGGTCGTGGTTATCGAGGGTGATTCCTCTTTCACCATTCCCGATGACGCCCCTGTCGTGCAACCCCGCGAGTGTGGGAGCCCCGAGGGTGATTCCTCTAAGCCCACCTTGACGGGTACATCGTTCGGGATCCAACGAGGGTGATTCCTCGGATTCCCCCCCGATGTTACGACCACACAGTTACTCGACCATGTTACTGGGATCATGGGTGATTAGTTGTAAGACGGGTGGATTCCCGTGAGACTGTGTTGTGGCCTAATTAAAATGCTAATGGATTGGGGTATTTGATCTGGGTTGGTCGGAGACCTTTTCGCACTAACCGGCTACGCGGGAAGAATTATGGGTACTCGGCGTCGCGGTATCAGCCGAAGCTTTTCAGATGCCAGCAGTGTAGCGGCGCGCGCCCGAGTGGTCCCGAGATGCATCGCGCTTGTGATTAAGGGATGCTATGACTGACGTCGGCCGCCCACGCCACGTGCAGGAGCGTGAAGGGGAACTGGGCCCACGAACCCTTTGTGCTTAGGATTTAGACCGGCGGGCTGGCCTCTCCGATTAGTCTTAGGTGGGGCTGCAACGTGTCGATATTCCGAGGCCGGGCAGGACCCAGAAAAGTATGTCCGGCCAGAGTGTTATCGAGCGTGACGGGACATGTGGTGCACCCCTGCAGGGATGAAAATTAACTATTCGGATAGCCGTGTCCACGGTTACAGGACTACTTGGAGTTGTGCCCCGATCTTACACAACTACAATTGTTACTTAACTGGAATTAGTTTTCCTCGGGATTGCTTCGTCGCAGGGAGTCTAGGGAGGATCTTTAGGCGTGACCTCATTTTATTATTGCTGCAACAATATGACTATTAATGTGTTACCCCCCTGTTCTACTCTCGTCTATTGCTGCAAGACCCTGAAGATGCTAGTCTTCGATAGGACTAGGCCTTCTCTCTCTTTTCTAGCATTGCTGCAGTCAGTCCACCTATAACCCCCTTTTTGATACTGATGCATAATTAGAATAGTTCTGATGTAAGACTTGCGAGTACTTTGGATGAGTACTCACCGCTGCTTTGCTCCCCCCTTGTCCCCTTGATCCGTTTGCTGCGACCAGCTGATGAAGCCCAGGAGATGGAGGTCCCCGCCACCGACGACTGCTACCCCGACGGTGCCTACTACTACGTGGAGGCCGCTGTTGATCAGGAGTAGTTAGGAGGTTCCCAGGCAGGAGGACTCGCCTCGTTCGATCGTTGTATCTTTTGTGCTAGCCTTCTCTAAGGCACCCCATGTTTTATGTCTGTACTCAGATATTGTTGCTTCCGCTGACTCGTGTGCTTATCGAGCTTTCGTATTCTAGCCCTCGAGGCCCGTGGCTTGTAATATGAAGCTGATGTTATTTTTATTTGTGTCTAGTGTTGTGTTGTGATATCTTCCCGTGAGTCCTTGGGTTTGATCGTACGCATTTGCGTGTATGGTTAGCGTACGATTAAGCCGAGGGCGTCACAATATTGCACAAAGCAACGAGAAGCGCTAGCAGGAGTTTCTGCTGCATGGGATAGCGCGAGCGCGCATCCCACAACACCGTGCTGACGAAGTATACCGGGTGCTCGACGAGGACGTGGCCCCCGGGGGTGTCATGCTCCTCAGCGAGCTCAGGAGGTTTGGGCGTCTCGCGTTCTAGAGGAGGGGCCGGGGCCTCAGGAATGCTGAGCATCTCATAGCCCGACCCTGTGTCCTGAGCCTCAGGTCCCTCTGCGTGTGGGGGAATCGGAGCTCGCGAGTCGTGCGAGCCCCCAGACCTTGCGGGTGGGGGCCCGCTGGGGTTCTCCGAAGTGGCACCATTGCTGGTTCGCTCCTCCCTTACTTCCACCAACGCGGCGCTGGCGGAGTAGGTAGGGTGGCAGTAAGGTACACAAGTAGAGCCTCCCGTGGGCGTGGCGCTACCATGACCTGCGGGCTTGTGAGGTACTGCTTGAGTTCGTCGAAGGCTGCGTCAGCCTACGGGGTCCACTCGAAGGGCCCCTTTCTTTTCATGGTCTTCAAGAAAGGCAGGGCCCGCTCGCCGAGCTTGGAGATGAAACGACCCAAGGAGGTAACACACCCTGCTAACTTTTGCATCTCCTTGAGGGTTATGGGTGCGCTCATCTTGTTTATGACATTGCCCTTCACCGGGCTTGCCTCGATCCCCCGGTGCGACACCAGGAAACAGAGCAGTTTGTCTGATGGGACGCCGAAGACGCACTTCTCGGGGCTGAGCTTTAGGTTCACCTCCCTAAGGTTGGCGAAGGCTTCCTTCAGGTCCTCCAATAGGGTTTTTGTCCTCCTTGACTTGACCACGATGTCGTTGATGTAGGCCTCTGCGTTCCTCCTGAGCTGCGGTCCTAGAGCGATATGCATCAACCGCTCGAAGGTTACCCCGGCGTTCTGCAGCCCTAAGGGCATGCACTCATAGCAGTACACCCCGCACAGAGAGAGAAAGGCTGTCTTCTCGACGTCCTCCACCTCCATCTTGATATGGTGGTAGCCCGAGAATGCATCCAGGAAGCACAGGAGATCGCACTCCGCGGTGGAATCCAAGATCTGGTCGATACATGGTATCGGAAACGGGTCCATAGACCAAGCCTTGTTGAGGCTCGTAAAGTCGACGCACATGTGCTCCTTCCAGCACTTCTTCGAGGCGACCATTGGGTTTTCCACCCATTCCGAGGAGCGCACCTCTCGAATGACCACTGCCTCCTTTAGTTTGTGCACCTCCTGAGCGATGAAAGCCTCCTTCTCCAGGGCTTGCCTCCTTGCCTTTTGCTTCATCGGGCATGTGTTCGGGCATACCATGAGGTGATGCTCAATGACGTCCCTCGAGACCCCCACCAGGTCGGAGGCGCTCTAGGCGAACGCGCCCTTGTTCGCCTGAAGGAAGCCTACCAATGTCTTCTCTTAGTCTTGGGGGAGGTTCGCGCCGATGGTGAAGGTGGGAACCAAACTTCGTTCATCCATCGGTACTTGCTTTGTTTCCACCCGGTCTTGGGAGAACAACTACTTCTTCTTCATGGGAGCGATGCCGCGAACGTCCCGAGGGCCATCTGTGGCGTGCGCCGCACCCCTGAGGTTGGCATGTGCCACGACCATGGGCTTGTGGGAGAGCTGGAGTACTCGAGATGCGTCCTTGACGGCCCCATGATGCTGACCACGCCTCCGCTCTCGGGAATCTTGACGAAGTTGTAGCCTGGGTGCATTGCCCTCATGAACTACGCAAGGGCGGGGTAGCCGAGTATTGCGTTGTACAGAAGGTGGATGCGAGAGACGTTGTAGTCAATCTACTCGGTGCGGAAGTTGGAGAGGGTGTCGAATGTGACAGGGTGGCCAATCCATCCCACAGGAGTGAAAGATCCCGCCACCACCCCGGTTAAGGGCCTTGAAGGTGCAAGCTGCTCTCGGGTCAACTGTAGCGCGTCGAATGCCTCTATTGAGAGGACGTTGAGGCCCGTGCCGTCGTCGATGAGGGTCTTGGAGATAGCCATGCCGCGTATGGTCGACGTGCACAACATAGGTAATGTCCCGGTGGCCGTCGTGGCCTTGGGCTGATCGTCAGGGCCGAAGTTGATGTTGACATCTGGCCATACGCGGTGTTCCATGGGCTCGGGCCTTGGGTGAACCGCCCCCTCACTTTGTCGGAAGCACTTGACGTGATGGCCGGAAGGTGGCGCCTGCGATCCGTCGAGAATGCAGGCGACCGCGGAGGCGGCCCTGCTGACCTAGACGCTGTCCACCGCCGAGGGCCGGTGGCTGTTGGTGGTCGCACTTGCCAAGGAGTCCCCTAGGCGAGGTCTCGCTCTTGTTGTTCGCGTGGACGGTTCGAGACGGACCCCCTACCTGTCGCGCCAAATATCATATTTCGGGCTCTGCAAAACCCAAAACATTCGAACACAGGGGCGCGTGCCGAAGCCACTTGGCAGCTTGGGTTCGCCTGACTCGCTACTCGTTGGGGATGGCAGGGAATTCATTGGAGGGTGAGGAAAACACAAAACACGGCAGTTTACCCAGGTTTGGGCCGTTGAGAAGCATAATACCCTACTTCTGCTTTGGTGGATTGGCTCTCGTGGAGGTTGGTGTCGGTGCACTAAAGACTCGGGTCTCTAGTGCCCCAGACTTGTGCACGGGTGCAAAGAGCCCCTGATCGCCGGGCGTGGCACAGTCCAGGCAAGACGCACCCCCAAGATATCAGAGGCCTCGGCAAGCCTGTCTTGCCGGGAAGACACCCAAGGGCACGTCCGTTTAATGGACGTGATGAACGCACCAAGCACAAGACCCCGGCGAGCCTCCCTCGCCAGGAAGACAGCTGAAGCCCCCCGCAAGCTTCCTTGCCGGGGCAAAGACCCAAGGCCCCGGCAAGTACCCTTGCCGGGATGACGTGGCTAGGCACTGGAGGGCGACCGCCCTTGCCACAGTGCCACCCCCCCCCCCGAGTTCCAGCGCATTCCGCATGTGCCAGTGGGGCGTCCACGTGTCGAAACACCTGGACACATGTCTTCACCATCACTTTGCTGACAAGGACAAGATGTGCATTTAATGCACCTTACAGCGGTATATGGATAATCACCGCTCTAGGTTCACTTTAACATCTCGTGAACCTACCATCGAGCACTGTAGGTGACCCCTTTGCCTATAAAGGGAGGCCCTTAGCTCATTCACAAGGGGTTAGACTCTTTGGTGATTGGCCAAGAAGATGGTTATCATCACTGTAACAAATAACACAAATGATTAATACGATCAGACGAGCAGGACATAGGGTTTTACGCGTGAGCAACCCAAACCTGGGTAAAAAGGCTTATAGGGTGTTGATCGTTAGATCTGCTCTTGACTTTGTATTTCCCCACCCTACGATCACAAGGGTTTCACATTGATCCCCATATGTATCGACCTAGCATCACTGACATCTTCGGCGCGCCAGGTAGGGGGCGGGGGAGAGACGCGTGAATAAGAGCAAACTCAACATCGGCTCCATCAAAGTTTGGGAGTTGTGCCGCGTTCCGCCGAAACCGGGGTACCGCGGCGGGCGCCCTGTTCTGCTACGGCTTCCCAAGGCCTGCGCGAGCACGTTGCTACACGCGCGTGGGGGGCAGGGAGGCGGAGGCTCGAAGAGCAGCGTCGTCAGGCTAATGCATCGCTCGGGCGCCAACACGCAGTTGTTGAGGGTGCTCCTAGGCTCTTCACAAAGGCCCCAACACATACTCTAGCGGACGCACCTCCGTGGAGCGAGGCATAGTCATTGAGGATGCACCACACGATCACGAAGCCCCGGTGCGCACTCCAGGGCCCCGAGAGCATCGCATCATCGCCCAAAGACGCGCTCGGGGGCTCCGCAAGCGCGGCCTAGCAAGAGAAAAGCAAAGGGGTTACACCCTGGCTGGCTCTTTCTCCAGGCAGCGGTCACAGACTGTTGGCAAGAAGTCCTTGCCAGTGAAAAGACCGCCAGGAGCAGTGATTTCCTGCTTGCCGATTGCTCTAACGCCCTAGCAAAATATTCAAGCGCCTCGCGACCACGGTGCGGACAAATAAGTTTTTAAGCTAAAGATTGAGATCTGAAGTAGATAGATTCTCTGTTCTTTCACTATGGAAGTTTCCAAGCTTTGTGTGTGGAGTTTGCGCGTATTGGGACCTTCCAAGAGTTCGGTGCACCTTGTCTCCATTTCGAACTCGTTCAAACGACCTGAATGGCCATAGACCGCCTTCTAACAGTTGCGAACCTGATCAACAGAACAAGCGGCTACGTAGCACCCGATTTTGTGTCAAGCTGCGCTTGGCGATTTCCACAGTTCCACTGAACACGACAAGAAACCTTGCCGGTATTTGCCGATAAGCTCCCAGATTATGCAAAAATGAATCATACAAAGAACGAAAACGAAAAAGGGAAAAACAGTCTTTGTCATTCATATGAATTGATACATTTGGCTTCACTTACGAAGCGTTGTTATCCTAACATAAATACCCTGTCTTTTGGCGAGGACCGACTCATGCGGAGGAGTGAAGTTCAAGAAGAGAAAAAGGCGGGCCATCCCGCAGCGCAACCCAGGCTGGTCCCTCGTGGACCAGCATTGGGCAGTCGAGAACTGTGCCGGGGGATTGGGCTGCAGGAGGAGGTGAAGGGGTCCAATGTTTGTGTTGCCCCAAAGAAAAGGCATCGATGCAGGCCACGGCCGGGTGGGGGAGAGGCGTGAGCAGTCGTCGGCAGCAAGGCCAGTGGTCAGTCGGAGCTCGGGGGGGTCGTACTCCGACTTGACTCCCCGGTCTCCCGACATGCTAAGAGCACCACCACAGCCGCCATCCCCCTCGTCACCGCCGCTGGAAGCGGAGCTCCCAATGCCGCTGAAGCGACCTTCACAGCAGTCAAGAAGCACATGTGAGGGCCCCTAAAGCAACATGGATGGCCGCCACACGAGCAAGCCCGGGGGAAGCCGGAGGTGTTGTAGTAGCGCTTCGCCTCCCCCGGCCCCGACCTTTGTGACGACCTCGACCCCTCGCCCTTCCTCCACCATAGGTGTTCGGGCCGTCTTCCGCTACGGCACCCTCAGAAGCTGTGGCATGATCCGAATGGGATCCCCTCGCTGCCCTCACGGCCAACGGTGGCCGACCCCGTCCCCTAGCCATGGTTAGGGGCAAGCACCGCCAGCAGACAGAAGAAGATCCTGAATGCCAAGATCGAGGAGTTGGTGGATTCAAAGAGAGTTGGGTAAGCAAAACCCCTCGCAAACCCTCCCAATTAATAGGACGGGGCACGGGGGCTAGCCTTCCTTAACACCAGAAGCCACCGCCCTCTACGACCAACCGCTTGAGCTCACAGGCGAACAGAGAACCGCCCTGATGCGCCAATGCATGCTCGGGCGGGCCCAACCACTAGTGCGCCTTTCAAGGCCTCGCCTGACACCTGTCCATCCATTACTACGCATGCACGCGCTTGGCAGAGGCGTTTCAGGAGGCGGAGAGGCCACTCCATGCACGACCTCCCACTTCACGCATCCGATGCGTGGCGTGGGGTAAGGAAACAACCAACAGATCCAGCCACGAAGGCCCGTGCACCTCTTCGGGCCTGGCCCAAGAACACTCCGTGCGCATGTGTGGCCCATGCCCGGGGGCTCCTGTCAGTGCACTAAAGACTCGGGTCTCTAGTGCCCCAGACGTGTGCACGGGCGCAAAGAGCCCCTGACAGCCGGGCGTGGTAGAGTACAGACAAGACGCACCCCCAAGATATCCAAGGCCCCGGCAAGCCTGCCTTGCCGGGAAGCCACCCAAGGCCATGTCAATTTAATGGACGTGATGAACGCACCAAGCACAAGACCCCGGCAAGCCTCCCTCGCCGGGAAGAAAGCCGAAGCCCCCAGTAAGCTTTCTTGCCGGGACGAAGACCCAAGGCCGCGGCAAGCACCCTTGCCGGGATGACGTGTCTAGGCAGTGGAGGGCGACCGCCCTTGCCACAGTGCCGCTGCCCCCCCCCCCCAAGTTCCAGTGTATTCTGCATGCGCGAGCGGGGCATCCAGGTGTCGAAACACCTGCACACATGTCTTCACCAACATTTTTCTAACAAGGAGAAGACGTGCATTTATTGCACCTGATATCGGTAGATGGATAAGCACCGCTCTAGGTTCACTGTAACATCTCGTGAACCTACAATCGAGCACTGCAGGTGACCTTTTTGCCTATAAAAGGAGGCCCTAAGCTCATTCACGAGGGGTTAGACTCTTTGGAGATTGGCCAAGAAGACGGTTATCATCACTGTAACAAAGAAAAAAAGGATTAATATGATCAGACGAGCAGGACGTAGGGTTTTAGCGTGAGTGACCCGAACCTGGGTAAAAATCCTTATCGGGTGTTGACCGTTAGATCTGCTCTTGACGCTGTCTTTCCCCGCCCAACGGTCACAAGGGTATCCCGTTGATCCCCATAGGTGTCGACCTAGCATCACCGACAGTTGGAGGATGAACTAGTACGGTGTTCCAAGGCCTCAGGAGGCTGGGCGGCCTTTGTGTGATGTTGGTGTGTGAATGAATGAATCAGATCCCTCTCTACTAAGTAACCTACTCTCTATATATAGTGGAGGCCCCGGTCCTTTTCCCTTATCGCTCTGGCTGGAAGGGATCCCATAACGGCCAATCAAAGGGGGTCACGAGAACGTGCTTCCCCTGTCCAAAAGTAGTATTCGCCTGCAAAGTGGCTGTCAGCGCTGCAGGGACGGGCCCAGGGTGACGTCCGTCCTGGTGGCGAGCGGTGGTGGCCTTGTTGCACCGGAATGGAAACCTTTGGGAGATGCTTTGGAGACCTGCGTGCGTCCTCGCAACTTTGCACCAAAAGGGGGGACGTACCATTCTGCTGTCTGCTGCACACCTGTCCTTCCCCCCGCGTCATCGTAGACTCTTGAGGCCGGGTCTCGCCACTGAATGTCCGCCGCTCCGGAGGGGTCCTGAGGAGGCCCCCTATTGGTCTTGATGTCGTTCCTCCTCTCGGGTCTTGGCGCCTCGCGAGGGCCTTGTCTTGAGTGTCGCCGAGACTGTTAGTTTTAGGTTGATGAAGTAGGCCAGCCCTAGGCGACGGGCACGCATGTCTGGGTACCCCCATTCCCAGAACGCCGACAAAGTTCATGGCAGTAACCCACCATGACAGCCACGTCCTTGTGATTCCTCGGCCCAGCGGCGTCATCACCGTCGCCTGTAGTAAGGGAGATGTCGCACGCCCCCCCCCCCCCCGAGCGCATCTTCCTGACTGCCATGGTCGGTCACTCGGATAAGGAGGGAGGTGTTGGATCTTGCATGGCGGTGCACCTAGGAAGGAGACGGTCCCCTTCTGACTCTTGCCTTAGTGAGAAGTGGAGTGCAACCGCCAGCGTTGCTTCCGCCGACGATGTTATCGCCCTAGCATAGGAAGGAGCGCATGTCGGCGTTCTAGGAATGGGGGTACCCAGACCTGCCTGCATGTGGCCTAGGGCTAGCTTGATTGATCGAGAAAACATAATCGGGTGCGACACCACTCAGGGCAAGGCCCTCGCGAGGGCCAGAGCCTCACGAGGAGGAGCAGCATCAAGACCCGCAGGGGCCTCCTCAAGACCCCTGCGGAGCGGCGGAGATTATGTGGAAGACCTGGCCTCAGGAGTAAAGGATGACGGAGGGAGAGGACGGGCGAGCAGCGAATTGCAGGATGGTGTAGTTTCCCCTTTCGTGGAAAGGAGGGAAGGACGTATGTGGGTTCCCAGGGCTTCTTCCAAAGGTTTCCATTCTGGTGCAACTAGCCCATCGCCACCCACCAGCAGGACAGACGTCATCCCTGGACCCGTCCCTGCAGCGGAGACAACCAATTTGCAAGCAAAGACCACCTTTTGGACAGGGCAAGCATGTTGCTATGTTCCCCTTGAAAATTGTCCATTGTGGGATCCCTTCTCACCCTTGTGATAAGGGAAGAGGATCCGATTCATTGATTCGTCCACTAGCACCACACAAAGGCCACGCAGCCTCCGAAGGCCCAAGAACACTATACTAGTTCATCCACCAACCTCCACGAGGGGCAATCCACCAAAGCAGGAGTAGGGTATTACGCTTCTCAGTGGCCCGAACCTGGGTAAAATGTCGTGTTCTGTGTCTTCCTCACCATCGAGTGAGTTCTTTGCCATCCCCATCGACTAGCGAGTTAGGTGAGGCGAGCCCGCGAGAGATCTTCGTACACGCCGCTGAGTTTGAATCTTTAGGGTTTTGTGGAGCCCGAAATCAGACATTTGGCGCGCCCGGTAGGGGGCGTGTCAAGGTTACCTCCAAGCTTCGCCACTTTGATGGCTGACACACCTGCCGGGAGCGCGGTGAGCGCCGCGCCACCCGCGTTGCTCAAACGGTGCCCGTGGGCCCCGTCGGCGCGCGCCGGTCACTTTCGCCCATAGCAATGTTCCTCCCAGTCGGCTACCGAGCAGCGCAATGGCCGCACCGCCACTCCGTTGCTCGTTCGGGCTTCCGGGTCGGGCTCGCGCGCCAGGCTGGAGATATCGCATGGCCGGTGCACGCTTACAATGGCCACCGAGCTGCTCCGCTATCGGTCCGCCTGTAACAGCCACAATGACTTGCTCTAGCGCATCGAGGAGCTCGTCACCGTTGCCTGTGATCCCACGGTGTTCTCCTGCTCGTTTCGACCCCAACCGTCCCTAACGAACGACGAGGACCAAGACGGACCACCCCCACCTCCGCGGCATGGCACACACCCCAAGCCCAGGCAGGAAGCGCGTCCCCGCGATCGGCCTCGCGAACCCAGGACGAGGTTATGAGATGAAGCAAGTTGTCGGGTGGTTCCTTGGCCACAGGCCCACGGAAGCGCCCTCCCGAAGCTGCAAGTCCCGCACCACGAGCGTGCCCCGCTCGAAGCAGACCCAATGGAGCACTAGGATAGGTCGCCCCCGCGCGCGCTGCACCTTCTGTCTAGTGGGGTTCCTCGCTATCGCCCCTGAGCTATGTCTAGTTGTGTGCCCCTGCAAGTTCAAGCCTGACCTACCTCCGCGCTTCGACGACACCTTGGTCCCGGCCGAGTTTCTGTAATTCTACACATTGAGTATCAGGGCAGAAGGCGGGGGTGACAAGGTCATGGCGTGTTGGTCCACCATGGTGCTCACGGGCGGCGCTCTCTCTTGGCTTCTCAACCTCCCAAGGGTGTCCATCAGCTCCTGGGATGATCTACGCGAACGCTTCATCGCCAACTTCCAGGGCACTCGCGACCGTTCTCCCACCATGAACGACCTGCGGTGCATCAAGCAGCAGGAGGGGGAGACCCTGCACTAGTTTATACAACGCTTCATAGCCATGCGCCTCTAGATCCCCAAGGCATCGGACGAGGCCGTCATCTCGGCCTTCTCCGACGGATTCACCGACCTTAAGATGAAGGAGGAGCTCGCCATGAGTGATGAAATGAGCACTCCACTGGAGATCTTCAACCCAGCAAACAAGTGCGCTAGGGGTGATGAAGGTTGCATGTCGCTCCTCGGGCCTCAAGCGGCGGTACCCGAAGAGAAGGAGAACAAGGCCAAGGAGAAGATGCGCAAGGCTCCGACGGTGCTCGCAGCCGAGTCTGAGGCGAAGTACGGCCGAGGGGGGAAGCATCCGTCAGCAGGAGATCCAACGTGCGTCTTCCACGGCACGAGATGGCGATGATATCTCCGAGAGCCAAGAGCTCCCACTAGTCCATGTCGAGCACTTCAGAAGGCGCCCAGGACGGGGAGACAGAGGCCCCGCGTGCGTTGGCGGTCGTAGTGGAGGCCGCTGGGATGACCGCGAGCCGTGTCAGGGGTGGCATGAACAGCCTCATGAAGATTGTTGGCGCGACAAGCCTCAGGAGGACCGCTGGTGCGACGACCCTCAGGAGGCGCAACGACGCGGTGAACCTCTTGAGGTTCTCCCTCGTGAGGCTGGGCTGCCTCTGCTACCTAGAAGAACGGATGAAGACAGGAAGAATGATGGGGCTGGGGGCTTCCAGGAGGTCAGGGCTGTGGCCTCTATCTTGGGCGGCGGCCAGACCCCGACGTCGAACCATGCCTTCAAGCGGTTCACCCGGGAGGTGAATACTGTTCTCCCAAAGCCTGAAGCGATGCGCCCCTCAACTAGTCCCACACCACCATCATCTTTGACCCAAGTGATCATCTCAAGTGCTCGTTCATGGCCGGCAAGGTCATCTTGATGTGCACCGCGACCATCAGCAACGTCCTCGTCACGAAGAACCTTATCGACAGTGGAGCGGGTCTCAACGTCCTCTCGGTCGAGACTTTCGAGACACTCCAGCTGCCGTACGAATAGCTCATGCCGACCAAGCCCTTCTCAGGAGTCACGGAAGGGTCCACCGTGCCCATCAGGAAGGTGCGTCTACCAGTTACCTTCGAAGAGCGCAAGAACTACCACACTGAGATCATCGTCTTCAACGTCGCGCACATCCCCCTGCCGTACAACACGATCCTTGGGTACCCATCTCTTGCCAAGTTCATGGCAATGACCCACCATGGCTACAACATACTCAAGATGCCATGGAGTGGCAGCGTCATCACCATCTCCTGCGTCGAGAAGGATGCCATCTGTACACTCGAGCGTGCCTACCGCGTTGCGGCAGCGGAACGCTCGGACGACGAAGATGACGAGACACCTCATGAGGACCCACACAAGAAGAAGAGCACCTCCTCCCCATGGAGCGCCCTGGGACTTCGGGCTCCGCGCCCGGGGACGGGGTCTTGCCTCCTGTGGCATAGTAAGGCACGCTCGGCGCCCCCTTGGTTCAAGAATGGGGGCTCCCACCGGGGAGGTTCCCAGCCTGACCAGTGAGGCGAGGGTGGCACTCAAGCATAAACCACGGCGCACTCCAGCGCGTATCCGCCCAGCTCCCGTGAGTCTATCATCAGAGCAATCCAAGAACTTCGAGAGGCCCAAGCTGTGCGAGGCAAGGACTGCCCATCACAACCAATTGTAGGTGCCGTTGTCAGCATGGTCGATCGGCCTCGCATATGCATCAACGTGCTCGCAATCAATAGAGTTGCGACTAAATGCCCCTTCTGGACCGCGCGAGTTGACCATTGGTGGGTGTGCCCGGGCGCCGGTACCCTCATGCGCTTTGGGTTGGGCAATGCGACTGCCACGTACTGATGGCTCCAACAGGCCATGCTCATGGCTTCCCTGCTGGGGCGTGGTGAGTAAGAGAAGATGCTCGGGCCAAACGAAGGTCCCGAGCCTTGGGAGACGGCAAACCAGTGAGGGTCGTGATCATGGAAGCAAGAGATCGGGCGACGACGGCGCCCTCGACACTTTAGCGGCATGGCCGCCAGGTGACTTTTTGCTGGCTGGTACCAGGTAACTTTTTGGCTTACTCCCTCCAAGGAAGCGCACACAGCCATGAGGCCTCGAGGAGTACAGGGCACCCCCAGCCACTACTTTCATTAATGCATCCTTCAGTTGTTTCTATCGCACCCACTTCGTACCCTATAGTTCTACATTGCTTGCATCTTTTGGCGGTTGGCCCCCGCTTGGGGGCTTCATCCGAAGCTTATCGTTGGAGGCCTCCTCAGGAAGAAGACACCCTTCCTCACTCCCGAAGAAGAAGAAGTGAACATGATTTACCAATGACCCAAAACGCATCAGGCGCCTATGCCTCGAGGTAGGGACACTCGCGAGGCCAAAGCGTCCTCGCTACCTCCCAGATACACCCCCACCGTGACACTCTCACTTAATAACGAGTCGGGGTTCTATATGCCCCCCCCTCGAGGACGCGGAGGGGTCCCTCCCATGCCTAGCGGTAGCCCTAAGCTTCGCGCTGGGGAGAAGACGAAGGCAATCAACATAGTCCACCAATGACTATGCCCGCAGCTGGCCAGGAAATCAACAGAGTTCACCAATGACTATGCCCACAACTAGCCAGGAAGTCAATGCAGTCCACCTACGACTATGCCCACGCCTAGTGCAGGGGGTAGACAATTAGAGGTACGGAGCCGCTCATACGTCAAGGGGGTCCATGGGTATCACAACTGAGGGGCCTAACTGCACCCGTAGCCCCTTCGCTCTTGGGTCGTATTGGAATCCTATCGGTTTAAGGCGGTAGAGGTACACACAGGGCTGGCCCTGCCGACGCAGAGCCCAGTGCGCACAGCAATGCACTTAAAATCTCTTAGGGAGAATGCTGGACTGACTCGTATATCAAGGGGGACTCTTGAGCAACACGACTCAGGAGCCTTAACTGCACCCGTTGCCCCTTCCCTCTTGGGCTGCCCAGGCGGTCCAACAACGGCGGAGGTATGCGCGGGGTGGGTCCTGCCGACGCACAGTGCCGAAGGAGTTCGGGAGTCTCAAATTGTCAGTTTCTTAGGAGGCACATTGGATTCACTCGTACGTCAAGGGGGACTCCTGAGCATCGCGACTCAGGGGCCTAACTGTGCTCGTAGCCCTTCCCCCCTCTGGGTTGTCCTGGTATACGGTCGGTCCAATCGGGGCGCAAGTACGCGCGGGGCAGGCCCTGCTGATGCAGAGTGCTGAAGGTGTTCAGAAGTTTCTAAATCCTCGCCGCGTTCCCTTCATGAGGGCTTCTCACACGTCAAGGGGGACTACTGAGCATCGCGACTCAGGAGCCTAACTGGACCCGTAGCCCCTCACCTCTTGGGGCATCCTAGAATCCGGTCGGTTCAATGGTGGTTGAGGTATGCGCGGGTCGGGCCCAGCCGACGCATAGTATCACAACAAACATGAAAGAAACGAGGCGAAGAAAACATTCAAGCAGTCAGCCAGTTATTACAAGCCTTAAAAAGTTCTTGAAACTGCAAATGAGTTTGACGCCTCCACTAGGCACGATGTGCATTGCAGGGAAACGACAAGGGAAGGATACGAGGAGGAACCGCCGCTGTCGGTCGCTCCATCTTCAGGGGGCTTGTCATCGGTGCCAGTGGTGTCATCTTCCCCGTTGTCCGCTTTAGTGGCATCCGTAGATGGGGAACTACGACGCCGGCGAACCTCTTCACCAACGCCTCCATGGGGCCCCTCACCGCCTCTGCAGCGCTGTCGCGGGCCTCAGTAGGGACCTGCTGGATCATTGAGTCGAAGTCAAACCCTGGCTCACGAAGAAGAGGGTGACTGAAGACGCGAGTCACGGCCTCAGAAAAGAGGTCACGTCACTCACTGTTCAGGACCTCATCCACCTGGATGACGCCGTCCTCCAACTCTGCAGCGAGCTATGCTGCGAGCCTGGCGAAGCCATCCTCTGGGGTGGCCAGAGGGTTGTTGAACCCGCCCCGGCAGAGGGTGTGGAGCGCCATGCGAAGCCTAAGCTCAACGTTAGGGAAGCCGACCAGCTCCGTGGCCTTCTTCTTCTCGGCTGCGGCGAGGGATTCCTCCTTAGCATCAAGAAGAGCCTTCTTCGAGGCGATGTCCTTCTCCTGCTCGTTCAAGCGCGCCTGCTTCGTGCCCAGCAGAGTTTCCTCCTGGAACAACTCTTCTTCTCGGACGGCGAGCTTGGTCTAGCGGGCCTCGAGTTCTTCCTCCCACAGGCGAAGCTCCTGGGCAAGCTTGGCTTGTTCTTCTTGGAAGGCGTTCAGGCGAGCCTACGGCTCTTCGCAGTGTTTCGTAGTCGCCGTGGCCTCCTTCATCGCATCCTCGCGCATGGCGTGAGCGGATCCGGCTTCCTCCAGCGCCTCTCACATGCAGCGCGAGCGTCCTTGGCCTCCTTCTCGCCCTCTGCCATCACGACCGCGACCTTGCCCACGACGGCAAAGGCCTTGTTCAGGACGCCCTGGACGTGTACCAAAGTCTTCTAGATCTCCTCCTGAGGAGCCTCTAGTGCTGTCGCGGGAGGTGTCGTCAGCGAGGCAGCGTCACGAGGAATAGGGGGCTCCAAAGGTGGCTTAGAGATTGCGAGCATCAGCACGTCACTGGACCAAGGGGCCTCAAGAGCCTGCACCTCGGGCAACGTGCCGCCACGACTGCCTCAGGACACTTCGGGGTCTCGGGTGGGCTCGGCGACCAACGCATGAGAGGTCACCTCGGGAGCCTCCGTTTTTTCATCGGCAGGCGGCGACGTGTTGGGAGGGCCGGTGGTGCGTCAGGAGTCAACTTCGGCTTGACGCCCGCCTTCTTCTTCTTCGCCCCTAGCAAGCCAATGCCCCTGAACATTAGGCAAAAAGGGAATCAACCATGCATGGACGATGGACGCGCGCGGCGCGCCAAGATGAGTCACTTATTGTTTGACATCGGCCCATCTACTCTTCCTCTCCGACCCGGCGACGGCAGGGGTTGTAGGGCCCCCCACGGAAGGGAGCGAGCCTGGCGCCTCGGACTTCCCGCCGACGGAGGCAGGATGCGCCAACGATGACTCATCCCCGTGCTTCCGGGAGGCCAGCACGCACATGGACCGCATGGCACGCGGGGCCAACGCGGATCCCCTAGAGATCCTATTCACGCGCGGGGAGATCACCGCTGAGACTACTCCGGTGACATCGTCATCTTCAAGCTTGCGCAGGAGGATGGCCTGTGACGGGAGAGGCGCGCTTGCCGGGCAGTCATCGACGGCTCTCTCCGAGTCCTCCGTACCGGAGGTGTCGTCTGATGACACCTCTACCGGTCCAGAGCCCTCGGCGGGGTGGAGCCCCCGCTCATCAAAGACAGGAAGCGCGGCGAACAGGTCGGCCCAGTTGTTGAGACAGTACAGTGGAACCAAAGCTTCGGGCAGGTCACCAGGATCACCGCCCAGCAGGGTCTCCACGACCCTGTTCCGCTCCTCAACAGGAAGGTCCTGGGACCGGAGCCTGAGCTTGTCGTCACCGATCTGGTAGTCCCACAGGGGCCTGGAATGGGCCTGAAGGGGCTCGAGGCCCTGCACCAAGAATTCCTTCACTATCATCAAACGGTTAGCCTCTTGGCGCTGATGTCGCGAGAGAAGCGCTCCAGGATTGGCGTAGCTCGAGGGTCACATAGCTTCGATGACCTCCATGCAAAAGTCTTCTCCAGTAGGCCCTTCGGCTCTTCCAGCCGAGGGTTCACAGCCTTGAGGCTCATGGGAACCCAATGGTGCCTGAAGTTTTCCACCTAATTCTTCCCGGACTTCAGGAGCAAATTCCCGCTCTGACCGCTACGAAGAAGACGCACGCCGACAAATGGGCGCCGTCATGTAGGCGCAGACTGAAGAAATGGCATAAGAGGGCGATTGAAGGCCACACGCCCATGAAGGCCTCGCAGTAGAAAGGGAAGACGGACAAAAGCAAGATGTACTTGGGCTGGAGGTGAAGGGCCTGGATTCTGTAGTGATTCAGGATGGCGGTGAAGAACGAGGAGAAAGGTGGAACCAGCCCGGCGAAGACACTATGGAGGAAGAAGGGGTATACCGCCATCGACACGGGCCGCTTCGCTACGGTGCTGGGCCAGATTAGGGTCCGCGTGTGCTTGCTGGACTCGGCCGTTGACCATGGGAGCGCGGGAGCAAGATCTACATCCTTGGAGAGGATGCACTCCAGGAGCGGAGGAGCCACGACAGGACCTTGTGTCTCTGGCTTCTGCTTGCCAGCGGGCGCCATCGCTGAACCGACAAGGGAACGGCGCGGTGCTAGATCTGGGAGACGCCAGTTGGAGTTGGTGACTGAGAGGGAAGAGCAAGTGCGGGATAAAGGAAAGCAATAATGGACTAATGCAAGTTGTACCGAAGCGGGGCTGATAATGTATACTTGTGTGACAGAGTCGCGACCTCTCTTCTGTGTGTTGGAGTCGGAATGAGTAATTATATGCAGTATTAGTGCGGGATAAAGGAAAGCAATAATGGACGCCGGTTGGAGTTGGTGCTAGATTCCTGATGACCCGAGCGAAGACAAAAGGCAAGGGAAACCCGACATCAACCGCGTGACGCGCGCCAGACCTGACCCATAGTCATTTAGGGCCCGTGGTGCTTCATGCCTCCCTCAAAGCTTCGCAGAGAAGCCAGCCTAGGCGCGCCTTGGGATTGGGGGATACTTTCGACATTCTGGGTGGGGGTACCCAGAACTATCTGCCTGTGGCCCAGGGCTGGCGTACTACATCGAGCAAACACAATCGGGTGTGGCAGCACTCACGGCAACGACGTTGCGAGGGACCGAGCCTCACGAGGTGGAGCAGCATCAAGACCCGCAGGGGGCCTCCTGTGGATCCCTCCGGAGCAGCGGAGATTCCGTGGCAAGACCAAGCCTCACGAGTCAAGGATGACGCGGGGAGAGGACAGGTGAGCAGAAGATTGCAGGATGGTGCAGTTTCCCCTTTCGTGCAAAGGAGGGAAGGACGTAAGAGTGTTCCCAAGGCATCTGCCAAAGATTTCCATTCTGGTGCAATGAGGTCATCGCTGCCCGCCTGCAGGACGGACGTCGTCCCTGGACCCGTCTCTGCAACGCAGACTGCCACTTTGCATGCGTAGACCACCTTTTGGATAGGGGAAGCATGTTCCCCTTTTCCCCTTCAAAATTGGCCATTGTGGGATCCCTTCCTGCCCTTGCCATATAGGAAGAGGACCCGGGGCGCCGCTATATATAGAGGATATGTTACTTCGTAGAGGGCGCGAATCATTGATTCGTCCACTGGCACCACACAAAGGCCACCCATCCTTCGGAGGCCGAAGAACACTATACTAGTTAATGCACCAACCTCCATGATGGGCAATCTACCAAAGAAGGAGTAGGGTATTACGCTTCTCAGCAGCACGAACCTGGGTAAACTGTCGTGTTCTGTGTCTTCGTCACCATCTAGTGAGGTTTGTGCCATCCCAAGGGAGTAGCGAGTTAGGTGAAGCGAACCCGCGAGAGATCTTCGTACACGCCCCCGAGTTCTATTCTTTAGGGTTTTGCGGAGCCCGAAATCCAACAGCGTCCGACACCCCCTCAAGCCAGGATTAGGGGCATCCAATTGGAAAGCCTCCAACCAAGCTTTCATGGGGAGGGAGGTACTTGGGCACCACGCGGGGGCACACGTCGACGTGAGCTTCCCCAAGGAGCAGTCTCACGTCTGTCCTTCGAAGTGGAAAACAGTAGCGTCGCCGTTTAGGGGCTGGCACATCACCCAGTGGGACTTCTTGCGGCCTCTTGCATGACCGAGGCCCTAAGGACCTCAGGGGACAGCCGACCCCGGAGCTGTGAGCCATCGCGAACTGCTACGCCAAGCAATTGGATGCACCGACGATGCCATAATTAAGAGGTGACTTTATAGCTGCCGAATGAACATAATTTCCAATATCGGCCGACAAAATAGATCAACATAAATTCCAATGGTGCTCCCACCCACCCAAGCCGCCCCTAAACCCTAGCACTCCGGTGATCTCTGTATACTCCCAGTAACATTGGATTTTGCTGCGATCATCCTCTTCGGAGTTCTCTGATCTACATCCACATACCCATGGTGATGGCATCTTCTTCCGGATTTACTCTTGGCTTTTATTTAACGAAGGGTAGAGTTTTTGCCGATGGGATCTATAGTGTGTCTGGCCTCACAGTCAATCCTATGGAGAACATGGTCTCTTTTACACTGGTGGTCTCATTTAGCGGACATGATTTTAGGTTTACAAAGGATTCTGTGAAGGTTGCACTTCAAGCGGCATTGGCAGGTTCTGCCATTGATCTCATGGTCTCGGACATTGGTGACAAGGTATTCAGTTTCAATGTTTCTTGCATGGAGGTTGTTTGTTTACATTGTGGAATTATGATCCTTCTATTGCCTCCATTTCAAATGCTATTTTCATCTTTGGGGCAATTGAGGACCTAATTGGGTTCGTGGATTCAAAGTTTGGTAGAACTAATGTAATTCTCAATGGATTTTGGTAAGCCCTTCTAAGCGCGAAGCTGCTTTGAGTCTTTTAGATATGCATAATCCTCCTTGCAAATCTACTTTGAAGTCGGGTTCTTCAATTCATAACAAGTTATCTTCTGTTACTTTTCGAAACTATTGTCACCAATTCTATATAATGCTATTGTATTGTCACCATGGAGATAAAGGTTATAGATATCCTGCTTTAGCCAATTCTATTGTCACCATGGAGATTGATGGATATGATATTCTAGATAATGAGTGTGTCATCATTCATCCACCACCACCTGCTAACCATCAATGGATCGTGGCCTCGCCATCAATTGTGTTCGGCACGGTAAGCTCGTTGGTGGTTCGGCAACACCGTGACTAGCAGGGTCGATCGTGCCATGTGCCCGAAATTTTTGAACAACCTTCGGGCGGGATGTGTTCATAAAGTTTCCATGTTCGGCCGTGATTGCCCGGGCTTCATAACTTTGAATCTCACATTACAGATATTAATGGGACTAGACAGGTCAACAGTTCATAAAGTGTGCATAAAGTGCCCTGTTTAGACCTGTCTAGTCCCATTACTCCCCAAACTCTATACCCACGTCTAGAGCCGACATGTCTAGTCCCAGTCGCTCAACAGTTCTTTGATGTAAATGCTTGGGCAATTGTACCTTACGTGATGCCAACTATTAAGTATGATATAATTGTGGTGGGATCGGTCAAGGTACTTTAGGGGCCAGTGTTGCCGCCTGAATTGGCATGCAAAAGGTTATTTTAAACTCTCCTGCAGTAATGTCCAAATTTAAACATCCCTCCTTAGATGCGAGTGGTGGATATTCAGCCCATTCTGCTCCCAAAGCATAGCCAGGCCCTTCCTTTTGATGATGTTTAGGTGCTCTCAAAGCTAGAGTGGATGGAGTCCCAACTGCCAAACATTTTAAAGCGTTAGCTTGCTGCTCGTTCTCTGTTATGTGATCGAAGGCTCAACACTAATAGTCTTCCTGAGCCATATAGCCACCAGGTACACGCTACTCAGAACCAGAAGTTAATTGATGTTTCTTATCCTTCTAAACCTGATGAAGCTTACTCATGCATGGCTCAAAATGACAACATGAGGACTAGAAGTCGCAAGACTCTTGCTCCCACACCTATTGTGGAATCATCAGTTTGGAGGAGCACTCACGGTTCTGCTAAGCATGATGACTATAAAGTTTTTTTTTGGAACTTCTCCGAGAGCCAAAGAAGAAACCAAGGCGGAAGCCACTAAATGCTACTCTCTCGGTGGAAGCCTAGGAAGTTGATTGCACAGATGGAGTGCCACCTCCAACCCCAATGGGACGCATCCGGGAGATTGGGCAGGATCTGGTGATACCTGATGCTCAACTCACGGTTAGGAAGATTATGGCCAATCAAGATGATGACAAGAAGGAACGGACTGATGATAAGTCCTCTTATGGTCCGTAGGGTTTGGCAAGCCCATAATTTGGCTCTATTATTTTGTTGTCACATGTTGGCTTTTAATGCCCTCTATAATATGCTAGGCTTTGAACTTTTCCTTGTTATCTCCATGCACTATATGTGGTACTATTATTTAGTACTTTTTTCTTTTTGCGTAGTATGGTTTATCATGAGTAATAGCAATTGCAAAAGTTGGAGTGTTCTTTGTTGGAATGTGCGAGGTCTCAACTCCCCTGCTAGAAAATGTGTTGTCAAGCAGAAAATTTGTGAAAGTGAGTGTGCGGTGGCTTGCTTCTAAGGGACTAAGTGTAATAGTTTTGATATCCATGAAATTAGGTCCTTTTGCCCTAAGCAGTCCGACACCTTTGCCTATACATCTGTTGTGGGTGCTTCTAGAGGTTTATTAGTTGTGTGGAACTCTGCTGTCCTCAATGGCATCCTAGTGGAAATTCAACCCTTTGCAGTCACGATTCATTTCACATACAAGCAAAATAATGAGCACTGGACTTTGGTGTCTGTTTATGGGCCATGTCAATGGGAGGTCAGGGACAATTTTGTTTGCTGGTTAGACAACTTAAATATTCCAGTTGAGGATAACTTATTGCTTATTGGGGACTTCAGTTTTATCAGATCTACTGACAATAGAAACCTACATGGAGGAGATATCAATGGTATGTTTATCTTTAATGAGATCATTGGACATCCTGGTCTTCTTGAATTGCCAATTAAAGTCAGATCCTACACTTGGTCAAATATGCAGGATTCCTCCTTGTTGGAACAACTTGATTGATTCTTTACGTCCTCCAACTGGATCTCCTTTTACCCAATGAGTGAGGTCCTTCCTTTTGTAGGACTGCCTCTGATGATGTACCGTGTGTGATAGTGATTAAAACCACAATGTGCAAATGCAATATTTTTAGGTTTGAAAACTGTTGGGTTCAAATGGAGGGTTTCTTTGAGTGTGTTCAGAAATCATTGGAAAATACTTCTTGTAAAACACATTCTTCTACTATCATTGCTCACAAGTTCATAACCCTCAAGCAAGAACTCAAGAGTGGTAGCTTGGCATCTCTAAGATGAAATTTCTTATTAACAAGTGAAACAAAGTTATTGTTATACTGGATAATATGGAGAAAATTCGGCCACTTTTCACACAAGAATTTAATTTCACAAAGATTGTTAAGTTGCACATGGAGAACTTACTACATCTATAGTTCCTTTATTTGAAGAAGGGATGCAATGTCAGATTTATCAAAGTGGGGGAGGAAAATAACAAAATTTTCCATGCATGGCTACTGAGAGATTTAGGAGGAATTCTATTGCCAGCCCAAAGCAACATGATGTAACTATGATATTTGAACACTCACAAATTGAAGGGGTTATCTGGAATGCTTTCAAAGGGAGAATGGGAGTCTCAAGATGTATTAAAATGGGCTTTGATCTCAGTACCTTGTTGACTTATGTGTCTGTTTGGAGGTTTCTACCAAGACTTTTATTGTATACGAAATGGATCTTGTGTTCAAGCACATGCCTTTTGACAAAGCCCCTGGCCCTGATGGTTTTAACGGTGTCTTTGTCAAAAGGTGTTGGCCCATCATGTGCAAAGAGTTCTATCGACTGACTCGGGATTTTTATGATGGAAAAGAAAAGTTCGAGAATATCAATGGGTCCTATATAACTCTCATACCTAAGAAAGTCTCTCTTGAGGTTGTAGGTGACTATAGGCCTATTTCCGTGACTGGTATGGGGATCAAATTATTGTCTAAAATGGCTTCCAATAGATTCCACGACGAGATCATGGAGTGAATTCATCAAATCAATATGGCTTGATCAAGTCCAAGACCATTTAGGATTGCATTGGTTGGACTGTTGAGCATTTGCACCAATTTCACCAATCTATGTCGGTGCACTAAAGACTGGGTCTCTAGTGCCCCAGACTTGTGCACGGGCACAAAGAACCCCTGGCGGCAAGCCGTGGCAGGGTCCAGATGAAACACCCCAAGGTATCCAAGGCCCTGGCAAGTCTTCCTTGCCGGGAAGGCACCCAAGGACACGTCTGTTTAATGGGCGTGATGAGCGCACCTAGCACAAGACCCTTGCGAGCCTCCCTCGCCGAGAAGATAGCCATAGCCCCCGGCAAGCTTCCTTGTCGGGACGAAGCGCCAAGGCCCTGGAAAGCACCCTTGCCGGGATGACGTGGCAAGATACTAGAGGTCGCCCGCCCTTGCCAAAGTGCCACCGCCCCCCGAGTTCCAACGCATTCTGCATGCACGAGCGGGGCGTCCAGTTGTCGAAACACCTGGACACATGCCTTCACCAACACTTAGCTGACATGGACAAGACAAGCATTTAATGCACCTGACAGCGGTAGATGGATGAGCGCCACTCCAGGTTCACTATAACATCTTGTGAACCTACCATCGAGCTATGTAGGTGACCCCTTTGCCTATAAAATGAGGCCCTTAGCTCATTCCCAAGGGGTTAGAATTTTTGGAGATTGACCAAGAAGATGGTTATCACTACTATCAACGAACAACAAAAGAATGCTTAATACGATCAGACGAGCAGGACGTAGGGGTTTACGCGTAAGCGGCCCGAACCTAGGTAAAAAGGCTTGCTGGGTGTTGATCGTTAGGTCTATTCTTGATGTTGTTTTTCCCCGCCCTACAATCACAAGGGTATCACGTTGATCCCCATAGGTCTCGACCTAGCATCATCGACAATCTAAAAGGCCAATTTTAATTCTCAAACTTGATTTTTAGAAGGAATTTGATTCCATTGAGGATTCAACTATCTTTGAGATAATGAAATATAAAGGCTTCAATGCAAAATGGATCCGCTTGGTAAACGAATTATTAACCTCTCGGACTGCTTCTGTACTTTTAAATGGGGGTGGCTCGCAATAAATTGTATGCAAGAAGGGGGTTAGACGTGGAGATCTTGTAGCCCCACTCCGCTTTGTCCTGACAACTGACTAGTTGCAATCTGTGGTCAATGACATGCTTCAAAGAGGGGAGCTCCAATTTCCCATACCTTGACATGATAGGGATTATCCAATTATGTGGTATGTTGATGATACTTTGATCATTGTTATAGCTGATGAAATTCAATTACTAGCCCTTAAGAGAATGTTGTTGGTCTTTTCCCAATCAACTAGCCTAGATGTTAATTGTCACAAATCATCAGTGGTTCCCATTGATGGCTCTTGGGACGAAACTAATAGACTAGCCTCCATTTTTGGGTGCTAGGTAGGGAAGTTGCCATTCACATATTTGTGTCTGCTTGTGGGCAGCGCAAGACCTTCAATATGTGACTTGATTCACTTGGTGACTGGTATGCTGCGGAGAATGACTGTCAAATCTTCTTTCTTAGATCAGGGTGAAAGACTTCAGTACGTCAATTATGCTTTGTCTTCACTTCCAATCTTCTTCCTCTACAGTTTGTCTAACCCTCCCGATATCCTCAAACAGCTCTAGAGAATCCAAATGCAATGTCTTTGGAGAAAAAACAAGCAAGAACCTGCCCCTCTTTGGCATCCTGGGAGTTAATTGCAGACCCAAAAATAAAGGTGGTTTGGGCATTCTCAATCTTCGAATTCAGAATATTGCGTAATTGACAAAACTTGTTAGTAAGTTCCATGACAAAGCAGATAATCCTTGGGTGTAGCTAATTTGGAACTTTTATTACCATGGCTTTGTGCCCCAAGGCACAACTCCATGTGGCTCCTATTGGTAGAAGGACATACTCAAACTGTTTGATCAGTTCACAAAGGTTTCTTGGGTTGAATGTCATCAAGGGTATAACGCCCTATTCTGGCAAGATAAATGGAAGGTGGATGATTCAGTTTTGCCTCTTCAAAATAGATTCCCTAGGTTGTTCTCCTACGCCAAGGACACTTTTGCGTCAGTAAAGGATGGCCTGGAGTACCAAAATATTTTGTGGGGTTCTGTTTGCCTCTTTTTGAGCATGCCTACTCTAAGTTTCAGTCCTTGCAAGTTGTCCTTCACTCTCATGAGAGGCAACCTGATTTGAAGGATGTCTGGTCCTTGCATGGCACTAATAAGCATTTCACTCCCAAGCTTTTTTTACATATCCACGTATCCAAATCATACTTTGAACCCCCTTCTGCTTTGGATCTAGAAGAGTTGTTGTACTATGAAAATCAAGATGTTTGTCTGGATGCACATAATGGACAAATTAAACACCAAATACAAGGTGGAGAGGAGACACTCGTATAGGGATGATGGGGTCAATTGTGTGATCTTCCCCCCACATTCAACGGAGGATAGAGATCACTTGTTTTTCAACTACAATTTTAGTGAAAGGGTATGGAACTTCCTTGAGATTGACTCATGTGCTTGTAATGATATGAGACAGGTTGCTATAATTGCAAGAAGGATTTTCGCTAAATATTCTTTGTTGAGGTGGTTTTCACAGCCTGTTGGAATATTTTACTACTTAGAAATGGCAAAGTGTTTAGGCATGAGATACCTAGTTTAAATATATGGAGAGGGGCTTTTATTCATGGCATGTATCTTATTTCTCATATAATTAAGGCTAGATATAAAGAGGAACTCATGAGATGGGTTTCTTTCGTTCGCCCTTGAATGGAGCTGGGCTCTGCCTTGCGGGATATCTCCTGTGGATGGCACCTAACAAGTGCCCCTGGTTCCCCGACATCACGAGGCAGGGCAGGCCCCGCTCGCACCCCCATCTCCCTAAGCGTGTCTCCCTGAGCCCCCCCAACGAACGCCCCAAATAGCTTTTGGGCCGCGCACCTGGAACCCTCAAAGTATCAGCTCGCGACCCTCTCACGTAATAATGAGATGGGGTTGTACACTCCCTGGAGCCTCTCGGCACGCCATCGGGAGGACTCCCTCCAACGGCCAGCGGAAGCCCCATGCTCCGCGCTGGCGGAATACCGTCGAACCGTGACCAGGCCCACGCCAAGTGGAAGCCCCATGCTCAATGCTGGTGGAGTATGGTCGAACCACGACTATGCCCATGCCAAGTGGAAGCCCCATGCTTCACGCTCGGGGAATACGGTCGAACTGCAACCATGACCATGCCTAGTGGAAGCCCAATGCTCCGTATTGGTGGAATACGATCGAACCACGACCATTCCCCCAACCAGCAGAAGACCCATGCTTTGTGCTGGAGGAATATGGTAAAACCACGACCATGCCCACACCTAGTGGAAGCTCCATGATTCATGCTGGCAGAACACAGACGGACCACAACCATAGCCACGCTTAGTGGAGGTCCCATGCTCCACACTAGTGGATAAGGCGACTAAGGGCGCGTCGGCCTCAGGGAAATAGCCGCCCGTCGTGGCTAACACTGGCCTCTTCGTGCGGCTCACGCCCACTGCGTGCCCTCGGGGCTCACGTGAGCAGGGGCTGGGCATGGGTACCGCGTGGTGGAGGCAAAGTGTCGAGCTCCAGATTGTGAACCTACCCATGAATATGTTTCCCCACCAATTCCCTTTGTGCGTGGTCTTCTTACATGGCAAACAATTGCAGGTTTCCAGGCGCGCCTTGCTATGGGTGGAGCACACGCGCACAGACCCACCCCAGCAGGGTAGATTGCCTAAGGGACCGTAAATGGCGTGCCCGAAGACAGGCAAACTATCGGTGTTGCATGGCATACACCCACGGCTGGAATGCGCGCTGGTCTGGGCCTTGTTGGCGCGAAGCCCAAAACATGCAAAATAAAATCCAAGCACAAAAATGGAACTCGTGAATCGCGAGCACTTATTACAATCTTTAAAGCTCCACAAATTAAAAATCTGGCCTTGCTCCCTCGTGTGGCGGGATCAGTCTGTTACAGTGTGATAAAGGAGAGCTTCAAGAGGAAGGGTCATCACGACCGTTGCCATCACGCGTCGAGTCCTCGTCCGGGTCCTCATCGCTGCCGCAGGAGAACTTCTCAAGAAACTCCTCTACGTGTTTTCCCATGGCCTTTGCTAATTTGTTTTGAAACTCTTCGAGAACAAGGCATATTACCTCGTCCAAAATGAAGTCGGGATCGCGCACACGGAGGTCCCAGCATTCATCCTCCGGGATGCCATCTACCTTTAAGACAGTGCCCTCGAGCTCCTCCACCAGTTTAGACGACAACTCAACATAGCTTTCCCGAGGGACTATCAGGAGAGCTTCAGGCTGCTCTCAGCATATGGAGCCCAAGGTCGCGCGACCCTGAGCTTAAAGGAGGAAAAGGCGGCGTGGGCCACCACCCATTTCGCGTCGGCGTCGTCCTATACCTCCTTTGTCTGAGCATCCAGTTTGTCGTTAGACTCAGACACGTTCTTGGCATGGTCCACTTGGGCCTTGGCCACCTCATGCTACAGCTCCTCCAGTCGCTCGCGCTCGACAGCCCGTTTGGCCACCACCTTTTCCTACTCTAATGAACGTGTCATGATTTTTGCCTCACGGGCCCAGAGGCCGTCCTCCGGCGGCTAGAGATGTCACACACGCTCAACCCTCTCATCCTAGAGTGCCTTCACGCTGGCCTCCGCTTCCTCGCTGCATAGAGAAGCCGCGCTTGTCACGACAAGCGCGCTCTCGCGTACCGCCAACGCCCAAGTGGCCTCCTTCTATTCTCTCTACGACGACAATGTCGGGCCGACTCTAGGCCTCCTTCGCAGGAGCGTCAAGCTGGCGCCATCTTGTGGCATTGTTCTGGCACTCCTCACCAAGGCACACTGTCGTGCCTCGAAGGTGTTACACCATCCAATCGAGCGCGAATCAGACATCAGCCAAGGCCACGCACATGAGCTAGGCGTTGTCAGTCTCGAGGATGAGAGTAGGGCCGAGGGGTGGCAATCTGCTCCATGGCGCTACTGTCAAGGGGGAAATGGCATCCCTTGCCGGTAGGATGGGAGCCGTCATCTCTTCCTTTGTGCCTGGTTCACGTGGCACATCTAGGAAAATTTCCACGATGGCCTACTAGGCGTCAAAAGCAGGCTCGACTTGAGGCCTCCCCTTAGCACTTACCGCATCAGGCCCATCACTGGAAGTCGTAGTGTCCTGCGGAGGCTAGGGTGTCGCTCTCTCCTCCGAGTGCGAGGCCACCAGGGCCTTGGCATGCAGCGGCGGCGGCTGGATCGCTGCGAGCTCAGCAATTTCTTCCCCTTTCCACATAGGGGAGGTCCCAAGCGCTGCTGAAATGCCCGCGCCTTTGGTCGGTGCAGTACCCGTGCACCCAAGGGGGCGTTGGGTCAGCGTGGTTTGTCCCAGCGCCAGCTGTCACTGCAGATTGATGCCAGTATGGTCCTTGGTGTGGGGATTGTTTTTGTGCCAGCGAGCCCTCTCTTCCTCTTTTCCTCGACACCGTGCTATCAGCTATAGAGGCAAAGGGTTAGCATCTGTAGAGGAATCATGGATAAATGGCATAAGAGTGAAGCTAGGGCACCCACTCATCTCTTGCGGCCCACTTCATCTTCTGCTTGGCGGCAGATGGCGTGGCGCTCGCGCCTTCTGGCGTGTCCCGGTGCAACACGGAGAACACTCAGTGCGGACCTCGACATGCTGGGCATGGTCTCCCCCTCTCTGATGACTCGAGGGGCTCCCTGAGGAGCTGTACCTGCACGGCCCTCGGCTACGGACGTTGTGGCTGTGGTGCGGAACATTGCATGCGAAACAAAAAAATCCTATGCCCACCAAGATCTATCTATAGAGATCAACAACTATAAGAGGGGAGTGCATCTACATACTCTTGTAGATCGCTAAGCGGAAGCGTTGAGAAACGTGGTTGATGTAGTCAAATGTCTTCGTGATCCAATCATCATCTGTCCCGTGATCCAATCATGAACGTTCCCATCAAGTGATGAAAGGACGGCACCTCCGCATTTAGCACACGTACAACTCGATGACGCCTTCACCACCCCGATCCAGCGAGCGTGAGTGAAGTAGTAGCTGACCTTAGGCCACTGGGATCGGGGATACCCACACATATTAGCCTGTGGCCCCACGCACGATGCTCTACACAAGCCTGGCTCGGCCCATCGACGAGCCAAACAAGGAAAACCCTCGAAAGGGCACTTGCCTCACGAGGCGAACGTCTGAGGATCATCACCAAGGACCTCAAGAGGGCCCTCGCTTCAAGGACGCATCCTGAGGCCACCCCTAAGGCTCTCGTGGAGTGAGCTCGTCGAGAGTGACAAACCAAGGGTCTCATAACCCAGTGCCTTCACGTCTGTGATGGAGGTTGCGGAGGCGGCGTAGGAGTGGTGCCAGCGAGCATGGACTGGATTGGTTTCCACTTTTGTGCTAAGGAAGCGGGTCATCTGGGGGCTCCCAAAGCAACCATCAAAAGTTTATTGATCTGTTCAAGAGGACTAAGGTTGGGGGCTCGTCAGGGCAGAGCTCAACAGCGAGCCCATCAGCGCTTAATGGCGAAGGGCTTTTGCAGGCGGAGACCACATTTTTCAGGGAGGGCCGCACTCTTGTCCCCGTACAAAATGACCGTTGTGGCAACCCTTCCCGTCGAGTGTTTTAGGGGCAAGAGGACCAAGGCCAATATAAAACAGAACCCGACCTCTATAGCAGCGGACGAACCCCTATCAACTTCACTAGGGGTAGAACCAGCCTTTGTACTAGTCTTCCATGTCACGCAATCTAGACAAGCGGAGTAGGGTTTTACACCAGAAGGTGGCCCGAAACTGGGTAAACTGCTCACGTGTTTTTGTTCTCTTTTCTTAGCTCAAGCCGATGGAGAGTCGTAGTGAAGTTGAGAGATAGAACAGGTAGGAGAGCGAGTGCACCCTAGAGTTCGAACCTTTTTGTGTGTATGGAGCGCCAATTCCGAAATTTGGCGTGCGAGGTAGGGCGCGCAGCCGTCGTCGAGCTCCAGATTCGTCTCTAGCTTCACCGACCCCATGGCCGATGCTCGCTGCACTTGTCCCTAGTGCTCGGCATAGGACGTCTATCACTGGCCCACCAGCATTGCGGCCACCATCGTCATTGCCTGCAGACAATTGGGCCCTTGTTGCCCCAGCGTGGCAAGGCGGTCGCGCCGCTGCGCCCCCCCCCCCCCCCCCCCGCGGCGTCGGCCTCATCCCGCATTCACGTGGGAGACCTGGACACGCAAGACGCACTGCTCGTGCAGAGCAAACTGCTTTGCCACCGTTGTAAGGACGGATGGTACGATGCCTTGGCGGACCACATCACCGAGCTCGTCATAGTTGCCAGGAGAGTCGTGGCGCCCTATGCCCCGGTGCCAGAAGCAGGAGGCTCGGCCAGTGAGCCGCCTCCACCACCATGCAGCAACTCGCTCGGTTCTCATCTCGAGGGGCCTGGACAAGGTCCGCCCGGTGCCGCATTCTTGCTCCTTCGGGTCCCGGTGACCAGTTCTGGGCCACTGCCGGCCCCCCACAGGGGAGCGCCCGAAAGAGTCAGCGGGACATTGTGCGCTCACTACAACACGCGCACTCACAACATGGAGGATTGCCGGGTAGGCGGATATTCCCAAGGCGAGCGCGTCGTCTGGCACCGGGCCCGCGTTCGCGCCAACAGGGGTGGGGGGTACCGCGGCTAGCGTCACTACAACAGGCCTCACGCCTCCAGCCGGCTCACACCTCCCTTCGGCATTGGAGGCTACGCCCAGCGCCCATGTCGGACCAGGCTTGGTGGCTCCCTCCTGGGAGTCGCCAGGCCTGGTCGGAACGACAAACGGAAGCTCGGGAAACATGTGGTGGCGCACGTCAGCCCGCGCACCCACAGGCTGGAAGCGTGGTGCCGAGCGCCAAGGATGCGATAGTTCGTCGCTCACGAGATCGGCAAGCTGCAAGAGAGGCGGGTCATGTATGCCTCTTGATGTGTTGGGACCCCACAGTCCCTTGAGTCCCCAGGAGCCATCCCGCAAGGTGTTGAAGCTTCCAGAGTGAGTCGCCCTCCCACCCGTGGTCATAGGCCTCAGCACGAGGTGTCGTTAAGCGGCCTAAATCTCCCGCGGTAGCATAGCTGCAAGGTCGATTTTTGGGTTCCTCAAACCAGTCAATTCCCTGTATCTTGCTTCACCCCGGGCTGGTGTTTTGTAGATGTGTAATTAACCCAATTAACCTTCACTTGAGATGGTGTAGTTTTTCTAAATTTTAATTTCTGGTGTTTTGCTGCCGCCGAGGGCTGACGCACCCCCACAACTGCCTAGGGGTGGATCCATAGTGAGGGGTTAGACACGGCGTGTGTGCAGGACTTGTGCCCACAGAACCGAGAAATTTATGCGACTGAGCTCTGGCTCGTGGAATGGCCACCCATGCTAGCCATCTCGCCAAGGTCCTTAGTGTCGCACCCTCTCGAAAACTCATCACGAACAGATGAAGGGGACACAACTTGGATCCTGCTGCTACTCGGCAGGCGCCTTGCTACCTCACACGGAGACTCTCCAGATGACGTGCTCTTATAGTTATGCAGGGCGTGAATGACACTCATTCTTGGGAAATAGGGGCACACAACGATACTCCTATGGTTACGCGGGGTGTGAACAACACTCATGTTTGGGCCATAGCAGCGCACATGAAGATCGAGTTAGGAACTCCTGTGAGTTGTGCCTCGGGTGTCCTCCCAACTATTATCGCCCTTGACACTCCCACATAATAATTAGTTTTGGGGTTGTACATGCCTCGGGGGCCTCCTAAGTGGAAGCCCATGACCAGCCACGTCGTGGCCTTGGTGGAGGGCCCCCACCCATGCCCAAGTGGAAGTCCCTATGCTCCATGCTGGCGGAATGACTATTGAACCGTGACTATGCCCATGCCCTAGTGGAAGCCCTTTGCATGGCACATGGGGAATGTTCAAAGTGGAGTTTCCTTGGTTTTCTCTCTTCATACCATGACCGCACCTAGCGGAAAGCCCCACGCCTCGCGCTGGAGGGACGATGAATATAACAAAGGTATGCCCCTGCAGCACGCGCCCACTAGCTTACCCTAGGCCTCACAATCGCAGGCGCTGGGCACGGTGCCTTTGCGAGGGCCTCGCTTGACCGTGCTGGTGAACCAGATAAGATGGTTCTCGCTCGAAGGCATGCCCACGTGCGCGACATCTCACCAAGGCCGTCGGGCCAATATTTCTCGTGTAATGCCCAAGAGCAAGCAGGAGAGCACGCACCATTCGAAACAAGGTGTTTCCCATGAAAGACTTCCCTCAAGGGGCCTCGCGAGACTTGACTCACAAGCAGCAACTGCTCACGTGATCCGCTCGCGAGAAGAAGGCAAGCCACTAGGCACCATACCTGAGGAGCCCTCATACCCACACTCGGGGGCTGGGCCTTAACACCACGAAGCGTCTGAACAACCATGGAGGAGGTGCAAAGCTCGAGAAGTAGTAGCAAGGAGAAATTCACTTTCAACCCAAAGAGTGTTCATATCGATTTTAAGTGTGAAGGACATAACCACTTTTTCATGCCCCAACGGGGCCATCACGATGCATTACAAGAAAAAGAATGCGATGAGAAAGAAGGAAGACCGGGATCTCGAAGCACCACCCTAGGGGTCCTCAACACCTCATCGTGCGCGCTTAGTCAGAGTCCTCCTCCTCCTTGACAGTGGTTCCCAGGGAGTCGTCAGAGTGGATCACGCCCCCTCTCCCCTGGAGGGGAAGCTCGATGCCAGAGGGGCAGCTACAACCGCTAATGTCACCTTCCGTACAACAGTCGAGGCGATCTCTGACGCTTCCGAAGGTCTTCACAAAGAATCTGGCACCCCCGTGGAACTTGAAGTCGAGGACGTGTCCTTCCTGCAGGCAAACCACTTCCACACACACCCCAAGAACATGAAGCCGATGTAGTTGAACACGGTCGTCACCCAGGTAGTCCCATTGCAGCAGCCGTATGATTGTAGCCACATGCCTGGGGGTGTAAGCTCCTCCATCTGCTCCGTGAAAGAGTCCGGGGCCGAGCTAGATGTGAGGCCTGTCTTCCATCCAAACAATGAACTCGTAGGACGCATCGGCGCAGTGACTTCATCAACTAGGAGACCGGGTGCCTGCGCCACTCTGCCGGCCCCGCCCGCGGCCGCCTTCTTCGTCATGCCCACAAACGGGACCCGTCCCGCAGCTGCTCGAGCCGCCATGGGCTGCCGGTGGGGAGCGCCCATGTCGTTTGAGAGGTGCCTCGAGCGCATAGATGGGCGCGCGAGGGCGGCCTCTTCCCTTCGCTGGCCGTTGCATGCCCTCTCCCCTCTTCATCGTTGTATCCTTCTCGGTGGTGGACCATCTCTTCATTGGTGCCATCATAGCAGCGACAATAAGCGAGAACGAAGAGCAAGCATGACGAGGTCGGGGTAGGAGACTCCTTCCCCGTGCCCTTATATGGGGCTCCAGAAACCCAAGGAAATGCTTGAACACTAGGGTGTGCTCGCTCTCCAACCCTGTTCAACCTCTCAACCTCACGCTGACTCTACTGTGGCGCTAGGTAAGACGACAAGCTAGGACACGCGAGAGTTTACCCAGGTTCAGGGCACCTTGTGGTGTAAAACCCTACTCCTGCTTGGATAGATTACTTGAGGTGGTAGGAGGGTAAAAAGGTGGGTTCTTGCCCTAGTACAACACACCGACCTCCAGCCTCCTCTACGGAGAATCGATTTCTCTATTATACCGGCCTTGGTCCTCTTCCTCTAAAACGCACTCGGCGGGTAGGGCAGCCACAACGCCTATTTTGAAAGGGGACAAGCCCACTGCTTGCCCTGGCAAAGGTGGTCTTCGCATGCAAATACTTTTCTTAGTGACGTGTAGGTGGGCTTGGGGGTAACCTCTGTCCCGCCGAGCCCCCAGCCTTGGTCCTTTTGCACTGAAGGAAACCTTTGGTGGGTCGCCTCGGGAACCTGCAGCTGGCCTTGGTCCCCTTAACACCAAATGGGAAAGCCTACCCATCTGTGCCTGCTGGTACTAGCCCTGGCGCTACCCATAGTGGCTCATGTCACCCACCTGAGGAGGCCGTACCGCGCAACCCTAGCAAGCCGCTCTTGCCAGATCCGCCCTTTTGGCAGAATGGCGTCTAGAGGCGCTTCCCCCTCGCGATCCTCACGATGAACCTTCTTTGGAGAGGGCCCCATGAGCGGACCCTCATGAGGAACATTCCTGGCGAGGGTCGTATCCTTGATAGGGTGCCATATGAGGCCCACAAAGCATAGTGGGCCAAGGATAGAAGGCCGGCGGCCTGGGTACTCTCGGTCCCAGTGCCTCGACCATAGCCCCCGAGCCCGCGGCGTTCATGGCTCAACAGGCTGGGGCAAGACAGCATGGCCTCTCATCGCCTGCAGCCCCGGCCCAACGCGCTGCGCGCATAGGGACGCGGGGCCCCCACCTTGCTGCAGGACATCAGTATTTACCCTGCCTGGCATAAAGGAGGAATGTGGGATGGCGTTGTCATTACTCTCTTCCATGCCATTCTCACCTTCCTGCAACTTCTCCTTCCCTGCTAGGGTGCGCCAGATCCAATCCTCAAGTATGTTGACTCCTCGCCCGCTTTGGGGCTTCGGATAGCAATTGGCGCCCACCGGTAAGAAGGGGAAGGCTGTGGCGCCTCCCGTGAGCACCGCCCCTGCTGGGCCGGCTCAATTGTCTTCCCGTGTCTCGAAGGAGGAGGATCCAGGACTGGTGCTCCTGATTGTGGCTGGAGACACGTACGAGTGGGGAGTGACCACTGTCTGGCCGGGCTCAGCGGCGCTGAGCAGCTTGGTGAGGTCTGCCTACCCCTTCTTCCTTCGCAGAGTTTATGCAGGGCTGGTCCCGCCATACTCCGACTTCTTCTACGCCTTCCTCTGCCATTACCAGATTTGGGCTCTGCACCACCATCCCAACTCCATTCTTCTCTTAGCCGTCTTCGCCTTCTACTGTGAGGTTTTCATGGGCGTGAGGCCCTCGGTGGTGCTCTTTCGTCACTTCTTTATTCTGTGGTCCACCGCCCTAGGCCAGTGCTCCGCCTGCGTCTCCTCCGTCGATGTCGGGGGCGCGGGCACCCACTTCAAGGCTGGGAAGAAGATTTTAGGCTACCAGAGCCACTTGGTCTTCATGGATGCGCGTCGAGAGTGCTCGTCCTTGGCGATCCCCTTAAGCCAGCCCGAGCAGCCCCCGAGGTGGAGCTGTTGGATTTCGGGCTCCGCAAAACCTCTAAGATTCGAACTCAGGGGCGCTCACGGAGGCCACTCAACAGATTCGATTTATAAGGCTCGTTACTCGGCGGGCAAAGTCTAAGAACTCATGCGACATCAAGGGAGACAAGGGACACGACAGTTTACCCAGGTCCGGGCCGCTGGGAAGTGTAAACCCTACTCCTGCTTTGGTGGATTGCCTCTCGTGGATGTTGGTGGAAGAACTAGTACAATGTTCTTTGGCTTCCTGAGGTTAGGTGGCCTTAGTGGTATGATGGTGTATGAGTGAATGGTTAGGGTTCCGATCCCCCTCTACGAAGCAACCTATCCTCTATACATAGCAGCGGCAACGGTCCTCTTGCCTTATTGTTTTTGTGGGAAGGGATCCCACAATGGCCAATTTTAAAGGGGGGCAGGGGAACGTGCTCCCATGTCCAAAGGTCGTCTTCTCCTGCAAAGTGCCTTCCCGCACTGTAGGGGTGATGCCCGCCCGACTGGTGGCCGGCGGTGGCTTAGTTACACCTAAGTGAAAAACTTTGGAAGATGCCTTCGGGTCCCGCATACGTATTGGCCCCCTTTGTACCAAAGCGGGAGTTGCATTGCTCTGCCATCTCTGGTTTGCTTGTCCTCTTTCTGCGTCTCCCTTCACTCCTAAGGTTGGGCCTTGCCTTGGAATATCCGCCGCTCTGGAGGGGTCCTGAGGAGACCCCCTGCGGGTCTTGATTCCATTCCTCCTCGTGAGGCCTGGCCCCTCACGAGGGCCTTGTCGAGCCCGCTGATGCTTGGTCGATCGAGTGGGCCAACCGTGGGCCGCAGACAGGCGCGTCTGGGTACCCCCATCCCCAGAATGCCGAGAGTAACCCCCGGGCCCAAGGAGCGCCCGGGTTGAATTCCTAGCGAAGCCTCAGAGGTAGCCTCAAGCGTTGCGGACCCTAAATGTCTGTCGGCTAGGCTTCACGCGTGCCGTGCAATCCAGTGGCAACATTCCAGTTCCCGAGGCGCCCATGGGCGTGCCTGGTCAAATCGATGTGACGCCTGGACGCTGCACCAGCCATCATTGCTCGTTGGGGGCGACGCATGTACACATGCCACGCGGGCGCGTCCCCTCACGAATTGCATGGGCCCGGGGACACGAAGGCACGCCAACCTACTCTCGGCTGCCTATTTCACCCGATGAGGGTGATAAGGCTTGCGTCGCCTCAGTCTTTTCCTCCCCCACCTTGAGCCTTCCGCCCTCTCAGCATGACGCCGATGAGGAGGTTCTCTATTTCCGATAAGGGGAAGGCCCCTGGTGAGTGTCTTGCTGGTCCACCTACCAAAAGGGGACGAAGCCGCACTCGGAAGTACGCGGCGGCACCGACAGTTTCCTCTGGCGGGCGTGGTCGTGGTTCCGACAGCCCAGGGATCCCCATCGGCCGCGATGGCGGGACGTCGACAGGTGCTGGTGCTCGTAGCGGCCAGAGTGGGAGGTCAGTGATGGCCACTCAGCCGCCTCTCCCGCGGCTCCACTCGGCCGATACGGCGATGGAGTTCATGACTTGGGTGGACAGGTCGGAGATCGCTTGGCTCCAGCTTGTGAAATTCTTCGTGAAGGCACTGCCGACCGACGGGCCTCGGGGCATCTGGTTGCAGGCCGATGGCTGCTGCGGCGGGGCATCCTGTGTGGAGGTTGAGGTCACCCCCCACGGTTACGTGTATCTGAACCGCGGGTGGCGGACCTTCGCCCGCTCCCGAGGCCTGAAGGGGAGGCACTACCTCCACTTCAAGTACGACGGGGAGGCGACGTTCTTCATCAAGATCTTCGAAGTTGAGGGTGATCGCCTGGGGTGCTGTCCGGAGGACGCCGGCCGCGACGGTCCCGTAGAAGAGCCCGTCTCCGATCGTGGGCGCCGATCATCTAGCAGTGGTGATACTCCCTTCGGAAGGAGCCGTAGCTACAGTAGTGATAGCAGCTACGACGAGCCGCCTCGCAACCGTGCACGAGCCTCGGGGAGGAGCTCCCAAGTGATGTGCCACCCGTATGCTCCTACGGCGCCTGTGAAGGAGGAGGAGGACACAGACTGAGTGTCGGCATGCGGGTGACGGGCGTCGGCGGCAGCATCACTTCTCTGGGATCTCCATCGCTAGTTGTCTCCTCCTTGCTTTTGATCCTGCATCCACGACAACAGAGATAGGCCCTCCGGGTGTGTAATGGATTTGGGTGGCTGCCCCCTTTTGTTAGTGAATTTGCTTCTCTGCTACTTTAGTTACTTAGTTTGGTATGCTTGCGGGGAACTCCCTTGCTGCGACGCATGGCTGCGGTGCTCGAGGGTTGGCCTGTTGGTCGGTTGGTTATTTCCTTGTTGCAGGTGGAGTGGTTCGATGCTCTATGTCAGCTGGTCACGGCCCATCACATTTCCCTGCCGCCGTGAGGCGCGACCCGTTATCAAGGTTATTCCTCATGGGGCAAAGCCCTGATACCAGGGTGCCAGGTGGCTATGTGACTGGTAAGGCTCCTGTGGCGCTATACTCAGGAGCCCCCTTAGACATTCAAGCGACTCTACGTCTACAGGTCCCAATCCCGCACATTTCCCTCCCGTGAGGCACGACCTGTCAAGGTCGCCCCTCGAGCAACAAGTCCTTGGCACTTGGGTACGAGGTGGATTTGTGACCGGTAAGGTTCCTGAGGCGCGATGCTCGGGAGCCCACTTAGATGTTCAAGAGGCCCTCACAAGTTCTATGTCTGGTGGTCCCTAATCCATATTCTGGAAGCTCTGCGTCTGCAGGTCCCAGTCATGCACATTTCCCCGTCGTCCTGAGGACCGACACGTTACCAAGGTGGTTCTTCACAAGGCCAGGCGCTGGCACCAGGGTACAAGGTGGCTTTGTGAATGGTAAGGCTCCTGAGGCGCTATGCTTAAGAGCCCCCTTAGGCGCTCAAATTGTCCCAAGATAAACAACTGTTGTGAGAAAAGACCAATGTTGTTCCCTCTCCAGGATGGTGCGCCGAGCCACGATTAGGACTCTTGAGCCAGTATTGGTTGGCATGAATCTGCCGACTTGCTAGTCAGTACCACACATGGTTTCGGGCGCCAAGGCCTTGGCAAGGTGCCGGCATCGTGCCCCCCAGCCCCCGCTCGCGGGGTACGAGCGGGTGGGGGCATGCGGATGCTCGACCGAGAGGAATAGAGTGTGCCACGAAGAGTAGGAGGAAAACAAGTATTTGCAAAAGCTTCATTCCGAAAGGCCCCGAGTTTTGATTACATAAATATCAGCAAATCCAAGCCAGAAAAAGCAAATGCAAGCCGGGTCCCGCACCTAATATATTCTCCGCCTCCATTGCCCCCAGCGCTGAGCATAGGGCTTCCACTAGGCGTGGGGTGGACCCCTTCCGCGTCCTCGGGGGGTCCTGGGTGTATACAACCTCGGCTCGTTATTACATGAGAGTGTTATGGTGGGGGTGTATCTGGGAGGTTGCGAGGATGCTTTGGCCTCACGAGTGTCCCTACCCCCGAGGCATTAGGCCTCTGATTCCGGAAGTCATTGGTGGGTTGTGTTGATTTCCTTCGTCTTCCCCACTAGGCGTGGAATGGACCCCTTCCGCGTCCTTGAGGGGCCCTGGGCGTATACAACCTCAGCTTGTTATTACGTGAGAGTGTCACGGGATGAAGTAGGTTTCAGAAGAACTGAACGATGATGCAGGGTCGACGTAAATGCAGCGCAGAGGCAGTGCAAGGGCGGTGCAGAGTCCTCATGGGTAGAACTTGCGGAGGTGCTGGATGTTCCAAACATTCTGGATGGGAACTCCATCTTGAGTCTCCAGACGCACGGACCAAGGCCTCGATACGTTGACGACCTTGAATGGGCCTTCCCACGAGGGCGAAAGGTTATGCAAGCCTTCCCTAGATCGGACCCGCCTGAGGACGAGATCGCCTACTTCAAGGGTCCTGGAGCAGATGTTGCAGTAGTGGTCACGCCGCAAGGCCTGCTAGTAACTCGCGGCTCGGAGAGAGGCCCAGCGGCGCGCCTCCTCCCGATGTACGAGGTCTGTCCCCCGTGCAGCCTCCTGACGCTCCTCATCGAACGCCGAGACCTGCGGGGACTGGTGCTTGATTTCGTGGGGAAGGATCGCCTCTGTTCCGTAGATGAGGAAGAACGGGGTTTCCCCGATGGTTTTAGTTGTAGTGGTCCAAATGGACCATAGTACCGACGGGAGCTCGTGGACCCAACCCCGGCCGCAAGCTTCGAGCTTCTTCTTGAAGCTCCTCACTTTGAGACTGCGCAGGACCTCCGCATTGGCGCGCTCTGCCTGGCCATTGCTCCGCGGACGGGCCACCGATGCATAGCATATCTACGTACCAAGGTTAGCAAAGTAAATCTTGAATAGTTGACTGGTGAACTGCGAACCGTTATCGGTGATGATGCGGTTGGGGATTTCGAAGCGGCTCACGAGGCCCTTCATGTACTTGACGACAAACCTGGCTGGGATGGTGCGCACGGGCTCCACATCCGCCCACTTGGTGAATTTGTCGATGGAGATGTACAGGTAGCAGAAGCCCCCTGCCCGCGGGAAGGGTCCCAATATGTCCATCCCCCCCCCCGACCGCAAAAGGATAGGAAAGTGGGATAGTCTGGAGGCCCTGCATAGGCTGGTGGATCTGCTTGGCGTGGAACTTGCAGGCCTCGCAAAACCTGACCAGCTCGGTGGCGTCGTCCAAAGTTGTAGGCCAGTAGAAACCTGAACTGAATGCCTTGCTCCCTGGAAATACAACGCATCGCAACGTCGTTCGGGTGCCTGTGGTACAAGGCTTCGTCTCATACGCAGTAGGTTGAGGCTTGTCATAATACGCGTTCCGCATCCTCTTCCTTCTCCGGTAATGTGTTGTGGAGCAGATATGCCCCGAGTTCCTACATCCAATCATTGTCTTGAGCCGCCAGGGCCATGAGCACTCGAGCCCCCGAGTCCTAGCCGCAGTCTGGAGCCCCCGAGGGCAGTGCTGGGGGGAGCTCCTCTGCGCGCAGTGCCGGGTCCTCTGGTGACGATGTTGCAGAAGGCTTGAAGAGTCGCTCCTAAAATATGCGTGGCTCTTGAGACTCACAACGCGAAGCTCTTTTGGCGATGTCGTCCGCCTCCTTGTTTTTGCCTCGCGGGACGTGCTGCAGCTCTAGGCCCTGAAAACGTTTCTCAATCTTACCTACCTCTTGCAGAGATGCCTCCATATGTTCGTTCTTGGGCATCTACTCTTTGTTGGAGAAGTTGACGAGGATGTGAGAGTCGCCCATCACGGTGAGGCGTCGGATCCCCAAGGCCGTCGCTGCCTTGATACTGGCGATGCGCCCCTCGTACTTCTCTATGTTATTAGAGACTTTCTCCCACGTTGGAAGCAGAGCTGCACGGCGTAGTGAAGCTTGTCTCCCATCGGGGAGGTGAGCAGGACACCAGCCCCTGCTCCTTTTCGCGTGAAGGCTCTATCGAAGTGCATGGTCCGTCCCTCGGGCCCCTCCACTCCGAGGGCAAGGGATTGGCTCCCTTCGAGCCGCCAGTCCGGTGCGTCCGTCCGTTCCGCCATGAAGTCCGCCAGGGCCGCACCCTTGATGACCTTGGTCGCGCTGAATTCCATGTTGAAGGCCTGAAGCTCGATGTTCCATTAGGCGACTCTTCCCGCTGCGTTTGGGTTGTTCAGGATCTTCTCCAGGGGGTAGGCGGAGAAGACATTGATCGGGTGTCCTTGAAAGTAATGTCGGAGCTTGCGCGAGACGACGAAGAGCGCTAGAAGGAGTTTCTGCTGCATGGGGTAGCGTGAGCATCCGTTCGGTAGTACCGTGCCAACGAAGTGTACTAGGTGCTCGACGAGGGTGCGTCCGGCCGGGGCGTCATGCACCTTGGTGGCTTCAGGAGGTCGGGGTGTTTCGTCGTCCCGTGGGAGGGTCGGGGCCCGAGGAGACGATCCCGCGGTTTGGGCCTCACGTCCCTCTGGTTGCGGGGGAGTTCGAGCCTGCTAGCACTCCCGGGCAACTACACTAGAAGAATGTTGTTGACGAGTCCCTGACTTGATGCCTTCGCGACAATAGAGCCAGAACTCCTCCCAGTTTCTCAACAATTAGCAATTGTCTTGCAATGGCGCACCAGCACGTGGGTTCACGGCAGTTTTCGAGGGTAGAGTATTCGACTCAAATTTTTGGTACGCCAGTCAGGAGGTGAGATAATACTCTCGAGTATTAGCAGCTGAATGTGTCAGATTCAACCACACCTGAAAGATTAGTATCTGCAAGCAAATTATCAACAGCAAAGTAGGATGATAACAACGGTGTCAGAAACGATCTGTTGACGGCAGACTATTCCTAATTGTCGTATCAATGGCGCCAGAAGTTGCCCGTTGACGGAAATTGTCTTTTCCTGTCAACGCCTAGCGAACCAATATTGTAGCAGGTAGCAGCAGTGTAACGAGTAATAGAAGTGGCAAGGAACAGGATTAGTGACAGCGGTAGCAAGTAGCAACAGTAGCAAGTAGTAGCAGTAGCAAGCGAGAGTAGTAACAGCAGTAGCAAGTAGCAACAGTAGTAACAGCAGCAGAGCAAAACAAGTAACAGCAGCAGTGGGACAAACTCGTAGGCAATGGGTCGGTGATTCGTTTGGATGACATTCATCATGCAACAGTTATAACATGGAGAGATATGTGGCTAGCTCCCGTTCGTCAATGTGATGTAGGCATGCATTCCGTGTGTCGTCATACGTGGTTAGGGAAAAGAACTTGCATAACACCTATTGTCCATCCCTCCCGTGGCAGCGGGGTCCAAAAGGATACTACGGGATATTAAGGTTCTCCTTTTAATAAAGAACCGGAACAACGCATTAGCACTTGGTGAACACATGAACTCCTCAAACTATGGTCATCACCGGGAGTGGTTCCGGTTATTGTCACTCCGGGGTTGCCGGGTCATAACACATAGTAGGTAACTACAACTTGCAAGATCGGATAAAAAACACACATATATTGGTGACAACATAATAATTTCAGATCTGAAATCATGGCACTCGGGCCTTAGTGATAAGCATTAAGCATAGCAAAGTAGTAGCAACATCAATCTCAGAACATAGTGGATACTAGGGATCAATCCCCGTCAAAACTAACTCGATTACATGATAGATCTCATCCTACTCATCACCGCCCAGCGAGCCTACGAATAGATTACTCACTAACGATGAAGAGCTTCATGGAATTGGAGAGGAAAGAAGGTTGATGATGACGATGCCGACGATTTCCCCTCTCCAGAGCCCAAAACGGACTCCAGATCTGTCTTCCAGCTGAAGAACAGGATGTGGTGGCACCTCCATATCACAAACGCGACGAAATCTTCTCTTCTGATTTTTTTTCTATGCGAAAGTGAATTTATAGAGCTGAGTTTGTGGGCGGCAGAGCCATGTGGGCCCCAAAAGCTTGGTTGTCGCGTCCAGGGGGGTGGCCGCGGAAACATGGCTTGTGGCCCACTGGCCCATCCCTTTCGGTGGATCTTTGCGCAGGTATTTTTCATATTTTCCAGAAACATTCTCCGTAAATTTTTAGCACGTTCCAAGAACTTTCATTTCTGCACAAAAACAACACCATGACAATTCCGCTGAAAACAAGGTCAGTCTGGGTTAGTTCCATTCAAATCATGCAAATTAGAGTCCAAAACAAGGGCAAAAGAGTTTGGAAAAGTAGATACGATGGAGACATATCAACTCCCCCAAGCTTAAAACCTTGCTTGTCCTCAAGCAACTCAGTTGACAAACTGAAAGAGAAAGAAAAACTTTGACAAACTCTGTTTGATCTTGTTGTTGCAACTATGTCTAACTCGTAACCAGTATTTCAGCAAGATCACAAGTTAACCACATAAGCAAGTGACACAAAGGTCTCACGGTAAACTAATATCAATGGCATAATCAGCTAGCGAGCAAATAATAATGAGTTTCAGATACCAACAATTCAATCAAAACAAGCATGAAGCAATATGAATAGGTGGTATCTCGCTAGCTCTTTCTGAGACCGCAAAACATAAATGCAGAGAACTTTCAACGATCAAGGGCTGACTAAACATTGTAATTCATAGCAACAAAGATGTAGTCATAGTCATACTCAATATCAATCAAAAGCAAAGCATAAAAATGACAGAGGTGCTCTCTAATTGGTGCTTATATAAGAAGAGGATGACTCAACAGGAAAATAAATAGACATGCCCTTCGTAGAGGGAAGCATTGATTTGCAGAGGTGCCAAAGCTGAAACTTTGAAAACAGAGATAATAATTTTGGGTGGCATGCTTTCATTGTCAATGCAGTGACCAAGAGTTCTCAATATCTTCCACGCTACTCATGCTATAGGCGGTTCCCAAACAGAAAAGTAAAATTTTAACTACCCCACCACCAATCAATCACACTCCACGGCTAGCCGAATCCTCGGGTACCGTCCATACTAACATCAGTCCGGGGGGAGTCTTGTTTTACAGTTATGTTTGCGATTTAAGCATGGAACTGGGCATTCCAATTACCGGCCCCTTTCTCGTGAATAACAGTGAATAAACACATGTCGAGGATAACACTCCTAACATGGAAGATACCAATAGCCCCCTGTGACCACATGAGCGGTTCGGGCATGCAAAGCAGATTATTTCTTGAAGGTTTAGAGAATGGCACATGCAAATTTACTTGGAACGGCAGGTAAATACCGCAAATAGGTAGGTATGGTGGACTCTCATGGATATTTTTTTGGGTTTATGGAAGTGGATGCACAAGCAGTTTTCCACATAGTACAAGTGAAGGCTAGCAAAAGAATGGGAAGCGACCAACTAGAGAGCGACAACGGTCATCAAGATGCAATGAGTTTGACTAACATGGAATGCAAGCATGAACAGGATATAAATCACCATGAACACGAATATCATAGAGGCTATGTTGATTTTGTTTCAACTACATGCATGAACATGCGCCAAGTCAGGCCACTTGAATCATTAAAAGGAGAATACCATCCTATCATACTACATCATATTCATCTCAAAATCTATGTTGGCATTCAAGACAAACCATATTATAAGCTCCTAGCTAAATAAGCATGGCATCAGAAACTATGATCTCTAAGTTTTCATTGCAAACATGGTTCTCTCACAGGAAACCTGAATCTGGAACGACAAGCTAGTCATATTTACAAAAAACAAAATAGATAGAGTTCCTACCAGCTTTTCCAGTATCACTCACTTCATCATATATCATCATTATTGCCTTTCACTTGTAGGATCGAACGATGTGAACAATAATTAGAGTGCTCGTGCATTGGACTAAGATGAATCTACAGGCAAACACAAAGGAGAAGACAAAGTAATATGGCTCTTTGAATGCTAAACAGGTATGCATGCAAGAGCCACTAAACATTGTAACCAATATCTTCTACCTTGACCCAAAGAAAAAGAAAACTATTTACACGGGAAAGCTCCCAACAAGAAAAAGAAGAAAGGAAAATCTTTTTGGGTTTTCTCAAAAGGACACAAAACAAGAAAATAAGAAAACGAAAAAAAACTAGCATGGATAATACAGTGGCAAAGTGTAAACACCGACGAACAAAGTGAAAGCATAAGCATGAATCTAAGGTCGGTGAGAACACGTACTGCCCAAAGCTTAGGCTTTTGGCCTAGCTTGATCTACTCCCAAGGACGATCCTGGCAAAACCCAAAATCATAATCAAGGTTATACGGGAGCTCTACAGCCACTGCCTGAATAACTGCCTCACGAAGACGAGCAGCCGTCGCCTCCCTGTCATACTCCTCTGCCTCTCCTATGGTTATCTAGTATCTCCGTTTTACCTGAAAGTCAAAGAAAGTAGGAGCAGGAAGTGTAATATGGAAGACACGCTGCCGATTAAAAATCAATCGGTATAGGAGGGATTCATCATCCCTCTCAAGAAACTGGTAGCGTGTCAAAGCGACGCGGTCAAGGAAAGCTGTATGGATCGGGGCATCTCCTGCGCGGATGGGTACTCCAAGAAAATTTTCTATGCGAGTGGCATAGATGCCGCCAAAGAAATCTCCCTCAATAGCATTCTTATTCAGCCTCTTTGCTATAATAGCTCCCATGTTGAAGCTTTTGTCACCCGTAACTGCGCTCTTAAGGATACTAAGGTCGGATGCGCATAGGTGACAATGTTCAACCTTACCGTTAATGCACCTACCTATGAAGAGGGCAAAGTAGTGAAAGGCAGGGAAATGAATGCTTCTTATGGTAGCTTGCATGGTGTCTCTAGTTTCTCCAACAGATATACTAGAGAAAAAAATCTCTAACCGAAGATTTAGCAGGATCTTTAAGATTACCCCCATCGGGTATTTTGCAAATCCTATTGAACTCCTCCAAACCCATGGCATATGATTTATCATACAAATCAAACAGTATGGATGAGTCATGGCCAACAGAAAATTTAAATCTACGCACGAAAGAGGCAGTGAGCATAGCATACTGTTCACATTTATCTGAGAGGAATTCTTCTAACCCGGCATTGTGGACAAGTGTATCAAACTCATCCTTGAATCCTGCTTCGATCATGAACTCATCGGAAGGCCATTCACATGGTTGTACCGGTGTATCCCTTAGTTGATAAGGATCGGGCTCCCGAAAAGAAAGACAGGGACCCTTCTTACTTGAGGAACCACCATGGAACTTCATCCCGAACATAATTTCTCTTTGCTGAAATTTTGAAGTTCAAGAGAAATGTGAATAAATACCAACCATACCTTGTAGCAACTACTCCTACTAGTTCCTAGAGACCGTATCACGCGCTAAAACTACTTGGGACCAGCTAAAATCAACATTTCAAGCTCAAGAACAAGGTCACCAAGGGAGCAAGAATACGCAAAGGATAAAGCACTAGAGCAAAAACTAATTGGACCAATGGAGGAGTCACTTACCAAGTAGCAATTTCCCCAAAACGGTTCGGAGAATGGTGCTTTGAGCAAGGAGATCGAAAATCACATCCAAATGAGCAAGAACACGGGTTTGAGCTGCAAAACAATTTTTTCTGGAGGAAGAAGAAGAGGATGGGAGATGGAGTGAGTGGAAGGGGCCCTGTGGGCCCAACAAGCTTGCTTGCCGCGGCCAGGGGGGTGGCCGCGGTGTCAGGGCTTGTGGCCCACTGGGGTGGCCCCTAGGCCAGCTCTCAGTCCTAGTATTTTTTCAAATATTCCAGAAAAATCGTACTAGATTTTCAGGACCATCGGAGAACTTTTATTTTCGGGGTACTTTTCTCCGGGACGCTAAGACAGAAAACAGGAAAAACTCAACTAAATCTATCATTTTTCTTCTAAGCAAAAGAAAGTGAAAGCTTAAAACAAAGGTATGTGACTCTTTGATTCATCCATTTCATGGTCATCGAAAGAAATCCGTCAATGGGGTTGATTAAATCCTCATGACAAAACTTTCTCAAGTCGCAAGAGAGAACGGACAATTTTCGAATAGCCACTAAGTCACCTCAATGGGGATATGAATCTCCCCAACAAGCAAATCATACTTCATCTTGACACGAGGAATAGGGCATTCAGAGCTCCCAATAAGAATCGATGAAGTTTTTTCAATAGCATTGATGCAATGTACTTGATATCGTTTCTTCGGAAAGTGCATGGTATGCTCATTACCGTTGACATCGAAAGTGACATTGCCATTGTTGCAATCTATAACATCCCCTGAAGTATTTAAGAAGGGTCTTCCGAGGATGACAGCCATGGCATCATCCTCGCGAATATCCAAGATAACAAAGTCGGTTAAGATAGTGGTAATAGCAACCACAACAGGCACATCCTCGCAAATGCCGACAGGGAAAGCATTTGATTTGTCGGCCATTTGCGGAGAGATTTCAGTGGGTGTCAACTTATCCAGTTCAAGTCTATGATAAAGAGAGAGAGGCATAACACTAACTTCGGCTTCAAGGTTACATAAGGAATTTCTTACGTAGTTTCCTTTACTGGAGCAAGGTATAGTGTGCACTCCGAGATCACCAAGTTTCTTAGGAGTTCCACCTTTGAAAGTGTAATTGGCAAGCATGGTGGAGATCTCAAGATCTGGTATCTTCCGTTTATTGGTCACGATATCTTTCATGTACTTGGCATACGGAGACATTTTGAGCATATGAACCAACCACATCTGCAAAAAGATGGGTCTTATCATCTCAATAAAGCGCTCAAAATCCTCATCATCCTTTTTCTTGGATGGCTTAGGAGGAAAGGGCAAAGGTCTCAGAACCCATGGCTCTCTTTCTTTACCATGCTTCCTAGTAGTGAAGTCATTCTTATGATATCTCTTAGGTTGTGGGTTATCAGGATTAACCGTAGGTTCAATCTCCACATCCTTATCACTGCTAGGTTGAGCATCATTATGAACATCGCTGTCCCTATTGTCACCATGTTCATGTTCATCACCATATTGTGTTTCTGCATCAGACGTAGAAATATCATTTGGTTCTTCAGGTGTGACACTATTTGGTGAACCAACATGCAGGTTTCTATCATCCTTCTTCTTCTCCTTAGGATGACTGGGTGCATCTGCATTAATTCCTTGAGAATCTTAATCAATTCTCTTAGCATGACCTTCAGGATACAAAGGTTCCTGAGTCATTTTGCCTCCTCTAGTAATGACTCTGACAGAGTTGTCATTTAATTCATTCAGCAAGTCATTCTGAGCTTTAAGTACTTGTTCTACCTGAGTAGTAATCATAGAGGCATGTTTACTCAGAAGCTTCAGATCATTGACATTTCTGTCTACACAAGCACTTAAATGGCTAAGCATACGAGTACTTTGTTCCAAATGTCTGCTAACATAATCATTGAAACTCTTTTGTTTGGCAACAAAGTTGTCAAATTCATCAAAGCATAGGCTAGCAGGTTTATCAAAAGGAATATCACTCTCATCAAACCTACGCAGATAATTTACTTCCACTACGTGTATCGGGTTATCGAGACCATGGATCTCTTCGATAGGTGGTAGATTTTTGACATCTTCAGATCTAATGCCTTTCTCTTGTATAGATTTCTTGGCTTCTTGCATATCTTCGGGACTGAGGAGTAGAATACTTCTTTTCTTTGGAGTTGTCTTAGGAGGTGGTTCGGGAATAGTCCCAGCATTATCGTTGATCCAGATGCTATTCAGTAGGATCTCAGCTTGTTCTATAGTTCGTTCCCTAAAAACACAACCGGCACAACTATCTAGGTGGTCTCTAGAAGCATCGGTAAGTCCGTTATAGAATATATCAAGTATCTCGTTCTTCTTAAGAGGGTGATCAGGCAAAGCATTCTATAGCTGGACCAGCCTCCCCCAAGCTTGTGGGAGACTCTCTTCTTTGAGTTGAGCAAAGTTGTATATTTCCTGCAAGGCAACTTGCTTCTTCTGGGCAGGGAAATATTTCTCACAGAAGTAATAGACCATATCCTGGGGACTACTCACACATCCAGGAGCAAGAGAAGTGAACCAGGATTTAGCGTCATCCTTTAGAGAGAAAGGAAACAACTTAAGGACATAGTAGTGGCGGATCTTCTCCTCACTAGTGAAAAGGGTGGCTATATCGTGTAGTTTGGAAAGATGGGCTACGACCGTCTCAGATTCATAACCGTGAAAAGGATCAGATTCGACTAGAGAGATTATCTCAGGGTCTACAAAGAATTCAAAATCCTTATCGGTGATAAAGATAGGTGAAGTGGCAAACTTCAGGTCGTATTTCATCCTAGCTTTCAGAGATTTTTCCTTCCACTTGAGAAGTAATTTCTCAGCGTCGTAGGCATCCTTACACGCAAGAAAATCCTCAGCTATCTCTCCCTCCATAACGTAACCCTCAGGTATATCAGGCAATTCCTATCTAGGAGAGCTAGATCTAGCAGGAGCAAAAGCAGGTTCTATCTCAATAGTATCGGCAGTTTCAGAAGCATCACTAGCATTGGCAGTAACTCTAGCAATATGAGCATCAAGGAATAACCCTAGTGGAACATCACGAAAAGTAGTATCTCTAGCAGTATCAAGCATAGCATCTCTAGCAGTATCAGGCATATCATCTCTAGCAATATCAGGCATAGCATCTCTAGCAGTATCAGGCATAGCATCTCTAGAAGTATCAGGCATAGCATCTCTAGTAGTATCAGGCATAGCATCTCTAGTAGTATCAGGCATAGCATCTCTAGGAGTATCAGGGATAGCATCTCTAGCAGCATCAGACATAGCATCTCTAGCAGTATCAGGCATAGCATCTCTAGTAGTATCAGGCATAGCATCTCTAGCAGTATCAACCATAGCATCTCTAGCAGTTTCAGAAGCATGAAGACGATGCAGGGGTGGTCCAAGGGGTTAGCTGGCACACGGGGAGGCTCAGGAGGCACTGGCCACTGCTTGGGCGAGCTGCTGCCGTCGGCAGACCGCCAGAGCCGCAGGCCAAAGTGTTGCGCAACACCGGGTAGGGGGACCATCAGTCGGGGGAAGTTTGACGCGCCTCTGCAGCTGGTCAGAGGGCAAGGGGGTGTGCGGACGCGGCGATTCGACACACGCGTGCAAAGCGTGCACTCTGGAAACGCCCAGAGCATGCACATCAAGTGCTCGAGACAATGCCCAGCACTACTACACACACCAAAACTACTTAAACTTACCAGGTTCATGTTTTGGGTTAAGGGCAAGCTGCTGGAAAAGGTCCTAGGGTTAGTGGAGAAACTCTGAAGTGCAGTTCAAAGCTCACGCCAAATTTGGGTATGCACCATTGGTGCTTGATGAAATGCCACAGGCTTCTAAGTAGCTTTGATGTCCACCCAAAGCTCTAGATCAGGTCTCTCTAGGTGTTAGTCAAGATGATCAAGTTAGTTTGGCAAAAAGAAAACCTCCGTAATGCAATTGTTAGAGAAAAACATTTCTAGTCAGAAAGTTGAGGCTAATATCACATGCATTTAAAATTATCCAATGTGGCTCATCTCATGGAGTTAAGGTTTTGTTAGGGTGTTATACAAGCATGCAAAATCTTAAGGTAATGAGAGCAAGGAAAAATATGGTTGCAGTACAAAGCACCAAACTGGACCATAATAGAAAATGAGTTATTTTGCTAATTTTTTCCAAAGCACAAGGTTGGGTTTTTGCTTAAAAGTGAATATCATGCCTCACTTGACAGCCCCAAATTTTTATAGAATTTGTTTGAAATATTATACCTAGGGGTTGTAGTACAAACTCCACTTTGGGTCGAAATAGAAATGAAGTTAATGTGCTCAAATTTTTCCAACCACTTGGCTAAGTTTTTACAAAAATGTGATATAGGGGCATCATAGGTCATCTTAAAAATTTTATAATTGTTTTAGAAAAAGTTATCAAAACGTTGTAGTGCAAAACAGGCCCTTAAAGGAAGTAAGCGTCAATCTTGAATAAAAGAATCTTTGGCAAAACTATTAAAAAAAATTCCCATGAATTTGTAAGAAGAAAAGAAATGTCTTGATGCAAGCACTCAGGTTCGAGCATAAATTTTCAAAAACATTTACTTGGAAAAGAATTTTGTAATAGGGAAAAGGAGAGGATCAAAAATGATTTTAAAACCCACAAGTTCAGATATTAAATAAACATGGCCAAAATAAAAAGTGTATATCCATTTAATCAAATAAAGAATTTAAAATGGTCTCTATAAAGGGCTCAAGCACTAAATGATCTTTAAAATGAAAGGAATTTTTTTTGGAAAGAGGCTTTGAAAAGGGTCATGAAGCAAGTTATTTATCAAAAAAATTATTCTAGGAAATATTTTAATTTATAAAAATATTATTAAATTTTTGGGGTGTGACAGACACTACCCCCATAAAAATAAATCTCGTCCACGAGATTTTCTTCGGGAAAGAACATAATTCACTCATGAAAACACGGAACATGATCACTGAAATGCAGGAGCAAACATCAATCATACAATGCAATCAAATAGTACACCGCTATTCACCTAGCATCAAGAAAACATACTACTGGAGTAACGTATACTCCGAGGGTGGTCAACAAGATACGAGCAAGTGTTTCCCGAGAAAATATTCCCTCTAGGGGAAACACATTCTACTTATCCTGGAAGGAGTCTGAAGAAAGTCTCCCGTTTTTCTGGAAACAACGGACTACAAAGGAAAAACCTGGCAAATTTGCCAACAACAAGGATGTGGAAATCAATCCACTGACTGCTGGGTCAACACTCTTGGTGATGACCTGAAGGACAAGGGATGGCACACTGGGGTTGCTCTATACTGGGCTGCGATGCAACACGGTTACCTTTATGGGGTTGCATCCAGAATTTCCGGATGAATCCCAATGGGTTGTCATGGGGAGGACTGGCTCAGGGACAGGGCACTCGGTGAGAAGTGCTAGGAGCTGTCATGGGTGGTCCCAGTACGTGCCTGGTTTAGTGACAAACGATATAACACTGGTGTGACCTGGGTTATAGGGTGGAAACTCGGGTATCAACTCCCAAGTGATACATCACTCGGTTGGCTGGCTTGGTGGCTAGGTGGTCATGCCCAAAAATTTATTCTATGGCCACGTGGACTGCCCTGCACAAATCTACCTTCAAAAACAAGGGCGTGCAGGCATCCTGCAATTTTATTGAAAATCAGGTCTATCACAATTACGCGAATACAACATTAGAGGGCGACACTTGGTACTAAGGCCAGACAGCTATTCTGATGGACTCGCTCTACCTTCCTTGGCCTTTGAGCTGAGAGGGTTAGTAATCAATAAGGCTCCTCCATTTGCCATGGTTCTAGGGTTGACTAGGCCATGGAGCGGGGTTACAGGGTTGTAGTGGCGATGATGTCTCGGACGGCGCGCCCTTGGCACAACTTCATTGCAGAAAGCATCCAAACTGCGGTGAAGCTCCCCTGGGGTCATGGTTGGGATGGGTGGCAAAAACGGTGGGGTAGACCTCAGAGATCCAATAGGTATTCCAACAAATATGGGCTGGTTCTGGAGGAAGTTGAGGCTTAATGGCTGGTCGGGGTCCGGCAAGCAGTTAGCGTGCGGCTCGTGACCAAGTCAGAGGTGATCTTATCGACGAGTGCCTATTGCGCTCTCAAATAGCGCACAACCTGCACCAGGGCAGGGTCTGCCTCAAGGTCTTTGCTGGGAACTTGGGTTGCACTACCATAGCCTTCATGACCACGATAGTAGTAGAACGGTCGGCTATTCATCCACGGCGACAAATGTCGCAGCTCGATTATAGCATCTCGGTGTGCAAGTAGACGAGCTTGGGCTTCGTTGGTGGCGGCTCTACTAGTGAAATGGTGAGGGCACTCGAATGAGGAATTCCCTCCATAGAGGTGCATCGAGGCCCGAAAGTGACGAATAACAGTACTCACGAGCTCCTCATGTACAATGTACACTGGACGTTGTTCTATGCCAAAACTTGGTGGCTGAGGTCAGCGAGGATGACTACGAAGCCTCCTGGTTCGGACATGGAGGTCTCGTTGCAAAGAACGCGGCCAGGAATATTGCAAGTCAAGGGGGTTTACTAGGGTAGTGGTATCAAAGTTGCAGGTTGCTGGGGTGAGGTAAGGCCTTACTATATAGGGTAGGGAGTCTTATGTCGCACGTTAGGACATGCGACAACTCAATTGTCGGTTATAGACACAAGCTTAAGGGTTGGGCTGACAGGTTGGAAACCGACTGCCAAAAGGTGTCAGATGGCCACTTTGGTTGGATATTTGGTATGCTAGGCTGGTTTGTGGATATATATAAATATCCGGGGTGGGGATAGGGACCTGGCTAAGGTAGGTTTAGCCAATGGTTGGCCTGGCTCTGATACCAAGGTTGTGGTGACCGGTTTTTCAGAAAATAAATTCCAAAAAACAGGTCTTTGTGTTCACTAGCCCCAGGAGTACTGTTACCTGGTAGACACTCACTTGATACAGAATATCCAAGAAAAAAACAAAATCTATGTTACAATACCATAAAGGTCTACTGGTTTGGAAAAAATGTGTGAGGTTGACGGTGGAAGCGACTCGAGAAATCTCCAGTGTCCATGGGACTCCAATCCCACAAGAACAACTGACCTTGATAAATTCCTATCTCACAAGGCTGCTATGCTGGGCTCCTAGGTTCCGAGGTTGACGGCATCGTGCTCCTCTCCGTACGCACTGGATTGGGGTTAGCCAGACCTGCCTGCCTGTGGCCCAGGGCGACCCGCCTCACGAGAGCCAACCAACGGGCCCATCGCAACTCAAGGAAAGGCCCTCGTGAGGGCACAAACCTAACGGGGAGGAGTAGCGTCAAGACCCACAGGGGGCCTCCTCATGACCCCTCCGGCGCGGCGGATATTCCGAGGTAGGGCCGGGCCTCACGAGTCAAGGGTGACACCAAGAAAGGACACGCGAACAGCAGATGGGAGGACGGGACAATTTCCCCTTTGGTGCAAAGGAGGCGGGAGCGTAGAGGTTTCTCAAAGGCATCTTCCAAAGCTTTCCCTTCTAGTGCAAAAAGCCGCAGTCTCCCACCATTAGGGAAAACGTCATCCACGTGCCCGTCTTTGTGGTGCGGCTAGTCACTTTGCACGCGAAGACCATCTTTGGGTAAGGGAGCATATTCCCGTGTCCCCCTTCGAAATTGGCAGCTGTAGGATCCCTTCCCGCCGAAGCAATGAGGGAAGAGGGTAGGATACTTGAGAGAGGGAGTTCATTCAAACGGTAGACCAACACACTCTGTCGCTCAGCCTCTGGGGCCCCAAGAACGTTGTACTAACTCATCCACCACCTTCGTGAGAGGCAATCCACCAAACCAGGAGTAGGGTTTTACACTTGGCAGCGGCCCGAACCTAGGTAAATTGTTGTGTTCTGTGTTCCCCTCACAATCGAGTGAGTCCTTCATCGTTTCCCTCGAGTAGTGAGTTAGGCGAGGCGCAGCAGAGGAGATCTTCGTACACGCCCTAGTGTTCAAATCCTTAGGGTTTTGCGGAGCCCGAAATCCGACATTTTGCGGGCCAGGTAGGGGGCGTGTCGAGGTTTCCTCCAATCTCCCGAAGGCGTCCATCACCTCCTGGGACGGTTTGCGCAAGCGCTTCATCGCCAACTTCCAGGGCACCTGCGACCGCGCTCCCACCGTGAACGACCTACGACATGTCAAGCAGCAGGAGGGAGAGACCCTGCACAAGTTCGTACAATGTTTCACTGTCATGCGCCTCATGATCCCCAAGGCGTCGGACAAGGCCATCATCTTGGCTTTCTACGATGGAGTCACCGACCTCAAGATGAAGGAAGAGCTCGCCATGAACGTTAAAATGAGCACCGCACTTGAGATGTTCAACTTGGCAAGCAAGTGCGCCAAAGCGCAAAAAGGACGCATGTCGCTCCTCGGGCCCTAGGAGGTGGACCGAGAACGGAAGACAGCCAAAGCCAAGGAGGTGAAGTGCAAGGCCCCGACGGTGCTTGCCGCCGAGCCTTAGGCGAAGCATACCCGAGGGGGATAGCTCCCATCCGAAGGAGGGCCGACGTGCATCTTCCATGGCACCAGTGGCCATGACACCTCTGAATGTCAAGAACTATGTTTGGTTCGTGCCGAGCACTTCAACACGCGCCCCGGACGATTCGACAGAAGCCCTGCGCTCGGAGGAGGCCACAATGGGGGCCGCTGGGATGATCATGAGCCACGTCAGGGTGGCGTGACCAGCCTCAGGAGGACCCCTAGCGTGGCCAGCCTTCGGATTACCGCTGGCGTGATAATCCTCAGGAGGAGCAGCGACACGGCCAACCTCGTGAGCCTCGCCCTCGGGAGGCCGGGTTACCCCCGCTGCCTCCGCAGCCTAGGTGGAGAGATGAATAAAGGCAAGATGACGAGGCTAGGGACTTCCATGAGGCCAGGGCAGTGGCTTCCATCCTGGGCAGGGCCCAGACACCAACCTCCAACCACGCCCTCAAGCAGTTTGCCCGGGAGGTGAATGCCGCCCTCGTGAGGCCTGAAGCGATGCGACCCTTCAATAGGTCCCATACCACCATTGCGTTCGACCCAAGCGACCAGCTCAGGTGCTTGTTCATGGCCAGCAAGCTCCCAATGATGTGCACCCCAACTATCAAAACGTCCTCATCGCCAAGACCCTCATTAACAGTGGAGCTGGGCTAAATGTCCTCTCAATCGAAACCTTCGAGAAGCTCCAACTACTGTATGAGCAGCTCATGCCGACCAATCCCTTCTCAGGGGTAATATAGGGATCCTTCATACCCATTGGGCAATTGCATAGGCCCGTCACCTTTGGCGAACACCAGAACTACCATACTAAGGTCATAGTCTTCGACGTCTCGCACTTCCACCTGCCATACAACGCCATCCTCGGGTACCCAACGCTTGCCAAGTTCATGGCAGTGATCCACCATGGATACAATGTCCTCGAGATGCCGGGGAGCAGCGACGTCATCACCATTCCCTGTCACGAGAAGGATGCCGTTTGGGCTCTGCAGCGAGCGTACCCCGCGTCGGCGGCGGAACGCTCAGACGATGAAGATGGGGAGCTGTCCCGCGAGGACCCGTGCCAGAAGAAGAAGGAGTTCCTCCCCACGGAGTGAGTCGGGGCTTCAGGCTCCATGCCCAGGGATGGAGCCCTGCCCCCCATCGCATAGAGATGCGCGCTCGGCGCCACTCTTGGGTCATAACTGGTGCTCCAACCGGGGAGGCCCCTAGCCTGATCAGTGAGGCGTAGGCGGCGTTCGAGCACATCCCGAGGGAGCACTCCAGAGCAAGTCCGAGTAGCTCTCACGAGTCCGTCATTAGAGCAATCCATGAACTTCGCGAGGCCCAGACCATGCAACGTGGTGACTGCCCTGCACCACCTATCTTAGTCGCCGTCGTCGGCATGGTTAACTGACCCCGTATCCGCATCAACGCCTCCACAAACAACACAGCCGTGGCGCACGGCCCCTTCAGGCCTACGCAGACTGGCTATCGGTGGGAGTACCCGGGCACCCACGCCTTCATGTCCTTCGGGCTGAGGAACGCGACTGCCACTTACCAGAGGCTTCAACAGGTCATGCTCGTACCCCGCCTGCTGGGGTGCCGCAAGGAGGAGGAGGAGATGCTCGGGCCAAGCGAAGGCCCCGAGCCTCGGGGGACGACAAACCTGTGAGGGTCGCGACCGCGGAGGCAATAAATCAAGCGACAACGGAGCCTCCGGCACTTCAGCAACTCAGCCGCCAGGTGACGTTTTGTTCACCGCTGCGAGGTAACTCCTTGGTTCACCCCGTCTGAGGGCAGCATTGGGTCCATGCGGCTTCCCCCAACTCCGGACTTTCCCCGGCTACTACTTTCGTTTATGCACTACTAGGAAAAATTTATAGGCAGGACCTCAGTAGTAGGGCTGGAAAACAAAAAACGTTGCTGCTAATTAGTAGTAGCGCGTCTCTAGCTAATCGCTACTACTAACACCTTAACAGTAGCGCTTCTTTGTGAAAACACGCTACTACTATGTGGGACTAGACTATGCCACTGACGGTAGCTGTAATAGCAGCATTGCCCAAAATCCAACGCTACTTCTAAGTGTTTAGTGGTAGCGCTTTGTTTTGCAGTACCACTATTGCTAGTTGATCGCACTTAGTAGTAGCGCTCTCTCTGACACAACACTACTACTAATAAAATAGTAGCAGCGCTCAGTGATATCCAGCGCTACTGCTAGTTGCGGCTGCCACCTTTTTACCCCCCTCCCCCCTCCTCTCCCCCACTTTCACCTCTCTCCCCCTCCTCTCCCCTCTCCACACTCTCCACACCATTGTTGCTCTTCTTCTCTCTTCCTGCTACCTGTGTTCTCTCCTCATGAATATCCCCCTCCACCATAACTCTCCTTCAAAGATGACTTCTCTCACATCTCCTCCCCACCATACCTCCCGCACCATTATATTAATTCCCCCTCCACCATAACTACCTCTCCATTAGTTACATAGCTAGATTCATCTGTCCTCCCCAACAACTAGAGCTTGCTAGCTATATTTCCATCCACGCATGCTCTTTCGTTCAGTCTCGCTCATCATCTCACTCGATCGGTCTCTCTCTGGAGATATATATAGGTGAGTAAAAAGTTGTTCACTTAAAGAATGGGAATATGTGTCTGAATGAGAATATGTGTGTTTGGGATAATATATGGAGAGATTTGTGCGAGTGTGGCATGCCATCCGATCGAGTTGCTTATGTTTTGCCGAAATGTCGATTTATTTCCGTTTCGGTGAATTTCAAGAAAATTCATCCTATTTTTAGGGAAGGTCATGCCAAAAATTTATATGACTTTGAAGAATGCATGCATTATTTCTTTTATAACCCTTTTGCTTGTTATACATACTGTGCAGTCGGTCATGAAGGTTAGTGGATGGCAGGTGGAGTTGTACATGCAATCCGCGGTGATGGACATGCATGCAAATAATTGGACTAGGATTAGATGTCTGTGTGCAAGATGCAAGGTAGGAGTCCTTTTTGACCCTTTTGATCGTGGCACTTTGAAGGCGCACCTGCTGATGAATGGTTTCATGGATGGCTATACTCGGTGGATAAGTGAAGAAGATGATGATGATGATGAGGACCTCCAATTGAGAGGGAGTTACGACATAGGGCTAGACGAAGAGATGTCCGATCGACACGAAGACGATGGTGTTGGACATGGCGGCGGGGAAGAGTCCGGAAATGACTGCGGCGGAGAAGATTCCGGACACGACGAAGAAGAGTCCGGATATGGCGGAGAAGAGGCGGTGGTCACGCCACAATCTTTGACGCTACTAAGTGCAGTCGTGCAAGACCCTCATATTCAAGAACTCCATCACAAGAGTACGACTACTGAGAGAGCTGCTTCTAGAGAGAAGGCCAAGCTGGCTCAACTTGAAGTGGACTCAAGGACTCCATTGTATGATGGTTGCGATCCCGAGGTGACTCCCTTGAGTTTCACACTCGAACTTCTAAAGACGAAGGCCAAAAACAAATGGACAGACAAAAGCCTTGATGAGCATTTGAAGTATGTACATAATAAAGTTCTTCCCGTGGGGAAAGTGTGTCCTAGTAGTGTCGAGGAGGCCAAGAAAATCGTTTACCCTTTTGATTTGCGGCACATTAGGTACCACGCACGCATCAACGATTGCATCATTTATCGGGGGGAGCATGTGGAAAAAACCAACTGTCCAGTGTGCAATGCTTCTCGATACAAGAAGGCAGGAAAGAAAGCTCCTCAGAAAGTTGTATGGTACTTTCCGATCACTACCCGTCTGCAGCGGTATTTTATAGATCCGAAGGAAGCAAAGCTCATGCGCTAGCACGCGGAGAGGAAGAAGCCCGATGATGGAGATGATCCGAGGCAGAGACAACTCGTACATGCTAGCCAGTGGAGATCATTCAACACCGTATATGGATTTGCTAAACAAGATCCAAGGAACATCATACTTGGTGCAAGTACAGATGGCATGAATCCATTTGCAAATCAGAACACCAACCACAACACATGGCCCGTGTTTGTGTGGATGTACAACCTCCCCCCATGGAAGTGCATGAAGACAAAGTACATACACTTGTGCATGTAGATTCAAGGGCCGAAACAACTGGGAAATAGTATTAACCTGTATATGGGGCTTTTGCAAGAGGAGCTAGACACGTTATGGAAATAACCGGCATGGACAAGGGACGCTAGTAAAGGAGAGTATTTTCATATGAGAGTCGCACTGATGACGATGGTGCACGATTATTACGGTTACGGGTACAGCTTAGGCCAGGTGTGCCATGGATAGTGCGGATGCACGAGGTGCATGGATGATACAACGTCTCAGCAGCTTACGTAAACGAGAGATGGCGGGTCTAGGAAAATCGTGTACATGGAGCATCGTAGATGGCTCAAGAAGGATGACCCATGGAGAAAGCGTGGATATCTATTCAATGGGTTGGCTGAGCTTCGAGGACCTCCATGTAAGAGGAGCGGCACTGAAATCGATGAGCTGTTGAGAAACTGGGAACAATGCCCTGCGCCGGGAAAGATCAAAAACGCGCCAGAGCCGCTGCTGAAGGTATGGAAAACGAGGTCCGTTTTCTGGGAGTTAGAGTACTGGCCCAATCACGACACGCCTCATTGCCTTGATCAAATGCATATCACGAAGAATGTCCTTGAAAGCTTGCTTGGCACACTGATGAACATGCCAGAGAAGACCAAGGATGGGCCGAAGGCAAGGAAAGACATGGAAGATTTGAAGATCAGGAAAGACATCCACCATAAAAAGTTGATGGAGGAGATGGATACCAAGACATGGGAGGTGGAAAGGGGCAGAAAAGATAAGAAGAATGAGGAGAATTATTGCCCCCCTTCCTGATTCACCTTAACTCCGAAGGAGATCGATCAATTCATCCAGTGCCTTATGGGAATCAAAGTCAGTTCCGGTTACTGTGGGAAGATAAGCAGATTTCTAGACCCCAAGAAGAAAAGGTTCAACAGGATGAAGTCTCATGACTGTCACCTGATGATGTCCTACATACTCCTGGTTGCCATTAGAAGGATGATGGACAAGCATGTCCGTGACAAGCTTATTGGTCTCTTCAACTTCTTCGACGTTATCTCTCGAAAGACCATAAGTGTGAAGCAACTCCAAAGGCTACAAGAAGAGATCGTTGTCATACTATGTGAGCTTGAGATGTACTTCCCTGCCGCGTTCTTTGACGTCATGGTGCATCTATGTGTCCACATCATCGGCGACATCATCGACCTCGGACCGACATTCCTTTACAACAAGATGTCGGTCGACAGGATGAATGGGGTCATCATAGGATTCGTTCATAACAAGTCTCGTCCCGAAGGGAGCATCGTCCACGGGTATCTGACGCATGAGTGCATCTCCTTTTGCGATAATTATATAAGCGTCGGAGACCCTGTTGTTGGTTTGCCATCAAGAAGCACGACGGGAAGCTCGAAGGAGATGGTCACAACAACGGCCGGAGGGAATTCACGTGGACTACTTGGAACGATGGAACGACTTTGACAGGGCTAACTTAGTAGTACTACAACACCTAGATGTGGTAGATGATTATGTGGCATTACACAAAGAAAGCATCGCAAAGAAGTACCGTGATAAGGGGATGCCCAAGACGGACGGCGAAGTTACTGTTGAGCACAACGCTACTTTCTTGGATTGGTTCAAAGATCATGTTCTTGAAAATCCCCCGGAAGAGGGCAGTTCGGACGGATTGCTCATACACGGCTTAGCACATGGCCCTGCAACCAAGCTCGCGACCTAACAGTCGTACGATATCAATGGTACACGTTCTACACGGCGGCCAAAGACATGGAAAGTGATTACTAGAACTCTGGGGTGACAATTCAATGTGTGACCGACGCCAACGACACAACTGAAAGATTCTATGGAAAGATCGAAGAGATCACGGAGCTTGACTATGCTGGAATGCATGATGCGACAATGTTCCGTGTCACATGGGCCAAGGACGTCATAAGAAAAAACAAGTATTTCACCATCATCGCCAAAAAAATGAGCCATGGGTGCACGCTAAGCACGTGACACAATGCTTCTTCATAACTGACCCCGCCAATCCTTGCCGTGTTGCCATGAGGAGATCCAAAAGGAGCATCATCGGAATGGATGGAGTCGCTAACGAGGAAGACTACGACCAATACGACAACCCGATGAGGGAAGATGACAATGACGATGAAGCATACGTGAAAAGAAGAATCAAGACTACATGGCGGCGGAAAGATCGTACTCCATGGCTCCAGAGAAGTCACAAGGAGGGGCTCAATTACTCGGCAACAAACAAGAAAGGGAAGAAGATCAATGTGAAACATCGTCGACGCAACTGATCAAAAACGTACATTTATGTATTTGTATCTATTTTGTGTACGCACTTAAGTAACTGTTATCGGTCAAATGATATGTAACAACATGCAAGGTTCCTGTGATATTCGCGCATTGGAGGAGAGTGAGACGCCATCATCGTGGGGAGAAAAACAAGTAATAAAAAGAAACGAAAAGTAAACAGCAACCGAAAGAAAAATAATAAAAAGAAAAAAATTAATAAAAAGAAAGTAATAAAGAAACATAATAAAAAGAAAGTAATAAAGAAACATAATAATAAGAAACTAAAAAACATAACAAAAATAAAGTAATAAAGAAACATAATAAAAAGAAAGTAATGAAGAAAATAAAGTTAGCAGTAGCGTTGGGTTGGTAGAAGTTCTACTGCTACTTAGCAGTAGCGCTAGTTCTAAACAAGCGCCACTGCTAACGGCTATAGCAGTAGCGCTGGAACTAAAAAAGCGCTACCGCTAGTTTTAGCTAACCGCCGAGCGCGCTAAGTCCCCAATTCCTCCCTGTCGACCTTGTTTCTTCCCCAATCCCCCCCTCCCCCGCCCGTGTCCACCCAACATCATCGTCATCCCCAGCGCCGCCCCTGACTCCTCCCTGCACCACCCTGACTCCTCCCCGTGCCGCCCCTGACTGCTCCCCGCGCCGTCGGCCTGACTCCACCAAGCGTCGCCGTCGGCCTGAGCTCTCCCATCGGCGCCGCCGCCCATCGTTGTCGGCTAGGGTTGAGGTGAGGCCCCGGCAGGTACCCGACCCCCCACCTTCTCTCTCTCTCTCTCATCCTGACAGTGCTCTTCGGCAACACGTACCAGACCCCTCGGCAAGGTGCTCTTCGGCAGCAGGTACCCAACCCCCCCCCCCCCTGGCAAGGTCCAAAGCTTGCTGAACTTGAAATGTTTTGCTTTGGTATGCATGCATATGGTTGTTGTGTAGATAGTGTTTGATGGAATTTTTTTAACTAGTGATTTTTTAACTAATGTAGATAGTGCTTGATGGAACTAGTGTATATAATGCTTGATGGAGTTTTTTTAACTAGTGTAGATAGTGTTTTGAACTAGTGTAGATAGTGTTTTCAACTAGTGTAGATTCGGCGTAGGTCATTGCATCCCTTTGCTAGTACTTGTGATGGTGTCAAGAGAATTCCATTTATTATTTTCTGTTTATATTTGTAGAATTAATCTTGTGATGGTGTCAAGAGAATTCCATTCATTATCCTCATGGTATCCGAGTGGCCTATATTTTGCAGGAATGTTGATTCATTTCCGTTCCGGCAAATTTCAGGCGCTCCATATGTCCACTTTTTAGCAAAGGTCATGCCGAAATTTTCGACACGACTTGTACTAGAAACTAGGACATAAGGTGTACCCGGGATTTGCCGGAAGGGGAATGAATCAACATTCCGACCGAATATAGGCCCCTTGTTTCTCTTCATTATATCTTTTACAATTGTTGCATAGGAAACATGTCTACCGACGCCGAAGTCGTGGGTGGTTCTGCTCACTACGCAGACCCCGTCGAGGCAGCAAATCATTTTTTGAATAGCTGGACGAACACTAGATGGGGTTGCATGGTGGCAGCAGTGGTCACAATCTCGACCCCGGAGCCGATAGTGGCACCAGAACCGACACCGCCCCCGAGACCGGCAACGATGATGTCGTAGCCGGTTAAGCACGAAAGAAGAAGAGGACACGAAAACCAAACGAGCTTGGCATCGGACAAATTGTGGTCACGGAGATTCACCCCTTGAAGTTAGAGCCAATGGTGCCAGAGGAATCATCCAAGTGCTCGGACAATCAACTTGGATGCATCCTCAGGGAAAACGCCAACATCAACGATGAGAGGTTGAAGCAGATACCACATATGGAGCACATGCTCCTAAAGAAGTTGCACGATAGGTTCATGTTCCCCGGCCGGAATGAAAAGGAATATAAAGACCTGTGGAATGACCCTGCCATGACAAAGATAAATGAGAAGGCGATGGTGACGTTCACCATTGACTTGTCCTCCTGGAAAGTTCAGGTGAAAAAATTGGTTGGGAAGAATGAACCGTGGTCCAGGATTCATGCTGATAATCCGACAATAAATGAAGAGGACAAGGCAAAGTTGGAGAAAATGAAGGCGCTCCAGGCCAGGAACACGCCTCCCCACCGCCTCAGAAGCCATGGTTACGAGGGGAAGAGGCACATTTGGGCCAAGGAGGACGCCGAACATGAAAGTCTCGGGATCCCAGACCTCTTGGCGGAGTTCACCGACCCGCTGTAGCATGACTGGATGAGGGCCGGGTACAAGTTGGACAAAGTCAAAAATATCTTTTACACGGACCTGAACACGAAGGAGTTCATGAGACTTCTGGTAATTTTTATATTACCACATTATCATATTAGCTTCCAATCCATTTGACTGCAAGTTTTGTCACATTACTAAACCATCCACGTTCCTTTTGTAGAAAGAGCAGCAACAAAAGGCAACCGAAAGCAATGAGTCATCACAGTCGTCGGCGAGGCCCAAGTGGGACACCCCATTCAACCGGGCCCTGAACATACTGAAAAAGGTCCCGGTGGACAAGCCGTCGTCCATTTCAGTTGCCTTTCAGATGTTTGATGTCATAGACATATCTCCTTCGTAGGCCGACGACACCCCATGCACCCTACTCTACGACATCAAGGGCCAGAAGGTGGTTGTGGGAAAGGCAACCATCATGAAACCAAAGGACCGCATGTTCCACAACCGACAGATGCCTGATGGCGTCTTCAATGTTATTGTGGCCAGTGTCTTAGCGGGCTTCGAGGATTTGCCTCCTTCGATACCAGCTGGTGACGACGAGACCCCTACGCTTATTGGCGGATGCAAGAACTGGTTCTTGACTTGGCCGAAGTCTCTTATTCGTCTCGAGGAGCCAAGTATCACGCCAACGCCATGTTCTCAAGAAGATATGAACACCACCCCACCTACCAAATTAACTGCACCTGTCGTGTCGGAGAGCCTCCATTAGTGCCAGATCATGTCGCCCCCACTATCGAAGAAGCAAATGTTGATGATGACACGGAGGAGGATGATGAGGACCCGAACCGACATTTCAATACCGCCTATGATGGATTGATGGCTCAGGACGTGAACTCTTAGGCTATGAACGTGGAGATGATGACTTGATGCTGCCTGATTTGCCGAAGCCGGAATGTCCTAAGGCGGAATGCAAAAAGTCTCTCTTCAAGCCATCCTCGCAGGAGACGCCACCCGATGCCGCCTCTACCCAGCAACCCCCCGAGGCCCGTCCACTGTTTAGCCGGAGGACACTTGGGGTGGTTGTTAGGAAGGTATGGTGGGCTCACTACAGCCACCCCCCAAGAAACAAAGGAAGAGACCGACCAAGAGACCTAAAGGGTGGTAGTAGACAGAATACCTGTCGAAGGTAAGTCGCATGTCCACATCGCTGGCGAGACGATCCTACCGGCCAAAGCGCTAGATCACATACTGAAAAATGATCTAAAGAGACTCCATGAAGATGGGCTGGCCAGAGAGAAAAACCTTCTCGCATGCAAACATCCAGGATACCCGCTTTACGCGGCTCATGTGTCGGGTGAGAAGTTGTACGTCGATACTTGGCCCGCGAATCAGTTCCTCCTGCGATTTGACTACATCTACAACATGTTCCACATGACTAAGCCGGATTTCCAGTTCTTCCACATGTATGCATTGTATCTCCACTACATCATCAGTATGGAGAGAATCAATTATACCTGCGTCGTGGACCCATACTATATACACGAGGACTTCTTGGGAGTTTGCAAAGAGCACCGTGACTATGCGAGCAAGTACCTCGGCGATTTCATGATCGCTAATAAGGACAAGGAAGCGATTCTCGTACAGTATCATCCCTCGTAAGTCATCCACGCATATCCTTTCGTACATGTTTCATTCCTTTGCAAGCATGGAGGCTAATTTGAGGTGTACTTAATTTGCACAGCGCGGGCAGCGCCTTCTTCATCATTCTGTACCCGGAATACTCCCATGCTATCTACTTGGACTTGTCGAAGAACCTCAAGAAAAAGGATTACACGCACGTAATGAGTGTTCTCGACTCTGCCCTGTGGACATTCAGCCTGACTGGTGGATATATCAAGGTGAAAAAGACCAGGAATAAAGCACCGACTTTCGGCTTTAAAACCGACTTCTGCTGCATCCAGCAACCGAACAACACTAAGGCTGATGGATTCTACCTCATGCATCACGTGATGGAGTTGAGAAGGGATAATCAACGCCTTCGCATGTCAGCTACTACAGAAGATGCCAAGATTGTCAGCTAGGCCACAAGCATAGGAACGACACCGGATCATCGAATCCGAGCTTAGTTTTATCACGTACAGTGTGAACTCGCCCAAGTGATCATGAAGCAAGTCCTCAAAACAACGGGGATATTCTACAATGGGGCAATCACGCGGGTTGATGTCCGAGCACTGCTAGTCGCTCAGCGTCTGGACATGAACCCTTTCACGAAGCTCGGGTGCGTCCTCGCTGACTATGAAAATTGGGACGAGGACCTGAACGACTAATTGTCAATGAAAATGTGATGTAACTAAACCATGGTCCTGAACTAGCTTGCCTTATCACTACTGTCTTTCTATGGCAAAACTTTGAAACTATGTGATGTAAGTAAAGCGTGATCCTGAACTAGCGTAGATCGTTCTAGTTAATTAGTTTGGGTATGAGTAACTTCGTCATTTATGTTTACTATTGGTTGCTTTTATTTTTCTTATCATGCATCTTTGTTTTCTTAAGTACATTATGTTGCGTATTATCGTTCAAATCAACAACTCACGATGCAGGTACCTAAATCAGAGATGGCGAAGCACTACTATGTCTTGTACGTTGGGAGGGTTCCAGGAGTCTACGACCACTGGCCAGCCGCTCAAGCCCGGGTATACAGGCACCCGGGTGCTACCCACAGAGGGTTCGACACGAGAGCCGAAGCGAAAAGTAGTTACTTTAGGTCGACACTCCAGCATGATCAGGGGCGGGATCGTCGGTACTACATAGTCGCGCTCTTCCTCATGCTGATCGCTCTTCTCTTGTACATCATGTTGTAGATAGAGATGATGAAACTTGTGGGTGTGCCATGACCATGTAGTTGCACCTATTTGAGACATGACATGATCGCACTTATGTATCGCTGTTTTCGAGATTATGTGATGATATTTTCTGTTGAATGACGATGATGATGATGGTATGCCGAGACTACTGTATGTCTATGATATGTGAGAATAGTGTATGTTTAATATTATGTGATGTAGCTATTGTATAGAATCTATATAAATACATAAAAAATACGTAGAGGGTATAAAGTTGTGAAAGCAGGAAATGTTAGCAGTAGTGCTGGTAAATACTTACCAGTAGCGCTGCTTAGCAGCAGTGCTTTACAGGGGCAAACACTACTACTATAGATAGCAGCAGCGCTGGGCACGCAAGCGCTACTGCTAATACTACTTACCAGTACCGCTGCCCTTACCCGCACTACTACTAGGATTTAGCTGTAGCGCGATAGCAGTAGCGCTCGACCCAGCGCAACTCATACACATATTTCTAGCGCTACTAGCAGTGTTTTCCCTAGTAGTGATGCATTGTTTGTTTGTTCAATTTCACCTGCTTGGCATCCTAACGTTCTGCCTTGGTTATATTGTCGTGCGGTCAGCCCCCCACTTGGGGGCTCCGGTCAAAGTTTTGTCCAAGCCGATACGTAGCCTCGCTCCCAAAGAAGAGAAGTAAGGAGGGTTTGCCAATGACCCAAACCAAGTCAATTCAGTCCACCAATGACTCGGGGGTAGGTACACTTGCGAGGCAACAGCGTCCTCGCGACCACCCATATACACCCCCACTGTGACACTCTCACGTAATAACGAGCCGAGGCTGTATACGCCCAGGGCCCCCCGAGGACGCGGAGGGGTCCATCCCACACCTAGGGGCACCCTACGCTCCGTGCTTGGGAGAAGATCAGGCCCCAATGCCTCGGGGGTAGGGACACTCGCGAGGCCATAGCGTCCTCGTTACCTCTCATATACACCCCACCGTGACACTCTCACATAATAACGAGCCGAGGCTGTATATGCCCAGGGCCCCCCGAGGACGCGGAGGGGTCCACCCCATGCCTAGTGGAAGACCTATGCTCTGTGCTAGGTACAGATAGGGGCAATCAATTTTGTCCGCCAATGACTACGCCCTTAGCCAGCACCAATGCAGTCCACCAGTGACTTCACCCCCAACTGGCACCAACACAACCCGTCAATGGTTACGCCCTCAGCCGGCAAGGAGATCAGCGCAATCCTCCCATGACTTCGCCCATGGCCAGCGCGTGGGGCAAAAAGTTGAAGGTACGGAGCCGCTCACACATCAAGGGGGACCCCTGAGTATTGTGACTCTGGGGCCTAACTGTGCCCGTAGCCACTTCGCCCTTTAGGCCGTCCTTGGACGGTTAATCGTGGAAAGGTGTGCTCGACAAATGGCTTTGGATGCCTTAGGAAAAACGCTAGAGTTAGTCGTATGTCAAGGGGGCCTCCTGAGCATCACGACTTAGGAGCCTGAAATGCGCCAGTAGCCGCTTTCCCTTTTGATCCGTCCCTTTTCGGTCGGTTCAACCATGGGGAGGTACACATGGGTCGGTCCCTGCAAACACAGAGTGCCGAAGGAGTTCGAAAGTCTCATATCATCGGTTTCTTAGGAGGAGCATCGGAGTCTCTCGCACGTCAAGGGGGACCCCTAAGCATCGCGACTCAGGGGCCTAACTGTGCTCGTAGCCCGTCCCCCCTTTGGGCCGTCCTTGGTTTCCGGTCGGTTCAATCGCGGGGAGGTACGCGTGGGGCGGGCCCTTCCGACGCGGAGTGCTGAAGATGTTGTAAGTTTCTGAATCTTCGCCGCGTTGTCATCATGTGGGCAGCTCGCTCTTCAAGGGGGACTCGTGAGCATCGCGACTCAGAAGCCTAACTAAGCTTGTAGCCCCTTCCCCCTTTGGGTCATCCATTGTTTCTCCGGTTGGTTCAATCATGGGAAGGTACGAGCGGGGCGGGCCCTACCGATGTAGAGTAACATAGCAAACATGACAGGAACAAATTAAGGAAAACACTCGAGCATTCAATTATTACAGACCATGAACCAGTTCATAAAACCGCAAATGAGTTTAACGCCTCCACGAGGCACGATGTGCATTGCAGGAAGATAACATGAGTATGGGATTAGGAGGAGCCGCTGCCGGTCACCCCTCCGTAGGGGGCAGGTCATTGACATCAGAGGCATCATCTTCCCCATCATTAGCTCCAACGGTGTCGGGAGACAAGGGCGGCGCGACATGGGCAAACCTCCTCACCAGCGCCTCCACATGACCCTTCACCGCCTCTGTCGCGCGGTCGCGGGCCTCGTTAGAAATCGGCACAATCACGGATCTCAGGTCGAACCCGAGGTCACGAAGATGAAGATAACTGAAGACGCAAGTCGTAGGAGGGAACAAGAGGTCACGGCACATGTTGTCCAAGATATTTTCCATCTGCATGATGGCAGCCTCCGGCGCCACGACAAGCCCCTTCATGAGCGCAGCGAAGATGTTCTCCGGGGTGGCCAGAGGCTCGTCAAACCCGTCTCGACATAGGGAGAGGAGCGCCTTGTGAAGCCCAAGCTCGATGTCAGGGAAGCAAGCTAGCTCAGAGGCCTTCCTTTCCTTGGTCGCGGCCAAAGCCTTCTCCTGGGCCTCAAGGAGAGCCTCTCTCGTGGTGGCATCCTTTTCCCGCTTAACCAACTGCTCCTGTTTCGTGTCCAGGCGGCTCACCTTCCGGGACAACTCTCCCTCCCGGGCGGAGAGCTTTGCCTCGCGGGCCTTGAGTTTCTCCTCCTGCGAGCGGTGTTACTCGACCAGCTTGGCATGTTCCCATTGGAGGGCGCCCAGGCGGGTTTCCACCTCTTTGCGGCGCTCGACGGCCGCCATGGCCTCCTTCAACGCCATGTTACTCAAGTGCGACACCATTAAGGGCCGTGAAGGCCGCGTCCATTATGCCCCAGGGAAACGCAGAGGCCTTCTAGACCCCCTGTTGAGGAGCCTCCACCATAGGCATAAGTGGCGCTATCGAAGGAGCAGCGCCACAAAGAACAAGGGACCCTGAAGGCTGCTCAATAGTTTCGAGCGTCAACACCTTCGGAGCCTAGGGATCCTCGTGGGCCTGTTCCCCGGGCAGCGACATCCCCATGGTCGCCTCAAGATGCTTCAGGGGCTCAGGGGGCTTGAAGACTAAGGCCAGGGAGGCCGCCCCACGTGCCTCCTCCTCCTCGTCACCCGCAGAAGGCAACGTGTCGACTAGGGTAGGCAGGGCGTCGCGAGACGCCTTCGTCTTGGCAACTGTATTCTTCTTCGCCCCCCGCAAGATGACAACCATGGACATCAAGCAAAGGGAGTAAATCAGACAAGCACGGTCAATAGATGCACAAAGCACGCCCAAGCTGGTGACTTACTCTTCGATGTCACGCCACCTCTTCCTCCTCTCCGCCCGGCGCCAACAAAGGACACAGGGCCCCCCACTGAAGGAGGCGAGCTCGGCACCTTGGACCCCCCGCCGACAGAGGCGGGGTGCACTGTGTACGGCCCGACCACTAGCTTCCGGGAAGCATGCATGCATGCACACCGCATAGCACGCGGAGTCAACACAGGCCCTCTGGAGTCCCTTGCCACGCGCGAGGGGGTCACGATGGAGGTATCATATGTGGCGCCATCGTCTTCGACCTCCCGCAGGAGGGCGGACTGCGACGGGAGGGGCACGCCGGACGGCGGACTGCTTGGTGCGAAGGGGACGAGAGCGTATAGGGGTTCCAAAGGTTTCCTTTCTGGTGCAACAAAACGGCCACCGCCCGCCAGTAGGGGAAACCTCATCCTCGGGCCCATTTTTGATGGCGCGGACAGTTACTTTGTAGGCAAAGAACAGTTTTGACACGTGAAGCATGTTCCCTTGTCTCCCACCAAAACTGGCCATTGTGGGATCCCTTCCCGCCTACGACAAGGGAAGAGAACCCGGGCCTCCACTATAAAAGATAGGGTAGGATACTTGGCAAGGGGATGGGATCATTGAAACCCCGGAGCAATACGCCTAGCCACTCGTCCTCCGAAGCCTCAAGAGCACTGTACAAGTTCATCCACCAACCTCCATGAGAGGTAATCCACCAAAAGCAGGAGTAGGGTTTTTAGGCTTACAACTTCCCGAACCTGGGTAAACTGTTGTGTTCAGTGCTCCCCTGACAATCGTATAAGACCTTAGTTTTGACCAATGAGTAACGAGCCGGGTAAACCGAATATGTTGAGTGGCCTCCGTGTGCGTGCGTGAGTTCGAATCTTAGAGGTTCTGCGGAGCCCAAAATCTGACAAGATCCGCCCCTCAGGAGGAAGGGCGTCGGGAGGTGCTTCCCCCTCGAGATCCTCACAAGGAACCTTCTTGGGAGAGGGCCCCATGAGCGGTGCCTCATGAGGAAGGGTCCTCGTGAGTATTGTCTCCCCCGGCCTTGATAGGGGGCATCCAAAGGCACGCAAACCGCCGTGGGCCCTAGATCGCAAGCCGACATGCACGGGTTCCCCCGACCCCTAACCAAGACCAGCCTCTAAGAGAGCGTTTATTCTGTGCCGCCTTGCCCGCGTTCTGCGGGCGCAAGGTTAATGGGGGCAATGATGTCCCCTCGCCACATGCAGGCTTTATGTCCGAGCGGTTTCCGAGGCAACATGGGGAAGCGGGAGCGCCCCATGCCACGCGCGCGCCACGTGTCACTCTCGACTCTCTGACAAGGAGGGCTCGCGTTGTCCTCATTCCGATCACTAGGTGAAGCGCGCTCAGCGCTTGTCCGCGGGATGCACTAATGGGCTTGTGAGCTTGGAGAAGCCGAGGGGCGCCTGCTTGCAACCAGGGGAGTAGACGGGCGGCGCCGCGCTTGGGGGCTCTCCCACATGGTTCGAGCAAGACAGCGAGGCAGCTCGTCATAGCTTCTATCGCTGCTGCTGCTCAGGCTCCCTCTGGAGGTGGTGTCGCTGCTACCATAGGCGTGGCGCACACCGCCGGAGGTGGACCCATCTACAAGATCGCCGCGGACGGTGTCCTCTGGGCAACAACCCAGACGCTCGCCCTCGTCCTCGAAGATATTAACAAAGAGCGTAGCTTCCCCGTCAAACTTGAAGTGTATCTAGCCCCTCCCCTTCAGGCCCCGAGCGGGGAGAATGTCTGCCACCTGCGGTTCTGGTACATGTAGCCGCGGGGGGTGACCTCCACCTCCACACAAGATGCTTCGCCGCAACAGCCGTTGGCCTGCAACCACAGGCCTGGGAGCCGGCCGGTCGGCAGCGCCTTCGCGAAGAAGCTAGGTAACTAGACTAGACAATTTCCGGCATATCCACCCATGTGAGGAACTCCATCGCCGTGTCTGTTGAATAGAGCCGTGGGCGCGACGGCCAGGTGGCCACCGCTGACCTCCCACCTTAGCCACCGCGCACGCTCGCACTCGCCAGTGCACCACTGACGCCACCGATTGTGATTCCAGGACGGGCGGAACCACGACCGTGCCCACCGGAGGCCGCCACCAGCACTACAGCGTACTTCTGAGGATGGCCGTGGGCCCTCTTGGGTGGACGAGCGGCGAGACCTTCCCCGGAAACCTTTCCCTTCTCTAAAGCGGAGAACCTCCTCAACGCCGCCATGCTGAGAGAGTGGAGGGCTCGAGGCAGAAGATGAGGAAGACGAAGGCAATGCGGACCTTATCAACTTCGTCGGGTTAAATATACAGCCGAGGGAAGACTGGTGCCCCTCCATGTTTTTGGGGCCACGTAGTTCATGAGGGCACGCGCCCATGTGGCGTGCGAAGAGGAGGTGCCTCCAAGGAGCAATGATGGCTGGCACAACACCCGGACATCGCATCATTTTGACCAGACGCATCTCCAAGCGCCTCGGGAACTGGAAGCGTCCCCGCATAGGTGCCAAACACGTGTGTCATCTGGCCCGCAGGCAAATGGGGCCCGTGAAGCTTCAGGCCGCCCTCAAGGCTTCGCAGAGAAGCCGGCCCAGGCGCGCCTTGGGCCTGAGGGCTACTTTCGGCCTTTTGGGAAGTGGGGTACCCAGACCTTCCTGCTTGAGGCCCAGGGCTGGCCACTTCATCGACCCAAACCAACAGGGTCGGGGCCCCACAAGTCAAGACCCTCGCATGGGTCCAAGCCTCGCGAGGAGGAGCAACTTAAAGACCCGCAGGGGGCCTCCTCAGGACCCCTCCAGAGCGGCGGAGATACCGAGGCAAGGCCCAGCCTCAGGAACCAAGGATGACGCGGAGAAGGGACAGGCGAGGAGTGTATTGCAGGACGGTGCAGTTTCCTCTTTTGTGTAAAGGAGGGAAGAACGTACGCGGGTTCCGAAGGCATCTCCCAAAGGTTTCCATTCTGGTGCAACCAGGCCATCGCCGCCCGCCGGCAGGATGGATGTCACCCCTGGATCCGTGGCTGCTGGGCCATCAATCACTTTTGCAGGAGAAGACCACCTTTTGGGCAGGGTACCACGTTCCACTATCCCCATTAAAATTGGCCATTGTGGGATCCCTTCCCGCCGAAACGATAAGGGAAGAGGACCCGGGATTCCACTATATGTAGAGGATAGGATACGTCGTAGAGTGGGGGGATTCATCAACAGGGATCCATTCATTTACCCAAGAGCACCACACAAAGCCACCCACCCTGCGGAGGCTCCTGAACATTGTACTAGTTCATCCACACTCCACCAAGAGAGGCAATTCAGCAAAGCAGGAGTAGGGTATTACGCTTCCGAGCTGCCGGAACCCGGGTAAACTGTCGTGTCATGTGTCTTCCTCACCATCGGGTGAGTTCCTTGCCTTCCCCGATGAGTAGTGAGTTAGGCGAATCCAAGTTGCAGGAGGTCTCCTTGCACGCTCCTGGTTTTGAATGTTTAGGGTTTTGTAGAGCCCGAAATCCTACAGGGGCTGAACTGATCGACCGGGGGAGATTCATTCATCCACATACCCACGCCACACAAAGGACACTAGCCTCCGGAGGCCCTCGAACACTATACTAGTTCATCCACCAACATCCATGAGAGGCAATCCACCAAAGCAAGAGTAGGGTATTACACTTCCAAGCGGCCCGAACCTGGGTAAACTACCGTGTTCTGTGTCTTCCTCACCATCGAGTGAGATATTTTCCATCCACAACGAGTAGCGGTCTAGGGGAGATGAACGTGAGAGAGATCTTCGTACACGCCCCTGAGTTCGAATCTTACGGGTTTTCTGGATCCCGAAATCCAACATTTGGCGCGCCAGGTAGGGCTCATGTCAAGGTCTTCTCTGAGCTTTATCTTCCCTAAGCCCGTTGCTTCGATGGCTAGCGCCCAACAAGCTTCTTCGGGCCTCGTCGAGCTGGCTTCCAACCGCCATACAGCAACGGCTGGGAGCACATGCACCGGTGTTATGGTACGAGGCGGCTCATACCAGATTGTCAACATCGTCTCCACCACCGCCCAGGCGCAAGGCGGCTGGGAGGCACCCTCGGCATCCATGACGCGCCGTATCAACAAGGGAGACCTCAGAGCGTGAGACATACTGTAGATGGCGAGCGAGATGCACAGCCAACGACCGAGGCGAGGGGGCTTCGACGCCTGGGCAGACCACATCATGGAGCTGATTGCCATCCGACCCGACTCCTCTCTAGGGCCGCACGCGCCAGGCACAGGGGGCCCACACCAGCTGTCGGCCCTCGGTGTGCACGCGGCAGGCCCCCTCGGGTGCTGGATGGGGCCGAGAAAGATGCGTCGCATGCTACCCTCCTCCTCCTCCAGATTCCGGTGTCCGGTCTTGAGGCATAGCATGCCGGAAACCACCAAAGTCACGATGAAAACGGCAGGACGTTTGATTCACAAACCGTCGTGCATGGCCAAGACCAGGTCAGCCTCCGACAACCCGGGCGGCCAGGCACGAGCGCTCCCTCAGTCGCAGCCAGCAGCGGGCGGCGGAGGTGCCATAGCGGGTGAACCACGGCGATGGAGACACACCAGGGTACCAAGGGAAGAGTCTACTCCGATCAATGCGAGGGCCAACAAACGGAGGCAACAAGAACAAACGACTTCATGCGGAGGCCCATCGAAGGAAGAACTCCGAGCAAAACGACCGATCGACCTCTCCCCGCCGCAGAGAGGGACCGCCACCGTCGCACTCCTGCATGGCTTTGGAGGTCGATTGAACGCCTAGGCGAAGCCTTACGTACCGTATTATGTAATGCCACTTGACCCTCGTCACGAGGAAGAGCCGACTCCAGCCCTCCGCAGGTGTAAGGAACACCCTGGGGGTCCCCCCTTGAGCCGTACCCTAGGGTTCCCGACGGCGAAGCACTGGGACCAAGACGAGCGGGCAGGGAGGTGCCCCAAGGCGCAGGGCATGACGCCAGCCGCCGCCCCCACAGAGGAATTACGGAGGACTGGATCCCCGGACTCAGGAGGATGAGTCGGACAAAGCAACGAGACAGAAGTGGCGCGGGTCACCCATGCTGGTGTAGTTGCCAAGGGTCGGGACTCACGAGGCGCCCCTCAGGTTCGAAGAAGCTATGTAAGGTAATTTTTTTGGTTCAGCGCTCTAGGGGAGCGACTTCTAGTGGCATGAACTTTTTCAGGGCACGTCTTTGCCCATCATATCATTTAAGTGTGCTTTCGTAAGTTTTGTGCCATCCACTCAGTGATCGGCCACCTTGCCTTGCTTGCATCTTTGGGCAATGTACACCCCCCCCCCCCGCCGCTCAGGGGCTCCGGTCGGTGCGCGTCGCCCTGTCGCGGGAACTGGGGAGGCCCCGTGGCTCCCAGGGCCACGATCAATAGGATGAAATGGGGGCCACTTGAGCATCAAAGGGGGGCTCGTGAGCATCGAGCCTCAGGAGCCTTACCGATCATAAGGCAACACGTAACGCTTGATATTGTCCATGGACATTCGTTCGTTATCAGGGGTGGCATGGCTTGACCCCATAGCTGAGATCGTTCATTCGGTCACAAGCAACAGTGGTTTGGAAATGTGCGGGACCGCGTGTTGGCAACGTAGAGTGTCTCGAACGTCATAGGGGGCTCCTTACCCGCACGAGCCTAACTAGTCACAAAGCCCTAGTGTCGTCCACGCAGATTTGGTCGGTATCAGGGGGTGTCCGGGCCTTGCCTCGTGAGGCACCTCATGACGGGAGGGAAATGTGCGGAACTAGGACGTACCGACGTGGAGCAGTACAAAAGCCCTCCACCAGCCTCAGGAGAAAGAGGGAATATTGTGGAGCTCGAGCGCCTTCGCGTTCGCCCTATAATCCCCACGGGACGTGCACCAACTCGCGGCACCTCTGCTTCGTCCTTCAATCCTTCCAAAACATACTTCATCCCGTGACACTCTCAAGTAATAACGAGCCAAGGCTGTATATGTCCAAGGATCCCCGAGGACGCGGAAGGGATCCACCCCACACCTAGTGGAAGACCTATGCTCCGCGCTGGGTATAGACGGAGGCAATCAACACACTCCACCAATGACTTCCGGAATCAGGCGCCTATGCGTCGGGGGTAGGGACACTCGCGAGTCCAAAGCATCCTCGCGACCTCCCATATACACCCCACCATGACACTCTCAAGTAATAACGAGCCAAGGCTGTATACGCCCAGGGCGCCCCAAGGACGCAGAAGGGGTCCATCCCACACCTAGTGGAAGCCCTATGCTCCATGCTGGGGAGAAGGCAGAGGCAATCAACTCAGTCCACCAATGACTATGCTAGCCTAGGTGCCGGACGCGACATTTGCTTGCTTCTTCCTCGATTTTGAACTATCTTCTTTTGAACTTAAACCTGTCAATTTGAAGAGTTGATGTTTGAGAAACAAATGGGGGGGACTTTCTCTTGCCCTTTCCGATTTGCCGGTTTTGAAGTCTCTTTCCTGGATGACATTTCATGAGGAGCCGAACGCTCTGCACTGCGTCTTGTGGCCAAGGAGCGAAAGCAAGGAGTTGTCGTCCCAAGGAAAAAAAAATGGGGATCAACCCCCGCTCGGGGATCCGGATCCAAGCACGATATCGCCACAAGGTGTCACTCGAGGCCTCAGGGCATCCTGGCGAGATGAACAAAGGAACGTGCAGGGGAATCGCTCGAGCGCCAAATGGGGTCCTAAGCATAGAGCCTCAAGAGCCTTACCAGTCATAACCGGGGCCTGTCGGTGTAGAGCGGCTTGACTTTCGAGGGGGGCTCCTGAGCAGCACACCTCATGGGCCTTACTGGTCGCAAAGCCACTCGCCACCCAGGTGTCGCCCATGTCGGCACCCCGTGAGGAGCAAGCTTGGTAACATGTTGCGCATCACGGGGGCAGGGAAATGTGCAGGCTCAGGAACTGTAGACACAGAGTAACGAAAGTGTCCCCACCCCATCCCATCTACAAAGCAGGAGCTACCCAGGAGGAGTCACGGAAGGGATCGGCGTGAACCCACGAGGTAAGTACCCCGCAGGCCCATACGGGGGTCATCTGGTTTCGCGTGAAATTAACCATGAGGTAAAACCACGCACACTAGCAAGAAAATGCAGGGCCTAAGGACTAAACTATTGCAAAGAACAAGGCCACCGACCAAGCGTGCTGCAGCACAAATGATCCTCGGGAGTATAGGGCCTCCAGAGGGCCCTGGCTGCCACTGCCCCGGAGCAACGCTTGGGTCATCGACGGGCCCTATGCAAGGAAGCCGAGACGCAACGACTACGAGCGAGCAAGCCGCCAATTCAATAGCGAGGGGAAAAGGGAGAATGGCGCAGGTTACGTGCAAAAGGTTAACGCCCACCAGGGCAAAGATCATGGTTCGCTATTACAGGGACGAGAGAACAAATGAGAGGAGACACCTATGGGGAGGGGTCGTCGGCACCGCCCTTCGCGCCGGCGGGCTCGGCGTCGGAGCTCTCCTCCTCGCTGGAGACGGGCACCTGGACGTACCGCTCCACCAGGGCATCCATGCGTGGGGGTACTTCGTCTCCTAGAAGTCGTCGGGACTCGGCAGGCACTAGCTCGACGACGCACTGGAGATCGAGCTCCGGGACGAGGCGGCACAGGTTGGAGAAGACGAGCGTCAAGGCCAGCTCGAGTAGCTCGCGTGTGTTGGACGCATTGTCCTCCTCCATCCGGGAGACGCCGACATCCAGCATCTCCACCACCTTCTAGATAAAGGCGAGGTAGCCCCCCGTCGCTTCTCACATTCGGCAGTGCCTAGGAGTCCCCCACGAATCGGCACATCACACGCACCGCCCGGCTGGCGATGCCCTCGAACTTCTTGACTTGCTGGGACACCAACATTCGGGTGTACGACGCTTCATCCTAGGCGGACTGAACGGCATCGGCCGCTTCCTGGATCTGCCTTAGCAGCGTCACCATCTCCTCCTTGGCCTCCGCTTTGCCCTGGCGGACGGCCTGGAGGGAGACCTCGGCGCTCTCGAGTTGGGCCTGCAGCCCTTCCACCTCCTCCTGAAGCTCGCCAAGCTTGGGCTTCTTGGCGGCAGGCGCACCGGAGAAATGGGAAGATCAACCACCAAGTAGCAAATGGGACAACAAGGAAAGGGAGTGCAAGTGATGAACTTACACATCCGCCAGAGTCCAACGGCGGTGGACGCACGGCGACCCCGAGGTTCCCCTGCCGCTGCTCCCGGGGGCTGGCGAGGGCGCGAGCAAAGTCAAACGCTTTCCCCGGCCGGAATAGCCTCCTAGAGACGCCTTGGAAGACGAAGGAGTGAAGGGGAGGAGAGGTTTTTCTCAATGGGGCAATGGAGCAGAGAGGGAGCTCGAGATCGTAGTGCCACCCCTGTGCCGGGGGCGAGGCAGATTTATAGACGAGATGCGGCCACCAACCGTCGTCGGAGCACGAGCGTCGCATGCCCCTTGGGGGCTACGAGGTGGGCCGACAGGAGCGTTGCCGCGCACGTCGCTTCACCAATCAACCGAGAGGTCATGTCCACGAGGGCCGTTGGGTGTGGTCAGGCCGCACCGGTGCCATTCAATGAGAACAATGATGACCTGCGCGGTTCTTGGAGATCGTGAAGTCGTGGCCTGGTGCACCCCGGACGCCTCGAGGAGCGAGAGCATCGCCGCATGACGGCGGGACCATATGCAGCCTGGCCCGCAGGCCATGAGGGACCGTGACGCTTCAGGACGTCCTCAAGGCTTCGCCAAGGAGCCAGCCCAGGCGCGCCTTGGGCCCAGGGGCTACTGTCGGTGTTATTGGAATGGGGGTACCCAGACCTTCATGCCCGCGGCCCAGGGCTGGCCCACTTCATCGACCAAAACCAACGGGCCTGGCACCACTCAAGGGAAGGCCCTCGCAAGGGACCGAGCCTCACGAGGAGGAATAGATTCAAGACCCGCAGGGGGCCTCCTGAGGGCCCCTCCGGAGCTACGGAGATTCCGAGGTAATACCCCGTCTCAGGAGCCAAGAATGACACGGAGAAAGGACAAGCGAGCAATGAATTGCACGACGATGCAGTTTCACCCTTCATTCAAAGGAGTGAACGACGTACGCGGGTGCCGAAGGCATCTCCAAAAGGTTTTCATTCTGGTGCAACAAGTCCATCGCCGCCTGCCAGCAGGACGGGCGTCACCCCTGGACCCGTCCATGCTGCGCTGACAGCCATTTTTGCAGGTGAAGACCACCTTTGGGGAAGTGGAGCATGTACCCCTGTTCCCCTTCAAAGATTGGTCATTGTGGGATCCCTTCCCGCGCTTGCGATAAAGGAAGAGGACCGGGGCTACCACTATATATAGAGGATAGGTTACTTCGCACAGAGGGGGTCGATTTTACCTACCGAGGGAGATTCATTCATCCACATACCCACGCCACACAAAGGCCCTCGAACACTGTACTAGTTCATGCACGAACATTCACTAGAGGCAATCCACCAAAGTAAGAGCAGGGTATTACGCTTCCCAGCGGCCCTAACCTGGGTAAACTACCGTGTTCTGTGTCTTTCTCACCATCGAGTGCATTCTTTGCCATCCACAAAGAGTAGCTGGCTAGGCGCGGTGAGCCCGAGAGAGATCTTCTGAAATTTGGCACGCCAGGTACGGGGCATGTCAAGGTCTTCTCCGAGCTTCATCTTCCCTAAGCCCGTTGTTCCGATGGCTAGGGCCCAACAAGATTCTTCGAGCCTCGTCGAGCTGGCTTCCAACCGCCAAACCGCAATGCCTGGGAGCACGTGCACCGACGTTATGGTACCATGCGGCTCATACCAGATCATCAACATCCTCTCCACCGCCCCAACCACCAGCGCCGCCCAGGCGCAAGGCCGCTGGGAGGCGCCCCCAGCATCCACGACGCGCCGCATCAACCTGGGGGACCTCAGTAGGCGAGACGCGCTGCACATGGCGAGCGAGATGCTCCGCCAACGACAGATGCAAGGGGGTTTCGACGCCTAGGAGACCAGATCATTGAGTGGATCGCTATCGCCCAGAAGGCCATCCGACCCGACTCCTCTCCAGGGCCGCAGGCGCCAGGCACTGGAGGCTCGCACCACCTCCTCCTCTAGATTCTGGTGGATGGGGCTGAGAAAGACGCATCGCATGCTGCCCTCCTCCTCCTCCAGATTCCAGTGGCCGGCCTAGAGGCACAACATGCCGGCAACCACCAGAGTTGTGATGAAAACGGCAAGACGTTCGATTCACACACCGCCGCGCATCACCAAGACCAGGTCGGCCCACGACAACCCTGGGCGGCCAGGCAGGAGCGCTCCCTCAGTCGCAGCCAGCAGCGGGCGGCGGAGGCACGGGCGCGGGCGAACCACGGCGATGGAGACACACCAGGGTACCAAGGGAGGAGTCTACTAGGAGGAATGCCAAGGCCACCCAATGGAGGCAACAGGAACTAAAGACTTCGTGTAGAGGCCCATCGCAGGAAGTACTCCGAGCAACATGACCGCGGGGACCTCCCACCGCTGCCGAGAGGGACCTCCACCATTGCGTTGCTGAACGGCTTTGGAGGTCGATCGAACGCCTACACGGAGCCTTATGTATCATATTATGTAACGCCACTTGACCCCTTTGACGAGGAAGAGCCTCAGGCGTCGACCCCAGACTCCAGCCCTCCCAAGGAGTAAGGAACACCCTGGGGGTCCCCCTTGAGCCGCACCCTAGGGGTCCAAACGGCAGAGCACTGGGCCCAAGAGGCGCTGGCAGGGAGGCGCCCCAAGCCGCAGGGCATGACACCAGCCACCACCCCCAGGGAGTAATTGCGGAGGACTGGATCCCCGGTCTCAGGAGGACGAGTCAGACAAATCAAAGAGACACAAGTGGCGCGGGTCACCCGTGCTGGCGTGATTGCCAAGGGGTGGGACTCACGAGGCGCCCCTCAGGCGCGAAGAAGCTATGCAAGGTAATTTTTTGGTTCACTTCTCGAGGGGAGGTCCTGCTGGCCGCATGAACTTGTTCAAGGCATGCTTCTGCCCATCATATCATTTCCGCGAGCTTCCGTAAGTTTTGTGCCATCCACTCACCGATCTGACACTTTGCCTTGCTTGCATCTTTGGGCGATCTACCCCCCCCCCCCTGCTCGGGGGCTCCGGCCTGTGCCCGTCGGCCCGTCGCAGGAACTGGGGAGGCCCTGCGGCTCCCCAGGGCCACAATTAACAGGATGAAATGGGGGCCACTTGAGCGTCAAAGGGGCGCTCCTGAGCATCGAACCTCAGGAGCCTTACTGGTCATAAGGCCACCTGACACCCTTGATATCGTCCATGGACATTCAGTCATTATCGGGGGTGGCAGGGATTGACCCCGTAGCTCAGATCGTTCATTTGGTCTCAAGCAACGGTGGTTGGGAAATGTCCGGGACCGGGTCTTGGCAACGCAGAGTAGCTCGAACGTCAGAGGAGGCTCCTTAACCTCAGGAACGTCATAGGGGCTCCTTAACCGTCCAGGCCCATTTGGTCAGTATGAGGGGGTGTCGGGGCCTAGCCTCGTGAGGCGCCTCACGACGGCATGGAAATGTGCTGGACTAGGACCTGCCGACGTGGAGCAGTAGAAAAGCCTTCAACCAGCCTCAGGAGAAGGAGGCAACATCGTGGAGCCGGAGCGCCTTCGCGTTCTTCCGACAATACCCACGGGACCTGCACCAACTCGTGGCACCTCTGCATCGTCCTTCAATCCTTCCGGAACCTACTTCATCCCGTGCCAGTCTCACATAATAACAAGCCGAGGTTGTATACGTCCAAGGCTCCCCGAGGAAACGGAAGGGGTCCACCCCACGCCCAGTGGAAGACCTAAGCTCCACGTTGGGTATAGACGGAGGCAATCAACACACTCCACCAATGACTTCCGGAATCGGGCGCCTATGTTTCGGGGGTAGGGACACTCGCGAGGCGAAAGCAACCTCGCTGAAAGGATCGATATGGTTGACTAGAGGAGGGGGGTGAATAGGCACTGACCACTTTTTTATTAATCTTAGCAAGTTAGGGTAAGCGACATACGGGTTCACAAAAATAGAAACAACTGGATGAACCTATATGAAGCTAACAACAAGAATGACTAAGACAAGTAAGAGATAGACAACAACATAAGCATACACGAAGTAAAGGTTAGAGATAACCACAAGTGGAACCAATGAAGACGAGGATGTGTTACAGAAGTTCCTTCCCTTTGACAGGAAGTACGTCTCTGTTAGAGCGGTGTGGAGGCACAATGCTACCCAATAAGCCACTAGGGCCACCGTATTCTCCTCACGCCCTCACTTGATGCAAGGTACCGTGATTCCACTATAGGTGCCCTTGAAGGCGGCGACCGAACCTTTACAAACAAGGTTGGGGCAAACTCCACAGAAAGCTTGGAGGCTCCCAACAAGACCACGAAGCTTCACCACAACGGAATGTGGCTGCGAGTTGACCTCAACCATCTAGGATGCTCAAACACCCAAGAGTAACAAGATCCACAAGGGATTGCTGGGGGAATCAACTTTTCTCTTGGTGGAAGTGTAGATCTAGGCCTTCTCAACCAATCCCTAAAGAATCAGCAAGATTGATTGGCTAGGTAGAGAGATCGGGCACTTTTGAGCTTAGGGAGCAACAATGGAGCTTGGGAGGGTCAAAGGTAGGGTTCCACAGCAAGAGGAACCCCTTATATAGTGGGGGGGGGAATCCAACCGTTTTTCCCACTCAAAGCCCGAGCCTAGCGGTACTACCGCTGGCTGCAGCGGTACTACCGCTGGGCCCATGGTAGTGCATAAGCGCTACCGGGCCAAGAAAGTCTTCGCAAAAAGGTCCGTCGAAGTACAGCCGCTAGGAAGGCGGTACTAAGCTCCTAGAGCGGTACTACCACTGACCAGGGGCGGTACTACCGCCAGCACATCGGTACTACCGCTAGGGCGAGCGGTACTACTACTAGGCCCAGCGGTACTACCGCTAAGAAACCTTTTGCTTAGATGAGATAAAAACAGAGGCGGGAGCCACTCCAAAGTTGCAGGTAAGGGCAAAGGAGATAAAGTGTGTGCGTGCAAAATTGATTCCACCCAAACCTTTCCACTACGGGTCCCCTCTTAATAGTACGGCGTTCCTATGACTCAAAGAAGGAGAATCATAGAGTACACCGTGCTTCTGTTCCATGAAAAGAGGGGGCGAGTCGTCTTGTGCCGTTGACATGTGTTATCTGAAATCTTAACACACACGATTAGTCCTTTGCGGTATTGTCATCAATCACCAAAATTACTTAGGCATAAACTATGACCTAACAATCTCCCCCTTTTTGGTGGATTGATGACAATACCGGATTTGCACATTGAGTAGCATATGAACATAAAGATAGTGGTATAGAAAAATAAGGAGCATATGACCCAGAGCATATGATAGAAATAAATCTCACACTGGTTCAAGTCTCACATCACACAAAGCAGAGATAGCAAATAAACGCAAACCAAGTTCAAAGCAAACACGATAAGATAAGCAAAGCTCAAATCTCAAATCCAGCTCCTAGACTCTCTCGCCCTTTGGCACAAGACACCAAAAAGGGGCACACCTAATGACACAGGTCGTCACTCCTCATCCTCATCAGCCCGAGACTCGTCCGTGGAATCCGGATCGTCCTGCTCCTCCTCATTCTGCTCCTCAGATGCCTCCTCCTCTGCATCAGACCACTGATAACCTTGAGCCCGCATCCAAGCAGACTCTGGAGGGATGTCGTCCTCTGAGCCGCTGGAGATATCAACATCAAGTGTCCTCAGGACACGCTTGTGCCTCTGACGGTTCTCCTTCAGGGCCACATGAGTCTGATACTGCCCCTTGGCCTGCATAGAGAAGAGAGTCTTCATTTTATCCTTCAGTTTCACTTCCCAAGATGGCATAGCAGAAGAGTGGGACTGAGAAGCGGTGCCTCTTTCAGGAGCAGTCTCTGTGTCAGTGTCCATGTGCTGAGACGAAGTGGATGGGTTGGCCCATTTGTCCTTGATGCGGAGCCTGATAGGATCGTGCACAAAGTAATCAGCCTGAAGGTGGAACTCCTCAATGAAATAGACGTCGTGCCACCTCTGGCGAATATAGGCAAACAAGTAGGGCCCGTAGGTGGGAACCTTGCGGTTCATGATGCAGTTCCAGAGCTCATTGAACATCACGTGAGAAATATCGAGAGGGGCAGATTCCTTAGTCATAGCCTCCTCACAAAGCAGAAGCATCTCAGCTAGATAACCATGCACCTCGTCAAAGTTGCCAATGCAAGGGAAGAGAGTGTTGCGGAAGATCCGATGCATGATATCCAGATGCTTGGGGAGCACACCTTTCTTCACATACAGTTGTTGCAGCTTGTCCTTGGCGGGGGCCCTAGTAGTTGAAGCTGGAGCATGAGGACGCGACCCATTAGGATTGTCAGCTCCCTGAAAGTCGACCTTGAGAATCTTCATGAATTCAGACCAGGAACCTGTCATTTTCTGAGTACGAGTCATCCAAGTCATGGTGCGCTCTTCATCAGGCGAGAAATGAACAGTGACATAGAATTGGGCGACAACATCTGGATCAAAGTCGCGCTTGAAGGAGATGATCTCCTTAATGCCAAGCTTGTCAATCAAAAAGAGAGCCTCACCAAAGTAATCCGGGTTCCGCTGAAGGTGAGCCAAGTCAATCCATTGAACTAGAACAAACATCTTTTTGAAATTCTTGACGATGTCGCGATAGATCCTGCAGTGATCCCGTGACCTAACATGCTCGACATCCTTGATCTGAGCCTTCTCTTCTAGATAGTGATTTTTGGTGCGGATCCGCAGAAAATCCTTAGGGGGCATAGTGCGAACGTTGACCCCCTTGTCCTTCTGAGCTGTCTTCTTGAAAGACTTCTTTTTGGGTTGCAGACCAGAAGTGGCGGAGTCCTCTGGAGCCTCTTGAGTGCGATACTGTTTCGACTGGGTGTACCTTGGGGGATTCGAGCGACGAGCACAATCTGTGACACACAAGACACACACCAAAAAAGAGCGACAGAAGGAGTCAAGGCAATGAACAAAAAGAGGCATAAAAGTAAACTCACATTGCCATGAAAATGGAAAAGAATAAAGAATATCCTCCTGGCGGTAGTACCGCTGTACCTGGCGGTTGTACCGCTGGGGTCCTAGCGGTAGTACCGCTACACCTGGCGGTAGTACCGCTGGGGTCCTAGCGGTAGTACTGCTGGGGTCCTAGCGGTAGTACCGCTACCCCTTGCGGTAGTACCGCTAGGGGGTTGACTTTCAGATCTGAATAGTAAAAAGACCCATAGGAACGGCTAGATTAGATTTACGAGGGCCATGGGTACTGCATATAATCACTACAAAAACCACCATAGCCCTAAACACATGAGGATCTCAAGAATCATCTAGATAAATACATGCCTAGTCAAGAGGATTCAAGTTTTAGATCTAATCCAAAATAAGAGAAGACGTGCTTGATCTAAAACATGAAGAACCTAGAGCATGGCAATATAAACGCAATGAATCATAGGACCTACACTCCCCTAGAATATCTCCTTCGTTCCATCCAAGAACAAAGCACAACCATAGCCATGGATCCAAATCATCAATGCTCCTAACCCTAGAACAACAAAACACCAACCAAGAGCATAAAGGGAGGAGCTTTACCGGAGTCCATGGCACTTGGTGGAGGAAGGAGGAGTGGAGCAAACCCTCCAACTCAACGGAGAGAAGGGGCTCCACGGATAGTGATCCAAATAGGGGGAGTTCGGGTTTGGGGAGGGAAGAGCCACGAGGAAGAAGAAAGAGGGCAGGAAAAAACGAGCTCCCCCTCCTTTATATAGTCCAAGGTGTACGGGCCAGCAGTAGTACCACTGGGGTCCTGGCGGTAGTACCGCTAACCCTGGCGGTAGTACCGCTCGGGTCCTGGTGGTAGTACCGCTCCCCCTGGCGGTAGTACTGCTCCCCCTTGAGACAACCCTAAAAGTACTAGTCAGGTCGTGGTAGATTGGGGTCCTAGCGGTAGTACCGCTATCCCGAGCGGTAGTACCGCCGGGGTCCTGGCGGTAGTACCGCTACCCCTGGCGGTAGTACCGCTGCAAATGGCACAACGACACATAGGATTGCATGAGAAAGACGTGGGCAAACGACAAGTCAGTTTAATAAGAAGAGAGCACCAGCAAGATATACTGACTCATCATTTTGTATCCTTTCTTCCAGATGAGAGGAAGGTGGGAGCGGTGGCCGAGGCCACCTATGTTTGAGACAAAGGTATGACACCGCGAAGAATTATCCTTGGGTTCATGACCAACGCTCGTATTTGAAGCACAAGTTCCATTCGTTAATGGCTAAAGTGAAAGATTAGATCAATTTATGCATAATGGGGGGAGGAAGAGTTCATTCAGAGAACAACACTCCCCCTATGTCCATGCCTACATCTAGAACAAGATCGAATGCATAGTGAGGTGCACAGTGCCTAGCTTCAATCCACATTACTTGAATCAATGATATTTAGCTCATGCCTTAACTCCCGGAACCTTGCTTCATCTAGGGGCTTAGTGAAAATATCTGCAAGGTGCTCTTCAGTGTGGATGAAGTGAACCTCAATATCACCAAGCTTGATATGTTCACGAATGAAGTGATGGCGAATATCAATATGCTTGGTCTTGCAATGTTGCCCTGGGTTGAGGGAAATCTTGATAGCACTTTGATTATCACATAGAAGTGTCACTTTGTCACAAGTGACACCGTAATCCTTTAAAGTTTGCCTCATCCATAGCAATTGTGCACAACAACTTGCAGCTGCCACATACTCAGCTTCGGTGGATGATAGTGAGACACAATTCTAATTCTTTGAACACCAACTTACCAGTGAGCAACCAAGGAATTGGCATCCTCCAGAAGTTGACTTCCTCTCCACACAATCTCCTGCCCAATCTGAGTCAGAATAGCCTACTAGGTTGAAGTTTGCTCCTTTGGGATACCATAGACTAAAGTTTGGGGTATGAGCCAAATATCGAAAGATTCGCTTAACAGCCATATAATGAATTTCTTTTGGTGCGGATTGAAACCGTGCACATATCCCTCCACTCAACATAATATCTGGTCTAGATGCACAAAGGTAAAGGAGGGATCCAATCATGGAGCAATATACCTTTTGATCCACTCATTTACCATTGGGATCACTATCAAGCTTGCATCTTGTTGGCATGGGGAACTTGACCGGCTTGACATCTTCAAGCTCGAACCGTTTGAGCATGTCTTGAGTGTAATTGGCTTGTTTGATGAAGGTCATTTCTAGGCCTCGTTTAATCTCGAATCCGAGGAAGAACTTCAACTCTCCCACCATGGACATCTCAAATTTTTGGGTCATTAGTGCAGCAAATTCTTCATTGAAGGAAATGTTAGGAGAACCAAAAATAATATCATCAACATATAGTTGGCATATGAACGAATCCCCTTTAACCCTCTTAGTAAAAAGAGTGGGATCTATCTTCCGAATTTGAAACCCACGATCTTGTAACAACTTAGTTAGATACTCATACCACGCACGTGGGGCTTGTTTAAGGCCATAGAGTGCCTTATTAAGTTTGTACACGTGATTGGGGAGCTTGGGATGTTCGAATCCCGGGGGTTGTTTGACATAGACCAAATCATTTAAAGGACCATTAAGAAAGGCACTTTTCACATCCATTTGCTGTAATTTGAAATTATCATGAGAAGCAAATGCAAGCAACATGCGAATAGATTCTAGATGAGCAAGAGGGGCAAAGGTTTCACCGTAGTCGATAACCTTGACTTGCGAGTATCCTTGAGCCACCAATCTTGCCTTGTTTCCAATCACAATCCCATTGGCATCTTGCTTGTTTTTGAATATCCATTTGGTCCCGATGTCATTATGTTCCTCCTTTGGTCTTGGCACTAAATCCCAGACTTGGTTACGCTCGAAGTTGTTAAGTTCTTCATGCATGGCCTTAAGCCAATCCTCATCATCGAGCGCTTCCTCTACCTGTTAAGGTTCACAATACGAAAAAAACGTGTGATGCTCACAATAATTCCAAATCTGTTGACGAGTGGATACTCCCTTTTTTAAACTGCCAAGTACATTCTTCATAAGATGTGACTTGACTCTCAGCTTGTTTGCAATCTTGGCTTCTCGACGCTCCAAGAGTTCTTCATTGGATAACTGGGGAGCATTGACTTGTTTACTTTGCTTGCCCTTGCGTCTTGAACCTCCCTTGGCACCGGCTGTTGGTGCTGCAGAAGGGAATTGCGAGACAGTATCCTGATCATCTTGACTTTCGACTTGAGCAGGTTCACTTGTTTGTCCTTGTACTTGTGGTTGCTCTTGATCTTGATCTTGTGCTTCTACTTGGTCTAGATCTTGTGGTTGCACTTGATCTTGATCATGAGCAGGTTCGGAACCTTGGGAAAGTGCTTGAATATCATGGGACACATCACCATTGTTGGGAAATTGATCTTGACCTTGAGCTTGTTCATCTTGTTGAGAGTATTTTCTTTGTTCATCGGAAGCATGTGGGGCTTGTGGGGGTGATGGCTCCACTTGAGTAGAGCATTGTCCTTCTCCTTCGGCCACAAGGGGTTCCTCAATGGGGAGTATTTTACCAATCCCCATTCTTCTTATGGCTTGGGGAGGAATTTCATCACCTACGTCACAAAGACCACTTTTCTCCACTTGGGAGCCATTATTTTCATAAAACTCCATGTTACACGTCTGCTTAATGAGTCCAGTGAACTTGTTGAGGACACGGTAAGCATGAGAGTTTGTAGCATAACCAAGAAAGATGCCATCATGTGCTCTAGAATCAAATTCAGCTAAACGTGCACCTTTCTTGAGAATGAAACACTTACAACCGAATATCCGGAAGTACTTGAGATTGGGTTTGTTTCCTATGAGAATCTCATATGGAGTCTTGTTCAAGCCTCTGCGGATATAGAGCCGATTGGACGCATGACATGCTGTGTTGATGGCCTCAGCCCAAAAGTTATATGGAGATTTGAATCCCGCCTTCATTGTTCTTGCAGCATCCATCAAGGTCCGGTTCTTCCTTTCTACCATGCCATTTTGTTGAGGGGTATATGGTGCTGAATATTGATGTTTTATTCCCACATCACCTAGAAACTCATCCAAGGTGTAGTTCTTGAACTCGGTAGCGTTGTCACTTCTAATCATCAAGATCTTTGCTTCATGTTGACGTTGATCTTCATTAGCAAAGTTGATGACAGTTTGTTGAGTCTCACTCTTCCTTTTGAAGAAATATACCCAGGTGTATCTTGAGTAGTCATCAACAATCACCAAGCAGTACTTTCTGCCTCCAAGACTATCAAATGATGGAGGACCGAAAAGATCCATATGGAGGAGCTCCAATGACCTCTTAGTGTAAATGAGAGTCGTTGGACGATGAGCAGTTTCATGAATCTTTCCTTCAGTGCAGGCATTGCAAGCACGATCTCTAGCAAAACTCACATTTGTTAGTCCACGAATATGGTCCCCTTTTAGAAGACTTTGCAAAGATCTCATATTGACATGAGCTAGTCGGCGATGCCAAAGCCAGCCCACATCAACTTTAGCCATTAAACACGTCGCAGTCTTAGTGGGTCGCTTTGAGAAGTTCACCGCATAAAGACCATTTCCGACATATCCAAGATAGGCTACTTTAAGAGTCTTGCTCCACAGGAGGACCACAGTATCAAGATTAAAGAAAGTGGAAAAACCCATAATTGCAAGTTGACGAACCGAAAGTAAATTGTAGGCAAGAGACTCAACAAGCATGACCTTCTCAATCGATAACTCTTGAGAGATGACCACCTTACCAAATCCCAATACCTTTGACGAGGATGCATCGGCGAATTGGACATGGGTGGGCATAGATGGAGAAGGATGCACATTCACCACTAAGTCCTTGCTTTCGGTCATATGATTTGTTGCTCCACTATCGAGCAACCATGACACCCCACCGGAAGCAAACTCCTGCAATAGATAAAGGCTTGGTTTTAGGTACCCATTTCTTAATGGGTCCTTTAATGTTAGAGACAAGGGTCTTGGGAATCTAGATAGCCCATTCAATGGACTCATAGTAAGAACCAACAAATCTGGCATAAACATGCACATCACTAGCATGACATAAGACCTAGGAAGAATTGACTTTGCCGGCTGTGTTAGTAGGATTGGTTTTCCCCTTCTTGACGTTACCATCATCCACCTTGTTCCTGTTCACCTCCTGAGTCCCTTCGACCTCTTTGACAAAGATGTCCATGAGGGTAGGGGATCGTTTGTTCCTGTTCCTCCTTTTTCCTTTTGACTTGGAGGTAAGTCCAAGTCCCTCCTTTCCTACAACACCCTTTTGATTGCTCAAGAGGTCGTTCAGACTCTTCTCACCTTGTATGCATGCCACAAGGCCCTTCTCAAGTTTCTCCTTTAACTTGGTATTTTCCTCCACAAGATGTACATGCTCACAACAAGGATTATTTGTACAAGCATTATCAATTAACACAAAGGGAGGACAAGTAGAGATCTCCTTGGTAAGATTTGCTTGGAGTTGATCATGAGACTCTTTCAGAGAGAAATGAACACCTTTCAAGACCTTGTGAGCCTTGTCAAGTGTGTCAAACTCCACTTTGAGTCTGTCATGGCCAACCCCAAGAGCATACTTCTGAGACTTAAGCATACGAGTAAGAACAGTATCATGATCTAGTTTCTTTTGCATTTTAGCGCAGTCATCGTTGTATGACTCCTCAAGAGCCAAACGAAGAGTGCGCTCCTTTTCTAGAGCAATAGATAATTCAACAATTTCATCGGCATAGTCACGACTATGTCCCCGAAGCTCGGAGATGGTCTCCTCATGACACTCGATGAGGTCATTGGCCTCACCCAGTTGTTCCAAGAGAGCAACAAAGTGCTTCTTGGATTCTCCCTTAATAGCACACAGAAACTTGTCAAGATTATGCACATTAAGTTCCCCAACATCACTATCATCAACACAATTTAACAATGTAGGAGTAGTAGCGATGTTGGTCTTAATGATGGGGGTTACCTGATTGATACCTTTTGCCATGAGGCACTTGGTGATGTGGTTCTCGTTGGGGGCGTTGAAGAGAGACACCTTCTTGGGAGAGGGAGTGGCAATAGCAACAGTTGTCGTTCCCACTGTAGCATCATCATCATCATCATCGGAAGGGTACTCTTCAAGGTCCACCATGCCCTTTGGGTGAGGTTTCTTCACAAACTTGTTCTTGATTGGGAATGACTTGGTTTTGTCTTTGTGAATGAGCTTGCCCCCGTTGTCTTCCCTTTTCTTATAGGGACATTCGTCCATGAAGTGACTCACGTTACCATAGTTATAGCATGTCCTCACTCGTTGCTTGGGTTTGAACCCACTCGAGTTGTTCTTGGTGAAGGTGGGTCTTGAGTTCCTCTTGTTGCCCCAGAATTGCCTTGACGCAAGAGCCATGTGCTCATGATAGGCATACTTCATGTCTTCAGGGCAGCCCTCCTCTTCCTCATCCTCTTCTTCTTCTTCAAAAGTTGCATTTGCCTTTAACGCAAGGTTGGGTGAAGCTGTATTTGAGCAAACACGAGCAAGTGCATTGTCAGTTGTCTCGTTCATGATTGACATTGCAATGAATTCATCCAACACCTCACTGGAAGACAAGGAGTGGAAGTCTGGTCGCTGACGAATGACATATGGCATGGCTTTATTGAAAGGCATGATGGCTTTGAGAAACTTGCGCTTGACCCATGTATCATCCACATCCTTGCTCCCATGGTCCTTGAGTGCCGTAGCAATAGCAGTCACCCTCCAATAGAGATCACGAGGGTCCTCGTCTTCCTTCATAACAAACTCATTGGCCTTATCAAGTACCACTTCATAGTTGGACCGTTGAATGCTTGAGCTTCCCTTGTACAACAACATAATGTGCTCCCAACAGTCCTTGGCCAAAGTGAAGGGACGCAAGTAAGGAAGATCTTCAGGTGGCACTATGGACTGGAGAATAAACAAAGCAAAGTGATTATATTGATTGTCTGCATCTTCTCTTGGAGTGAGGTTGCTTGGATCATGGGGATAATATCCTTGCTGGATGATTCTCCACAAATTTGTTGAGCTGTGATTCAAATGAGACTTAATAGAAAATACCTACTTACCAAAATCACCTTTTACAAGCTTAGGAGGAGGACCAACAGGATTAAGACGCAGTGTGGGAACCGGTCCTCCATAGACTAAGGGTGGTGGAACAGATGCATACGTCCCATTCCCATCATTTTCGAGAGGACGGGAAGGTTGCATACCTTTAGCCGTTTCCCTGACGGAATTTGCCTCCAAATCCACGGTGGTGGGTTTAACCACCAATGCCGGTTCGGGAGAGTTTTAAATTCCCTCAATTAACTCTTTAAGCATGGTCTTGACCTCGTTTGTCATGGACGTCTTGAGTGCGGCCATAGCCGTATTCAAGTCGTCCCTTGTGATCGAAGTCAAGTCCATGCCCTCGGTTTTGTGCACGGGGAACTCCCTCATTATCTTCCATACTCTTCGGGTGGTTAAACCCTTAACAAAGAGACGTGGCTCTGATACCAATTGAAAGGATCGATATGGTTGACTAGAGGGGGGGTGAATAGGCAATGACCACTTTTTAATTAATCTTAGCAAGTTAGGGTAAGCAACATACGGGTTCACAAAAATAGCAACAACGGGGTGAACCTATATGAAGCTAACAACAAGAACGACTAAGACAAGTAAGAGATAGACAACAACATAAGCATACACGAAGTAAAGGTTAGAGATAACCACAAGTAGAAAAAATGAAGACGAGGATGTGTTACCGAAGTTCCTTCCCTTTGACAGGAAGTACGTCTCCGTTGGAGCGGTGTGGAGGCACAATGCTCCCCAATAAGCCACTATGGCCACCGTATTCTCCTCACACCCTCACACGATGCAAGGTACCGTGATTCCACTATAGGTGCCCTTGAAGGCGGCGACCGGACCTTTACAAACAAGGTTGGGGCAAACTCCACACAAAGCTTGGAGGCTCCCAACAAGACCACGAAGCTCTAACACAATGGAATGTGGCTCCGAGGTGACCTCAACCGTCTAGGATGCTCAAACACCCAAGAGTAACAAGATCCGCAAGGGATTGGTGGGGGAATCAACTTTTCTCTTGGTGTAAGTGTAGATCTAGGCCTTCTCGACCAATCCCTAAAGAATCAACAACTTTGATTGACTAGGGAGACAGATCGGGCACTTTTGAGCTTAGGGAGCAACAATGGAGCTTGGGAGGGTCAAAGGTAGTGTTCCACAGGAAGAAGAACCCCTTATATAGTGTGGGGGGGGGCGAATCCAACCATTTTTCCCACTCACAGCCCGAGCCTAGCGGTACTACCGCTGGCTGCAATGGTACTACCGCTAGCACTCCATCGGTACTACCGCTGGCAGCAGCGGTACTACCGCTGGGCCCATGGTAGTGCATAAGCACTACCGGGCCAACCACCGCCAAGAAAGTCTTCGCAAAAAGGTCCGTCGAAGTACAGCCGCTAGGAAGGCGGTACTAAGCTCCTGGAGCGGTACTACCGCTGACCAGGGGCGTTACTACCTCGAGCACAGCGGTACTACCTCTAGGGCGAGCGGTACTACCGCTACGGCCCAGCGGTACTACCGCTGGGAGACCTTTTGCTTAGATGAGATAAAAACATAGGCGGGAGCCACTCCAAAGTTGCAGGTAAGGGGAAAGGAGATAAAGTGTGTGTGTTCAAAATTGATTCCATCCAAACCTTTCCACTATGGGTCCCCTCTTAATAGTACGGCGTTCCTATGACTCAAAGAAGGAGAATCGTAGAGTACACCGTGCTTCTGTTCCATGGAAAGAGGGGGCGAGTCGTCTTGTGCCGATGACATGTGTTATATGAAATCTTAACACACACGATTAGTCACATATACAACCCCATGGAACACCAAAATTACTTAGGCATAAACTATGCCCTAACACTCGCGACCTCCCATATACAACCCCACCGTGACACTCTGGCGTAATAATGAGCCGATGTTGTATATGCACAGGCCCCCCCGAGGACGCAGAAGGGGTCTATCCTATGCCTAGTGGAAGCCATACTTTTCGTGCTGGGGAGAAGACGGAGGCAATCAACTCAACCCACCAATGACTATGCCAGCCTAGGTGCCGGACGTTGTGTTTACTTGCTTCATCCTGGATTTCGAACTATCTTCTGCCGGACTTAAACCTGTCAATTTGAAGTGTTGATGTTTGGAAAACAAATGGGAGGTGCTTTCTCTTGCGCTTTCTTGTTTGGCCGGTTTTGAAGTTCTTTCCTGGATGACATTTTATTAGGAGCCGAACGCTCCGAACCTTGCCTTGGCGCCAAGGAGCAAAAGCAAGGACTTGTCGTCCCAAGGGCATACATATTTGGCGATCAAGCCCCGCTAGGGGATCCAGATCCAAGAACGATATCACCACAAAATGTATCAGGAGGCCTCAGGGCGTCCTGGCGTGATGAACAAAGGAACATGCAAAGGTTTATCGGTCATAACCTTATCGGCCAAAGGGGGCTCGTGAGCATAGAGTCTCAAGAGCCTTATCGGTCATAACCGGGGCCTGTCGGTGTAGAGCGGCTTGACTTTCAAGGTGGGTGTAACGCCCAATATGCGATCCTATCCTTATTTTGGCACGAGGGCCTCGATAGGGATAGAAGCGCTTATCGTCGTTTTGCAAGAATGGATATCGTTACAAGTACATTTAATGAAGAGAAGAGTATATGGAATTGGCTTACACTCACCACAAGCTACATCAGAGTCACATCAGTACAATACATAAATATCACGAAGAAGAGCAGGGTCCGACTACGGATGAAAACAAACGAGAAAAGAACGTCGTCCATCCTTGATATCCAAGGTTGCCTGCTTGGAACCCATCCTAGATCGTTGAAGAAGAAGAAGAAACTCCAAATGAACAATCAATGCGCTCACGTCAACTAACCCTTTACCTGTACCAACAACTCGTGTTGTAGTAATCGGTGAGCAACAGGGGACTCAGCAATCTCATTTCCAAAGGTATCAAGACTAGCAAAGCTTAATAGGTGAGGTATGGTTAAGTGGTGAGGCTGTAGAAAGCGACTAAGCAATTATTGAGGTGGCTAACTTATGAGTACAAGAATAAAGAGGGGGATGATCTATGCATAACGGACGTGAACTAATAATGATCAAATGTATGATCCTGAGCACCGACTTACATCAAGCATAACCCCACCGTGTCCTCGATCGGAGATCGACTCACGAAAGAGACAGTCACCGTTACACACTCAGTTGGCAAGTTTTAATTAAATTAACTTCAAGTTATCTAGAACAAGTGTTAAACAAAGTTTCCACATTGCCAGATAACCGCGGGGACGGATTTCCGAAAAGATTCAACCCTGCAGGGGTGCTCCAACTAGTCCATCACAAATTACCACAAGCCGCATAGAAAACCTCGATCACGAAACTCGCGATCTCCTCGGATTCCTTAGTGGAAAACCTAAATTCTGAGAAATCCCAAAGCATCATCAGAATCCCGATGCACAAGATATTTCGTAAAAGGTAAAACTAATCCAGCAAGGCCACCCGGTGTGTCGACGAACCCGATAGGAGCCACGCATCTCGTCCTTAGGACACAACTCTCTATGCATAGTGGACGATAGCCAAACGCTCGAGTTGCCCCGCGGTGGTACCGCCGACTGCTAGGTGTGTGGACCAACACTCATGTGGGTTGATTAATTACTCCGCGGGTGTCGGGGGGTCCCTATGCATTTTTATTAGTTATTAGGCAAATGTAGAACCAAAGTTGGGCCTTGCCAGACCAGCATTAATCTAAAATGAATTATCAAGGGGGTCCCCATAACAACCCCGATCGTGTTAGGAGCGCTCAGTTATGGAATATAACACCGGTAGCCGAAACTAAGGGGGCAAAGGTGGAACAAAACACCATGCTAGAAAGGCCGAGCCTTCCACCTTTTACCAAGTATATAGGTGCATTAAATTAAATATCATTTAATAGGGTGATATAACAAGGAACCCATGTTATCACATGGAAGCAACTGCATCTGCAACTAGCAATGCTAACACATGGTTAAGCAAGCGGTGACATAGCCAATCAGTGGTTTGCTAGGTTGTGAACAGGTTGAAGGTTTTCATGGCAATGTTGAGAGGTTGACATTTAACACGTGGTAGGCAACGAGACATAGAGATAGAAACGATACAACTAGCATGGCATTGCTAGTAATGATATCTGGGGAAATGGTCATCTTGCCGGAGATCCTTCTTGGAAGAAGAACGACTCCCTAAAGCAGACGAACCGATGTAGAAGAACGGGTCCTTACTTTCCGACACGCTTGCGGAACTCTATCGAGATGAAGCAAACCGGAAATAACCATCAACACAGATATTCACCATGGCACATGCATGACAACATGCAATACATATATGATGCATGATCAGTTGAATATATGCAAGACATGGCATGTCAATTCACAACAATCAAACACTACACATTAAGTAAAGTTCAATATGCAACGAGTTGCATATTGACGAAACTCCACATACGAATTATTGAGTTCTATCCCAATTAGTTAAACATCAATATTAATTGTGTTTAAACATGGCAAGAGGTGAAGTACGATTAATCTACCTATATAGGCATTTTAAATGAGGTCGGAAACGACTTATAGCATCTCCGAACTGACCTCATACGTTAATTTATAGGTTTACTGGCAAGAGGTGAAGCATGATTAATCCCAGATCTGAACTAACATGTTTCAATAATTGTTAAACAGAAAAATAAATAGGTTCACGTGTTTCTACACATCGTTCCAATCAATTTTCACATAGAGAACATCTCCGACGGAGCTACGGTTCAAAAGATACGAACACCACAAGATATGATGACATGAATGCAATAAGTATGCAAAGACAGTCACAAGTATCCAAACCACACAAGTAGCAAGATAATATGAACCTACACAATATTATAAGCAAGTTTCATATAGGACACGATCAACACAAAGCAACGGTTCAACAAATACAAGCTGCACAAGAAATATTCATAATCTGCCAAAAACACCAACATGGCATTTTCTACACCCCAAAATAACAAGCTGCATAAATCTACAATGGTCAAACAAGACATGAGGCGGTAGTGGGCAAGATGCACAACAACATACTACTAATAACATCTAGCATGGAAGCATGGATCACTAGGAAAAGAACTCTCAAAATGGCATCTCACACACAGTTTCAGACTTGGAGAGAATAATAGCTTTCGACAGTGCAGTTTTCGATCTGAAGGCATATTGACAACAGCAAAACTATATGCTACAGGTCAGCAAATGGCATGAAAATTCAAAGCATGCTAGCGAATCTTAAGGACTACAACTAACTCCATTGCACGAACCTCAAAAGAGCTATAGATCACTAGCAAAACTCATGGCAACACAACAACAAAATATAACATATTTCAGACTTAGAAATATTTCCGCATCTCCAAATCAGCACTATTTTCTATGACATGTGGGGTTGTCAAGCAAACAACACCTAAACATGGATTTCTATTGCAACAAAAATGACCAGAGGCTAGCCTACATATCGAAGGGCATATCTCTAGTTCAAAACGAATTCATATCACGAACGAAATAAATCCCACAAAATAAACAAAAGGGAAACATGGAAAATATCACGCACAATAACTTACTCAAAAGTTAAAACTAAATTCTATGGTTTTTTCTACCCCGAAAACATATATAATATGTGGGGTTGCAAAATAAAAATAACGCCACACGTATATGCGAGAATATGTCCTAAACACGACATAGCAAACTAGAAACGGAACCTACATGCACAAATGCAAACAACTACTCAAAAATACATGGCAAAGGGTCCCGAAAAACATGCACATTTAGTCTACGGAATTTGAACAAACCAGACACACGCAAAAATAGCTACGAAATATTTCCCTATTAGGACAGCACACAAATCTAGGCAAATGGCGAGTCAAACTACTCAAAACATGCATGTGAGTTGTAAAATCATAATCTACGCGAAATTCTACACGAGTTACATATATAACTGGTTGCAATCCGACACAGTGTTTGAAATCTATGGGCAGTGGAAATTATCTATATCCCTGAAGTTAATTAAATCTCCGGTTAATAGAAAAAATCTACTCGGGATGAATCTGGTCTACCAGGCCTAACTGGGCATGGGCGCAGGATAATTAAATCCCGCCTGGGGCGCAACATAGGAGGGCCTGGGGGCTCACCTTCGCGGGCCTGTCCCATGCGGAGGAGAGGCTGGGGCAGGCCTGGCAGAGGAGCTGGGCCGGCTCTGGCTAGCGACTGGGCCGAGGGAGGGAGGTCGGACTGCGCGGCGCGGCCCAAGAGCGCGAGCCGGACCAGGAGTGCGGCGACGCGGTCAATGTGGCCAGCTCAGGCTGGATCTCTGTCTCCTCGCTCCCATGCCCGAGCGGGTGCAGGGCGGCGGCCTCGAAGCGGCTCTGGCGTGGCGACACCACACGTGGCCGGCGACGGACACGAGGGGCGGATCCACGTCGAGGATGGATGGTATCAGCGGTTCAGGCCAGATCTGGACGATGACAGCGGCCGGAAGAGCTCCTTCGACGAGCTGACGGCGTCACCGGCGGTCCTAGTCCTTCAGGCGCGGCCTCGACGGGGTACTGCGGTGGGCCAGGGCGCTGCGGCAACGATAGCGCAGGCGGCAGCGCGCAGAAGTGCGAGCAGGGGCGGCACGGCTCCTTGGAGGCACGGGAGCAGGGCCTTGGGGAAGTTACGGGGCTTCGGGTTGCTCGATCTGTGGGTGCTAGCGGCATCTCGATCCTGGCCCGAGAGGGCCGGATCTGGGCTCGGGCGGGCCTGGCGGCTGGTGGGACGAGAGAGGTTGCGGCCAGAGCTAGGGTTTGCAAGGGAACCGAGGGAGAGAGAAAATGGTTGTCTATTTATAGACAGAGGGCTAGGGTTTGGTTTTCGGGCGTTTTCGGACCCTCCGATCTCGATGGGACGGCTCCGGAAAACGGCCTAGGGTTAGGTTAGACTCGTTGGCTATGAAGAGGGGTGTTGGCTAAGACGAGAGGGAAGTGGTGCGGCGCGGCAACACGGTTTAAAACACCGAAAAATGTCCGATGATAAACGGAATACGGTGCCGCTACGGACGAGCGTTCGGGTACCAGATGGCCCCCGATTGCGATTAATATTGGCAGACGTCCTACCTATACCTAAATAAGAACGCACACCAAGTATCATCCCAAACCAAGAATATTTTATGCACACTTTGAAAAACAAGGTTTTGATGATGCGGCGGGCGCGTGCGAGTGTGGTCGGGCTCAAAATGGTGAACGACGTACACACAGAGAACTGACAACTAATAGCGGATGCAAGTTTTGAAAACTGGCGGCAACGGGATGCCGATGCAATGCAGATGATGCGCATGATGCGATGGTGAGTGCGACAGACAAATAAGCCACATGACAAAAACAGAATAAAAGGAGAATCTTCTGGAGCATCGGTCACGGGCTGTCACAACTCTCCTACACTACAAGAGGATCTCGACCCGAGATCCAAGAATGAAAGGGGAAGAGGATGAGAAAGCAAGAGGTAAAACTTAGTTGCTTCGTTGACAAACGAGTGAAACCAATGACTCTTGAAGGTTGCAAAGAGGTTGAATAATTATAAGAGACACAAGCAAGAATTCACATAAAATTTCGGCAGCACTTCGGTAGGACAAGCGGACAAAAATTCGATAAGATAGAAAGAACTTGAGAAGATTCACAACAAACTAACTAAATTGAACAAGGGAACAACATGATTTTGATAGAACAAGATGATAGATTGAAGATAGCAAAATCACAAAGTCTCCGTTACAAAGAATAGGAACTAGCTCTAGGCAAGAAGGAACGAAGAAGAAAATGAGAACTACTATCACCAGAATCTTGAAAAACACGTTGAGAATGAAGATATCGTGAGCCGCCTAATAGAAAACTGAACAAGGCACCAGAATAATTGAGAGACGGCAAAGAGACAAGAATTGAGAAGAGTTTGAGAACGAAAGCTGAAAGCTGAGAACGAAGAAATCTTCTGAAATGATGGCCTCCGGAGGATCAAAAATGAAAACAACTTAGAAATGCACCTGATAGCAAGAAAGGGATTCTCATGATTGGGAACAATTCAAGATGATGGCACAAAGCTGAAATGATGAATCCTCAAGATAATGAACAAAGATTTGGGACAAACACTCCTTCGGTCTTCCAAACTAAAAATGAGGAGGAGACCACCACCAAGAATAAATGAGACACTCCGGAATAAAGAACAAGGAAAAGTTGAGCCAATGACGAAAATAAATTTGAAGCGACCTTGAAGAAGGAATCTGACTGATGAAATTCATACTTACGTCATAGTTGAAAGAATTAGAGATCTCCGGGAAAAGATTAGAAGAGCCAGGAAAGATCCTGGGAAAAGACTGTGGGTTATGGTCCCACTCAAAGAAACTACCGTTGAAAATATTGCTTAGAAAGAGAGATATTGCACGGGTATAAAGAAAACTAGATGAGGTGAGACGCTCAAAAGAATAGAAAGAATTGAAAACAAGAACTTTTGGGAGATCTTTAGCACTCCGGATAGAAAAGAAATTGATGAATGATAAGGGAGATTTGAAGAGAATTTCCGACATTGGAAAGAATTTAAAGGATGAAAATGATATGATGAAGACAGATAACTGAATTGAATTCACCCGAAAAGATAACAAGAATGAATAAAGATGAACCCGAAGCTCATGAGAATCTTCACGATACTAACTCGTCCTGTGTATCACATCCGTCAACACATAACCAAAGATCTCGGAAACTCATCTATCTCAGACACTCGTAATCACAATGATACTAAGTATGGTGATACATCGAGAACTCTCAGCACCAGTACTGGGGAAGCCGGACTCCTCTCGCCACTACTAGTATTGAAGAAATTTCGAACATCCTTCGTTCTGAGATACTAAGAAATCTGAATGATAGTGTTGTGCTCAAGAATCCCCTAGAGCTCAATTCCGCGTAAGAAATCAAGTCAGACAGGAGGCACCAACACAGAACTCACTCACATCGACATGATATAGATTCCTAAAATATCCGCGTGATCCTAAAAAAATTTGAGTGAGAAGAGGAGTAGAATTGAAATTCCTAAGTCGTGAACCTCAACAAAGCATAGATGAGGAGAACAAAGAAACCTACTCTCCGATATATAACTAGACCAAAGCAATTTTACTAGACTCGACTCGCCCAAGTTCGATCAATCAAGGGGGCTCCTAGGTTGGTACTGCTCTGATACCAACTTGTAACGCCTTAGATGCGATCCAATGCTTATTTTGGCGCGAGGGCCTCGACAGGGATAGAAGCGCATCTCACAGTTTTGCAAGAATGGAGATCGTTACAAGTACATGTACTGAAGAGAAGAGTATATGGAATTGGCTTCCACTCGCCAGAAGCTACATCAGAGTCACATCAGTACAATACATAAATATCACGAAGAAGAGCAGGGTCGAACTACGGACGAAAACAAACGAGAAAAAAATGACGTCTATCCTTGCTATCCCAGTCTGCCGGCCTAGAACCCATCCTAGAACGATGAAACTCCAAATAAACAATCAACGCGCTCGCTTCCAGTAACCCTTTACATGTACCTGCAACTGGTGTTGTAGTAATCGATGAGCTACACGGGATTCAAAAATATCATTTCCAAAGGTATCAAAACTAGCAAAGCTTAGTAGGTGAGGTACGGTTAAGTGGTAAGGCTGCAGCAAGCGACTAAGCATTTATTGAGGTGGCTAACTTAGGAGTACAAGAATAAAGAGGGGGCTGATCTATGCATAACAGAAGTGAACTAATAATGATCAAATGAATGATCCTGAACACCTACTTAAATCAAGCATAGCCCCACCGTGTCCTCGATCGGAGATCGACTCATGAAAGAGACAGTCACGGTTACACACTAAGTTTGCAAGTTTTAATTCAAGTTTTCTAGAACCCTTGTTAAACAGAGTTTCATTTGATCACAAATTACCACAAGCCGCATAGAAAACCTCGATCACGAAACTCATGATCTCCCCGAATTAATTAATGGAAAACCTCAACTCTGAGAAATCCCAAAGCATCAGCGGAATCCCGATGCACAAGATATTTCGTAAAAGGTAAAACTAATCCAGCAAGGCCACCCGGTGTGTCGACGAACCCGATAGTAGCCGCGTATCTCGTTCTTAGGACACGATCGTCTATGCATAGTGGATGCTACACAAACGCTCGAGTTGCCCCGAGGTGGCACCGCCGACTGCTAAGTGGGTGGACCAACACTCATGCGGAGCACTGGCCCGGGGGTTGGTTAATTACTCCGTGGGTGCCGGCGGGTCCCTATGCATTTTTATTAGTTATTAGGAAAATGTGGAACCAAAGTTGGGCCTTGCCACACCAGCTTTAATCTAAAACGAATTATCAAGGGGTCCCCATAACAACCCCAATCGTGTATGGAATATAACACCAGTAGCCAAAACTAACGGTGCAAAGGTGGAACAAAACACTAGGCTAGAAAGGCCGATCATTCCACCTTTTACCAAGTATATAGGTGCAATTAATTAAATATCATTTCATAGGGTAATATAACAAGGAACCCATGTTATCACATGGAAGCAACTGCACCAGCAACTAGCAACGCTAACACATGGTTAAGCAAGCGGTGACACAGGTTGTGAACAGGTTGAAGGTTTTCATGGCAATGCTGAGGGGCTGACATTTAATACGTGGTAGGCAACGAGACATAGCGATAGAAACGATACAACTAGCATGGCATTGATAGTAATGATATCTGGGGAAATGGTCATCTTTCCTGACATCCCACTTGGAAGAAGAACGACTCCGTGAAGCAGACGAACCAATGTAGTCGAACGGGTCCTCACTTCCCGACACGCTTGCGGAACTCTATCGAGACGAAGCAAACCGAAAACAAGCATCAACATAGATATTCACCACACACATGCACGACAAGATGCAATCCACATATGATGCATGATCAGTTGAATATATGCAAGACATGGCATGTCAATTCACAACAATCAAACATTACACATTAAGTGAAGTTCAATACGCAACGAGTTGCGTATTGACAAAACTCCACATACGAATTATTTAGTTCTATCCCGATTAGGTACACTGCAATATTAATCATGGTTAAACATGGGAAGAGGTGAAGCTTGATTAATGTACCTATCTATGCATTTTAAATGAGGTCGGAAACGACTTATAACATCTCCGAACTGACCTCATACATTAATTTATAATTCTGTCCAGATCCGAACTAACATGTTTAAATAATTGTTAAACAGAAAAATAAATAGGTTCACGTGGTGCTAGGCATCGTTCCAATCAATTTTCACATAGTGAACATCTCCAACGGAGCTACGGTTCAAAAGATACGAACACCGCAAGATATGATGACATGAATGCAATATGTATGCAATGACAGTCACAAGCATCCAAACCACACAAGTAGCAAGATAATATGAACCTACACAAGATTCTAAGCAAGTTTCATATAGGACACGATCAAAACGGAGCAACGATTCAACAAATACAAGCTACACAAGAAATAGTCATAATCTGCCAAAAAGAGCACCATGGCATTTTCTACACCCCAAAACAACAAGCTACATAAATCTAAAATGCACAAACAAGAAATGATTCGGTAGTGGGAAAGATGCACTACGACATACTACTAATAACATCTAGCATGAAAGCATGGATCACTCGGAAAATAACTCTCAAAATGGCATCTCACACACAGTTTCAGACTTATAGAAAATAAGAGTTTTCGAAAGTGCAGTCTTCAATCTGATGGCATATTGACTGGAGCAAAAATATATGCTACAGGGCACCAAAAGGCATGAAAATTCACAGCATTTTAAAGAATCTTAAGGACTACAACTAACTCCATTGCACCAACCTCAAAAGAGCTAATAGACCACTAGGAAAACTCATGTCAAGACAGCAACAAAATATAACAGATTTTAGACTTAGAAATATTTCCGCATATCCAAATCAACACTATTTTCTAGCATGTTGGCGTCAAGAAAACAACACCTAAACATGGATTTCTATTGCAACAAAAATTACCATAGGCTAGCCTACATATCCAAGAGCATATCTCAAGTTCAAAACTAATTCATATCACGCACGGAATAAATCCCACAAAATAAACAAAAGGGCAACATCTCAAAATATCACAAGCACAAACTTACTCAAAAGTTAAAACTAAATACACAATCAAATTCTATGGATTTTTCTACCCAGACAACATATATAATATGTGGGGTTGCAAAATAAAAATAAGGCCACACATATATGCTAGAATATGTCCTAAACACGACATAGCAAACTACCGATGGAACCTACATGCAAAAATGCAAACAACTACTCTAAAATACATGGAAAATGGTCCCGAACAACATGAACATTTAATCTACGGAATTTGAACAAACTAGACACGCGCAAAAATAGCTACGAAATAATTCCCTATTTGGACAGCATGCAAATCTACGCAAATGGTCAGTGAAACTACTCCAAAAATGCATGCAAGTTGTAAAATCATAATCTACGCGAAGTTCTACGCGAGTTACATATATAACAAGTTGCAATCCGACACACGGTTTGAAATCTATGGGCAGTTGAAATTATCTATATCCCTAAAATTAATTAAATCTCCGGTTAATAGAAAAAATCTACTCGGGCCGAATCTGGTCCACCGGGCCTAACACGGCATGGGCGCGGGATAATTAAATCCTGCCGGGTGTGTAACATAGGAGGGCCTCGGGGCTCACTTTCGCGGGCCTGACCCATGTGGAGGAGTGGTTGGGGCAGGCCTAGCAGAGGAGTTGGGCCGGCTCTGGCCAGCGACTCGGCCGAGGGAGGGAGGCCGGCCTGGGCGGTGCGGCCCAAGCGCGCGAGCCGACCCAGGAGCGCGGTGACGGAATCAACGCGGGCGGCTCAGGCTGGGTCTCCTTCTCCTCGTTCCCATGCCAGAGCGGGAGTAGGGCGGCAGCCCAGACGAGGCTCCGGCGAGGCGACACCGCAGGTGGCCGGCGACAGACACGAGGGGCGGATCCACGCGGAGGATGGATGGAATCAGCGGTTGGGGGCGGATCTGGGCGGCGACAGTGGCCGGAAGAGCTCCTCCGAAGAGCTGACAGCGTCGGCGGCGGTCCGGGTCCTTTATGCACGCCTCGACGGGACAGTCCGGTGGGCCAAGGCACGGCGGCAATGACAACGTAGATGGCGGCGCGCAGAAGTGCACGCAGCGACGGCAGGGCTCCATGGAGGCACGGGAGTAGGGCCGCGGGAAAGCTACGATGCTTCGGGCTGCTCTATCTGCGGGTGCCGGTGGCAGCTCGATCCGGGCCCGAGAGGGCCGGATCTGGGCTCGAGTGGGCCTGGTGGCTGGTGGCAGGAGAGAGGTTGTGGCCAGAGCTAGGGTTTTCCCGGGAACCGAGGGGAGAGAGGTTGCCTATTTACAAACACACGGGCTAGGGTTAGGTTTTCGGGTGTTTTCCGACCCTCTGATCTCGATCGGATGGCTCCGGAAAACGTCCTAGGGTTAGGTTAGGCTTGTTGGCTGTGAAGATGGGTGTCGTATAAGACGAGAGGGAAGTGGTGTGGCGCGGCAACGCGATTTAAAATACCAAAAAACGTTCCACGATAACCCGAATATGGTGCCGCTACGGACGACCGTTCGGGTACCAGATGGACCCAGATGGCGACGAAAATTGCAAGGCGGCCTACCTATATCAAAATAAGGCCGCACATCAAGTATCATCCCAAACCAAGAATATTTTATACACACTTTTAAAAACAAGGTTTTGATGATGCCGCGGGCGCATCCGAGTGTGGTCGGGCTCAAAACGGTCAAGGACGAACCTGGAGAGAACCGACAACTAATAGCGGATGCAAGTTTTGAAAACTGGGGGCAATGGGATGCCAATGCAATGCAGATGATGCGCATGATGCGATGATGCGTGAGACAGAGAAATAAGCCACATGACGAAAACGGAATAAAAGGGGCATCTTCTCGAGCTTCGGTCTCAGGCTGTCACAAGGGGCTCCTCAGCAACACACCTCAGGGGCCTTACTACTCGCAAAGCCACACGGCCACCTAGGTGTCACCTTTGTCGGCACCCAGGGCGTCGGGGCTTTGCCCCGTGAGGAACAAGCTTGGTAACGGGTGGTGCTTCACGGTGGCAGGGAAATGTGCGGGATCGGGACCTGTAGACACAGAGTAATGAAAGGGTCCCCACCCGATCCCATCAACAAATGAAGAGCTACTCAAGAGGAGTCACGGAAGGGATCAGCGCGAACCCATGAGTTAAGTACCCTGCACGCCCATACGGGGGCCATCTGGTTCCGCGTCAAATTAACCATGAGTTAAAACCACGCGCACTAACGAGAAAATACAGGGCCTAAGAACTAAACTATGGCAAAGAACGAGGCCACCAGCAAAGCGTGCAGCAACACAAATGATCCTTGGGAGGATAGGGCCTCCTGAGGGCCCTGGCTGCCGGTGCCCTGGAGCAATGGCTGGGTCATCGACGGGCCCTATGCAAGGAAGCCGAGCCGCAACGACTAAGAGCGAGCAAGCCGCCGATTCAGGAGCGTGGGGGAAAATGGAGAATGGCGAAGGTAACGTGCAAAAGGTTAACGCCCACCAGGGCATAGTTCCTGGTTTGTTATTATAGGGATGGTAGAACAAAAGGTCAACACCCACCTAAGGGGAGGGGTCGTCGGGCTCGGCGTCGGAGCCCTCCTCCTCGCTGGAGACGGGCACCTGGACGTACCGCTCCACCAGGGCGTCCACGCGCGGGCGGACTTCGTCCCAGAGAAGTCACCAGGACTCAATAGGCACCGGCTCGACGACGCGCTGGAGATCGAGCTCCATGACGAGGCGACACAGGTTGGAGAAGGCGAGCATCAAGGCAAGGCCCATAAGCTCACGCGCATCGGAAGCATTGTCTTCCTCCACACGGGAGACGCCGACCTCCAACATCCCACCACCTTCTGGAAGAAGGCGGGGTAGCCCCCCGTCGCTTCTCACATTCGACAGCGCCGGGGAGTCCCCATGAATCGGCGGGTTGTGCACACCGCCTGGCCGGCGATGCCCTCGAACTGCTTGACTCGCTGGGACGTGAGCATCCGGGCGTACGAGGCTTCGCCCTGGGCGGCCTGATCGGCGTCGGCCGCCTCGTGGACCTGCCTCCGCAGCGACACCAGCTCCTCCTTGGCCTCCACTTCGCCCTAGCGGGTGGCCTAGAGGAACACCTCGGTGCTCTCGAGCTGGACCCGCAGCCCTTCCGCCTCCTCCTGAAGCTCGCCAAGCTTGGGCTTCTTGGCAGCGAGTGCACTAAAGATAAGGGGAGATCAACCACCAAGCAACACATGGGACAACAAGGAAAGTGAGTGCAAGCGATGAACTTACACATCGGCCAGAGTCCAGCGGCGGCGGACGCGCGGCGACCCCGAGGATCCCCCGCCGCTGCTCCCGAGGGTTGACGATGGCACGGGAAAAGCCTCACGCTTTCCCCGGCTGGAATCGCCTCTTGGAGAGGTTTTTCTCAACGGGGAGTAGAGAGGGAGCTCGAGATTGCAGTGCCTCCCCTGCACGAGGTTCGAGGAAGATTTATAGGCGAGTTGCGGCCACCAACCATCGTGGGAGCATGAGCGTCACGCGCACCTCGGGGGCCCCGAGGTGGGCCGACGGGAGCATTGCCGCCCACGTCACTACATCTGTGAACCGAAAGGTCACGTCCGCGAGGGTCGTTGGGTGTGGTCAGGTCGCATCGGTGCCATTCAATGAGAACAATTATGACCTGTGCTGTTCTTGGAGATCGTGCTGTCGTGGCCTGGTGCACCCCGGAAGCCTCGAGGAGCGAGAGCATCGCTGCATGACGGCTGGAAACGTGTGCCGCCTAGCCCGCAGGTAATGAGGGCCTGCGTCGTTCCAGGCCGTCCTCAAGGCTTCGCCGAGAAGCCAGACCAGGCGCGCCTTGGGCATGGGGGCTACTATCGGTGTTGTGGGAATGGGGGTACCCAAACCTTCATGCCTGCGGCCCAGGGCTGGCCCACTTCATCGACCAAAACCAACGGGCCCGGCACCACTCAAGGCAAGGCCGTCGTGAGGGACCCTTCCTTGCGAGGAGGAATAACTTCAAGACCCGCAAGAGGCCTCCTCAGGGCCCCTCCGGAGCGTCTGAGATTCCGAGGCAAGACCCCGCCTCAGGAGCCAAGGATGAGGCGGAGAAAGGATAGGCGAGCATCGGATTGCTGGACGGTGCAGTTTCACCTTTGTGCAAAGGTGGGAAGGACGTACGCGGGTGCCTAAGGCATCTCCCAAAGGATTCCATTCTGCTGCAACAAGTCCATCACCACCCGCCGGCAGGACGGACGTCACCCCTAGACCCGTCGCTGCAATGCTGACAGCCACTTTTGTGGGAGAAGACCACCTTTGGGGCAGGGGAGCAAGTTCCCCTTCAAAGATTGGTTGTTGTGGGATCCCTTCCCGCCCATGGCAAGTGCATCCACAAAAGGCAATCGGTCTGCAGCGATGGACGGTGTCCGACCGAGCAAGGTTGCCCCTGCGGTTGCGTGCATTCTCGGCGGATCACAAGTGCCACCTTCTGGCCGTCACATCAAGCATTTCCTGCAGAGCGGGTGGGGGGCCTCACCCAAGGCATGATCCCCCGGAATGCCGCGTAAGGCGAGAGGTCAACATCACCTTCGGCACTGATGATCACCCCAAGACCACGACGGCCGTCGGGACGCTTCCCATGATGTGCACGCGTACCATATCCGGCGTGGCCGTCTCCATTACCCTCATCGACGGTGCTGCGGGCCTCAACGTCATCTCTGTGGAGGCCTTCGACGCGCTGCGGTTACCTCGAGAGTGGCTTGCTTCCTCAAAGCCCTTCTCAGGGGTGGTGGCAGGATCTGTCACCTCTGTGGGACGGATTCACCTCCCCGTCACATTCGGCACCCGCTTCAACTTCCGAACCGAGCAGATCGACTTCGACGTTGCCAACATCCACCTACCATACAACGCAATACTCGGCTACTCCGCCCTCGCACAGTTTATGGCAGCGACGCAACTGGGCTACAATGTCGTCTAGATGCACGGGAGCGACGGCGTGCTCACCATCGTGGGGGACATCAAGGACGCCTCGCGGGTGCTCGAGCTCTCCCACAAGGCCGCGGACGTGGCGGGTGCCAACCTCAGGGGCAAGGCCCATGCCCAGGAGGACCCAGGAGACGTCCACGACAACGCGCCCCTAAAGAAAAATCAGTTCTTCTCCCAGGACCAGGCGGAGACCTCCCCCAAGATCAAGAGAATGTGTTGGTGGGATTTCTTAGGGCGAACAAGGACGCGTTAGCCAGGAGCGCCTCCGACCTCGTGGGGGTCCCGAGGGACGTCATCGAGCACCACCTCATGGTGTACGCGAACGCGCGTCGAGTGAAGTAGAATGCAAGGAGGCAGGCCCCGGAGATGTAGGCGTTCATCGCTCAGGAGGTACGCAAGCTGAAGGAGGTAGGTGTCATTCGAGAGGTGCACTAACCAGAATGGGTGGCCAACCAGATGGTTGTCCCGAAGAAGTGCGGGAAGGAGCACATGTGCGTCGACTTCACCAAGCTCAACAAGGCCCACCCTCAGGACCCGTTCCCGCTACCACGCATCGTTCAGATCATGGACTCCACTGTGGAGTGCGATCTCTTGTGCTTCCTCGACGCATTTTCTGGCTACCACCAAATCAAGATGGCGGTGGAGGATGTCGAAGAGACAGATTTCCTCTTACCGTGCGAGGTGTACTGCTACGAGTGCATGCCCTTCGGGCTGCGGAACGCCGAGGCAACCTTCAAGTGGCTAATGCATATCACCCTGGGACCACATCTCGGGAGGAATGCACAGGCCTACGTCAATGACATCGTGTTCAAGTCAAGACACGCGAGAACCCTGGTGGAGGACCTCGAGGAGATGTTCGCCAGCCTTCGGGAGGTGAACCTGAAGCTCAACCCCGAGAAGTGCGTCTTCGGGGTCCCGTCAGGCAAGCTGCTCGGTTTCCTGGTATCGCACCGGGGGATCGAGGGAAACCTAGTGAAGGTCAATGCAATAAACAAGATGAGCGCGCCCACAAACCTCAAGGAGATCCAGAAGTTGGCGGGGTGTGTCACCTCTTTTGGTCGTTTCATCTCCAAGCTTGGCGAGCGGGCCCTGCCCTTCTTCAAGATCACGAAAAGAAAGGGGCCCTTCGAGTGGACCCCAGATGCTGATGCCGCCTTCGACGAGCTCAAGCTTTACCTCACAAGCCTGCCGGTCAAGCTAGCGCCTCGCTCTCAGGAGCCTCTGCTTCTGTACCTCGCTGCGACCCCTGACTTTCCCAGCGCCGCATTGGTTGTAGTAAGGGAGGATAGAACCAGGAAGGTCGCTGCTTCAGGGAGCCTCGAGGGACCCCCACCCGCAGCGTCTGGGGGCTCACAAGCCTCACGAGCTCCAATTCCCCCGCAAGGAGAGGAACCTGAGGCCCAGACCGCAGGATCGTGCCACGAGGAGCCAGGCGCTCCTCGAGCACCGGTTCATCCTCCGGACGAAGAAACACCCCAACCTCCTAATGTCGCTGAGGAGCATTATGCCCTAGGCAGACGCATCCTCGTCCAACATCCAATGTACTTCGTCAGCACAGTACTGCGGTACACACACTCGCGCTACCCGATGCAGCAGAAGCTCCTTCTGGCGCTACTCGTCGCCTCGTGCAATCTGCGTCGCTACTTTCAGGGACACCCGATCAAGGTCGACTCCGCCTACACCTTGGAGAAGATCCTGGACAACCCAAATGCAGCGGGAAGGGTTGGCAAATGGAAAATCGAGCTTCAGGCCTTCGACATCGAATTCAGCATGACTCGGGTCATCAAGGTAGCGGCCCTGGCTAACATGGTGTCGGAGTGGACGGATGCACTGGACTGAGGGCTGGAAGGGAGCCAATCCCTTGCCCACGGTGTGGAGGCACCCAAGGGATAGACCATGCACTCCGACGGAGCCTTCTAATGAAGAGGAGCTGGAGCTGGTGTCCTACTCACTTCCCCTATGGGAGACAAGCTTTGCTACGTCGTATAGCTCTGCTTCCAGCATGGGGAGAAGGTCTCCTACAACATAGCAGAGTACGAGACCCTCATCACCAGCCTCAAGGCGTCAGCGGCCTTGGGGGTCCGGTGCCTCACCGTGATGGGCGACTCTGAGCTCCTCATCAACTTCTCCAATAAAGAGTACACACCCAAGGATGAACACATGGAGTCATATCTACAAGAGGTACGTAAGATTAAGAAACATTTTAGGGCCTGGTGCTGCAGCACGTCCCACATGGCGAAAACAAGGAGGCGGAGGACATCACCAAGAGAACTTCACGTCGCGAGGCTCAAGAGCCAAGCATCTTCGAGGATAGACTCTTCAAGCCTTCCGCGAAGCCGTTGCTTGGGGACCCGATGCCACGCAGAGAGAAGCTCCCCCCAACACCACCCTCAGGGGCTCCGGACTGCGTCCAGGCCTGAGGGGCTTGACTGCTCCTGGCCGTGGAGGCTCAGGCCGACGATTGGATGCAGGTACTTGAGGCGTACCTGCTCCACGGAACATTGCCGGAAAAGGAGGAAGATGTGGAGCGCATGGCACAACAAGCCTTGAACTACTACCTACGAGAGGACGTCTTGTACCGCAAGCGCCTGAACGACGTCGCGCTATGGAGCATTTTCAGGAAGTAGGGGACTACGGGCACCACTCTTCTCCGCGCACTCTCACAGGATGGGACTACGGGCACCACTCTTCTCTGCGCACGCTCGCAGGATGGGACTACAGGAACCACTCCACTTTGCCAAGAAGCCAGCCTAAGTGGGCCTTGGGCCCGGGGGCAATTCTCGATGTTTTAGGAATGGGGGTACCCAGACCTGCCTCTCTGCGACCCAGGGATGGCCCACTTCATCAACTAGACGCCCGCAGACTCGGCCTCACTCAAGTCAAGGCCCTCGCGAGGAGGAATGGCATCAAGACCCGTGGGGGGCCCCTCAGGACCCCTGTGGAGTGCCAGACATTCCGAGGCAAGGCTCCGCTTCAGGAGTCAAGGATGATGCATGGAAAGGACACGCTAGCAGCATACAACAGGACAGCATTGTTTCCCCTTTAGTGCAAAGGGGGCAAGGGCGTACCAGGGTCCCCCAGGCATTATCCAAAGGTTTCCTTTTTGGTGCAACAAGGCAGTCTCCGCCCGCCGGCAGGACAAACGTCATCCCCGGGCCCGCAGCTGCAACGCGGGCAGCTACTTTGCACGTGATGAATACCTTTGGGCAGGAGAGCACGTTCCCCTGTTTCCCTTTGAAATTGGACAATGTGGGATCCCTTCCCGCCGAAACGATAAGGGGAGAGGACAGGGGCCGCCGCTATAAATGGAGGACAGACTACTTCATAGAAAGGTGGGAACCATTCACTCATCCACGATCAAACCACTAAGGCCGCCTAGCCTCAGGAGGTCAGAGAACACTGTACTAGTTCATTCCTCAACCTCCACGAGAGGAAATTCACCAAAGCAGGAGTAGGGTTTTAAGCTACCCAGCGGCCTGAACCTGGGTAAACTGCCATGTCGTGTGTCTTCCTCACCATCAAGTGAGTTCTCTGCTTTGCCCATCGAGTAGTGGGCCTAGGGATTGAATATCCTACGCGGTCTCTGCGCGCCCCTGAATTCAAATCCTTGGGTTTTGCGGAGCACGAAATCCAACAGTGCGGGTTTATGACCTTCGCTACTACTAAATTGATAGTAGTAGTGTAAGTGCACCTAGTGCCACTTAGTGATTTTGGTGTATTGGAGAGTTATTGCTTAAAAGACTAATGTGTTAGTTCTTGTACACGCGCTCCATAAGTCGCTGAGGAGCTTGAGTTATTCGATGAATATCGAAGACTAGAAATGAATGTCTCCAAATGAAGACTTTGGTAATACCTCGAAAACTTTGAAAGCCAGGAAATTGGTGTGTCCATGAATAAATTTATGCGAGGACTTTGAAGCGTGAAGACTTTTGTCTTCGTAGTTTTATTTGGTTTCTTTTGAGTCATAGTACCAGTGTACTATTAAAGCAGGTCGAGGTAAAACTAAGGAAAAGTTTCCAAGTCATGCTCATCTCAAAGCCTACACATACCCAATCCTTTGAGTGAAGCCTTTGGAAATCTTTTACACTTTATTCAAATTCTTTAGTGACAGAGACGAAGATCTTCTAGTCTCTGAGGAATTTTCTCTGACCAAGGAGTTAGGTTTTCACCAGTGCAAATTACCTACAAGTGAGGGACATGAGAGACATGAGGGCATTCACAGTTGAAAGAATTTGACCGTTGCTACGCCACGCACCTGCTGTCCCTAACCTTATCCGCAAAATGGTCATATCATTGGGACATTTATATCAAATCATGTCGAGATTGCTCCCAAGCTATAAATAGCCACCCCCATAACCACTAGTTGCTTGGATGCTCCCCGAAGACTTTGAAAGAAAATCATCAGTGAGGAAAAACCCCAAACACCCAAACCAAAAGCCAAAAACACCAAAGTCATTGAGCATCACTCAAGAGATTGTTCATGTGTGGAACCGATGCTTGTTACCTTTGTGGATTGTGCATCCTCCAAAAGGTTAGATGTCATGGTCTACAACATCCAGCAGTCAAGGATGGCCAAGTGACTGACTTTGAGATGGTTTGGAAATCTGCCCTGAAGACTTACCACGAGTGTTGGGCGAGGAGTATGTGTCCTTAGCTGAAGGAGAATATGGAAAGGATTGTGTGTCCTTTGTTTTAAATACCAAGCCACTCCAAACAAGACGTACGATTGTCAAAGCAGTTGGAACTGGATCATCAAATCACTGTCTTCACCAAGTACCTTGTTCTATTTCCTCAACCCTTTCATTTTCTAATTTATGTGTTAATGCAATTGAACGTTACTATTTGAAGAATTTGACTGAAGAATTTCACAATTTCCTCACCCCAAATTCTTCACTTCACTTTTCCTTCACCAGCATATCCTGAACACGCTGCTAGTGCAAACTATCTGTTTCATTTCATCATGAAGACTATGCTATTGTTATGTTGCTTGCTTGCCCTAGTACTTAATCCGCTGCTCGTCGTTCGTAATTGTGCAATTTCCTCAGTACCAAATTCATAAAAATTGCCTATTCACCCCTCTCTAGTTGATAAAAAGCACTTTCAATTGGTATCAGAGCGAGGTACTCCCTTGTTCTGTATGATTTTGGTTTAACTACGTGGAGTTTTAGCTACGTCGACCGCAGGTATGATCAAGTTCACTACAGGCTATCATAACTTTGAATGGATGGACTATCCCTACTGGAAGAACAAGATGCGCATGCACCTTGAAGCAATTGATAACGATCTCAGGTATGTTGTGGAAATGGTGTTCCCTTTCTCACCCCAACTATCAACGCTGCTGATGTGAGGAGATTCAAGCAACTCGACTCTGAGACGAAGAATATCATGTGTGGCTATCTGAGCAAAGGTCAGTATGGAATACTGAGTACATTGGGCACTACATAGCTCATCTGGGCTAGGTTGTCTAAGGTGAGTGAATGAGTATCTACTCAACATGAATCTCGGGTTGATGTTCTTAACAATCTCTTCAACCTCTTCAAAAGACTCGACAATTAGAGCTGTCAGCAAACCTTCGTTCGCCTCACTAATATCTCCAATGAGCTACACACGTGACATCACTGACCATGAGGTGGTTAAGAAACTGTTGAGATATCTTGATTCTTCATTCGATACACTAGTTCTGATGATTCAAGAGCGAAGAGACTACAACTTCCTAGATCATGCTGATATTCTTGAGAGAACAATACTCACGAATTCCAGCAAGCTGAGAAGAGAGACCTCTATGGAACAACTATGAAGACCTCGTGCGGTGAAGGCAAAGGTTGTTTCCTCTTCCATAGAAGAAGAGTCTGATTGCAGTCTTGGTGATCCTGAAGAACTTGGTCAGGAACTTGCCATGCTTGTGAGGAAATTCCAGAAGTTATGTCGATGACGGCAGTTTGGAAAGTATTCAAGAAGAGATATGAGGAAATCAGAATCTTCATTTGAGGACTACAAGAAAAGAACTTTCCTTAAATGCAAGAAGTTTGGTGACTACATTGAAGATTGTCCTCGCCGGGTGAAGGAATCAAAGAAGAACAAATACAAGGATGACAGTTCTGATGACTCAAAGAGAAAGAATAAATCTTCAAAATCCTCATCTTCAAAGTCCTCATCGCATGAGAACAACAATTTTAGAAAGGCTCGGGCTCTTATTGGCAAGGTAATGGATTCCAAGGAAGAATCTGAAGAATGTGTTGAAGAGGAAGGATCTGAAGAGTAGTCAATGTCTGGTGTGGTAAGCCTATCCCTGGCCACCAAATTCTTGAGCAAGTTCATCTTTGATCTTGAAGAAAATTACAACGTCAACCACACTGATGATTGCGACGACCACTTTGCTACCACCTATTGCTTCATGTCAAATGTGTACAAGGTACCCAACCACACTTCCTCTTCTGACTCAACTGACTTTGAACCTGATGACTATCAAAAACCCAGTTACAACAAGCTTGCTATTATTTCCCCTAAGCAACAAAATGCTTTCGAAAAGCTTCACAAATTGCTAGATAAAAGCGACGACCTGTTGAATGAGGAAATGAATCGGACCCAAACCTTAACTGATAATGTTCAAAGTCTTTAGTATAGGTTTTATAGTCTTCACAAACAACATGACACTCTCTTGGCTAATAATTAGAACCTTCTTATGAATTTCTTCAAAGCAAGCAAGATCTTGAGAAACTAAAGGCATCTCATGATGATCTTCAAAGCGAAAATGATTCTTTGCTTGCTCAACAGAGCAGTACCACTTAGAAAGAATTCATTCCACCATGCTTGAAATGCATCGAACATGAATCTGCCAATTCTTCACCTAAAAGTTCAAATTCTTCTATTGCTAAAAATTCTTCAACTGTATGTGCGGTTATAAATTCCTCACTTGAGCAAACCACAAATCTCACTCAGAAAAATGTAGGGTTGTAGGAATTGTATGTGACAGGCATTTACAAAAGCCTCAAAGGGCATCAAACCCTTTGTGATGTGCTCAAAAAGCAGATGATGAACATAAACCCTAGAAAAGAGGGTATTACATTTGAGAGGAAATTGAATGTTGACGTATCAAACTGGGCAGTATCCCAAAACCTCATGGGTTCCTACAAAAGGACCTCCTTTTGACCCATCTACCTTGTCAGGCTTTGCATGTGAAACTTCATATTCCTATGATGAGTCATTTGAGGAATTGTGAAGTATTTGCTAGATATGTTGGAACTATGTGCAGGAATGGACCACCCTTGAAGAAAATCTGGGTTCCCAAAAGAAACTTGGAAAGTCTTCACGTGAATGTCCTCATTACACCACTTGTGAAGAACAGGCACCCGAGATCAAATTCCTCAAGTGGGCCAAAGTCTTCATGAGGATCAAATTCCTCATATGGTCAAAATTCTGCTCATACTCGTGCTAATGCTTCTGGTATGCAAGGAAACTACAAGGGAAATGAATATGTGCACAACTCCTCAAATCACTATGTTCATAAGTTCTCGAAGAATTTCTCTCCACATTCATTTGAGTATACTAACGTCCCTCATATGAAACAAAGTGCAATAGCTTCAATGCCATAATTCTCTTATGGTACTCGCAGGATGATGAACTTTGGCCACCCCTTCACATGTGGGTGGTGAAGAAATTGAACTAATCTCTTCTGCAGGTGCTACGGCAACATACAACAGCGCCAAAGATTGACACATTGACGGAGACTGGGCTTGCGTTGGTTTTTCCCTTGAAGAGGAAAGGGTGATGCAGCACAGGAGAAGTAAGTATTTCCCTCAATATGAGAACCAAGGTATCAATCCAGTAGGAGAATCTCGTCAAGTCCAGAGTACCTGCGCAAACACAAACGAGCTTGCACCCAACGCTATCAAGGGGTTGTCAATCCCTTGAAGATTGATTGCAAAGTGAGATCTGAAGGCGGAAAGTGCAACGAAGTAAAAGAGTAAGGCTGAAAATATGATGTGAAGTAGACCCGGGGGCCATAGTGTTCACTAGAGGCTTCTCTCAAAATAGCAAATATTACGGTGGGTGAACAAATTACTGTCGAGAAATTGATAGAATCACGCAAAGTCATGACGATATCTAAGGCAATGATCGTACATATAGGCATCATGTCCGAGACAAGTAGACAGATACTTTCCCCATCTACTACTATTACTCCACATATCGATCGCTATCCAGCATGCATCTAGTGTATTGAGTTCATGAAGAACAGACTAACGCCTTAAGCAAGATGACATGATGTAGAGGGATAAACTCAAAACAACGATGAAAACCCCATCTTTTTACCCTTGATGGCAACAACACGATGCATTCCTCGCTACCCCTTCTGTCACTGGGTGTGGTCACCGCACGGTATGAACCCAAAACCAAGCACTTCTCTCATTGCAAGAATCATATATCAACCTGGCCAAACAAAATCCACAACTCGAAGAGAATTACAAGGATTTGAAATCATGCATATAAGAGCTCAGAAGAAACTCAAATAAGATTCATAGATAATCTGATCATAAATCCACAATTCATCGGATCTCGACAAACACACCGTGAAACAAGATTACATCGGATAGATCTCCATGAAGATCATGCAGAACTTTGTATTGAAGATCCAAGAGAGAGAAGAAGCCATCTAGCTACTAGCTATGGACCCGTAGGTCTATGGTGAACTACTCACGCATCATCGGAGAGGTCATGGTGTGTATGAAGAAGCCCTCCGTATCCGAATCCCCCTCCGGAAGGGCACCAGAACATGCCCAGATGGGATCTTGCGGAGACAGAAGCTTGCGGCGGTGGAAAAGTATTTTCGATGATCTCCTGATTTTTTCTGGGATTTTAGGGAATATATAGGCGGAAGACCTAGGGCAGAGGAGGCCCAGGGAGACCACAAGCCTGGGAGGCGCGGGCCCCCCTGGCCGCGGCTAGGGGGCTTGTGGGGTCCCTAGTGGCCCCCTGCCTTGGTTCTCAAGCTTCCCGATCTTCTTCTGTTTTGGAAAAAATCTTTTTGGAAGTTTCGTTCCGTTTGGACTCCGTTCAAAATTCTCCTCTGAAAGGGGTCAAAAACACGGAAAAAACAGGAACTGGCACTTGGCACTGAGTTAATAAGTTAGTCCCGAAAAAAATATAAAAGGCATACAAAACATCCAAAGTTTGACACGATAATAGCATGAAACCATAAAAAATTATAGATACGTTGGAGACGTATCAAGCATCCCCAAACTTAACTCCTGCTCGACCTTGTGTAGGGAAGTGGTAAAGACTGAATTTTTGATGTGGAATGCTACCTAGCATAGTTGTCCTTTGTAACTTCTTTTGTGTGACATGAATGTTCAGATTCGTAAGATTCAAAACAATTGTTTGCTATTGACATGAAAACAACAATACTTCAAGCAAACTAGCAAGGTAATCATGCACTTTCAAAATAACAAGGCCAAAGAAAGTTATCCCTACAAAATCATATAGTCTGGCTACGCTCCATCATCCTCACACAACTAATTTAAATCATGCACAACCCCGATATTTGCCAAGTAATTGTTTTCACACTCTTACTTTCTCAAACTTTTTATAACTATCACGCAATACATGAGCGTGAGCGATGGATATAGCACTATAAGTGGAATAGAGTGTGGTGGTGGTTGTGAGACAAAAAGGGAGGAGATGGTCACATTGACTCGGCGTATAAAAGGGATATGGAGATGCCCATTAATAGATATCAATGTGAATGAGTAGAGATTGCCATACAAAGGATGCACTATAGCTATAAGTATGTGAAAGCTCAAAAGGAGAACTGGTGGGTGTGCATCCAACTTGCTTGCTCACGAAGACCTAGGGCAATTTTGAGGAAGCCCATCATTGGAATATACAAGCCAAGTTATATAATAAATATTCCCACTAGCATATGGTTGTGAAGAAACGAGAGGCTCTCAGTCATGAAGAACATGGTGCTATTATGAAGCACAAGTGTGGAAAAAGATAGTAGCATTGTCTCTTCTCTCTTTTTCTCTTTTTTTTTTGGGCTCTTGGGCCTATTTTTTTTATCTTTTTATTTGGGCTCTTTGGCCTCTCTTTTTTTAAGTCCTCACATGGGACAATGCTCTAATAATGATGATCATCACACTTTTATTTACTCACAGCTCAAAGCTTAGAACATTGATGACTCTATAGGAAATGCCTCCGGCAGTGTACCGGGATGTGCAACGATTTAGCTTGGCGTATGATGTTGAAACATCTCGCTAGCTATCTTACGATCATGCAATGGCAGTATGAGAGTGAAGGCATAAGTTACAAGACAGAACGGTGGGAGTTGCATGGCAATATATCTCGGAATGGCTATGAAAATGCCATAGTAGGCAGGTATGGTGGCTGTTCTGAGGAACGCATATGGTGGGTTTGTGCACCGGCGAAAGTTGCGCGTCACTAGAGAGGCTAGCAACGGTGGAAGGTGGAAGTGCATCTATACCATGGACTCACATTAGTCATGAAGAACTCACATACTTGTTGCGGAAGTTTTATGAGTAATCGAAACAAAGTGCTAAACGCATACTCCTAGGGGAAGGGTTGGTAGGTTTAACCATCGCGCGATCCCGACCTCAACACAAAGGATGACAGTCAATAGATCAATTATTCTCCGACTTCCTAACATAGCGATTCACCATACGTCCATGCTACGGGAATCACTAACTTCAACACAAGTATTTCCAGATTCACAACACCCTACTAACATAACTCTTAATATTATCAAATCCACATCTCAAAACTAATTGAGAGGAATCAAGACTTCTCTTTCTACTCAATGCACATGAAGATAGAGGTTTTTGTATCCTCTTTGGGACCTATCACCTTTGGGACTACTTTCATAGCATAAGCCAACTACCAAGTCACGCACCGCCGTGCTCTAAAAGATCTAAGTGAAGCACACAGAGAAAAATTATCTAGCTCAAAAGATATAAGTGAAGCACGATGAGCATTCTAGCAAAATCACGATGAGTGCATGTCTCTCTCAAAAGGTGTGCAGCAAGGATGATTGTGACACAACAAAAAGAAAATACTCCTACGATAAAAGACGCTCCAAGCAAAACACATATCATGTGGTGAATAAAAATATAGCTCCGAGTGATGTTACCAATGGAATGAAGACGAAAGAGGGGATGCCTTCCCAGGGCATCCCCATGCTTAGGCTTTTTGGTGTACTTGAATTTGGCTTGGGATTCCTTGGGCATCCCCAAGCTTGAGCTCTTTCCACTACTTATCTCTTTGTCCATGAGAACATCACCCAAAACTTGAAAACTTCACAACACAAAACTTAAACAGAAACTCGTGATATCATTAGCACAACAAAATAATCTACCACCTCTTTAGGTATTGTAGCAAACTTCTATTTATATTGGTGTTAGATTACTGTATTCTCACTTTTCTAGGGCTAGTACCCCCGATACTATCCATAGTTTCATCAAAACAAGCAACCAACTCAACATAAACAAAATCTGTCAAAAACAGACAAGTGTGTAGTAATCTGTATACTTCGTATACTTCTGTTACCTCAAAAATTCTGAAAAACTACGACTGCCTGGGAAAATGGCATATATATCAGCAGCAAAAAGAGTCAACTCAAAATCTCTTTCTGAATAAAAATGAGAAATAACCTCGTGAGTGAAAATTTTCTGTCGTTTTCCGGCAGGATCAAACAACCATCACCAAGACTAGTCATAAAGGTTTTGCTTGGCTCAAACACAAAAAGAAACACAAAAGACACAATCATAACAGAAATATGATGGTATGGACACAAAAAAACAGAAAACAAAAAGCAAAGATAAATTCATTGGGTTGCCTCCCAACAAGCGCTATTGTTTAACGCCCTTAGCTAGGCATAAGGTGATAGAATCACGTATCGTCGTCTTTCGTGCTCAAACCATAAGTAGCATGATTACTCATCATCTTAAGGTCTTCATCTTTCTTACTCGATGATTCACCACTAATTTTAGGAACAGAAACAGACTTGGTGACCTTATTGTGGGCAAAATTTGGAGTATTCTGCACAGCGGCAAAAGCGGAACCCAAGTTGATTATAACATCCTCTACGTTGCCAATCCTAGCGGAATCATGACCTAGTTTTTCGTTAACTATGGGTTCCTTCTCCTTTAAATTTTTCAAAAACATTCCCACGTTGGATCCGTACTGAGTGATTTGATTGTGGATCTTTTTATCCAAATTCTCAATAAGTTCGATCGTAGCAACTTTATTTTCAATGACGTCCAGCCTACGCATCACATGTTCCAGAGTTTAGGTAGTTCCATTAACCATGAGTGGGGTGATCCTACAAAATTTATTACAACTCCGTAAGAATCAACGGTATGGCAACCTAAGAAATTTCCACCTATGATGGTGTCAAGAATATACCTCTTCCAAGGAGAAACACCCACAAAAAAACTGCGAAGCAGGACGGCAGTAGATTGCTTATGAGTATATCTACTCTGAGCATTGCAAATCCTATACCAAGCATCCATTAAGTTTTCTTCCTAAACTTGTTTGAAATTGAGAACTTCATTCTTGGGAGTATCATTCGAAGTGGTGGATCTAGCCATGAGGACAGGTAGACTATCCCACACAAACGAAAAGAAAGCAAGCGAGAGAAAAGGGCGAACCAAAAGGCAAACAAAAAAGGCAAAAAACAATTGTAATTTTTTTTGTTTTTCAGAAGTGGGGGAGAGGAAAACGAGAGGAAAAAAAAGTAAATGCAAGAGATGAGTTCGCGACACTTACTTGGATGAGTTCTTGACTTGATCCTCCCCGGCAACGGCGCCAAAAATTCTTCTTGCTACGGCAACAGACAACAGCGCCAAAGATTGACACGTTGACGGAGACTCGGCTTGCGTTGGTTTTTCCCTTGAAGAGGAAAGGGTGATGCAGCACATGAGCAGTATGTATTTCCCTCAGTTTGAGAACCAAGGTATCAATCCCGTAGGAGAATATCGTCAAGTCCAGAGTACCTGCGCAAACACAAACGAACTTGCACCCACCGCTATAAAGGGGTTGTCAATCCCTTCAAGATTGATTGCAAAGTGAGATCTGAAGGCGGAAAGTGCAACGAAGTAAAAGAGTAAGGCTGAAAATATGATGTGAAGTAGACCCGGGGTCCATAGTGTTCACTAGAGGCTTCTCTCAAAATAGCAAATATTACGGTGGGTGAACAAATTACTGTCGAGCAATTGATAGAACCGCGCAAAGTCATGACGATATCTAAGGCAATGATCATACATATATGCATCACGTCCGAGACAAGTAGACCGATACTTTCTGCATCTACTACTATTACTCCACACATCGACCGCTATCCAGCATGCATCTATGGAATTGAGTTCATGACGAACAAAGTAACGCCTTAAGCAAGATGACATGATGTAGAGGGATAAACTCAAACCAATGATGAAAACCCCATCTTTTTACCCTTGATGGCAACAACATGATGCTTGCCTCGCTACCCGTTCTGTGACAGGGTGAGGTCACTCACGGTATGAACCCAAAACCAAGCACTTCTCCCATTGCAAGAATCATAGATCAAGCTGGCCAAACAAAACCCACAACTCGAAGAGAATTACAAGGATATGAAATCATGCATATAAGAGATCGGAAGAAACTCAAATAAGATTCATAGATAATCGGATCATAAATCCACAATTCATCGGATCTCGACAAACACACCACAAAACAAGATTACATCGGTTAGGTCTACACGAAGATCATGGAGAACTTTGTATTGAAGTTCCAGGAGAGAGAAGAAGCCATCTAGCTAGTAGCTATGGACCCGTAGGTCTATGGTGAACTACTCATGCATCATCGGAGAGGTCATGGTGTTGATGAAGAAGCCCTCCGTATTCGAATCCCCCCTCCGGTAGGGCACCAGAACGTGCCCCAGGTGGGATCTTGCGGAGACAGAAGCTTGCGGCGGCGAACAAGTACTTTCGATGATCTCCTGATTTTTTTTGGGATTTTAGGGAATATATAGGCGGAAGACCTAGGGAAGAGGAGGCCGAGGGAGCCGACAAGCCTTGGAGGCGCAGGCCCCGCTGGCCGCGGCTAGGGGGCTTGTGGGGTCCCTGGTGGCCCCCTGCCTTGGTTCTCAAGCTTCCCGATCTTTTTCCATTTTGGAAAAAATCTTTTTGGAAGTTTCGTTCCGCTTGGACTCCGTTTAAAATCCTCCTTTAAAAGAGGTCAAAAACACGGAAAAAACAGGAACTGGCACTTGGCACTGAGTTAATAAGTTTGTCCCAAAAAATATATAAAAGGCATACAAAACATCCAAAGTGTGACAAGATAATAGCATGAAACAATCAAAAATTATAGATACGTTGGAGACGTATCAGCAGGTCAGGTCTCCAGATGAACATGATCAATGGAAGAATTTGTTGGAAAACTGAGGAAATTCTTGAAGGTATGCAAGCTAATCATGATGAAATGATTGTCGTTTCACACGTCCTCAATATTGTCTTAAGTCTACTCTATGTGATGAAATTCAAATATGATGAATTTTATATCATATTCTTCACGCTAAAGCATATGAGATGGTAAGCAGTACTAATTCATCTGTAGGATGACAACCCCAAAACTACATAGTGCATTCTTGAGAGAGGAGGTGCATCCCACTGATTGGTGACAAGAGTTGATTCATGAACATCCCACTGACTCCATCACCACTGAAGCATTCACCTACGTAGACAAAGGAAAAAAGCATGGTATTGAGCCTCGGTAAGGTGGCTATATCCAAGGACTGGCACATGGACAAAATTGTGCTTCTCAAATCCCTTGGGTTTAACCTCATGTCTGTCTCAATGCTTTGTGATCTTGATATGATTGTCATCTTTGGAAAATATCAATGCGTAATCATTATGGAATCTGACAAATCCAAAGTCTTTGAAGGCTTTAAGAGAGGAGACTTGTACATTGCTGATTTCTCTACAGGTCCATAGCCAGCCATGTTTGTACTTAAAAACGCCTTAGAGGGCTATTTATGGCATCGATGACTTGGTCATGCACGCATGAGGACTCTGCACACACTTGCAAATAAGAAGCGTGTCATTGGCATTGAAATTGTCAAATTCCTCAAGGATCATCTATGTGGGGCTTGTGAGTCTGGAAAGATGACCAGATCCAAGCACCCCTCGAAGACTATCATGACCACCACTTGTCTTCTTGATCACATGGACCTCTTTGGACCTACTCATTACCCTACTCTAACCAATGAAGCATCACTATATGGCTTTGTCATTGTTGATGATTATTCAAGTTACACGTGGGTATATATTATCTGTTACAAAACTGAAGTGCTGGAAGTCTTCAAGCAATTTTCCTCAAGGGCTTCGACGAACTTCAGCGTTAACATCAAGCAAATAAGGAGTAATAATAAGACAAAATTCAAGAACACTGGTCCTGATGACTATCTTGATGAACTTAGTATTACTCATGATTTGTGTTTTGTCAGAATCGGGGCTCCGCAGACCCAAGGAAATGTTCGAACACTAGGGTGCGCTTGTTCTCCAACCCTGTTCAACCTCACAGTCTCACATAGACTCTCCTACAGCATGAGATAGGAGACAAGCTAGAACACACGACCGTTTACCCAGGTTCGGGCCACCTTGCGGTGTAAAACACTACTCCTTGTGGTGGGCTTGCTTGAGGTGGAAGAGAAGTACAAATGTGGGTTCTTGCCCTCCCTGGGAGATAAGGGTGGATCACCTTTTCAGACGCCGGGCCTCTCCTATGTACTGCCCTTCGTCCTCTTCCCCCTAAAACATTGGCTGGAAGGGTTTCCACAATGGCCATTTTTTAAAGGGAACAAGACTGCAATCCACCCTAACAAAGGTGGTCTTCGCCTGCAAAAGATTCTCTCCATGATGCGCAAGTGGGCTCGGTGGGTGACCTCCATCTAGTCGAGCCCCGAGTTTTAGTCCCCTTGCACCGAACGATTAACATTTGAGGGCCACTTCGGGAGTACGCTAGCTGGCCCAACCTACTTACCATGGAAGGGGAAATCCTCCTCATGCGCTCCTGCTGGCATCGCTCATGCGACGCCTATATAGGCTGCCTCATCCACATGAAGGCGTTGGGTCATTGGGCCCTGCGAAGTCTCCGTCGGCGGGCCCACCCTCCAAGGGTCTCAGAGGGAAGCCTTGCGAGGGATGCCCTCCCGAGGCCCTTGGCGACGACCTCCAAGTGCACACCTCAAGAGGAGAGGGCCCTCGTGAGGATCCTCCTTACAAGGCTTGCCAATGGGCCTAACAAGGATTATTCGCCACGCCATGCTCGGGGCCGTAGGCCAACGGGCCTCGGTACCCCAGGTCCTAGGGGCCCCACAGTAGCCCTCGGGCCCGCGTTGGGTATGACTCCTCACAACGAGAGAGGCGAAGTGAGGTGGGCCCCCACTTCCTACGGGCCCAGCGCTGCATGGCGCTCGGCCAGTCATGGGACACCCTTGCTTAAGCCCGTCATTACTCTCCCTTGACTCATGATTATCCCGTCATTGCTCTCCCTTGCCTTATGTTGCGTCCTTGCGTCTTCCTTCTTGCATAAGATTGCTCCCATCGTCCAAACAGCTCCCACCACTCCCCAAACGACGTCGCCGCAACCCTTACGAGCGGGGAGAGCGAGGGAATGGCGAAGGGAGGAGAGCACCAGGCACTAGGACCCGTGATGTGCAGGTCGACGGTTCTGAATCACGAAGGGCTCGACAAGACCATCCCCATGGTTGCGGCCAACTCGAGCGAATGGGGGCCAACCATGATCTTGCCAGCTTTGAACCCCACACCCAGCTGTCAGGAACTTCCATCGCTCTTCACCTCCCCACATTCTTCTTCGTCCTGCTTCCTTCATTTTTGGAATTCTTTGACGTCGTGCTCACGTACTACCAGATTCATGCTCCGCACATTGACCCAAGGTCTGTTCTCCTCCTCTCATCCTTCACATTTCTCTGTGAGGCCTTTCTCTGTGTCCCTCCTTTAATGGCACTGTTTTGACACTTCTTCTCCCTCCAGCTGACTGTGCCCCACCAGCGCTCCGGCTGCGTGTCCTTCAATGTGGCAGACACGATGGTGGGCGAATGCATCGATATGGAGATCGATCACGTTGCCGAATGCATCTGGCGGCCATGGGTGTTCATGGACGCTGGGCAATACAACCTCGTGTTGTTGACCCTGTCTTCCCCGGTAGTGCGGAGCTCCGGGTGGGAGAACGCGCCACTCGCTGACCCTAGGTTGTCGTTGGTGAATAGGAGATTGGAGACCTTGAAGGAAGAAGCGGTGACCGTCACGCTGATCGTGAGGGATTTCCTGAAGTGGCAGATTGTCGTGCTTGAGCGTTACTCTCGACCGATGTGGTCCTTCTTTGGGCCGTACAATCCCATGCGGCTTCACCGGGGCGCCTGTCGGCCGAAACGCTCGATGGGGTGCTCCAGGTTTTGCTTGGCAAGTTCGTCCACGGCCTCCCCCACGGGGGGGAGGGCATCGCTTGTATAAGTACAAGAAAGGGGAGACTTTCCCGGGCGGTTCCCCGCTTCGACCAGCGTGGGCCGCTTCCCGGAGGCCGCGATGGGCCTCCTTACACGCCTGTTACGTGCCCTCCATGTCGGGCGCCTTGGCAGGCATGCAGCCCCTAGCTACGGCAGCGGGAGGTGACGTGCCTCCACGTCACACCCGATTGGAGGGCGGCGTAGGGGCTCTTATAAAGGCACTGAAGAAGAGGAGGAGGTTGATACGTCTACATCGTATCTACTTTTCCAAACTCTTTTGCCCTTGTTTTGCACTCTAATTTGCATGATTTGAATGGAACTAACATGGACTGACGATGTTTTCAGCAGAATTGCCTTGCTGTTATTTTTGTGCAGAAATCAAAGTTCTCTAAACATCCTGAAAATTTACGGGTAGTAGTTTTGGAAAATATCAAAAATATCTGCGCCAAGTTCCACCTCAGGGGGTGGGCCAGTGGGCCACAAGCCCTTGCTCCGCCACCACCCCCCTGGTGGCGGTGGACAGGCTTGTGGGGCCCACACGGCTCTGCCGCCCCCAAGTCCAGCTCTATAAGATCCCTTTCGTCCCAGAAAAAATAAAAAAGAGAAGTTTTCATCGCATTTGCGATACGGAAGCGCCGCCACCACCTGTTCTTCATCTGCTGGGCAGATCTGGAGTCCGTCTTGGGCTTCGGAGAGGGGAAATCATCGCCATCATCATCATCAACCTTCTTCCCTCTCCAATTCCATGAAGCTCTTCATCGTTCCTGAGTAATCTATTCGTAGGTTCGCTGGGCGGTGATGAGTAGGATGAGCTCTATCATGTAATCAAGTTAGTTTTGATGGGGATTGATCCCTAGTATCCACTATGTTCTGAGATTGATGTTGCTACTACTTTGCCATGCTTAATGCTTTTCACTAGGAGCCAAGTGCCATGATTTCAGATCTGAAATTATTACGTTGTCACCAATATATGTGTGTTTTAGATCTGATCTTGCAAGTTGTAGGTACCTACTATGTGTTATGATCCGGCAACCCCGGAGTGACAATAACTGGAACCACTCCCGGTGATGACCATAGTTTGAGGAGTTCATGAGTTCACCAAGTGTAATGCGTTGGTCCGGTTCTTTATTAAAAGGAGAACCTTAATATCCCGTAGTTTCCTTTTGGACCCCACTTCCACGGGAGGGATGGACAATAGATGTCATGCAAGTTATTTTCCCTAAGCACGTATGACGACACACGGAATGCATGCCTACATCACATTGACAAACGGGAGCTAGCCATGCTAGCTTCATGCTAGTTTCATGTTGTATTATCCATGCTAGTTTCTTTTCGTTTTCTTTACTTCTTGTTTTGTGTCCTTTTGAGAAAACTCCAAAAGATTTTTCTTTCTTCTTTTGATTGTTGGGAGTTTTCCCGTGTAAATAGTTTTCTTTTTCTTTGTGTCAAGGTAGAAGATATTGGTTACAATGTTTAGTGGTTCTTACATGCTTACCTGTTTAGCTTTCAAAGAGCCATATTATTTTGTCTTCTCCTTTGTGTTTGCGTGCAGATTCAGCTTAGTCCAATGTGGTTATTATTGTTCACGTCATTCGATCGTGCAAATGAAAGGCAATAATGATGATATATGATGAAGTGACTCAGACTGAAAAACTGGTATGAACTCTATCTATTTTGTTTTTGTAAATATGACTAGCTTGTCGACCCAGATTTAGCTTTGTTGTGAGAGAACCATGTTTGCAATGACAACTTGGAGATCATAGTTTCTGATGCCATGCTTATTTAGCTGAGAGCTTATAATGGTTTGTCTTGAATGCCAACATAGATTTTGAGATGACTATGATGCAGTATGATAGGATGGTATTCTCCTTTGAATGTTTCAAGTGGCTTGACTTGGAGCATGTTCATGCATGTAGTTGAAACAAACTCAACATAGCCTCTATGATGTTCGTGTTCATGGTGATTTATATCCTGTTCATGCTTGCATTCAATGTTAGTCAAACACATTGCATCTTGATGACCGTTGTCACTCTCTAGTTGGTCGCTTCCCAGTCTTTTGCTAGCCTTCACTTGTACTAAGCGGGAATACTGCTTGTGCATCCACTTCCATAAACCCAAAAGTTTTTCCATGAGAGTCCACCATACCTACCTATTTGTGGTATCTACCTGCCGTTCCAAGTAAATTTGCATTTGCCATTCTCTAAACCTTCAAGAAATAATCTGTTTTGCATGCCCGAACTGCTCAATTGGTGACAGAGGGCTATCGGTATCTTCCATGCTAGGAGTGTTATCCTCGACATGTGTTTATGCACAGTCATTCACGAGAAAGGGGCCGGTATTTGGAATGCCCAGTTCCACGCTTAAATCGAAAACATAACTGTAAAACAAGACTCCCCCAGATTGATGTTAGTATGGACGGTACTCGAGGATTCGGCTAGCCGTGGAGTGTGATTGATTGGTGGTGGGGGATTTAAAACTTTAATTTTATGTTTGGGAACCGCCTATTGCATGAGTAGCATGGAAGATATTGAGAACTCTTGGTCATTCCGTTGACAATGAAAGCATGCCACCCAAAATTATTATCTCTGTTCTCAAAGCTTGAGCTCTGGCACCTCTGGAAATCAATGCTTCCCTCTGCGAAGGGCATGTCTATTTATTTTCCTGTTGAGGCATCCTCCTCTTATATAAGCACCAATTAGAGAGCACCTCTGTCATTTTTATGCTTTGCTTTTGATTGATATCGAGTATGACTATGACTGGATCTTCGTTGCTATGAATTACAATGTTTAGTCATCCCTTGATCTTCGAAAGTGCTCTGCATTTATGTTTTGCGGTCTCAGAAAGAGCTAGCGAGATACAACCTATTCATGTTGCTTCATGCTTGTTTTGATTGAAGTGTTGGTATTTGAAACTCATTATTATTTGCTCGTTAGCTGATTATGCCATTCATATTAGTTTACCGTGAGACCTTTGTGTCATTTTCTTATGTGGTTAACTTGTGATATTGCTGAAATTCTGGTTATGAGTTAGACATAGTTGCAAAAACAATGTCAAACAGAGTTTGTCAAAGTTTTTCTTTCTCTCTCAGTTTGTCAACTGAGTTTCTTGAGGACAAGCAAGGTTTTAAGCTTGGGGGAGTTGATACTTCTCCATCGTATCTACTTTTTCAAACTCTTTTGCCCTTGTTTTGGACTCTAATTTGCATGATTTGAATGGAACTAACCTGGAGTGACGCTGTTTTCAGCAGAATTTCCTTGGTGTTATTTTTGTGCAGAAATAAAAGTTCTGCAAACTTCCTGAAAATTTATGGGGAGCAGTTTTGGAAAATATCAAAAATATCTACGCCAAGTTCCACCTCAGGGGGTGGGCCAGTGGGCCACAAGCCCTTGCTCCACCACCACCCACCTGGTGGTGGTGGGCAGGCTTGTGGGGCCCACACGGCTCTGCCGCCCCCAAGTCCAGATCTATAAGATCCCTTTCATCCCAGGAAAAAGAAAAAAAAGAATTTTTCGTCGCGTTTGCGTTACGGAGGCGCCGCCACCACCTGTTCTTCATCTCGAGGGCAAATCTGGAGTCCGTCTTCGGCTCCGGAGAGGGGAAATCGTCGCCATTATCATCATCAACCTTCTTCCCTCTCCAATTCCATGAATCTCTTCGTCGTTCGTGAGTAATCTATTCATAGGCTCGCTGAGCAGTGATGAGTAGGATGAGATCTATCATGTAATCGAGTTAGTTTTGACGGGGATTGATCCCTAGTATACACTGTGTTCTGTGATTGATGTTGCTACTACTTTGCCATGCTTAATGCTTGTCACTAGGGCCCGAGTGCCATGATTTCAGATCAGAAATTATTATGTTGTCACCAATATATGTGTGTTTTAGATCCTATCTTGCAAGTTGTAGTTACCTACTATGTGTTATGATCTGGCAACCCCGGAGTGACAATAACCGGAACCACTCCCGGTGATGACCATAGTTTAAGGAGTTCATGTGTTCACCAAGTGCTAATGCGTTGGTCCGGTTCTTTATTAGAAGGAGAACCTTAATATCCCGTAGTTTCCTTTTGACCCCGCTGCCACGGGAGGGATGGACAATAGATGTCATGGAAGTTCTTTTCCCTAAGCACGTATGACGACACACGGAATGCATGCCTACATCACATTGACGAACGGGAGCTAGCCACATATCTCTCCGTGTTATAGCTGTTGCATGATGAATATCATCCAAACAACTCACCGACCCATTGCCTACAAGTTTGTCCTACTACTGCTGTTACTTGTCTTGCTCTGCTGCTGCTACTAATGTTGCTACTTGAAAGTGCCTTATATCGACTAGAGGGGGGTGAATAGGAGATTTTTAGAATTTCATCACTGAGGAAATTCCTTTTGAGGAAATTCCTCACTGATGACTAACTTAAAGCGGAAACAGTTAAGGATCAGTCGTGCAAACATTCACCACAGTAGTATTACAGAGTGAAGATTATGAGAACTGATTGCACAGTAAGCAGGCACGCAGAATACAGATGATGATTAACTCAAGTGAAGAATTTGGGGTTGAGGAAATTCAGAGAAAGTCTTCAGCAAATTCTTCAAACAGGCACAGTGAAAGTCAACAACACATAATACAGAGAATGTAAAGAGTTGAGGAATTAGAACCCGATTCTTGGTGAAGACTGTTGTTGATGACCCAGTTCCAAATGCTGTGACAGTTGTACTTCTGGTTTGGAGCTGCTTGGTATTGAAACCAAAGGACACCCAGTCACGGGACATATAGTCCCTACCGTATTCTCCTTGAGCTAAGGACACAGTCCTCGCCCAACACTCGTGGTAAGTCTTCAGGGCAGACTTCCAAACCCTCACAAACTCGGTCACTCGGCGATCCACAATTGACTGCTGGATTTCTCTAGACCATGACGCCTAACCGTCTGGAGGATGCACAGTCCTCAAAGGTAAAAGGCTTCAGTCCCACACAGGAACAACTTCTTCAGTGTTGCTCAATCACTAGGTTTGGTTTGTGGTTTCGGTGGGTGGTGTATTTCCTCACTGATGATTTACTCTCGTAGGCTCTGAGGAATTTGGGTTGCTCTTATGACAAGTGTCAGTTTCTAACGGAGCAGCCAACCAGCTAGTGGTTGTGGGGGGTGGCTATTTATAGCCTGGGAGCATCCCGACATGATTTGACATTAATGCCCTTAAATAATATGACCGTTGGAGTGGATAAGACCAGTGACTTGGCATGGCTATCGAAACGGTCGGGACCCTCAACTGTGAGAGTCCTCATGTCACTCATATTCCTCACTTGAGGCTTTTGGTAGGATTTGGCTTGGGTTGAGCATCATGAGGAAATTCATTCCATAGTGTCACTTTGACCCCCTTTAACAGTACGGTGTTCCCATTCATCAAATGCGAAGAAAGTAAAACAGAAAACGTAAATCTTCACGCTTCAATTTCTTCAAAATGATTTTCTTCAGGAACCACCGATCTTCTCAATATCAATATCTTCATGAGGAATATCAATTTCATCGCAGATTCCTCATGATTCATTTCTTCAGCTTCACACCAATTTCTTCAACTGAAGACATATATTTTTAGGGGTCGATATTCTTCAAATATCTCAAACTCCTCAATGACTTATAGATCCTGTGTACACTTATAAACACATCAGATACTTAACCTATAAGTCTTCAAACCACCAAAATCACTAAGGGGCACTAGATGCACTTACACTACTGCTGTTACTTGTCTTGCTCTACTGCTGCTACTACTGTTGCTACTGATGTTACTTGTCTTGCTCTGCTGCTACTGTTGTTACTACTGTCGCTTGCTGCTATTGCTACTTGCTACTACTATTCCTTGCCACCGCTATTGCTCGTTACACTGCTGCTACCTGCTACACTGTTGGTTCACCGGACGTTGACAGGAACTGAAAACTTCCGTCAACGCGGCAACGGAGGCGCCATTGATACAATCGTTAGGAATTGTGTGCCGTCAGCAGATCGTTTCTGACACCGTTGTTATCATATTACTTTGTTGTTACTACCGTGCTTGCAGATACTAATCTTTCAGGTGTGATTGAATATGACAAATTCAGCTGGTAGTACTTGAGAGTATTCTCTCACCTCCCATCGTGCAAACCAACAAATTGGGTCGAATACTCTACCCTCGAAAACTGTTGCGAACTCACGCGCTGGTGGGCCATCAACAACATTCTTCTAGTTTCATTGTTGGGGAGTGCTAGCAGCATTCTTCTGGTGCCGTTGGTGCAGCAGGTTTGTTGTCATCAATATTCGTCTACTTATCGCCGCAGATTGCAATCAGAGGTCGACCGCCAAGGGTGAGTAAGCACCACCCATCGATTTCCCTTGCCTTCTAGCTCCAGGTATGACTGACCCTTCCTCCGTGCAGGCTTTCGGTGAGCAAAAGGACCGGCCAGCCCCCCGGCTGTTGGCGTTCTAGGAATGGGGGTATCTAGACCTTCCTGCCTATGGCCGAGGGCTGGCCCACTTCATCAAGCAAACTAACGAGCGCGGCATCACACAAGGAAAGGCACTCATGAGGTTCCAAGCCTCACGAGGACGAACGGCATCAAGACCCGCGGGGGACCTCCCCAGGACCCCTCCGGAGCAGCGGATATTCCGAGGCGAGGCCTGGCCTCACGAGTCATGGATGACGCAAGGGAAGGACAGGCGAGCAGCAAACAATGGAGTGGCGCAGTTTCCCCTTTAGTACAAAGGAGGCAAGGACGTACCAGAGGTTCCCAAGGCATCTCCAAAAGATTTCAATTCTGGTGCAACAAGACAATGGCCGCCCGTCGGCAGGACGGAAGTCACCCCTGAACGCGTCGTTGAAGTGTTGGCATCCACTTTCCACCCTAAGATCACTTTTGGGCAGGGGAAGACCACTTTGCAGCCGCGAAGCAAACATGTTTTTCTTGAACCGACTGCTCCTGTCATGAATGCTTGTTTTTTGCATGGATTTTGGTGCCTCTATTTTCGGTTCGTACCTTGTGTCGCCCGACGTGTGTCCCGCATGCGGGGCCTGGCCGCCACCAGGTAACAAGTATGCGATCTCCCGTCTGAGGCCAAGCAACAAGGGGACCCGAGGCGGTTTGGGGCCCTCCCGAGGAGCATGCCCGATAGGTCATCATGCGCTACATGCCGTACTATGTATGCTTGTTGACTCGCTTTGTGCGTCGCGCGAGGAAACTAGGCGCTACAGCCTTGGTGAGGTAGTGCGCCTAGGAACTGGCTCGTATACGGAGCCTGACAGGCCCGTGGATGGAGCCCGTGTGCCGGGCGTGGGCACCATGCCTCAGCCCCCCTCGCGTGGCGTTGAAGGGGGAGGTGGCGATCGTAAGTGCTGGTAAAAGAGAAAACCAACGAAACTCCGCGAAAACCAGAAGTGCCAGATATTTATCAAAACCAGAGACGAACACGTTTACAACCTCAAAAGGGGTGGTATGGCTATCGTGTCCAGCACGAGTCAGCCTGGTGAGCTTGCTTGCAAGTAAAAAAAGGAAGAAGAAAAATTGGTTGCCTGTAACATCCCAAAATTATAAATTATGGAATGTTAATATAATTATTATTAGATTGTTTGTTGGTTGCCTGAGTGATTGAAACTTGTGTGAAATTTGAAACTTTTCGAAACTTTTGAATGAGAGGGAATAAAATGACTTTCCCCTTCTCCGGTGAATTCAAATTCAATCTTTTAAAAGCAAAGAGAGAAGATGACATGACTTCTTCAACTATAAAGAATTTGAACGGAGATATTTGCATTCAAATTCTTTTGCATTTCCATTTGTTTTCTTCGTGCAAGAAATGCCAGGAAATACATTCTAGAGAGGAGGAACATGACCCTCAAACCCACGGGCATTTTGAAAGTTATTTGAACCCTCAAACTTAGAGGGTCATTTGAAAATTATTTGCAAAAGAAAATAAATCTTTTAGGCAATTTTGTGAAAATAATTTTGTCTGAAGTTTTTATTTTTTCCGTGGAAAAATGCCTATCATCTATATTTTAATTTTCTGATAATTCTAGTATATAGAAACTCTTTATTTCGAATTGATTTGATTTCCCTTTTATCGTTTTAGTTTCCTAGTTTTAAAAATAGTAAAGGAATCCCTTTTTATTGGAAACACCTGCTGGTCCATTAAGAACTTTCCTATTTTTGGCCCAACAGAGATCTTCTCCTACCTCTCTCCTTCCTCACGTTACAGGAGTTTCCATCCATGGAGGAAGGAATCCTCTCCTTCCCGATCTCCCTCTTCTTTCCTTCCGGACGCCATCCGAGACCGCCTATAAATTCCCACCGTCCTCCTCTCTCCATTTTTCCCGAGAGAACTCCCTCTCCTCGCCTCTAGCTCGCGCGCCACCATCACCCCGTCGGTCACCAGAGAACTCACCGTGCACCTCCACATCGCCCGTGCACCTCCCCACCCCTCCCTGCCGAGCCCAGTCCACCCCGCCGCCACCCCTCCACCACTGCGGCCCCACCTGCAGCCCCAACCCGTCGGCACCACCCCCCCCCCCCTGCACTCCCTCCCCACCCCACGAAGAAAGTACTGCCAGGAGCATGACCAGGAAGTCCTCGTCTCGCCCCCCAGCACTCCCTCCACCTCGCCTCCCTCCCCACCCCTGGAGCCTCGCCACCCCCACCCCTTCCCCACCCCCCCGCTGGAGTACCCCCACCCTCGCCGGAGGAGGCTCCAGCACGGGAGCAACTTCCATCATGGTAAGGCTCCCTCCTTTTTTTTTTTTACTTGTTTTGTTTTTTTAGTTTTACCCTTAGATCTATTTTCAACGGTGTAGATTAGATTAGATAACCTTTCGGTTTTTAAACAAAAAACCGCACTGGTTTTTATTTACTTAACTTTTAGCCAGAGAACTTTTCTTATTTAGCGTCCATCGCTGGTTAGCCTACGCAGCGCACAGCCCCGCAGCCAATCAGGGACTGCCACGTAGTTAGTTAGCTTTTATTCTGTTTTTTCAGATTTAGTTAAAAAACAGAAAAGTTCCAATCTTGTTTAGCCCATAACTTTTGATCCATAAGTCCAACGATGTTGATTCTTTTTCCAGTAGCTCACAAATTTCCTTTAATTTTTAAAACCATATAATTTGTCTATGTTTGAAATTTTAAAATTTGAGTTAGATCAGATTTAGTTTAAACCTTGTTTTGCCTATTCCAGGAGTTTAAAAATAGCTTTTAATTTGATTCCTTTTGGTACTGATCACTAGTGATCTTATTTATCAGTGGAAACAACGTCAGATTTGTTTGAGTATTTTAGCTCACTGTTTCATGTGAAACAATTTCTGTTTCACCTCTTTTAGGATTTCGGCTAATTCCTTTTCTATTTTTTGTTTTAAAATATTTTCTTTATTATTTCAGAAAGATTATTGTTTTGTTTATGTTAGTTAACAGTAGTTTTGCAACAAGTATTGATTTTATTTTTATTTGTTTTCATGAAAGCAATGCTAGTTCCTTAGTAACTTGCAATTGGTTTCTCCACGGTTTCAAATCCCGTTCGGAAATACTTTCAAATAGTTTTGTGAAAAATATTTTATTTTATCTTAGTTAAACTTATATCTTAGTTCCTTGTTATTATTTTCTGTTAGACAAAACTATTTAGTGTTTGACGTAGTAGAAGACTCCCTAGTCTTATTTGAAGTTTCTTTCGGATTCTCACTCGCTCTCTCGTTTGTTTTGATTGCTAGAATGATTGCTAGTATGAGTGCTTATGTGAATGATATGCTTGTTATATAGATTTCATCGGAGAGTGACGAGTAGTCTATCAAGTTATTTCTCGAGAAATTCTTCTTCGTCAACAGCGCCAGGCAAGTCACTTTGATCATACTATCACCTATGTTTTATGCATCGTAGTTCTACCATCCTATGCCCAATTGCATGCTGAGTAGGTACTTGGAAATTTTAGTATAGATTGTAGTATCATGTGGTAGGTACACAACAACCCCGATACTTGGCCCCGGGACGACAAATTTCATTTTGCTATGCTTGAGTAGACGGGAATTCGGTTGAGTGCATGACACGAGTGATGCGAGGTTGATTAAATAATCAAGACCAGTTAAGACAAGATTTTCAAGACCTGGGACGCAATGCAACTCTGGGTGAAGGACGGTTGATCGGCTCCCTGGAGAACCCAGTGGATGACCCGGGATGCTGGGGACGGCCATGACATCCTGCGGAAAGCTTCACCCAGGCTCAAAGAGACGGACGGATATTTTCAAGACCCAAGGCTTACCTGCACAGCCACAAGTCATTATGGGCTCTGGCTTGGTTGGGCAACGCGGCGACTCTGGACAGGCGGTGCTAGCAGATGTAGAAGAACGGTAGGATTGGATGGGCACCGACAGGGATTCAGAGGGACCCGTTGAAAGACCATGTTTTGATCATCCGGTCTTCAAACACCCTGAAGTGCGAGGACAAACACGGAGGCGATAAAATCTTGTGGGGAACGTGTACAAAACTCTGCAGAGTACTCAAACCTAATCATTAGCCGTGTCCATGGTCATGGATAACTTGAGCCAAAGGAACTGAAGTTATCTGGATTTCTGAACACCATTATATATATTTGATGAGGGTAATTATCGACAACTTGGGTACGAGAACTGGTTGGCGGAACCATCTCGTTAACAACCAACAATGTAGTAACAGTTTGTTTTTAACCCTCTCTTGATGTAGGAGAAAACTTGCTTTTCGCTAAAAACATATAGCCCCACCTGCCATATATGCATATAGTATAGATGATTACTTTTCACCCCTCTCTTATGTGACTTGCCGGCATATTCAATATGCTGACCTACACGGCTGCAACGTCTTATGTTGCAGATATTTTCTTCGACGAGTAAGAGTACGATTCAGGGTTACGGTCCGCACTCAACTTGCCGTTGGTGTTTATTGGGACTCCACTCCCTTGACTGCTTCCGCTGAGATATTTAAGGTATATATCAGTTTTACACTATTTACATGTGATTGCACTTTGATATATACATTGATGTACTGTGTGTGCCAGCATACTGATCCAGGGATGGCACAGATACACAGAGGCTTGACTCGTTTTGAGTTGGGTCGCTACATTGTCGTATTTAGCACGGGTCAACCTAGAAAGAAAGGATGACTGCCGTATTCAGTATGGGTCAACCTAAAAGAATTGTTAGCTACGGCTCGCGAGACATCTTCTTCAATTGATCCCACGCATGTTGCAAGGGCTTCCACTATGGCGTGGGTATAGTCGTGGTTCGAGAGTCATTCTGCAAGCACAGAGCATCAAGAATTCCACTTAGACGTGGGAGCGGCCCTCCACCACGGGCACGATGCGGCTCGTTTTGGAGCTACGCGTAGGAGGCCCCAGACGTATATAGCCCCCTCGTTTTTCCATGACAGAATCACGGGTAGAACCTCCGGAGATGCTGAATGTTCCATGCGTTGGCCATCGTGCTCCCACCCTTAGTCTCTAGGCACGCGACACCAGGCGTAGAGACATGGGAAATCCTATAGGGGCCTTCCCACATAGGGGAGAGTTTGCGAAGGCCCTTCTTGGAGAGGACCTGCCTCAGGACAAGGTATCCAACTTCGAGGGTGCGGGGGAGGACGTGACGGTTGTTGTAGCGCTGCAGGGCCTGTTGGTATATTGCAGCGCGAAGGGCGGCCCGACAGCGGGCCACCTCGAGGAGCAGGAGGTTGGCTTCCCACGAGTTGGCTTCATGCGCCTCACAAGACGCGAACACCCGCGGGGAACCGTACTTGAGCTCCACGGGGAGGATGGCTTCTGCCGCGTAGACGAGGAAGAATGCGGTCTCGCTGTTGGGGTTCGTCGTCGTGGTGCGGATACACCATAGCACATAATGTAGCTCGTGAAGCCAGCCCTTTCCGCAAGCCTTGAGCTTCTTCTTGAAGCTCCTGGCGTTGAGGCCCTAGAGGACATCGGCGTTAGCCGCTCAACCTGACCATTGCTCTACGGGTGTGCCACGGAGGCATAGCATATCTGTGTACCAAGGTTAGCACAATATGATTTAAAAAGACCACTTGCGAATTGAGAAACATTTTCAGTGATGATGCGGTTGGGGAAGCCGAAGCGGCGCACAAGGCCCTTGATGACTTTTACGGCCGAGCCAACCGGGATGGTGCGGACGACTTTGACTTCCGTCCACTTGGTGAACTTGTCGATGATAACGTAGATGTAGCGGTATCCATCGGCGGTGCGTGGGAAACGGCCCAGGATGTCCAGACCCCACACCGCAAAGGGCCAGGAGAGCGGAATGGTGTTGTAGCCCCTGCGCGGGTTGGTGGCCTTGGAACTGGCACGCCTCGCGGGACTGGACCAGATCAGTGGTGTCGCAAAGTGTAGCGGGCCAGTACAAACCACTGCGGAATGCGTTCGTGATGAGGGTGCATGAGGAGGAGTGGTGCCCGCGGTCTCCTCCGTGGATTTCAGCAAGTAACTCACGCCCCTGTTGCTTTGACATGCACAACAACAAAATGTCGTTGGGCCGCTTGCGTTAAAGCTCCCCGTCCTATAGACAGTAGGCGGTGGCCTGCCGGACGACAAGCTCCGCCCCCTCATCCTCCATGGTCAGGTCACTACAGGACATGTAGGCCTTAAGCTCAGTGGTCCAATCTCCCTCTTGAGGCTCACTGCAAGCAGCCATCGATCCTCTGAGGATGGGCCACGGTCCGGCACATCTGTCTTTGGCGCAGGCGGCATCCCTTTGGGCACCGACACAGTAGTATCAACTAGTGGCACGACTGATGGCTTGAGGATCTGGGGCTCATGGCGGGATGCCCGCTTGGCGATGTCATCAAAGTGCTGGTTGGCCTCGCGAGGGATGTGCTAAAATTACAAACAGATGAATTGTTGCTCAAGTTTATGTACCTCCTCCTGTAGTCTGCCATGTTCTCATCCTCGGGCGTGTACTTCTTGTTGGAAAAATTGACTACGAGCTCAGAGTCGCCTTTTACCACGAGGTGCTTGACGCCAAGGGCCGAGGTGGCCTTAAGGCCGGAGATCAGGCCTTCTTACTTAGCAATGTTGTCGGAGACCTTCATGTCGTGCTTGTAGAGTAGAGCTTGTAGTGTTTTGGCGAAGCGAGCACTATGCCATCCCCCACGCCGTCGAAGCGCAAAACCCATTCGGAAAGCACTTCGTCCCTAGGTAGGGTGGATTCACCCTTGCCGGGCTATCCTTTGCTCATGTCCGTCCATTGCACGATGAAGTCCGCGAGGGATGCACCCTTGATGACCCTGTTGGTGCAGAATTCCAATTTGAAGGCTTGCAGCTCGATGTTCCATTCGGCGTCCCTTTGATCAGCATTAGGGCACAACTTCCTGGAGGCAACGAAGAGCGTGAGGAGGATCTTCTGCTGCATGGGATAACACTCACCTGCATCCCTCGGTACTGTGTTGACGTAATACACGGGGTGCTCCACATGCCTTACGGTCGTGGTGTCATCATTGCATTCACTAAAAGGCTCATGAGGTGGAGCCATGGAGACCATCGAAGGTGTGGAGTCGTCGGTCTCGGGAGCCCCCGGCAGTGATGGAGCCTCCCGAGGTGAGATGTCCTTCAGGGGGAGACTAGTCTCCAGAGAGGGAATGCTCCCGAGGGTGGTGGAGGCCTCCCGAGGATTGCCCGCACCTGGGCCTGAAAGGTCCTGTGCCAGCCCATGCAACGCGTGTAGGGCGGCCATTGGCAGCTTCTTGGGGAGAGCGGGGCCTTCCCGCTCCACCATGAGGGTACCACTGGCCGTCTATGGGGTGGCTGCCAGGTACAGTTGTAGTAGCTTGTGAGATTGTGTCGCACCCATGATGGGAGGGCTCATGAGGTACCGCTCGAGGTCCGTGAAGGCGGCGTCTGCTTCCGGAGTCTATGCGAACCGGCCCTACCTCTATATCATCTTGAAGAATGGCAACGCCCGCTCGCCGAACTTCGAGATGAAGCGCCCCATGGAGACTAGGCATGCCGCCAGCTTCTCCATTTCCTTGAGGGTTCGGGGAGGGCGTATTTTCTCGATGGTCTTGACTTTCTCTAGGTTTGCCTCTATCCCTTGATGGGACACGAGGAAGCCCAGGAGCTTGCTAGAGGGGACCCCAAAGACATACTTGTCAGGGTTGAGCTTTAGGTTGACCTTTCACAGATTGGTGAAAGTCTCCTCCAGATCCCCGATGAGCGCTCTGGCCTCGTGCGTGTTGACCACGATGTCATCGACATAAGCCCCAATGCAATCTGCATCAACTATTGGAAGGTGGCACTGGCACTCTTTAGGCCGAAGGGCATGCTCACTTAGCAATATACACCGTAAGGGGAGACAAAGGCTATCTTCTCCACATCTTCCTCCACCATCTTGATGTAATGGTAACCTGAGAAGGCGTCCAAGAAGCACAATAGATCGCAGCACGTAGTGGAGTCTATGATTTGGTCGATGCATGGGAGCGGCAAAGGGTCCAGCGGGTAGGCCTTGTTGAGGTTGGTGAAGTCGACAAACATCCGTTCCATGCCGCCCTTCTTGGGGACGATTACGGGGTTAGTGAGCCACAATGGGTGGTGCACCTCGCGGATGACCCCGGCTTCTTGCAACTTCTGCACTTCCTGCATGATGAAGTGTTGTTTTTCCGGTGCTTGGTGTCGCACCTTCTGCTTGATGTGGCACACGTTGTGGCACACCTCCGAGTGATGTTCGATCGTGTGCCTCGGTAATCTAGCTAGGTTGGTCGCCTTTCATCCGAACACATCTTTGTTGGCCCTAAGGAAGGTGATGAGCGCGCTTTGCTTTTCTGGGGGAGGTCAGCACCAATGGTGAAGGTGGGGCCCAAGCCGCCGTCATCAAGTGGCACCGTCTTCATCTTGGGCCGGTCTTGCATGAACTAAAACTTTTTCCTTGTTGATACCACCTCGAGTAGGCTCTGAGGAGGCACCGCCTCGACCACGCTTGTTATGCACACAGTTGCCGAGATCGTGGCTCCATGCGCTTGCTTCAGGCAGCTAACCGCATCCCTCTCGTCACCCCTGATGGTTAGGACACCGTTACTACTAGGGATCTTGACGATGGTTTACCCCGGAAGACTCGTCGCCATCAATCTGGCGAGCGCGGGGTACCCCAGGACAGCATTGTGCAGGAGGTTGTTTTGTCACATGTCGAAGTCGATGATCTCAGTGGGGTATTTGCGACGGGTGCCGAAGGTGATAGGGTAGGCTGCAGCCGGCCGTAAGGCACCTCGAGCACAATAAAGACCCGAGAGTGACGATGCTCAGTCCAGCGTCCGCGTTGATGAGGGTCTCGGTGACGGTGACCCTGCTGATGGTGCTGGTGCACACCATGGGGAAAGCGCCAAAGGCCACAAAAAATCTGCCGCGATTCTCCACGTCGAAGGTGATGCCATGCAAATGGCCCCGCGGGCCTGGTTGTGGCCCTGAGGAGCCTAGCGTCCTGTCGACTCCCGAGAGCCGCACCCGCCCTGCGGAAGGACGGCTTGAAGTGCTCGTCATTGCCCGGTGTCTGGGCTCTACCCAGGATGCATGCGACCTCGCGTCTCCCCGGTGCACAGCGAAGCCATTGCAGATCAAGGGCGTGTCGCACCGATGCACTCCCGGGCCTATGCCCCGAGATTCTCACTGTGTACCCCCTTCTTGCAGCAGCAGGGTGCAAGGCGGTGGTGGAAGCACCCTGGCCCCTTTGGGTACAACATCGAGCTTCGAGCACAGGCCTCGCCCAGCAGCGGACCCCGCGTCCGCCAGCTGAGGGTGGAGGAGCCCCTTCTACAGTGAGGTCTGGGAACCTTCCTATCCGCGGGAGCTTGGCTCAGCGATGGCGACGGTGCCGATGCGTCATGCGACTACCCGCTTGGCGATGGAATGGTGGGTGTCCACCATGGAGTCAGTGAAGCCCAAGTCGAAACCGGAGCCGAAGAACGACTACGCACCCCTACCTGGCACGCGAAATGTTAGAATCGGGGCTACGCTGACCCAAGGAAAGGTTCGAACACTGGGGTGTGCTCGTTCTCCAACCTTGTTCAACCTCACAGACTCACGGCGACTCTCCGACGACATGAGCAAGGAGACAAGCTAGAACACACAAGAGTTTAGCCAGGTTTGGGCCACCTCGCTATGTAAAACCCTACTTCTGCTTGTGGTGGGATAGCTTGAGGTGCACGTCAAGTACAAATGTGGGTTCTTGCCCTCGTTGGTGGATGAGGTTGGATCCCCGTGTACGGAGCCTGGGCATCTCCTATGTACTAGCCTTGGTCCTCTTCCCCCGAAAACATGGCGGGAAGGGTTAGCACAACGGCCATTTCAAAAGGGACATGACTGTAGTTTTCCCTAACAAAGGTGGTCTTCGACTGCAAAAGGTTTTCTTCATGAGACACAGGTGGGCTCGGGGGTGACCTCCGTCGTGCCGATCGCACCCCGCGACTTAGCAGGGAATGGAAAATCCTCCTCATCCATTCCTGCTGGTACCGCTCCTGCACTGCTTGGCTCATCCACGTGAAGGCACTAGGTCACGGCCCCCTGACAAGTCTCCCTAAGTGGGCCCACTCCGTGAGGGTCTTAGAGGGAAGCCTCGCGATAGATGCCTTCCCGAGGCCCTTGGTGACGACCTCCAAGTGCTCACCTCGTGAGGCGAGGGCCCTTGCAATGGTCCTCCTTGCCATATTCGCCGATGGGCCGAGCAAGGCTTATCCACAGCGCCCCGTCCGGGGCCGTAGACCGAGGGGCCTCGGTACCATCGGCCCAGGGGCCCGACATCTTCCCCTTATACTCCTCAATATAATGGTGTCCTGGAGCGCAAGAACACGACTCTTGTTGAGATGGCTTGCACTATGCTTGAAGAATATTACAGTCCTCGTCGCGTATGGCCCGAGGCAATCAACACCGCCTGGCACATCATCAACATGTTATATCTTCACGAATTCCCCAAGAAGACCACATATGAACTCCTAACTGACAAGAAACCTAACGTAAGTTATTTCAAAGTTTTCGGTGCAAGATGCTCGATTAGAAATCCACACCATAGTTCAAAATTTTCACCAAAAGCACATGAGAGTTTTATGCTTGGTTATGGAAAGGACTCGCATACCTATAGAGTCTTCGACAACTACCACAACAAGCATATCGAAACTATAGATGTGCAATTCGATGAAACTAACGGCTCGCAAAGAGAGCATTTGCCTCCTATGCAACATGAAATGCCTCCTAAAGAATTTATTAGATTCAAGGCTACTGAAGATATGATTCCCAAAAAAGAACTGTTAGATTTCGGGCTCCGCTAAAACCTCAAGAGTCGAACACAAGGGCGTGTACGAAGATCTCTCTCAGGCTCACCTCGCCTAGCTTGCTACTCGTTGTGGATGTCAAAGGACTCACTCGATGGTGAGGAAGACACAGAACATGGCAGTCTTCTCACGCTCGGGCCACTGGCAAGCATAATACCCTACTCCTGCTTTGGTGGATTGCCTCTCGTGGAGGTCCTTCGGAGGCTAGGTGGCCTAAGGGTGGTGCTGGTGGGAAATTAATGAATCGGGGTGGACGGGATCGGATCCTCCTCTACGAAGTAACATATCCTCTATATATAGTGGCGGCCACGGTACTCTTCCCTTATCGTTTCGGCGGGAAGGGATCCCACAATGGCCAATTTTGAAGGGGAACAGGGGAAGATGCTCCCCCAGCCCAAACGTGGTGTTCGCGTGCGAAGTGACTGTCAGCGCATCAGGGTCTGGTCCAGGGATGACGCCCGTCCTGCTGGCAGGCGGCGACGACTTTGTTACACGAGAAGTGAAACCTTTGGAAGATGACTTGGGACCGCCGGTACGTCCTTGCCCCCTTTGCACTAAAGGGGAAATAGCTCCGCCCTGCTGCCTGATGCTCGCCTGTCCTTTCTACATGTCATCCTTGACTCTTGAGGCTAGGCCTCACCTCGGAATATTCGCCACTCTAGAGGGGTCCTGAGAAGGCCCCCCGCGGGTCTTGAAGCTACTCCACCTTGCGAGGCTTGGCCCCTCGCGAGGGCCTTGCCTTGAGGGGTGTTGGGCCCGTTGGTTTTTGGTCGATGAAGTGGATCAGCCCTGGGCCATAGGCAGGCACGTCTAGGTACCCGCATTCCCAAAACGCCGACAGTAGCCCCCGGGCCCAATGCGCGCCTAGGCCCGCCTCCTGGTGAAGCCTTGAGGGCGGCCCGAAGCGCCGTGGGCTCTTAACGCCATTGGGCCAGGTATGGTGCGCGTCACGCTGTTGATGTCGGGTTCCCCTTGCCTTTTGTCTCCGCTCGAGTTATCAGGCGTATAACTTGTTGCGTTGGTCCTTTACTGCTTTCCCTTCTCCCACACTCGCTCTTAATTCTTGGTCTCCAACTCCAACCAGGTCTCCCAGTTCCAGCGCCATGACCCTCCCTTGCCAGTTCGGCGATGTCGCCCGCCGGCAAGCAAAAGCCAGAGGCGCAAGGCCCTGCCCCGGCTCCTCTGCTCCTAGAATGCGCCCTCTCTAAGGATGTGGTTCTCACCCCCGTGCTTCCATGGACTACGGCCGAGTCCAACGAGCACGGGCGAACCCTGATCTGGCCTGGCGCCATAGAGAAGTGGCCCGCGTCGAAGGTGGTGTACCCCTTCTTCCTCCATAGCGTCTTTGACGGGCTGGTGCTGCCTTTCTCCTCATTCTTCTTCGCCATCCTGGATCACTACGAGATCCGGGCCCTTCACCTCCAGCCCAACTCCATTTTGCACCTGTCCGTCTTTTCTTTTGTACTGTGAAGGCTTCGTGGGTGTGTGGCCTTCAGTAGACCTCTTCCTTCATTTCTTAAGCCTGCGCTTGCACGACGGCGCCCATTTGTCGGCGTGCGTCTCGTTCGTAGCAGACCAGAGCAACAATTTGCTCTTGAAGGCCGGGAAGAAGGTGGAAAACTTGAGGCACCGCTGGGTTCTCATGGGTCTCAGGGAGACCAACCCTCGGCTGGTGGACCCGAAGGAGCTGCCGGAGAAGACTTCTGCCGGGAGCTCGGCGGAGCTCTCCGACCCTCGGGCCGTGCCCATCCTAGAGCGCTTCTCCCACGACATCAGCGCCAGGAGACTGAGTGGAGGGATGATAGTGAAGGAGCCTGCCCCTCAAGCAACGGCGCCGCCGCGATCGCCTCAGGACGCTTCGGGGGCTCGGCGACCATAGCCAGAGAGGTCGCCCCGCGAGCCCCCCCCCCCCTTCTTCATCGGCAGGCTGCAACGCGTTGGGCGGAGCCACCGGTGCGTCAGGAGTCGCCTTAAGCTTGACGCCCGCCTTCTTCTTCTTCGCCACCCACAAAACACCGTCCCTATACATTAGGTGAAAAGAGGATCAACCATGCACGAACGACGAGCGCGCGGAGCGTCATAAGCCGAGACACTTACTGTCTGACATGGCGCCATCTCTTCCTCCTCTCCGCCCCGACGACGGCAGGGGTGACGGGGCCCCACATGGAGGGGGGCGAGCCCGGCGCCTCAGATCCCCTGCCGGCAGAGGCGGGACGCGCCAATGACGTCTCAGCCCCGTGCCTTTGGGGGCGAGCACGCACGTAGACCACGTGGCGGACGAGGCCGACGCGGGTCCCTTGGAGGTCCTGGTAGGGCGCGAGGAGATCACCATGGAGGCCTCGTCGGTGGCATCATCATCTTCAAGCTTTGGGAGCAGGATGGCCGGCGAAGGGGGAGGCGCATTTGCGGGGCAGTCTTCGACGGTATTCTCCGAGTCCTCCCCGCCAGAGGCGACATCCGACGATAGCTCCACTGGACCAGAGCCCTCGGCCGGGAAGATCCCCCTCTCATCGAAGACAAGCAGCACGGCTACCAGATCAGCCCGGTCGTCGCGACGGTACAGCGGACCCAGAGCCTCGGGGAGTTCTCCAGGGTCACCGCCTAGCAAGATCGCCACGACCCTGTTCAGCTCCTCGGTGGGAAGGTCCTATGACTAGAGCCTGAGCTCGTCGTCACTGGCCCGGTAGTCCTGCAGGGGCCTGGAGTGGGCCTTTAGAGGCGCCAGGAGCTGCACCAAGAATGTTGACGCTGCTCGGTCTACCGATGCGCCAATGCTCGCAATCTCAAAGCAGCCTACGGAGCCCGTGTCCTTCGTGACGATGCCACCCTAACGGCACCGCCCGCGACAGCACTAGAGGCTCCCCTAGAGGAGATTATAAAGACTTTGGTATTCACCCAGGGTGTCCTGAGTAATGCATTTACTGCCCTGAGAAAGGTCGTGGTCGCAATGTCGAAGGGCGAGTAGGAGTCCTAGGCTGCTCGAACTGCGCGCGAGGTGGCGCTGGAGGAAGCCGCGGCAGCGGCCAAACGCTGCGAAAAGGCGAAGGCTCGCCTGAAGGCCTTCCAAGCAGAACAAGCCAATCTAACCGAAAAACTTCACCTGCGGGACGAGAAACTCACGGCTCGCGAGGCTAAGCTCGCCGCCCGGGAGGAAGAACTGTCCCTGGAGGAAAATCGCCTGGGCATGGAGCACGCGAGCTTGGACGAGCGGGAGAAGGAGATCTCCTCGAGGAAGACCCTTCTCAATGCCAACGAGGAAACCCTCGGCGGGGCCGAGCAGAAGAAGGCCGCGGAGCTGGGCGGCTTCCCAGATGTTGAGCTTAGGCTTCACATGGCACTCCACACCCTATGCCAGGATAGGTTCGACGTGCCTCTGGCCACCCTAGAAATCAGCTTTGCTGTGCTCGCGATGAAGCTTGTGGTGGCCTTGGAGGACGCTGTCGTCCGAGTGGACTAGATCTTGGATAGAGAGTGCCACGACCTCTTCTTTGAGGTCGCGACAGGCGTCTTTAGTCACCTTCATCTTCGCGAGTCGGGATTGGACTTCGGCTCCATGATCCTGCCGGTGCCCATTGAGGCCCGCCACAGTGCTGCGAAGGCGGTGAAGGGCCCCGTGGAGGTGTTGGTGAAGAGGTTCGCTCGCGTCGCAGCTCCTTCAGCCCCGGACGCCGCTGAAGCCGAGGGCGAGGAAGACGACGCTTCTCACGCCGACGACAAGCCCCCTCAAGATGGAGTGATCGGCGGCGGTGGCTCCTCCTAATTTCTTCCCCCTGTTTTCCCCTGCAATGCACGTCGTGCCTCGTGGAGGGGTCAAACATATCTGCGTTTTCAAGAACTTGTTCAGGCTTGTAATAACGGGCTGATTTCTTGAATGGTTTCTTCGCCTCATTTTGGTTCATGTTTGTTGTGATACTCTGCATTAGCAAGTCCCGCCCCGCGCGTACCTCCACCGCTAGTGAACCGATTGGAAACCAGGACGACCCAACGGGGGGAGGGGCTACGAGCACAATTAGGCCCCTCAGTCGCGATGCTCAAGGGTCCCCCTTGACGTGCGAGCAGCCCTCATGAGGGGAACGCGGCGAGGATTTTGAAACTTCAGAACTCCTTCAGTACTCTGCATCGGCAAGGCCCACCCAGCGCATACCTCCGTCGCGATTGGATCGACCGGAAACCAGGACGACCCAAAGGGGGAAGAGGCTACGGGCGCAGTTCAGGCCCCAGAGTCGCGATGCTCAGGGGTCCCCCTTGACGTACGAGCGACTGCAATGTCCCTCCTAAACTGACAATTTGAGATTCCCAAACTCCTTCAGCACTCTGCATCAGCAGGGCCTGCACTGCTCATACCTCCGCCGCGATTGAACCGACCGGAAACCAGGACGGCCCATAGGGGGAAGGCGCTACGAGCACAGTTCAGGCTCCTGAGTGGTGATGCTCACGAGTCCCCCTTGACGTACGAGTGACTCCAACATTCTCCCTAAGAGATTTTAAGTGGTTTGCTGAGCGCACTAGGCTCTGCGTCGGCAGGGCCCGCCCCGTGTGTACTTCCACCACCGTTGAACCGAACGGAAACGAGGAAGGCCCAAGAGGGAAGGGGCTACGGGTGCAGTTAGGCCCCGGAGTCACGATGCTCAGGGGTCCCCCTTGATGTACGAACGGCTCCATACCTCCAATTGTTTGACGCCCGTGTTGGGCATGGTTGTGGGTGGATTGGGTGGACTTCCAGGCACGCTGTGGGCATAGCCATTGGTGGACTGTGTTGATTTCCTTGCCGTCTGCGGGCATAGTTATTGGCGGACTAAGTTGATTGCCTCCGTCTTCTCCCTAGCGCAGAGCGTAGGGCTACCACTAGGCGTGGGATGGACCCGTCCGTGTCCTCGGGGGGGCATGGGCATGTACATCCTCGGCTCGTTATTACGTGAGAGTGTCACGGTGGGGATGTATCTGGGAGGTCGCGAGGATGCTTTGGCCTCACAAGTGTCCCTACCCCTGAGTTATAGGTGGACTGAGCTTCTTCATAGCGTGGAGCATAGGGCTACCACCAGGCGTGGGATGGACACCTTAACGTCCTC